>NC_072387.2:61028204-61653516 GCF_028885625.2 Pongo pygmaeus | reverse complement strand
TTCTTCATTTCTTCATTTGTCAAATCATGATTCCTACCCTTGCAGATAATTGTAGGAGTAGTGTGAAATCTGTAGTGAGTAGGCACTTTGCACAGTGCCTGACACCAAATAGGTGTGCAACCAATTCTTTGAATAATTCATTCACTGATGGGAAATATTAACTAAGAGAAGGCACTGCCTGGAGGTGGGGATGTCCGACCTATAAGCAAGGCTGGTTTTTGTGGTTCAGGTTAGTGAAAATGGTTAGGTGTCAATGCATCTGTAATCTGAGACATGAGACCTGAATTCTGACCTACCTCTCCTGGCACCCCAAGAATATACTGAATAACATTTCTGAGTCTTGATTATACCAAGTCAAAGCCATGGTTCTCACCACCTCCACAGGGTTCTTGTGAGCAATAAACCAACACAAGGCTGTTGACTCTCTTATGAAATGCAGACGTATTGCATAGCCACATGCTCAGCCCCTAGTAAGCAAGCCATGAATAAGAGTTAGTTTTGACTGTTACCTTTTTTTCCCTCTAGACTCTAAACTCCTTAGAGCCAAAAACCATTTCAGTTTTGCTTCTAATTCTGTCCCCACATCCTTAACTCAGTACCTGACAGATAGGGGCTCTCAATGAATGAAAAAAGAAATTAATGACCTGTCTGGTGCCTTTAAACTCTGAAGCATGGAGGCTGTGGTAATTAGTAATGTTTATTTCATTCTACTGGCATTCAATGATTGCTAGTCAGATGCAGTGACCAGTTCAAGTCAGAAAGTATTTCAGCTATTGAGTCTGTGATTGCATTGTACCATGAATGAAAATAAATCAACATTTTTCTTTTCTTTCTCAGTCTAGTTATTATCTCTGTGCAATAATTGGGGATTAGAAGAAATTCTGTGTTTCTTCCTTTTTAATGTTGACCAACAAACTTGTGATCTTGAATGCATATTAATAATTAGTATTTATTGACTTTATTTATAAGCTTGGGCACATAGCTTTATACTGGAAATTCTGCAAATTTTCTTGACCACGGGTTCCGACAGACAGAGGACAACCTGAATCCACGACCACCGTGAGTTTTTTCTTAACAAAAGAACCATACTTCTGACCTTTTCCAAATTCATGACTCCAGAAGTAAAAAAGAAGAGGGAAGTGACCATTTTTAATATGTCCAGCCTTGTGCAAGGACTTTGCATTTGGCTAGCAGTAATTTGTGCCGCCTACCAAATAAAATTCTGGCTCTTCTGGGCACACTTCACTTCCCTCTTGAGGTTAGGTTTGGCTACATAACTTGCTTTGGACAATGAAATGTGAGCAGAAATGATGCATGTCACTTCTGGGATGAAGTTGGGGTGAAGTTTGTAGAGTCAGCATGCAATTCTGCACTCACTTTCCCTCTGCCATGGCAATGTGCCACATCATGGCACCTCCTTCAGCTTGGGACCTGGAGTGAAGCTGATCTGAAACAGAGTCCCCAGCCAATTCCCCATGAATATGTGGCATTAGCAAGAAATCTTTCATGGTTTAAGGCACTGTGACAGTCATGTGTTGCTGCACAATTGCCCGGCCTATTCTAACTGATAAAATATGTTAGTTCTTTAATTCTCATAAAACAAAATCCATGAGGTAGATTTTGGGAGATAATCCTTCACTGGTCTCATGCATTCTGTATGTCTTGCAAACATGGCAGTATCAGCCTTTGTTCCAATATATCTTCTCAAGGACTTGTGGAGAGCCAACAGCCTGAAAAAGAGAAGACAGCATCTTCTGCCAGAGAAAAGGGTAAGCATGCTTACTGCCCATTTTAAATTGAGGACACCTAAGCTTGGGGTCCCTCTTCTTTAACACAGCTCACTCTGTGTACAAGCATACATCAGAGCCATTTGCAAAGGAAATAGATACAAATATGATGATGTCCATGTTTTGCTATGCCATGAGTAATAAAGTCCATGTATCTGACCCAAAATACTCATGTCTTCTGCAAGCATCTTTGCAAATGTGTCAGGCCACGTTAGCTTGAAAGAAGGTAAAATCTCAGATTTCTCATAGTTCTTGACAGTGGGTATTAACATTACCATTTTACACGTGACCAATTGAACCTCACGGAGAATAAGTTACCCAAGGTCAGCACACTAATGATTGGCAGATCCCATTTTTCCCATTATTCCACATCGCTTGCCATTAAAAAAAACCCATAAAATACCACTAATTCATTCCTATATTCATTAATTCATTCATTTATTTTATTAATGCCTATTAAATAACTACTTTACATCAATCACTAAGCAAAGGTACTGTTTTTTAGAGTTCCTTAAAAAGCAGCATTGAATTATCCCACCATAACTAGTTTTGAGAGTGTCTTAATCTTGGCATACACTGTACCCATTTTCAACTGCCTTTGCCCAGCAAGCAGATGACTTGGATAGTATAGCGATGAGTCAAGTTTCCCACAATTTAACATCAAGGGTACATTTTGCCTATTGGTGCAGTGATATGTCTAGGATCAGAGGCTTAACTCAATCTCCTTGTCCTTTCCTAAGGCCTGCAACAGATGAAGGGGAGCCAGTGCTCAGCAAAACCAAGCTGCCATAGAGGTTTGCATGTCCCTCTACTACAAAAGCTTCATGGTCGTAGGTCCCAGGAAAAGTGAGCCAAGTCCAATATCCACCCCACCCTTAAGTCATCCTTTTCTAGCAGGACATAGTAAGAAGACTTGGGCTGACAGCCCTGGGTTCAGTTCTTGACTCCAACTCTAACCTCTACTTCAATGATTTGGGTGCATGTTTTTTAATCTCTCCAGGCTTCCCTTTTCTCATCCATAAAATAGGGAAATAGTACCTAATTTATAAAATGTTTGTGAAGATTAATAAATGAGATCTCATATGTAAAGCACAGTGTCTAGCACATAGTAGGTTTTCAAGAAATAACAACTCACGTTATTACCATCATTATTTTGCTTTGGCTGGGAAGACAGAACAACCCTTTAAACAAAAAGAAAATTAGAGATTAGATGCAGAGCCACTGGCTGAAAGCCAAAAGGGGAAGATAAAGTGTTATAATCACCTCTCTTGGGAAAAACAATAAATCCAGGCAGCTATGCTGCTCCCACTCTTAGGCAACACAAGAGGAGGCTGCATCCAAGGACTTCTGTCTCAGAACATGTGAGTATCCATATACAAAGCACTTCTCAGGTGATGCGGGGGCTACAGAGAGGAAGCAGACACAGTCCTGCCCTCCAGGAGTTTATTATCTGCCAAGATTGGGACAAAGGGAGAATTCTCCAGCCAAAGAAATCATTCTAACATGGAGCAAACTGAGAAAAGGGAGGAATATGCAATAGATATTCATGAAGAGTAAGCTTTCATTCTAGTGAAGAGGGTTAAGACAGGCTTCACATAGGAGCGTTTGGGATAGCCACTGATCATTGATGAAATTTCAACACAGAGACATGGGTAATGGGAGGGCAATTAAGCAAGGGGAAAGTAAGAAGTCTGAAAAGGACTGGGTCCACTGGAGAACAGCAAGTAATGCCTTTTGGGTGGAAAATGCAATGGGGTAACCAGGAAACAGGGTCTACAAAATGAATATCCTTGACAGTATGCTTAGTCTGGTCATCGGTGAAGAGTGACGCCTCAGGACTATGTTTAAAGAAGATTAATTTGCCAGCTATGTTCAGTACAGGGTAGAGGAAGCAGAGGTTGGCAGCAGAGAAACCAATTAGTTAAGTATGCAACATTTGGCTGGGTATGGTGGCTCACGCCTGTCATCCCACCACTTTGGGAGGCTGAGGCAGGTGGATCATTTGAGGTCAAGAGTTCAAGACCAACCTGGCCAACACGGTGAAACCTTACCTATACTGTAAATACAAAAATTAGCTGGGTGTGGTGACGCATGCCTGCAATCCCAGCTACTTAGGAGGCTGAGGCAGGAGAATCACTTGAGCCCGGGAAGTGGAAGTTGCAGTGAGCCAAGTTCACGCCATTGCACTCCAGCCTGGGGGATACAGTGAGAATGCATCTCAAAAAAAAAAAAAGATGCAACATTTGAGGCATAAATTAATGCAGAGGATCAGCCATGAGAATAGAAAGGATTCCAGGAAAGGTAAATTCTAGATTCAAGGAAGAGAAGATGGAGAAGAAGCTTAACAATACCCAAGCCAAGTAACAAACATTCCCTGTACCGGACACAGAGAGGGCATCAGCAAAGCTTCCCTGTTATGGAGTTGTTGCCCACACAATGAGAAGGGAAGCCAAGTACCTGGAGAGTACCCTTACCAGGACCAAATTCATTAAGGATTTGAGGGTAAACTTCAGCAGTAACTTTCTAGCAAAGAAGTGATATTATCCATCCAACAGCAGACCAAGCAAAGAACCCATGGGCTTGACTGTTTTGAAAGTTTTTAAATACAAGCATGATGGAGGATGCCATCCCACTGATCAGAAGACTTTGGATTAGATTAGCTGAGCTATAGAGGTCAAGTTCAAGTTTAGGTAGCCTCCAAATCAGTATACACAGGATTTTCTTAGGAGGTCCCAAAGGATCCCCAAACCAGAGACATTTCCAACTGTCCTAGACGCAGCCCAGGAGAGGAAGGAAGAGGAAACTGACTCCTGACTGACCAAGGATATTAGTTAGGAATTTGACTACCCCTTTCACAAAAACAGCACTGTAGGAAACCTTGACCTCTGCAGCTTTGGGGAATGAGCTTTACAGAGCAAAGCACTGCTCCCTTTTGCAAAGCAACTTGGCAGTATGGCTTAAGATTCTGACAAGTGTTTGTATTTTGACCCAATAATGTACTTAATCTATTCTAAGAACATGATCAAAAGTGCAGACAAAGATTTATATTCTCAGAAGTTTATAAAGTCAAAAAATAAAATAAAATAGGGAAAACAAAGTAACTTGCAACAATAGGGAAATGATTCAATAAATTATGATATGTCTATGGAATAATTTGTAGACATTAAAAATCACTTTTACTCAATGAGATAAAACCTAAAGATTTGAGGGCCCTGTACTCATTAGCTACTGCCACAATAAAATTGCACAATTACCTCCTCCCCTCAAAAATCATGATTTTTAAAAATAAAGGAAGTTGTCCACGAAAGAATGTTAAATGAAAAAAAGCAGCCTACTAAATTATACATACATTAGGAACTCATAGCCGACTAAAATAAACATACATTAGGATAGGAACATGTGTCTGTAATTATATCTTCTGTCAGTCTGTACGTGATGGGAAGAGAAGCAGTCTCTAAGATTAAGGCAGACTTTATGTCCTTCTTCATATCTGTGTGAGCGCCCCAATTTTTCTGTGACACATATGTATTAACAACTATTTACTGAAGACTTGGCATTTACCAGGTAAGGTACTAAGAACTTTACATGTATATCACCTACACTTAAACCTCATTGCGACTACAAAATAAGCACAATCATCACACCCATTTTACAACTGAGGAAATAGAAGCTTAGGTTATTTGCTCAAAGTCACCTGTCTGGTGACTTTGAAGCCAAACTTGAAGTCAGACCCAAGGAGCCCCGATTTCTCTATACTTAGTTACGACATTAACTCTCCCTGATGATCAGTATGTATGTATGTGTGTACTGCTTTCAATTCAAAATTGCCCTTTCTTTATAAAGGAGTACAGAGTGTTTAATAGAGAAAAGCATGACCTTCAGGAGCTAGACTACGGTCTTCTGCCAAGTAATTCACCATTTATGCTAATGCCACTCAACACCAAAGACACCAACTTCTTTATGGTGGGAGGAGTGTGGATATAAAAGGTCAAAGAAAACTACTTTCCATTGCTAGTAATTAGCTAATTAAGTAAAATACATTAAGTAGTTAACACTAGAACTAGTAATTAGAGTTTGCAAGTAGAATAAAAACAAATAAGAATGTGTTTTTTACTTTGAAATAAAATGAAACGAGAAAAATCCACCCATTTTCCCCTTGGGAAGCCTAAGCCTGTTTCTTTGATAGGCAGAGCAAGGAAGGGGAAGCACACTGATGCCCAGCCCGGCCTGGCCACCTGTCAGCTGCATGAAAACCTTGGGTAGGTCACTTATCCTCTCTGGGTCTCAATTTCCTTATCTATGGAGCAAAGAGATGAGTCTAGATGATGTTTTGGTTCATTTCTAGCTCTGATTATCTCTGCTTTTATGCTTCTGTGACAAAATCAATATATGGGATAAACCTATATCTGAAAAGGCTAGTCGACTATCAGGCACAGGAATCTAGCATTTTGCATGGTCCTTCTCCTGTAAAAAGCAGGGTCCCTGCCCTTCTCCCCAACCTGGAAGCCCCAAATGAGATCCCATGTCTTAGCCAAAGCTTTCTGCAACAGAGCAACCAAAATAGGGGTGCAACTAAGGAGAAAAAAGTGGAGTAAGGGAGGGTAGAGAATAGGGTACCCTAGGGATTGCCAGAGTAATTCCCACCAGGCTTCTTTTTTGGAACTGCAAAGATCATTGCATTCTAGTTCCTTTTTCCCCACTCTTCACAAGCACGATCTGTGAGACTAAGGGTTCATCATTCTAGAAATTGCCAAGCTAATTTATAAAGTGAGAAAAAGAAGTTATTTTCTGTGATGTAGCATGATTTCTCCCCGATAATGCAGGCTCTGGGCTGGCAGTGCCTGGCTTGCTTCTCCTCTACACCAATTGATATTCTGCTCACAGCATTGCACACAGGAGAGTCAAGGCCAAACCCAGAGGATGCACAATAGTAACAGGCCAAGAGCAGGCTGTTTTCTGGGAGACAGATCCTGTTACCCTCTTGTTGTTTGGGGATAGCAAGAAGTAGAAAGAAGAGCAGGCCTTCAGCAGTGTCTGAAAGACAAACACCGGTGCTAAATCACTACAGGATCTACCTTCAGGAACTTCAAGGAATCAAAACATAACTCTGAGCTGCATGGTTTCTGGTAAACAAAACACTCCCTGTTCTTTACCCAACTGTATTCCTCTGTTCAGCAGAGGCTTGCCATTTCGTAAGCCGGGAGCCAGGCCATGCTAGGCCCTACAGAATATATGAAGTTGGATGAGTGGGGCTAGACCTGGATGCTGCCTGTAATTGGTATAAAAACTGAAACTAAATAAAAGGTTGACTGTGGGCATGCTCCCTCGGCCAGAAGAGAGCACATTTTTCTCTTGTGTAAGCCTCCTCCTGCTGCACTTAAAGGTTCTTAAGTACTAGAGCTGGAAGACAGGATGAGGATAAATTGGAAACTAACATTTATTGACCATCCTATGGGGCAGACACAGTGCTAAAAACTGGAATATATTATATCAGTTAACCCTCACAACTACCACATTTCATAGTAAAGGAAACTGAGACTCAGAGTGTTTAAGAAACTTGACCAAGGTAACACAGCTCATAAATTGTGGAGCTGGGAGGATTTGAACTCAGGTTTGATTGCCTCCAAAATCAGATCTATTTACACTATGTCATACTATCAGCTCACCCATATGTTGAGTGCCGGCTTTGTGTGTGTGCGTGTGTGTGTGTATGTGTGCATGCGTATGCATGTGTGTGTGTGTACACATATCTCCAAAGTCCCTCTTCTACAGAGAGGCCAGGACGAGTGATCACCCTTCACTTTGCTGGTGCTGGAAGCAGATGTGACTGTGTCCTCCCCCTACTTTGAGTACCTCCATCACACAATACCCCTACTGTCTAGGCAGTAGGCAAGAACCCACTGGGCATCTACACTACCACACAGCCACATCTTCAGCATATTGTACCCCAAAAAAGTTCCATTCAGCCCACGGGCCACAAGTAGACTAGCCTGCCATGCCAATTTCCAAAGCCTTGTCCCTGCTGCCAGGCCTGCGGCTTTAGTGCTAAGCAGTGATCACAGCCAGCATCGGGGGCCTGAGGAGGAATCAGGGACCCACAGACAACGTGTTCCATTTCAATCTGTATTTTTGGTGCAGTTTGATGTATTTTAGGCTTGCCTTGGTTTTTTTTTTTTTTTCCCACTTGATTCATGTTTCTATTTGTCACTGAATTGCTATGTGAAGGTAGAAGCATGTGTCTCCTTGCAGCTTCCCCAAAACCAGACCAAAAGCAAGGAAGAGAGAAACAAGTGATAAAACAAATATCCTTTTTCTATGAGGTGCCTATAAGTAGCATGATTATAGGATTTATTGTTCAAATTGGAACCCTTCTAGGAGTAAAAGGTGCTCACTATTAATAATTATACCAGGACAACAAGCATGAACAGAGTGAGGCAAGGTCTCACTGTTGCCCAGGCTAGAGTGCAGTGGTGTGATCTTGGCTCACTGCAGCCTTGACCTCCTGGGCTCAAGCAATCCTACCACTTCAGCCTCATGAGTAGCTGGGACTACAGGCATACACCACCATGCCAGGCTAATTGTTGTTGTTGTTGTGTTGTTTATAGAGATTTGGTTTTGCCATGTTGCCCAATCTGGTCTCCAACTCCTGGACTCAAGTGATCCTCCCGCCTCTGCCTCCCAAAGTGCTGGGATTACAGACATGAACCATTGCACCCGACCTGCTGTTGTTTATACTCATGAAAAACAAGGGGAAATAAAAGTTTTTTCTTGAGAAGGGGTGGAGAAAGGAGGCCCAGCAAAGGTAGGAAAAGGTGTCTCTCCAGCCTTTCTGTCTCCTTTTCCTTTCCCTTAAACTGTCCAGATGTTCCTCATCAATACCAAGCTCCACTTTCCTCAAAGTCTTTATGCTCCTCATTATTCAAACTTTTCAGGCAAGTTTTAAAAAGCATTCTGAATAAATTCTCTTTGCCAAAGATATTTGCATTTTAACTGTGAACAAATCTCTAAGGCAAAGGAATGGCTCTCAGCAGCCTCGGAATCGGAATTGTATACCAGGTGGGCAGAGGCTGCCTCCGTTCTCTTATGAGGCCCCTTCATAATGAAAAAGCACCTCCCCCTTCTTTACTTTGCCAGAGGGCTTAAAAGGAATAACCTGGCACTCACACGAATTGAATCTCTGGGATTAACTGGCTCACAGCTTTGTCAATACAAGGTTAATGAGAGACAGACGCCGGAGGTGCATGATTGCCAAGCTGGCACTCTCACCTATGCAGGAGAGGGCCACAGGACACACACCTCTGCGACGCCTCGCGGATGTTGGGGGCCCACTCCAGAATCCCCTATTTCAGTTCGACAAAAATGAAGTTTCTCCCTGTCGGCAGTGATGACAGCCATGCAGACCAGAGCTCTGCTGCTGGCCCAATCTGCAGCCAAATGACAGCAGAGCGGCACTGAGAGAGAGCTTCCAGGGTACTTCTTGATTGGGTGCACAGAGTCGGAGTCTACTAATGGCCATTTAAACACCAGTCCCATTATCTGCTTCGCTATAGAACTACCTACCAGATGTGTAACAACCATAGTTACTGGTCTGTTTGCAGCTGGTTATACCTTCTCTGGGTTCATGCCCTATTCATTTAAATGGCTGTTTCTCCATCTGCTTAAATGAGAAAACCATGATACAGCCCCAGGACATGTTCTCTCACACACACCCAGAAGATGCCCAGTGCAGGAGCAGGAGGGAGAACAGTGTCATGGTCAGATGACTGCAACCATCTGAGTTTTATGAAAAACAACATTTAAAAAGAACAACTATCCTATTGCCTCCAGAGTATTTTATTTTTCTGCTGGGAGAAGAAAAGCTCTCTGAATGTTTTATTCAGCAGGAACTGGAACACTGTTATTACAAACTTTCTTTCCCAAACTAATTCCCTGAGCTTATGCTGCCAGAATTCCTCCTCTCCAGGGCAGTTCTGCCTTCACTCATTGACTTCTCAGATCCTGCTAGAAAATCTGCCACCCAGGCTCCAGCAAGCAACAGATCATCTCAGTGGGGCTGTAAAACTCAGTGTAGTGCAGCCCCACCAAGAATCGTTCTGAGAAAACTGATGCACTGTGTGGTATCATTTGAAAGAATAAGAACACTACCATAACTTGTCAGGATGCTCTTCAGGTGGAGATGAGGGACTATGGAAGGCCCCAGGGTCCCCCTCTGCACTGTCACCTCCCAAGAGCAGTAACCTGTTGGCCAAATAACACCATAATTCTTCCTGGGAAAAATTTCAGCCAGTATTTCAGGGATGATGAACAGGAGAAAATAGGGGGTATGGGATATTCCAAATTCTGGAAGCTTCTGGGTTGTTCTGATACAGGAGATAGAAATTATTTAGGCAGATAGGATAAAAGAGCCTTTGGCAGAATTTTCCTTTAACAAAAAAAGCAACCCCAAAATCATTTCTTTTCTAACAAAGAGTAGCCTGAAAAATCGAGCTGTAGACATAGATAAGCAAGCTGGAAGCCTGCACATCGGAATGCCGGCAGCTGCGCCAATAGAAAAGGACTAGCTGAGGGCCAGGTGTGTTCAACATGGAGGCTCCATCTTCCCTTTTCTTTGTTACCGTGTGTACAGTAAAGAAACAGGCAACATGGTGCTGGCCAGGTAGAGAACCCACCTGCACAATAAAAGATTAGGCCAGCTTTCCACACCCTATGCAAATGGCACACGTGGTCCAACCAATCTTTCATGCCCTATGTAAATCAGACACTGCCTCCTCAAGCTCATCTATAAAATCCACTGCATTTCACTGCAGAAGTAGAAAACCTGCTTGGGACCCCTCTCTCTGCAGGAGAGAGCTTTCTTTTTCTTTCACCTATTACATCTCCACCCTTAACCTCACTTCTTGTGTGTCCACATCCTTGATTTCCTCGGTGTGAGACAACGAACCTTGGGTATTGCCCCAGAAAACACCACCACTTCAGTTCTACCCAGAAACAGAAGAGATTCTTACCCAGAGACAAAAAAGAATTGAGGTTCCTGAAGCTCTCCTAGGACACTGATGGATCACCAGAGAGAAATTCGCCATGTGGTGCCATGTGACTCTGATGAAGTCTGGTGGAGGGGCTATAAATTGTAAAGCCCAGCTCCTCTTCAAAAGTTCTTTTGGGGCCAGGCGCAGTGGCTCATACCCATAATCCCAGCATGAGCCACTGAGCCCAGGAGGCCAAGGAGGGAAGATCGCCTGAGGTCAGGAGTTCAAGACCAGCCTGGCCAACATGACAAAACCCTGTCTCACCTAAAAATATAAAAAGAAAAATTAGCCAGGTATGGTGGTACATGCCTGTAATCCCAGCTACTCAGGAGGCTGAGGCAGGAGAATTGTTTGAACCTTGGAGGCAGAAGTTGCTGTGAGCCGAGATCGCACCACTACACTTCAGTCTGGGTGACAGAGCAAGAATCCACCTCAAAAAAAAAAAAAAGTTTGTTTGAAAGGTTTACTGTTGGAGGAGAAACTCTCCCCCATTATGGTGGTATCAGGCTAAGCTACCACTGGAGTGTGAGCATTATAAAATAAAATAGTGACAAATGACCAAGGGATACAGTAGGTGCTAAAAGAAGCAATCACCAAGCAGCAGCAATGATGAAAACAGGGGTTACTGAATGAAGTTCTTGTGCCAGGTATTGTCTATTGGCACTGGCATCAATTTTCAACCTTTCCTGTCATTTTCACTGTGTCACAGGGGAAGAAAGATTAAAACTACATTTCCCACGCTCCTCTGTAGACACAGTTCAGGGTGATTTTAGATTCAGTCCATGAGATCCATTACATTAGATTTGAAAGGTGGAAGGCTTACTGTGGAAGGGAGTGGGGTGGATAGGTGAGCACCAGCAGAGATGAGTGCTTGTGGCAAATAGAGTCCATAGTCCATCATCTGGCCCAGTGTGGGGGATGTGGAGATGACACCCCAAAGGTAGCAGCAGATGCAGTTTCTTGATTTCTAGGTTGTAGGTAGTAGAGTGACCTCAAAGCCAGTTGTTAAATTGCAGCCCCTAGTTGTCCTGCACCTTCAGCCTTTCCAGTGATTTTGTAAGCACCTGATTCTCTGTATTAAATCCTTTTCTTCTTGCAATACCTACAGTGGTAAGGCAGACTGGCTGGCTGCTCACCAACCTATTTTCTTTTCTCCTGTGCACCCATCAACTCTATGTTTCTCAGCCTTCCTTGCAGCTAGGTATGACCCCATGCTAATGGATTATGTGCAGAAATGAACCTTTCAGATCAAACCTAAACCAACCTCTCACATAAGTTTCTTCACATTCTTTTCCTTTCTAGCTGCTTGATGCAAATGAGCACAGTAATCTTGGAAGCTATAGGTGGAGATGGTGATAACACAAGATGGAACTAGCCTGGGTCCCTGACTCACTGCTTGGAAGAGTCACCTTGGAAGAAAAGCTCTCTCCCATCGTGGCAGCACCAGACAAAACCACAACTGGGGAATGAGGGGGGAAAAGGGTGTTGGGATGAGAGAGTTGCTAAAAGCAGCAATGACCAAGGACAAAATGATGAGAGCAGTGGTCACTGAAGTGAGGGAGAAAAAAAACCCACTTACGCCAACTCACTGAGACAGTGAGATTTATCTAATAGAGCAGTTAGCAGCTCCAGTTAAAAGATGTTGTTTCAGTTCTTACACCGAACCCTGACAACAGCCACCAAGGTGAAAGAGAAAATCATGGGTAACATTGATATAAAAATATTGTTGGTCACAACCAAAAAGAACACATGAGTTGGCAAAATCTAAAAAAAGAAGAGATTTGGTTAACTATGTGAGGCAATTGATGTGTTAATTCACTTAGTGATGGCAATTATTTCACAGTGAATACATATATCAAAGTATCATGTTGTATACCTTGAATATATACAATTTTTGTTCGTCAATTTTACCTCAGTAAAGCTGGAGAAAAAAGAGAAGACTTGAGAAAGTTGAAGTTACTATAAATTTGATGGATGGAGGTAGAGAAATCAAATTCCTTTGATGGTATATAAACCCTGGGCCCTATTCATTCTTTCATACCCAACCTCTGCCACCCTCCACATACACTGAGCTCTAGAAAAACCCCTTGGAAGTCCTCATACACACCATAGGTCTTTCCTTAACAGTCCTCGGAGCAGCCGAGGTCTGAGAAGCCGTTCTACTAGCAGAACTTTTGGTTCCAAGAGGTTCAGGGTGCCACCCAAGAAATCTCCCCTTTGGACAAACTGAAGGCCATCTTTCCCTACTCGACCTTGATTCCAAGGGCTATTCCCCCTGAATAAGTTCCAGGAACAGATGCAGATCTCAGAGACCAGTGGGCGCATCCCGAGCTACAGATGTGGAGCCTGGCAACTGAACTGACAGCTCAAATAGCATCTCTTACCCACGAGCCAGGCCAGCTGGTCTGTTCCACTAACTAAGAGCATGCCTTAGAAATGTGCCTGCCTTTTATTTTCTGATGTGTCACAATTTACTCTTTTGTTGTTCCGGAACATTCTGAAGCACAGGAGGCTAATCATCCTCCCATGGCATGACATCTATTTGAGATGATTGAAGGCTCAGGCACAGAACCTCCCAACGTCATCCTGAAGGCAGCCCACACAGTCACAGGACAGAGGATGAAGCTCTCCCTTTCAATGGTTCATGAACAAGAAGGGGAGAAAAGTAGACTCTTTACGTTGGTGATATAAACAAACCTTAAGAGGTAAATATATTTTACTAAAAGCAGAGTACAAAGTAAGTACCCATGCATGTTCTGAAAAGGCCAATACCCGTATTGACTACAGCAAAGTGAGTAGAAAAACATATGCATTTATTTGAGTCTTATCCATAGGGCTTCATGACAGCCAGCCTTCGTTTAGGTTGTCAGTGGCCTAAAAGAAATGGGAAACAGGCTCTGTTTCTGCTGTTCACATTGGTCAATCTTTTGGAGTCAAAGCACAGAAAATATCAGCTCTGAGGATCAATCTTGGAGTTGAGGACCAAGAGAGGATGTTCTAGCCTTTGGAACTCTTTCATGCCAAAATGGCACCTGCTTCAAAAAGTCACTAGTTGCAACAGCCATTATAAGGGGAAATGTAAACTTGAATTCCAGTTAGCTTTATATCTTGTCCACCCAAGGCCTACTCTGAACCTAAAATTCAAAATGAGAAACTGGGATTAAAAACTCATCGTAAAGGGCAGAGCATGGGCCAAGGACTTTCCTAGACAGTTTATATACTTAATATCATTTCATTTACCCAAGAGGACTGTAAGGTAGGTGGTTTTATTCCGCCTTACAGAAAAAGACACTGAGTCTCAGAAACGTTAAGGCACCTTCCCAAAACCATACCATATGCAAGTAGTAGGACCAAGAGTCAAATCCATTTTTGCATGACTCTGAATCCTGTGCTCATGACCACTCTATGCAATGTTAATTAATATACAGTCTCACCTGGGTAGGGATGCTTGTGGTACAGGAGTAAAGATTGGAGAACAAACCTTCAACAAGCCTGGTAACAAGAAACCCTCATGCTTTGGGAGCGCTGCCTGGTAGGTTTGATTGGTGCACAGATTTAGATCCCTCCCATGGCCCTAGAGGCCACTCAGGAACACTTATAAGGGCAGTAGGTCACCACAGCTCTCCATAATCCCCTATCCAATCCCAGGAAAGATAGTAAACAATGCAGGGAACCCCAAGAGCACTAGTAATGCCCAGTTCTCCTCTGGGGTAATTTGAACCGATTAATTCCCTTGTTGAAGACGGCAGATTCAAAAGCCTATTCACTATATAATTCCATGTCCATGACTTTGGGAAAAAAGCAAAACTGTAGGTATAGGAAACATATCAGTGGTGGCCAGAGACTGGAGGGTGGGGGTAGGAGTTGACTATAAAAAAAGCACAAGAGAACATTTCAGGGAGGATGGAAGTGTTTTATGTCCTAATTGTGGTAGCCTTTACATGACTATACACTTGTCAAAACTCGTTGAATTGTGCACTTAAAACTGGCAAGTTTTACCACATGTGAATTATACCTTATGTAATTTATGTTTATAATATATATATGTAAATTTCAAACAGGCGGTAGCTGATTAATCTGGAGCTAAATTTCCCATTGTGTAACTGCACTGCGGTAAACCCAGGAGCCTGAATCCCTGAGTCCTTCAACCTTCCCTGCAGGGAGATTTCCTGCAGGCAGCCACTGCAGGCTGATACACCACGTCCAGTGAGAAAGAGGCTGGGAAGTGAATTTTTTCAGGCAAATGCTTCTGTAGCAGTTCAAATAAGAAACTGATTGCTAGGGTTACCTTGGCTTCCTGCCTCCTTTCCTGAACCTTCAGAGGTCATACTGTATACTTGGTACAAAATATTCATCTGGAAAACTGCCTAGAGCCAGATTAAATATAACATCCTGGTTTTTAACTTGTATCTCACATGACATACATGTCTTTATCTTCATATCTTGTTGCATTTTGAAGGCCATACCTGTCTCTACACTCAGCCCTGAAGAGATAGGGAAAAATCTTACTAAAATACTAAATATTATAGCGGCCATCTGTCTCAAAAAGTTTGGCAAGGATCCAAAATGAAGATTTCAGTAAAACTAACTACATCAGTCCACTGTGTCCTTCCAGCTCTAGGTCATCTGTCTTCTTACACATTTTCTTTGGTAAAGGTACTTCTCTTCCTGGTATACCCAGTTAGTCCTTTTGCTTTCTGCCCAAGTCCTACTGTCTGGGGAAGATCCAGAGGCTTCTGATCCATGTTAATAGCTCAATTGGAAAAGGAACATAAGCCACACAAATGTAGTCTAGCATTGGAAATAATCAGATCAGTCATGCAAATTCATAAGTACATAAGGTCATATCCCAAAAGATAATAGGGCAGTCATGTACAATAAAAGCTGCCAGAAAGAGTGGATTTTAAAGGGAAAGAAAAATGAAAGTGCCAGCCTAACTTTGGACTCTTATAAATAAGTTATTGATGTGATCTGTTGTTAGGTGTGCAATCTCCCAGCACTAGTGTTTGGGAGGTAGCCATTCTCCGAACCTCATAGCAAGATATGGACTACCCTGTTAAGAGCTTTAAAAAAAAAAATTAAAAGTAAATAAAACAAAAGATGACTTTTTTCAAAGCACATTTTAGTCATTTATTTTAAAAGGGGGAGTAAAGCATTTAAATAGCCAACCCTATAGACTAGGACTTGAACATCAAAGGAAAAACAGACAAAGACTAGATGATAAAGTCATTCAAAAGCACAGAAGCATATCACATACACCAGCAAGGTTTCCAACTACTGCGCTGATTAACTAGATACCCTCAATAGCCTTTCTATAGCTCGTCCTAGAAAAAAAATTAAATTTTCATTTTCTTACAAGTTCCAGGCTTAAACAAAGGCAAAAATTACATGCAACAACTGATATGCTCATAAGTCGCACATATGCTCCAAGGTCTTTATTATATAACAATAAATGCTAGCACTTTGTCGCTGCCATCAGATTTTCTTATAGTCTTAAAGCCATGTAAATAAAAGTTCATAATGAAATCAAAGAAAATTAATTTGTCTAATCTTAGATCAGTTCCATAGAAAACTATTAATTTTTTTAAAGTAGGCGGTAGAGAGGGGGTCGGGGGGAATTGGTTAGTAAGTCTGGTTCTAATCTTCTGAGCTGCCTTTGGAAGGAAGTTATGAGGTAGAGGGTTCTACTGACTTTTAATTAGGTGGACAAAGAGAGAAAAGAAAAAGCAGGTGCCTCATCTGCAGATCCTTCTGGGATTTATTTGCCGTGTACAATTTAATGCATAAAAAGGCCTCTCTCCAAAAAACTCAGCACTTTACATATGTAGAACATATAAGCATGCCAAATTTACTTATCTGCCACATACAAAGCATCATTCCAGGTGCTAGTGAGGGGAAAAAAAGTTGGAGATTTGGTCCCTCAAGGAGCTCCAGATATTAATCTACATAACTAAGTCCCCAGGTTTCTTCCAGGCATGGAAGAATTAGTGGTGCTACATGGATGAGGACTAGTCATTGGGCAATATTTCCCGTACAAAGAATCTCTAGACGCCATACTGAGTTTTAGGTTCCTTAATTCCTAATTTAAGGCTTCTAGTGAAGCCTCCTCACAGTAGGCTTCGCTAGGCCCACAGTGCCCCTAGACCTCTGACAATCCCACCCTAGACAGACTTTATTGCAAAATGCACCTGAAGAGGCAGATGATTCCCAAGAGAACTCACCAAATCAAGACAAATGTCCTAGGTCTCTAGTGTGGTAGAACTATGCACCTAAACATTGCTGCAAAACAAACACACTTTTAGACACCCCTGCAGATATCTAAGTAAGTGGAGAAGACTATTTCTTCAACAAACATTTTATTTCTCTTTCACCCTAACTCCTAAACAGCTTATTGGGGCTTCTGCAAGACAGAAAGATCATAATTCAGAAGGTAACCGTCATTATAGACATAAAGTTTCTGGTCAAAAGGGTTATAGTTAATGCTCTGCACTTTTTCCTGCATCTTATGCATTACAATGTCTAGTTTGCCCTCTTTCCCTGTGTTTGTGTCATAATAGTAAAAAATCTCTTCTGTTCTGGTGTTCATAGTGCGGGTGGCATACAGAACCCCACATACCATGAAGGCATTAGAAGCAGATGGTTTATACTGCTTGGTATACCAAGTGTTTAGCACCTGAAGTGTGGTGTCATTGAGTTTACTAATCACCATGTTACCAGTGCTGGCTTCAGTTGAATAAATAACCCACAATCCATTCTCATCCACAGCAAAGTCAATATCTTGCCAAGCAACATTAGCATATGAAAAACGGTTATTATAGGCAGCATTAGGGAGAGTTTGAGTCACAGCAATCGTGTTGGTGGTCAGGTTAACTCTGGCAATATTCCTGGTGTTGTACATGTTGACGTACATGTTGTTGTTGTAAACTGCTGTACCACTACCTTGGCCATAGGTGATCTGCAACTGTCGAGCATTTATATACAATAGCAAATCATCCAGTGTGTTGTACAGTCTGTAATATTCCAACAGTCTCCCATCTGTATTCAACGGCGCCACCCAATACAGTCCTTTGTTTGGATGCTGGGGAGAGTAATCCCTACCCCAAGCACCATACAGATAAGAAAACCCTCTCCAGTTGAGCTGAACCACAGACGGTTTGCTGATGTTCACCACACCACCATGACCACAGCTCCCTATACAAACAAGAAAATAAAAAGGCATTTTTAGAGAAAAGGAATGACAGGATACAAATAGTTTAATATCCTAAGCACCAAAGGAATCTATAAATATTTTTCCTGTCAAGGTTCAATAACAACAGTTGTTCTGATGGAGAAGAGCCAAACCTCCTCTTAGTTCAGTGCATTCAGTCTCAATGCAAACCCGATGTCAGCTCTACAGAGAACTACCTTCTGTTTCCATGGGTGGGTTTTCAATCTGGAAAATAGGAATAATGAAACCAGCAAGAACTATATTTAAAAAGTTTGGAGGCCCAGAGAGAGGAAAGGGAGACTTGGTGAATTTAATATATTTCCTTCTATCAGAAAGCATTTGGCAAATATTATCTTATTTTGTTTTTCTTATAGCAAAATCAAGAAAGCAAGATTATCCCACAATCCTACCCTATTTCTGTAAATCCACAAGATGTTATTCACTAGGGTCACCCCAGAAAGAATAGTGATAAGGCAGAAGCTTTTCCCAGGCAAGGCTTCATGCCCTTCCTCATTCTCCCCTTCCTTGGGACCCCCAACTGCACATCCACGCCAGGTACCAATCCTGCTTTAAGCTATCCTCAGAAGAGGACGTTTTAAATATAGCATTTTATAGATCCAGAAAGATGGTCCTATAATTGTGGGATTTCACCCTTGAGAAGCCATAAAGTTATTTCGGGGCAACATTGCCTGCTCTGTACCCAATGCACAGCCCATCAATAAATCACTTGGTGACCGTCCTGCTGCAGAGTTACAAGGTGAGTCCCACTGTTCATAACCCATATGCTATTGTGCCATAGAATGACATGCAAGTATTTCATCTTTCCATCCAGAAACTGTCATTGTCACAATGTGTACAATCAAGTGGGACAAGATTCACTGGTCCACTGAATCTACATTCCCTGTAACACTTGGGTAAATGACTCAGTCTGGGCGATCAACCCTTCACATTGTACTCCTGCTGAAATGCCTGCCATCCCAGGAGTTTATGAGCTATAAAAATAAAATAAAGTTCCTCCAATATTTTTATAACAACTATCCAAAGAGTTGAACACACATTTTCTGGGATCTTAACTCAGAAAAACTCATGAGATGGTTTATTGGATAACAAAGAAAACCCAACTTCAAGTATATTTGAGGTCATTTTCCCTCGTCCTGCTGCTCAGAGCAGAGCAGGTGAGACAGGAAAGGAGCAGAACCTGAATTGTTGGATCTGGCTTGAAATGCTTGCAGGGACTCAGAGAGCCATTGAGGAACATGAGGTGAGTTGGAGTCAAAAGCAGAGCTCCAAAGAATTGCCTGAGATTAGCATGGAGGCGGGGAAGGGGGAGCAAAGCCTTTGTCTCTGGGTCTCTGCTGTGTCCAGTATGGAAAGACCAATTCCTTTCCTTGCTAAATGCTTTCCCTCCCCATCCTCCTCACCCAAGGACTGCTCAAAGGTGAAACCATTACTAGAAATGCTGTTTTTAGTTTTCCAATCTGCTGGGGCTTTTTGGTCCCAGAATTAAATATGTGCTCCTTAAATGCTCTCAAAAATCCGCATTTAGTGAGAAAGCCAGTCAACCATACAACACGTAGAGAAATGAAACCAGTCTGTACCCAACCTCAAATAATTTTGCATATCATTAAGCAGAACACAGTCGCAGGTTTATTTTAATAATGCATGTGCCATTTCATAATAAAAAAGCAACGTGTTTTCAGCCAAGAGACTATTCTCCAATGAAGAAATAATAAATAAAATTATAAATTATTATTTCTTCTACTAAAAGTGATCTCTCAGATGAATGCTTGTTTGCTTTTGTTTATGAAACAATGCATGAATTATTAAAATAAAGTTAGCGGTGTGTTCAGTTTAATGATAACAAAAACTGTTCAAGTTTCCATATGCTACAAACTGGATTTTCTAGCTAAAGTATCTTCCTGAGAGCTTATTTATTTAACTACATTTCACTCTAAGGAAAGTCACTCTTTTTTCTTTCAGGTTGGAAGACAAAAATTGTTTGCTTCATTGAATCTTGCCTTCCTGAAAAGAAAATATCCCAAACTGACAGCAACAAAATATTTAAGGAAAATTTATGATGCATATAACTTATTCAAGCACTACCAAGAGGTTAAAGATAAACTATTCTGTCCCCAGATGTGGAAATTTTTAGACATGAAGGAACCAAAATAAACTTCTCAAAAAATTACTATTACTACTGCTATTACCATTAAACTAATTGCACTACTATTACTATAATAGTATTAGTACTATTACTATTGTTACTACTACTAATAGTAATAGTGGCTCATCATTTCATAAGTTGACCAGAAAATTCAAATTGCCCAGTGTAAATATTAAAATGTATGAAATTTTGTTTTTCTTACCTCCCAAACATTCCTAAACACTTTCCTGTTCATTTGTTACCCTCCTTTTATCCTCTATGGGTAAGGATAAAGGGCTATTTTTAGGGCCCTGGCTGTGGTAGAAAGGAAGCGGAAATGGGGATGAGAACTCAACATTGCTGCCAATGCTACAAATGTGGCCACAACAATGTCAGACCAGGAAAAATGCTATGGTGGGCTTCCTCGACTCCTGGCAGCAAACCATCTTGGACACGATACTGAAACTGACAGCCAGTCCAGTGCCCACCATTCCTCAGAGTCCCCATCCCCCCATCCCATCTTCACTGAGCTTCTCACTACCCTCCCTTATCTCATACTCCTTGCCAGCCCCTTCCTTCATGTCAAGGTCTTAGACGTACTTCATTCCATACTTCATACCCAGTTTCCATCCCAATTTCACCCTGACACTTGGGCAACAGCCAATTGCCCATTCATGATCCAAGAATTCTGAAAGACCATTGAATCATTTTGCATTTTCTGGTGGAAGAGAACATGCAGCACAGAACTGTCAGGAGCAAAAGTACCCTTTTACCTACTCCACTAGCAAGGAAGCAAAAATAATTTGGCGTTAAGCAGATACGTGAGTTGTTGGAATTTTCTTTTCACTCCAGAAATCACAGGTGCACCTCTCTGTTAGAGCATCTGTGGAAGGCAGCCTAGTATGGGAAATACTACTAGACAGATTCTAATTCAAAGCCTGATTCCAATAGTAGTTGTGTATCCTTGAGCAAGTTACTTAACCTTCTGAGCCTCAGTTTCCTCATGTCAGAAGAAAAATAATACCAACTCCGCAAAATAGTTACGAAAAATACAGAGAAGATATGTAAATGTTACTCAGTAAATGGTAAATATCTCAGTATAATCACATCATGTTACAATTGGAGGTTTAGATGTCTCATTTCCTAGATAGTGGCTTCTGGAGGTTTCTTTACTCATGCTGGTAACCCCAGTACCCAGAACAGGACCAGCCACACAGTGGCACCAAATTATGTTTGTGGAATAAAGGAATGAAAGATTAATCAAATCACCTAAACTCAGCTTACCCTTATTTATAAAACACTAGCCTTCCACCCTGCTACATATCTGGTTTTTCAAAAAGCCTGGTATTTACTCCATGGAACATAATTTGAGGAACTCTCTATACAAGTTTAGCCTTGGTTGGCACTCTCTTCATCATGCAGTTCATTAGATGGCACCATGGTACTCTGAAAATATCTGAGGAAGCCATAATCATGAGACTTTAAAATATTCTGACTTGGCTTTTTAAAAGTATCATGGTTAGTTGCATTTTTTAAAGCCAATAATTATATGACTGCAGAGGAAAATTAATCTTGGATCTATTAATGCACTCTCTCAACTGGGCAACTGAACTTTGTTTGAGCCAGGAGGAGAATATGATTGACTTATAAGAATTAGGCAATTAAAACAATCATAGTCATAACATGATTAAGACTAAATTGACTCTGAAGTGTTGGATATATGCTGTTCAACATGTGGCTCTTCCCTAAGCTTGAGATTTTAGCAGGTCACCCCATTTCTTTCAGACCCCATTTAATCATCAACTACTTACTGAGCATCACTATGGACCAGCATAGAGCCTTGCATCCCCAAGCAAACTGGAGATGAACCCCTGAGCACCCAATCACATTTGGCCTGTATACAGTCATTTAGATTCACAGGCAAAACAGAGACAGACTGAATTTTTAAGGGAGAAAAGTTAATGAGTAGAAGGCCAATTATTTTAGATTAGAAAGTTCTATGAAATGAGGCAGAAAAAGGATGTTGTTTGTAGCAAAAACCAAATAGGAAGCATATTTTATTGAACCTGGGATACATTCACTTAGTTCTAAGTTCAAGCTGACCACTGGGTTAGCAAACTGTAGCTACAAGGCAGGGGGCCCAGAGAGCGCAGAGTTACTTTAGAGCTGAGACTTGCATATAGTCTTCTTTATTCTGTGCAACTCTGCAGTGAAATAAGCAGACAGGCCAGATTCTAAAGTCCCATAATAGGGAATAACTTTAATTAAAGTCTCCACAGGCTCACAAGTTTGTGGTGCTTGGGGATTTTCCAATTCTGCATTATCAACCAATCCAAACAGAAAGAGAGCAAGTGGAAGAAATTGACTTAAAAACATGACCAAAAGTCAGTTTAATATAAACATCATAAATACAATATGAACAAAGCTGGAAGAGAGCCAAGTGGCTTGGCAGAGATTCAGGTACAGCCAAGGTTGTGGGAAAGTGAGTAAAAATCTGGGTCCAATTTGCTTAAACAACACAGCTGGGCTAGGATGGATCACAGAAGTCTAAGTGTGAGGGCGTAGGGGAAAGTTCTGGGGAAAAAAAAATCCAACAAAAACAACCCAACAGCCTCACTTGTTTTCTTCCCTGGGTACTAAGCAATGCATTTTCTCCCCACCGTTGTCCTTGGATTACTGCTGCCGGACACCTTTAGTCCTGAACTGACCAGGGAGCAAAGACTCTAGCCTTGCAGCTTCTGCTCTGTCATTAACTACTTGTGTGGCCTCAGGAAAAGCAGCCTCCTTACCATCCAAGTCTTCTCCCCTGAGACAAGACGAGGCTAAGTTAGATGGCCCTGAATATTCCTTCATCTAAAATGTCCTCATTCTAAGGGATGCATAGAAAATTATGCCAGAAAAATCTATTCCATGAGGAGGATTTGCAAGGGGTGTTGGGGAGCTCATTCAGGTATTATCAGAAGTTGTCACTGCTTCAGCCTCTGCCTCAGTGAGCCCTCTGTGGTCCAGCAGAAACAGCTCTCATTTGCTACATTTTTGCACCACTAATCCCAGACTAAATTTAGCCTTAGCTTATTACAGAGGACAGACCATGTTCTCTGCCCTAAACCTCCTCTGCAGGTTGAGAAATTTGAACAGTTGTTCAAATTTATGTCACCTCCTTTCTGGAGAAGTTGAAAGGCCATTTTGTTCTGGGGCAGGATTCTGACCATTAGACGACACCTGTCTTAGTAGGACACACTCCTATTTGCAGAGGAAGGAAAAAAATCCACCTGAACAAGACCAAGAGGCTTATATCCATGGCTATACCTATTTAATAATTGAAGCCTTAAAAAATCAGTTACATCTACAAGAATCCAGAACAATCTAAAAGAAAGCAGGTGTGAGGATTCATAAAAATAAAAGGGTTGCATGATTTGATGAAAAGATACAGTCCCCATTCAGGCTAAGATGCTCAGGACCTGCAGAGAGAAGGTCCCTGTGTCATCGATATCTCTAAAGGATGGGGCTGAACACTGGCCGAGAGGCTTTAGTTTACCTGAAGGGATGCACTGCAGGGCACAGTGATCTGGCACTGCTTTTGTTTTGTTGCAAGGCTTTCGCTTCAATTATCAACATTATTAATAATATCCATTGCCAGCGTGTGAGTGCCAATCATAAGGTTCCGAGCTTCCCAAGCATTGACTCATTAATCCCCACGGCCACCCTGTAAGGCAGGCATTATTATTCTCCCATTTTACAAATGAGGATATTAAGGATCCTTTTTGCTGCAGCCACCTAGCTGAGAAGCTCAGGTCTTTGGAATTCTAAAGCTATGTTCTTGTACCCTACACTCCACTGCCTCTGTTCATGGGTATATTTACATAACACCCACCTCTGTGCTGTACTTAACCCCAGTGAGAATTCATTAGAGACTAAAATGCCACCCCTACACCAAGAACTCACAATCCATGAGGAATGGCAAGACACATCCACAAGCACATGATATGTGGGGTCATTCCTTTAATCCTCACTGAATCTCAGGACACACAATATAGCAGGTGCTCAGCATGCATTTATAGGAAGAAAAAAGAAAAAATTAAAGAGAAACAGAAGGAGAGAGAGAAGATGGCAGCATCAAAGGCATAAACCCAGCTCATCAGATAAGTGAGCCAATCAGCCCTTAAATCCACAGGAAAGTGGATGCCACACACAAGATTCCAGAGGCTTTCCCCTGAGGCCCCTGATAGGGCCTCCATCACCATAGAGATTTTTGTTCCCTGTTAGAAAATGCAAAGAGAATACGTGTAACTTGTGGATTTTGCTTTAAATCAACTCATTGTTTGTGCTCTTCCTTTGTGAAACCCAGAATACGATAGCATGTAGAATACTTGGGAGGAAGGGAATTTTAAAACATGGGAGAGAAAACTGAGAACTGAAAAAAAAAAAAAAAAAAAAAAAACACCTTCTTCTTTCACCATTGCAATCCCTAATCCCTTCCCCACCCCACTCAGAGCTCCTTATGGGGTCTGGCACAAGTGGTTAAAAAAAGTGGCATGCTTACCTGGAGTGGGAGGAGGGTGGACGACAGGGGTGTTTTGATCTTTAGAGGCCTCACACTCTTTCAGCTTGGTCTTCAGAGCCACAATTTCTCGACGAATGGCAACGACATTGTTTTTGTCTAGCGTCTCAAGCTTCTCTACCACGAGAGTCATATTCCTTATCTAAGGAAATAAAAATTCAGAGTGACTTTATATTATGGTGCAATTTCTTTCATAAACATTCCAGGGCTGAATTTGTCATTTAGTGAAACATTGCCAGAGAATACACCAGAGATTCTTCTGAAGGGTTTCATTTGGAAGAATACATTTTATGGTTTAGCATGAATGCCTGTCAGATGTCAGGCAGATGTGTGTGACAACAAGAAAATGGCAAAGATTTTAACAGCTTTAATAATAGAGCCCAAGCTCATCCTCAGCATCCACAAATGTCCATTAAAGTTCATTTCTAATAACCTTCCCCTATAAACTTGTGTTTACTCATGTTGTATTATAATTAAGATTATAATGAATGGTGAGGGCCAGAGAAAGCTTAAATTCTAAAATACGTAACTAGAATTCTCAATTATAGCCCATGTCATGACTGTGCTAGTAAATTTTTGTTGATGTAAATTACCCGACCATAACGTTAATGTGATGGTCTTTATCCACAGATCTTAAAAGGCTTTACAGAAATATACAAGAAATTTCTTAAAGGGGGTTTCCAGTTTGTAGAGAAGGATTCCGGGTTATTCAAAAGGAGAAACAAACCTAGCAAGTTTACCACAATCAGGTATATTGTGGATTTCTAGTTCCATGAGGATAAATCTAGAGCAGAGAAGACACCTCATATAGCTTGGCCATGAACAGTTGTTCAACTTTATGCCAGCTCCTTTTCAGAGAAGTTGAAAGGGCATTTTATTCTGGGGCAGGATTCTGACTATTAGACGACATCTGCTCCTAAGTCAGCACATTCCCAACGTGCTTAACTTACTATTCAAACACAGGCCCTTATCCAAAACAGAACATAGTGATATGCCATGTGGCCATGAGACAGTAGAGAATTAGAAGTTGGAAGAGAGAGTTTCACTTCCTGGTACTAGTACTTGCTTACAGTCACTGAAGGGAGTTTATTATTAATTTACCAAGAAGTGAGTTCACTCCTTACCTCCACCTCCAGCTGGTCAACAATTTCTGAGCTTCCACCAAAGCTCTCCTTCAGCTGTATGACCAGTTTCTCCATCTCCTTCACTTCTACCTTGATCAGCTGGAAGTCCAGTTCAGTGTAAGAAATGGTATCCTTCTCCATGATGTCAATTCGGACAGTTAGGTTTAACAATTTCTTTTCATACACACTGATTAATTGGACATATTCCCTCACCTGAAAGAAAATCAAAAGGTTCAAGCCAATTCCCTGAGTAGTATCACATCATCTTCTTCCACTACTGAGCCCTTGAGTTGAGAACTATTTGATTCTTGCCAATCATTGTTTTTTGTAATGAAATAGATCAAAAATATATTTAACTAGATTTTTAAAATGTATCCATGTACAAGAACTTATTACTCCAATTGAAGGGAGGTAGATTTTATACTTTGCCAGACTAAAAATAATTTTGCTTCAGCATCATCATTTGCAGGTATATTTTAATCTCCATTTTTTAAAAAGTTTTTAGGTTCAGGGGTACATACCCAGGTTTGTTATACAGGTAAACTCATGTCATGGGGGTTTGTTGTACAGATTATTTTGTCTCCCAGGTACTAAGCCTAGTACCCAATAGATTTTTTGTTGTTGTTCCTCTCCCTTCTTTCACCCTCCACCCTCAAGTAGGCTTCTGTTGTTCTCCTCTTTGCGTCCATGTGTTCTCATCATTTAGCTCTCATTTATATGTGAGAACATGTGGTATTTGGTTTTCTCTTCTTCTGTTAATTTGCTTAGGAGAATGGCTTCCAGCTCCATCCATGTTCCTACAAAGAACATGATCTCATTCTTTCTTATGGTTGCAAAGTATTCCATGGTGTATATGGCCCATATTTTCTTTATCCAGTGTACCATTGATGAGCATTTAGGTTGATTTCATGTCTTTGCTATTGTGAATAGTACTGCAATGTACATACACGCCCATGTATCTTTATGGTAGAACAATTTATATTCCTTTGGGCATATACCCAGTAAAGGGATTGCTAGGTTGAATAATAGTTCTTTTTAGTTCTTCGAGTCACCACACTGCTTTCCGCAATGGCTGAACTAATTCAAACTCCCACCAACAGTGTATAAATGTTCCCTTTCCTCTGCCACCTCACCAGCATCTGTTATTTTTTTACTTTTTAATGATAGCCATTCAGGACTGGTATGAGATGGTATCTTACTGTGGCTTCGATTTGCATTTCTCTAATGATCAGGTGATATTGAGCCCTTTTTTCTTAATCTCCATTTTAATGTTTGAAGACATTAGCTCCCCAAATTAAACTGGTTTGTATCATAGTCTCTTGCCATCTCTCCTCCCTTCAACACACTTACTCTAATTGTTTCTCAACCTCAGCACTGTTAGCATTTGGGACTGGATTGTCATTTCTTGTGGGGGTTGTGCTGTGAATTACACAATATTAAGCAGCATCCCTGGCTTCTTCATGCCAGTTGCATCCAACCACTCCCCGGTTATGATAACCAAAAATGTCTCTGGGCATTGCTAAATGTTCCCTGGGGACAAAATCATTGCCACCGCCAACACCACCCTCCTTCTATTTAGAAACATGGCTCTAAATCTAAGTATTTTCTGGAAAAGGGAGAAATGCGCTATGCTGAATTCCTTCTTTGATCACCATGTACAATTAGTTTTGATCCCCTCTGCCTTTTACAAAGTGGCATAAAGATCCAACCTACTACACAATATGTGAATGTGTGTGCCCTGTAGAGTACACATTTCATTAAGTGCACCCACATTTATTCCAAGAACTGATTATTGCAATCAGACCTTTAAATTACAGATTTGTTGCATATATTTGAATGTCTGATCATTAAGTTAAAATACTTCCAAAAATTCCCTTGGCAGTTTAGTGTATAATTGGAATCTCCAAATGGATATTTTAATAAACACAGTTGGTGGTTCTTTCTGTGTCTGATCTCTAAAGAAAATGCCATGGCTTTTTTAAGGACCTGCTCATTAAATGTTTCTGGCTTTATATGCTTTTTAAAAATTTGAACAGAAGTGATACTTTTCCCAAAACTACACTAATATCAAGTAGCTGATCCACAGTACCTGGATGAATTTAGAGCCAGATGTTGGCCTCTAATCCTTCTCATACCAAAAGCAATCCTAACTTCTGTCATTTCAGCCCTTCCACTTAACCCCATTGTGCAAATTAAAGTAGACTCATAGACCACAGACCTAGAGGTCTAGGGCTTCAGGCAAAAAGGATTTTAATGAAAGTTGAAAAAACAGTCCTTGGCACTGCTAGTGTATCTCCTCGGGCAACTGATGCTCACTGCCATTGGATATACCATAACTCGGAGGATGACAAGGCTGGTGATATTTTGGCGGATAGGGAGGTTAAAACATATATACAGCCACCCCTTAGTATCCATGGTGGATTGGTTTCAGAACCTCCCAAGAATAACAAAATTCAAGGATGCTTAAGACTCTGACAGAAAATGGTACAGTATTTGCCTACAATCTACACACATCCTCCCAAATACTTTAAATCAAGTCTAGATTACTTATAATACCTAAAACAATGTAAATGCTATATAAATCATTGTTGTATTGTTTTTTATTTGTATAATTTCTGTTGTTACGTGGTTATTTTTATTAGTTTTTTTCCGTGAAATTTTTCAATCTGAGTTTGGTTATATCTGCAGATGCAGAACCAAGGCTATGGAGGGCTCACTATATATAAAACCTAACAAGTCCCCCTCAGAAGTGCACTGCAGATACAGGGCTGCCAGGTTCCAGTGTCTACAAAACTCAGGCATAAAACCTTGACTATGATAAAAATAAATAAATAAAGTGCCAATCCATTACAGAAATGGAAGTTTGAGAAATAAATATGCTTGTTGGCATTTGGCCTTGCCAGCTCTTGGAACAAATGAAACACCCTCAGCTTCTCTGGAACATTTTGGTGGCACATCGCAGCTGTTGTTCTACAAAAATGAGTGATTCAACTGTCATCTCTGCTAAATAAAATGTGGTTCTCCTAGATTCTCACAAAAAAAGCAAGGCATACTCTGGAGTTTGTTACCTATAAAAATGTGCGGTGTGCCTGCCCTGGTGCAGATAAAATGAAGGGTCTGTAAAGATCCATTTGAGGAAAAAAACTCCAGGTTCTTCAGCTGACACTTAAAGGATGCTCAGCGGTGTTCAGGAAAATGGCAATCATCCATGGAGTTAGAGAAGACACAAAAGAGCTTGGGGATGGGCCAGAAAGACTTCAGAGTGTGAACTTTACTAATTAAAGTAAATCATTCATATGAACTTTTCACATACACGAATCTGTAGCTTTGGGAATGCGTGGACAATGCTGACCACATGCCAGCTCCTCCTGGGAGGTGCAGTCTTGGGAGAGGCAGCCCAGCCTGCCTGGGAGCCTCCAGTCCCACATCCCTGGCACTTGGGGCACTTTCTGCATTTTTTTCTTCTTCTAGAAAATACAGTCATTTGCTGTATAACATTTTTGTCAATGACAGACCACATATATGACAGTGGTCCCATGAGATTATAAATGTCATATTTTTACTGTACCTTTTCTATGTTTAGATATATATGCACACACAAAAACTTACCATTGTATTATAATTGCCTACAGTATTCAGTACAGTCACAGGCTGTACAGGTTTGTAGCCTGGCAATAGGCTATATCACATAGCCTGAGTGTGTAGTTGGCTACACCCTCTAGGTTTGTGTAAGTATACAATGATGTTCACCAATGTTAAAATCACCTAACGATGCATTTATCAGAACATGTCCCTGTCTTTAGCTGACCTATGGCTGTATTTTGATCTAGAACAGTGGTTCTAAATGGAGGGAGGGTGGTAGTGGTGGTGATTTTGTCCTGGTTCTCATAACTGGGGGGTGGGTGAGTGCTATCGGCATCTAAAGACCAAGGACGCTGCTAAACATTCTATCAAGAATATGGGTCTAGCCTTGAGAAGACACGTCCTGTGTCAACATCTTTACTTCGAAGCTCCTCATCACTACAAGTCCGAGCACTGGACGGCTCATCTATGTTTTAGTTGAGCCTTTAAGCCACCAGCCTAACATTCACAGCTTCCATTTTATTTTGCTTGTTATGCACATACTATATCATTGATGAGGAATAAAATTTGTGTGAGTGTTGGTTTGAGGGTGCCTGTTATTGTTCCTTATAATTAATGTGGTCTTGTAAAGAATTAATCTGGTTCATGTTTCTGCCAGTCTCTCAAAACCTGTGATTATAACTATGGCCAGACTATTTGAAATAAGTACGTTTACTTTGCAACATACTACTATTTTCAATATATGTTTCAAAGTAAATGTAACAGGGTTCATTGAGCCTGGAGTGATTGTAAAGACATATAAAGTACTTTGGAGCTAGACCCAACTAGACTCAAATCTAACTTCAGTACTTAGTGGGCAAATCACTTAATTTCTTTAACCCTTAGTTTCCTGTAAACTGGGGGTAATGATATTGAGCTTACAAGATTATCATAAAGACTAGAGATAATGTACATTAAGTGCCTAGCTAATGGAGGCCCTATGAATTATAGAAATTAATAGAGAAACAGTAATTTCAGCGTTTTCCAATCTGACCTTTTAATTTATTATATTTCACTACATAAAATATGGCTCAATCAATGTTATTTCTTTATGGGTTGCCTTAATGTCTCCTAGGCTGCCTCAACCTTCCCGTGCATGAGGATCTACTAGCAAATGTGTCATATTAAATAACTTATGCCAAAGACCATAAGCCTCCAGAGAAAGAGAAAATCCTGAGCTGCCTTTTGTGCCATCCCTTTCCTAAGTATAGTCACAAAAGGATATACCATAAACAACAGAAAAGTATAAAATGCTTTCAGCATCTTATGCAGAGGCAGCTCCCTGTCTTCTCTGTGCACTGACAGATAATGAGTCAATGTAAGGCAGTCAAAAACCTTTTCTACTGGCCTGTCCTAAACGGACATTCTCCCAGGCCCCCGGATAAATGACGATTTTCAAGGCAACCTAGGGACAGCTGTAATAACTCACTTGGAAATTCGAAAGCCCTCAGCTAAAGAGATAACTTTGGATTTGAAGGCATTACTACTGCATCTCTTCCTGCACCTACCTTGGAGGATGCTAACAGCATGGCCAAGAGGAAAGAGAGTTGGGATGATTTTGAAGACTCGAATTCTGACCTGGCTTAACCAGCCAAGAGAGGAATGACCTTGGGCAAGTCTCCTTACCTTTATGAACTGCAGTTTTTCTGTCTCTAAAATGGGAGAGACAACACCTGGCCTATCTGCCTTAAAGGGTTACTTGAGAGGAGAATAGAACTGGAAGCATTTGAAAAAGCACAAACAAACTGCTACGATTATTGTTGTTATTATCACCTGTCACACTAAATCGATTATATAAATCCTAGCTAGCAGATAAACCTTTTTCTTAGGCCACAATCACAGTTTTTTGGGGATCAGAGCAGCCACCGACACATTCAGAACTAAAACTTTCCCACCTATTCTGCACTTCTTCCCTACCTGTCATTAGCAAAGCAGATGTTACCAGCCTCCCATACGGTACTGGAATTAAATGTCCCATATTCACAAACCTGGCAAGCCACACATACTCCCTGGAGCGCATAAGGTTTCAAACTGCCCTTCACACTGCTGCCAGCAAAGACAACATGTAAATCAGTAGTTTCCACTATTTCAAAGCAAATGACTCTAACTGAAAAGATCTTTACCTAGGATTTTCCTCTACTTGTTATGTTTTTATGCATAACTTCTTATCTGTACTTGATTATGCTGGAATAAGGCTATGAATATTAATGGTTAGAATTTATAATTTAGTGGTGTGCCTTTTCCGCTGATTAATTCAAGGACATTTTATTTCTTAAGCAGCTAGGTTTCTAGAGTAGTCAAACACATTTTCCTGGACACTCATTTAAACTTAGAATATTTATCTACCAATTCAGGCTGAAAGTAGGGTCTCAGCCTCGTCATAATTTTTGTTTTAAAGGATAACTATGTTGGATGTTGAGGTGGCAAAGCTTAAATTTCTTAGGAAAACTTATTCTGAATCTTGCAGTAAAGCCAGAGCTCCTTGTAAATTAATAGAGTTGTATTAAATAATGCATAATGTGATTATAGCCTAGCTTGGACTTCACCTGTGCAGAAAATAGGAACTTTTCTAATTGATTTTTAACTTGGGCTGAAAAGGTGGAAGGGGTCAAAACCAGAACGCCAAGTCACATTGCTCCAGCCAGCCCAGAGAAAGGCAAACCCTTTAAGATAACTTCCTCTGGCTAAAGAAAAAAACAGTAATCAGGGTTCAAGTCAGTGTTTTTACCAAGGCTGAGAAACCTGTCAGTCTTGATTCAAATTCCCAGGGAAGCCTTCAATTTTTGTCTAATATTGGACACATCAAAGGTAATGTTCCTGCTGAGACAATAGAAGATAACTATCAAGAAAGAGAGATGGAGGGTGAGGATGGAAGTGGGGATGGTTAAAGGGTAAAAAATAAAAGTAGTTAGAATAAATAAGACCTAGTATTCAACAGCACAACAGGGTGACTACAGTCCATAATAATTTCATTGTACATTTTAAAATAAGTAAGTCTAATTGGATGGTTTGTAACACAAAGGATAAATGCTTGAGGGGATGGACACTCCATTTTCCATGATGTGATTATTATGCATTGCATGCCTGTCTCAGGGTATCTCATGTACCCCATTAATACATACACCTACTATACACCAAAAAAAATTAAGATTAAAAATAAAGAGACTACAACCTTGGGTTTCACTTGGAGAAAATAGAAAAAAATAAAAGAGACTACAACTTACTGTCACAAAAAAAGAGAGTGAGGGAGAGAGAGAAGGAAGTGAGCAATTTGTAAAGATAAAAAAGGGTTAAAGAAAAGAGAGAGGGAGGGAGGAGGATGAGAGGGAGAGGATTTGAAGGAGTGGAAGTGGAGGAAGAGGAAAAGAAGGAGGGAAAAAAAGATCATCTAAAAGTAATAAAATACCCAAAAATGTCCCCCCAAAAAAGAATTAACCAGGAAAGGAAAAGAGAGATTAGAAGGGGTGAATAAGGTCAAGGATTGAGGCAAGAGAAATAAGAAACTAAAGGATGCAGGAATGGAATAGAAATAGAAGAAAAGGAAAAAGAGAAGGGAGATAGAATAGAACTAAAGGGGATAGAGGAGAAGAAAGAAAAGAAAGCAAAGCTTGAGGAAAGATCTAGAAGACCAAAAGGAAGAAGCAGCATCAAAACAAAATAAAAATTGCAGGTTGGGGTTTGCAAGGAGAGCTCAAGGCTTCTTTCCAACTGCATAAGTACCACAATACTATAGTGAGTTTATCCACGGCGTGAACAATCTGAACCCCACTTTCTTCCTGTGCTCTCATTTTCCCTGCCTTAATAAGAACTCCATTGGTGTCCTATAAAATAAATACTAAAATCACCATAGAATAAAAACGTGATGGCTTTGATACAGTGAAGAATTGTTGCTTATAAAATCCTAAATTAAAACACTTTTTGTTTTGTTTCTCTTTATCAAGATATTGCTTGAAAAGAAAATGCTTACTTTAGAAAGCTCTTTCTCAAACTTCTGAGAAAGAACCTGAGCTGTGAATTCCAAGCGTTCCATTCTGTCCACGGGAAAGGTGGTGTCTGGCAGGGAAACAGAGCACTGGCAGGTCCCGCGGTCATCCACAGAGCCGGTGAAATTGGAAAACAACTGTAAATAATAACAAGTTGAACATCAGTAACAAGCTGGAATCTGAGCTTTTGGCAACTGGAGCGACAGAAATTGGCTTATCGAGAGTACTTACAGGCAAGTAAGTGGAGTCCAATACATAAATGAATAGAATCATAGAAACAAGCTAAAACAGCTTTGTTTTCACAGGTGGGGACCACCCAGCGTTTAGCCACATCGCCACTGGTTGCACGAAAACCACTATGCCAGCAGACTTTACCTAAAGGAAGATTCTCCATTCTGGAGCTCTTTTTTTTTTTTTTTTTTTTTTTGAGACGGAGTCTCGCTCTGTCGCCCAGGCTGGAGTGCAGTGGCGCAATCTCGGCTCACTGCAAGCTCTGCCTCCCGGATTCACGCCATGCTCCTGCCTCACCCTCCCAAGTAGCTGGGACTACAGGCACCCGCCACCACGCCCGGCTAATTTTTTGTATTTTTAGTAGAGACGGGGTTTCACCGTCTTAGCCAGGGTGGTCTCGACCTCCTGACCTCGTGATCCACCCGCCTCGGCCTCCCAAAGTGCTGGGATTACAGCCCTGAGCCACTGCGCCCAGCCATTCTGGAGTCTTAAAGGAGAGTATTCCTATCTCTATGCAAGGAAAGGGAAATAAAGAAGCTATGAGAGTGCTAAGTTTGAATTTCAATTCTAGCCCTTGCTAGATGTGAAACCTTCTTAATTCTTAGTTCCTTCATCTGTAAAATGGAGATAACCTACTTCACAGGGTTGTCCTCAGTATTAACGGAGTAATGTGAGCCAAGTCCCTGGCGCAGAGTAGGTGATCCGAAAATGTCATGTTCTCTTTCCTTCTACTGCTCATTTTCTTTTCCTCACCTTCACCCCAACCCAATCCAATTCCTTTTCATCAGAATGAGGGAATCACCAAGGATGTGGGCTACAGTGAAAATATATGATGCAAATTCATATCCTCTCATCGCCTGGGAAATTGCAAATTAACATCCTTCAAAATGGGAACCAGCCATTTGTTAGAAACTGAATAGCGTACGAGCTTGAAGGTTTTGTGCAATTTTTTTTAATAAAAGTTTTTTTCCAGCTTACCATTTGCAGAAAAATTCATTTTAAAATATTTTATGTTTCTTTAAGATATTCAGACTCACACTTCAGTGCCACTGCATATTTTTAAATGACACATTTGAAAGATCCTGTTTTTCTTTTGTCCCCTTTGAACTTCCCCAAGAGGATCCCAGCACAATTAACATTTTTTTATTACTACTGTTGCCTTACAGAGTAACCCTTGGCAGCCAATTTGCTGTGCCTTTTAATGATCTCATCTGAAAGCCAACCCAAAGCTCACCTGTGGAACATCAGCCTGAAGGGACTTTTTATGAAACCTCTAAGGAGACAGCAATGGTCTTCAGAGCTAGAAGAGACTCTGGCCATGTCTCAAAGTTCAGGTCAGCCAGCTGCAGGTGGTGTCATGTGTCCTGTGCGTTTAATGGCCACCAACCTCCATGATGCCTGAACAAGCTGGGTCTAGATGCTTCTATAATGAAGACTTATTTTATCACTGGCCTCGGGGCCAATCAAGGCTTTTGCATCTAAGTTGTTTTTAATTTAAGTTTCAAGATGAGCAGAAAAAAAAAATGTGTGCATATCCAATCATATTTTTTGTTTATGTGTTTAGTCAAACTTTATTACCTTGGCCTCAATTTTCTTTTCCAATCACATCCCCACATGGGAAAGAGTTCAGGAGTAGGGAGGAGAAACAAGCAGATTTATGTCGAACATAGGGGTGGACAGCAGGGTTTGAATAGGGGAAGTGTCTTTGCCAGAGATGAATAAAGACTGGGTAAGATATACCAGGAACCTATCAGAGAGGCTGGCTTCCCTTGAAACCAGCTTTACTCATTTCTCCAAAGACAGAAAGACTCCAACTCAAGCATGCCAAGGCTTTTACAGAAAAGACCGACATATCAAGGACTTTTGAAGAAATAGCTTATTATAATAACTGTCTAGCAAAAAAAAAACTTGCATTGCATTTTAACAAGGTGAGTTTAATTAGCTGCACAAACAGGGTTGGGCCATTCTCAGAGTTCTCTGAAAAACTCTGCCAACTCAGAAAACAGTGGATATCATCAAGCAATCTCTAGACAGTCAACTAGGAAGCACTAGCTAACAACTTTTAGTCCTGAAGTTCACTTGAAAGACAGACAAATAATTATGAGCCCTGTTGACAGCCATTCCATCAGTTTCTACTGAACATCTCTGTCCCAATGCTGTGGACTCCCCCAGCTTCCATCCTGCTTATCATCAGCCCAGCATGCTCAGCTGACATGCTGACATCAAAATGGTCCATAAGTTTGATCAGTGTCTCCCATTAGAGATATTTCTGCTCCTCGCATTCAAAGACAATGAAGCTAATGGTGATGAGTCTCTCCCTGCGGTGAATGCCCAAACTCTCCATGAATGAAGCATGGGGGATGGGAGACAAAGACAAGCGCTTGTCCCCTTGGCCTTTGGAAGAATATGCGATTCCCCTTGTGTAGGGCAAATAGGACCCTGAGTACCCCACAAGACACCTTATATTGGTAGATTTTCCCTAAGCATGTGTTCAATTAACATTTACTGATGTCTACACTATGCCAGGCTCTGGCTTTAGGGAGACGATTAAGACTCAATTTCTGCCCAGGAATCAGGCCCACTGTTACTCTGAAAGCCCTACTTGTTTTTTCAAACCAGCCTCGTAGCCTGATGACAACAAAACATGTGACTCGTTGCAGTTCCAACTATACCAGTCACTCTGTGGAGCGGAGCATTGGGCCTTTTCCTAGTCTTGTGAATTGAGGACCCTGCAGAGGCCCCTCCTCAGGAGGGAGACATCTGAGGCAAAGAGTACTGTGAGTGCCTACAGCAGAAGGTACAACTCACATTTAAGGTTGCAATTGGCTCTAATTAGTAGCCAAGGCTAAGTGTCAGCAAAGATTCAAGGTATAAAATAATGGTACTCAACATTTTCAAAGTACAGAAAATGATATGTTTGGAACTTACTAAATGACAGTTATAAAAGGGTTTTCTACCACCTTCCAAAGAGCTCATCAAGCTGACAGCCAGCCCCAGAAAATTAGGTTGATAGTGAAATTGACTCCTAGTCCACTATAAAAAAAAGTTGGAGTTGTGATACTGACTCACTAGGGAGAGATAAGTAAAAAGGAAAATTAAAACCTCTAAGTCCAATTTAACTATCATGTCTCATCTACTTTTAAATATTTGTCTTTTTACCAGACAATAGGCATTCTGGATTTCTCTGTTTCTTGATCTATGTTTTATTTTCTATTATTATAGCTGATAATCTTACCCAAATTCTGGTTTCTGACTGGTGATGGAGCTTCATAATAAATTATTATTGTTAACCTCAGTCCAAAAAAGAGTGCTAGCCAATTCTGATCATCCCTAGAAATCATTGAGTATCACAGAATAAAATTATGTATCTGATTTCTGACTGCAAAGAATTCTTGTGCCTACTTATGATTCCCAAGCCTCCCTCCTCTAAAAAATAATAAATTTTCATCTATACTCATTGGAAATATAGAAACCTATATGTACAGACATGATAAAGAGAATGGACAGACTAATTTTGAGCTATATAACTTGCTAGCTTAGTGACTTAAAACTAATGACTTCACCTTGATAAGCCTGTTTTCACATCTCTAAAATGGGACTATTAATTTTACCTACATCTTAAGGTTAAATAAGATAATATAGGCCAGGTGCGGTGGCTCATGCCTGTAATCCCAGCACTTTGGGAGGCTGAGGCAGGCAGATCATGAGGTCAGGAGTTCGAGACCAGCCTGACCAACAGGGTGAAACACCATCTCTACTAAAAATACAAAAATCAGTCGGGCGTGGTGGCGGGCGCCTGTAATCCCAGCTACTCAGGAGGCTGAGGCGGGACAATCACTTGAACCCGGTAGGCGGAGGTTGCAGTGAGCCGAGATCGTGCCACTGCACTCCAGCCTGAGTGACAGAATGAGACTCTGTCTCAAAAAACAAACAAACAACAACAACAAAAAAAAGATATATGTTATGTACTTAACCTAGTCCTGGCATTTATTAGACACACAGTAAATGCTATTGCTGCTGTTTCTATCTAGGCCCTATCCAAACCATTTGTTAATTATCACATTTTTAATATCTGTAATTTCTGATAGTCAAAATAAAACAAATAAAAGCCTTTTCCTCCCCCTTCTCCCATTTGCCCTTCCATTCAGGCATGATAATGTAAGCAGCTACCTGACTTGTGAGGAAAGATCCTAGAGGCTTAGAGAGAGAAGCTTTGGCCCAGGTAAGACTCCCCCATCCCAAGTTATACCTTAGCAAGAATAGCCTAGGAGGTTTGCAGAGTGGGGTTCCCGCAGAAAGGCACAGAGTGAAATGAATAACTGCTTCTTACCTCCTAACCTCTCATGCCCTCCAGCCTATTCTCCTTTCTTTAAAGGAGATCCAAAGAGGACTCATCCCCCACGGAACTGGGCTTACTATGCCTTCAATGCACTTAGCCTAGCTGTACCAGCCTCGCTGTAATGCATGAATTTTGGTTTTGTTTGTTTGTTGCTACTGTTGTTTGGAGCTGGAAATGGCCCTGAAGATTCCCTGTAAAGAAGACTGCAGAGAGTGAACACTCCCCCAGGCAAATGTCCACTTGTAATAACACTTTGCTAAGGACCAGTAACTCCCCCCTTATTTCTGACACCCATCTCCTTTACAAACCAGGCCAAGAGAAATGGTCATGGCTTCAACTAGGGCACTGCGGCTCTCACTCCCTCGAGGGCTCCTGTTCACCATTCTGGGACCCTGCCAGGCAGCAAAACAACTGGACAAACTTTCCCAGAGCTGCAACTCACAGAGTCTTTCCCTAACAGTTCCCATCTTGGACTGTATATTAGAATCACCTGGGGAGAGGTTTTTTAAAATATTTAATTTGTATACATCTATGCAGGATGTTTTTAAGTACAGAACCCAGGCATTTGTACTTTTAGAGTCCCCCTGGCCACCCATCCTAATGTGCAGCCAGATTTGAGAATTCCTTTAAAGCACAGATATTCTCAAAAGTCCCAGCTGGAGAACTGAGATGTTGTCTCTCTTGCTAACAATTTAATTATTTTACTGAGGCTTTAATTCATTTCCAGGGCACCTATGGTTAACAAAATAAGTCATAAATCTTTTAGAGTGCCCAGGTCTAGCCATCCATGAAATTGTATTCAGGTACTCAAAAGCAAGAGGAAGGGAATAAATGCAGCTCATTCAGATTCTGAGGCCTCCTCACCTGGGACACAGAACCTCCGCTGCCTGAGCTGCGGCTGGAGCTGGAGCCCGACCTGGAGCTGGAGCTGAAGCTGGAGCTGGAGTCAACACCTGGGAAAGAGCTGAAGCCAGGGCTAGGAATTGGAGGTCCCACATCCCCCAAATCCCCTGCAGCTTGGCCAAGGAAGAACGGAAGGGCTAGGAGAAATGAGAGGCCGGGCCTCATCTTGTCCTCTTAGCTGGAGCCGCTGGCTCTGCACAGAGCCCAGGGGCTTCTTATAGTGCCTAGTGGTGATTTCCCCATGGCCAGCATCTAGGAAAAGAGGGAGTGGCCAGGGAACATGTGACCTGCCCCAGGAGGGTCAGGACACCCAGGAATCTGAGTCATGGCCCATACCTTGTCAGTGGGGCCCACTCTGTGAGCTGCCCTTGGATCCAGATATCCGCTGCCAAACATTGACTCAAATGTGCTTTGTAAAGCCCAATATTTGGTTTCCCACTTGGTACTTCCTTGAAAGAGATGAGATTAAAGTAGTCTTTGTGGATGAGACAGAGTTTGGAGGCTCCAGGGAGGAAAAGCAACCCTCAATCCTTTGCCTCGCAGCACTTCTAGTGTTCTCCCCCATTTTACTGAATACTACTTTTCACAGACAGTTAGGGAACTCGCCTTAGGGACTGTGGCTCTCCTCCAGGAGCAACTGAGCTTCCCTCTTCAGTTCCTACTGCCCAAGTTGTCATTGACCTGTTCCTTACACTGACTGTTTCTAGACAAAGTTGTCTAACAACCCCACTCTAAAGGAAAGACCAGCAATGTTTTGTTCCCTTGCCAACCAGGTAGGACTCTGCCCTATCAAGCACTCACCGCTGTATGCTTCATGTAGGGAAGAGAAAACACCCAAATAAACAAAGGGATCCCGATGACCCAGTGCCCGCTCTCCCAGGCCAGGGCACTGCCCCAAACCCAGTCAAGGAGGACCCCAGGAGCAGTTTCTCTCTCCAGAAAACTTTGACCTCTATTGCCCTTGAGCTTCTTGTGAGCCAGCCAGGCATTCAAGATCTCAAGTTTATTCTTCATTAAACTGAGAAATAAGATGCATTTTCTCTTGCTCAGCAGCCCTGACCCTGGGCTCCAGGATCCATTTGCCCTGCTCAACATTTCACACACCTTTGTGACCTCTGCCTTCTTCCCTGGAGAATGAAAAAGGTGTTAGTCTCGGTATTAAGACCCAGCTCTGGGCCGGGGGCTCACACCTGTAATCCCAGCACTTTGGGAGGTCAAAGTGGGAGGATGGCTTGAGCTCAAGAGTTGGAGACCAGCCTGGGCAACATGGTGAGACCCTGTCTCTACAAAAAATGAAAAAAATAGCCAAGTGTGGTGGTATGCACCTGTAGTCCCAGCTACTTGGGAGGCTGAGGTGGGAGGATCACCTGAGCCTGGGAGGTTGAGGCTGTGGTGAGCCATGTTCACACCACTGCACTGCAGCCTGGGAGACAGAGTAAGACTGTCTCAAAAAAACAAAAACAAACAAAAAAGCTTTGTCACAATGAGTCGGTGGCTTTGAGCATGTCATTTAGCCCCTCTAGGGTTGTAACAATTCCTAAATTGTTTGAATTAAATGAAATATTGTATGGGAAGTTGCTTATGACTTTTGACGTGCCATAAAAATGTCAGCTTTTTCATTGTTTGTTTAATTTCCTAAAGACTAGATCGATATGTGAGATTGCTGGGTTCAAAACAAGGAGAGAAGGTTCATGCCCCACTCTGTTCCCACACCACCCCACCCCTCCCCAGGAGCTCCAAACTCTCAGAATAAGCACAGTGCTAATGTGAGAAACAGGGTCTTATACCTCTGGTACACTATTCGAAACCGGGGTGGGGGGGACGGGGAAGGGGGGACAGGAAAACCACAAATGGATGAATAGAGAGTGAAGAAGAACAGATAGGGAGAAATGTGGGCTGTAAAGCTCATTGTTCTCTGTGGGAAGCAATTCAGCCTTGGCCTCTTTGGTCAAATGTTCTAACCACTTAGATGCCCCAGTCCAAGGCAGGGAATGTATACCGAATGTGTGAGAATGAAAACTGGGAGACTGAATCCATTATTCTAAGATTGAATGCTATGAATATGGACATAAGGAGGAGAATGTATCTCTACCTGCCATCACAATTCCCCTCTTCCTCCCGATTCCCACCAAAGCAAACGGCAAATCTGTTCTCATTTGCCAGTAGCCTCTGCATGTGGCTGTAATGAGCCTTCCTTGTACCTTTTTTCAAGGAGCATGTTGGTGCCCTGTCAGAAAGAAAATCTCATTAACAGTGGTATAGCCTGTAGTCATGACTACCTTTAAGGGCTCCTATGGCCAATTCATTAGAAGACCCCTTACCAGAGGGGTGGCAATGCTGCAGAAATGGGACAGAAGTTCTCCCAAGCACAAATGTGCCTTAGCCAGGGAAGAACCACCACCCACTGTGCTCATAAGCTTCTTTGTTCTTGTATGGCTCCAGAGTTTCCAGAAGAAAACTTTAATCTATTTGGTACCCTCAAATGCACAAAAGCATTGGTGATGCCTCTGTAATAAGATTATTAATAATAATGAGATTATTAATAAAAATAGTTTGATCAGTTTCCCTGCAAATACCTTTGTCATAAGAAACAAGCAGCCTCCTGGTTGTATGACAGACTCAAAGACAGGAACAAAATTATCAGAGCTGCAAAGCAAAGTGTATTATTTGTAAAAATGTGTTCTACCCTGGGATCCTTCTAGAGTAAGGGGTCACTGAAATTCACTTGAGTAATACAGCAATCTTCACTGACAGTTTGAAAGAAAGTTACTATTTATGCACTTCATTAGGGGACCTCCCCAAACCATACTTCTTAAACAGTTGCAACACACAAGGAAGACATCCGTGTAGATATAACTTTAATTTAATCCTCCTGTCATTAAAAATCAAACATACTGCTGCATTTTTGCAGGAGGGTATCTATGGGGTATCTGGTGTATACAAGGACAACAGAGGCTGTGTTTGGTCTACAGATTGGCAATAGAGGCTTTTCATATCAGTTGACTACATCGTCAACAACCCTCAAATTTCTATTAGCAATATCAATAATCGTGTATATAAGTATTAATCAGCTGACCCCATTTATTTACCCTGGAAATTGGTCCCTCAGTTAACAATGTGTGTTAGAGCCTACTCTGTGCAGAATATCAGGCCCTATGATGATAAGGAAAGAAGAATGCATAATTTTTTCTAATGAAAATGCCTTGTCACTTACGGAAGGCAGGCCACTTCGGGGAATATACTAGGAATAAACACAAATTGAACACAAAACCAGTTAAATGAATACTGAGAAATGACTGGATAGACTCCAGTGACCCAAGGTGGGTTGAAGTGTGAAGAATTTGCCAGGTGCTGAGCTTCTTAGGGATGGTGACCATGGCTTCATTGGTTTTCAATCTCCAGCACCTAGCCCAGTGCTTGGCATTTGGTGTCTAATAAACGTTTGTACACTGAGGAATATATTTAATAAATGAATGCATGCATGCATGAATGAGTGGATTGATTTAATAAGAATTGTGGAGGAAATTCTTAAATAACTATTGGAGAAAATACTTATTTTTTTTAAATTAGTGTTGAAGAAAAGGGAGTGATTTCCAAGCAAGAGAAATTGTACAAGTTAAAGAACATAGGCAACTCAAATTCTCTCCAGGGTCATGATTATGCCCTTGTACCTACAATCTCATGTAGCCCACTCTAGCAACTCAAACTTGGATTCAAGTTCTTAAGGTTATTCCTCAGCCTGACCTGAACCCCAAATCAACATTCTCACTCCCTAAGCATATCCTATATCAAGAACTACCTAAATTTTGCCATGTTATTGTGGTTTACAAGATCAAAACCCCCAATTACAGAATTTTCAGCCAAATACTTATGTTTTCAATCTGCATCAAAATCATTCCTGTTGACAAAATGCAGAACCAAACTAGTAAAAACGGCAACTAATGGAAAACAGGGCAAACTTCTATGCAAATGCAGAAAGGCAACAACAACTGAAGTGTTGAAAGGTAGCATATACTAATTTGGGGGGAAAAAGAGAAGCTTTATACCCTCCACAGAGAAAGTTTGGACTAATGAGCCATAACAGTGCCCAGAAGCATTTCCCCACCACCATCACAAGGGGTGAACGGACTCAGGAGACACCAAACTTCAGGTTTATCTCTGGATCCTACTAGATGGAATCTGCCCAGAGACCTAGAACCAGACTGCCCTCTAAATTCCTCTTGCCATCTCCCGACTAAGCATTGAAGCACACCTTCACTTCACCTCAACGTCAGTACCTGGGTTTTTCATATCCCATACCTCTTGGATATTGTAAATCACCCACGGGTTCCTCCAAGGCCAGGTCAGTTGGTTTCTGCAGCTAGAAGCAAAGAGCATCCTCGCCTTGCTCATCTGTCCCAATACAGAAGCCTTTGCCTGCCTCCCATCCAAACCACCTGAGTTACAGCACCTGGGTTCTGAGTGACACCTGTTGTCTCCATAGTTAGTTGCACATGTCTAACCTCCTACACCCCTAACTGTGAGAAAGAGGCAAACTCTTCCTGCACCTATGGGACACCGTCACCCAGAAATTTTAAGTACGACCGCTGCAACTATTTGAAGCATTTTCAAATTTAGTCATACCTTCTATTTTTCTGTTGCTGTTACTTCCCTGCCCGAATATTCTCAATCTCTGTGTTATGGACTGAATGTTTGTGTCTGCAAAATTCAAGGTTGAAATCTTAAGCCCTAAGTGATGGAATCAGGAGGTAGGGCCTTTGGAAGGTGATTAGCTCACGAGGGTGGAGCCCTTGTAAGGGAATTGGTGCTCTTATGAGAAGAATCTCAGGCAGCTTTTTTTGTCCTCTTTCCTCCATGTGAGGAAAAGCCGATACAGTCTGTAGCCTGGAAGAAGCCCCTCACTAGAACTTGGCCATGTTGACATCCTGATCTCAGAATTCCATGTTCCAGAACTATCTGAAGTAAAATTGTGTTGTTAATCAACTATGGCATTTTGTGACAGGAGCCCAAACTAAGATACCAGGCAAATGCTAAGCCCCAACTGGGTGTCAGAATTCTGCACTTAATACTTTGGGGCAAGTCAATGGAGTGAGAAGGGCAAAGAGTCCAAAGAGTCCAAATTACTAAACAAAACTATTAAATCTACCAACCTCCTAGCTGAGTGACTGAGCGCAAAAGCACAGCATGACCTGAATTTTACAATATGGCAGCCCCTAGCCCTGTATGGCTATTGAACACTTGAAATGCAGCTAGTCCAAATTGAGATGTGTTTTAAGTAGAAAATATACACAGGATTTTTTTAATTTAGTGTAAAAGAAAAGAAGATAAAATACCTCATCAATAATTTTTATATTGATCACATGTTGAAATGGTAATATTTTAGATAGTTAAAATATTTTATTAAAATTAATTTCACTTGTCTCTTTTTTTTTTAATGTGGCTGCTACAGAAAAATTTTAATTCCATTTGTGGCTTCCATTATATTTCTATTGCAGAGTGCTACACAGAGCACATAGCACAATTAGCTATGATGGAGAAGCTCCTGGAGGTTGCCAGAACATCGGAAGTTGTACCAAATGTCTCTTCCCACTCACAGGAGGTTAGCTAACCAGGTGGGTTGCTGTCATTTCTTCACAAACGTTAAATGTTACGGAAGTTCTCTCTAAGGAGCCTCAAGATGAAATTAGACACATGTTACTCCTTATATTAAAAACCTTATCATACAAGAGAAATGAAAAATATGTCAGTGCTAGTTGGGACAAAGTGAAGGAATTATGTCAAAAATTACTTCTGCAAGAGTAGCCACATGGTACTTTACTTGAGCCCATGTTTTTGAAAAGCAAGAGATTTCACATGAATTTCTACGTTTGAGGTCCCTTTGTCGGAGAAAGAAATATCTTATTATGCCAGGTTTACATTCCCCATGATCTCAGTGAGATAGAGTGACAGCAGAGGCCTCTTTGAGTAGCACACACTCTCCAGTTTGCCACAGTCCCCATCATCCACACCTGGTCTCTTTCCTTTAGGTACATGACCTGTCCAGCCTTTATAAGCCCTTAGGTATGCAATTATTGTTTTAAGATTTCAAATTTGAAAAATGAGCTCTCCAGAAGCAAAGAAAATTTAAAGGTAAAAAGAATGTAGCAGTTTGGATATTGCATTTCCCCCCCTCCTTTCATCAGAAGAACAGCATAATGCTAAAATGTATTACCCAGGATAACATGCCATGTCACTAAACTTGGATTTATGAGTTCTGGAAAACAATCAGAACATAATGAAATAAATTTTGAAACGGCTATTTAAATGGAACAAAATTTAATGAATCATTAAATGAGGCAATGGCCAAACATGTGCAGGAAATTTATGCAAATAAATTTCATAAAACTACCAAATAACTCAACCTGATCTATGATCATTTAAACGCAATTGAAGCTGGCTCTTGCTTTGTCCATCCTGGTCCTTCCTTAGTACTTCTTTCTTCACCCAGCTATGACTTATTGGTATGAGTTGGCCCCTGTGGGGCACAGAGCAAAATAAAAATGTGAGGCCTTTGTTCAAAAATGATTAAGAATGTTGAAACAGTGATAGTGAAGCATTAAACCAAGTGTGAGGCCCTTCTAAAGGCGGGGACCTGTGTGACTCACACGTGTCACATCCATGAAGCCAGCCCTAACTACAGCAAGGGGGGTCTAATCAATTCTGGGGGGCTAAGAAAGTCTTCTAACAAGAGGGGAAGAAATTTCAAAATGAGACTTGAAACATGATTTTCTCATCTGTATAATCTAAAACTGGGCTTCGCAGCATCATGGTGGAAGAAGCACCCTTTGAGCTGTCACTTATGCTTATTAAGCAGCACTTGGCAACCAACTGCTGAAACCTCGAGGATCCTGAAATATTGGCATGAGAGAGCCTGAGGCTTCTCTAATTTAGTCTCATGTTTAAGAATTTTGCACTTCTATTGCTATGAAGTTTCAAACTTCCTGATGACATATAAATCTTGCTATTTTGCTTAGAGTTAGAACGACTATTGCTTTGATGTCATTGTGAAAATATTTAATGAAAAGTTACACAATTATTTTAAAATACACATTTGTAAAACATTAGCCTGAATTTTTTTAGTTTATGGCTTACTTAGAAGCCTCTTTTGGTAACCAAACAGACCTAACACAAGTAGTCTACACCCTATCTTGACCCAGCGTTCTTACCCCCTCCGCAAGTCAAACACTTTAGTTATGCTATACCTGTGCTGGGTTCAGTTTTATTTTGTATGTGTATGTGTATGTGTATGTCTGTGTGTGTCTGTGTGTGTGTGTATGTGTGTGTTGTGTATGTGTGTATGTGTGTGAATATTTGGTTTGGTTTCAGGTCTTGTTGAGCTCTCAATTCCTTCATACAGTGGAGAAAAGAAGAATAATAATGCTTATTTTCTAGGACTGTTCATTTATTTACAAATACTTAATGAGTTTGCCCTGTAGGTAAGGCTGTTCTAGGTGCTGGGGGATATAGCAATGGAAATAAAAACGGTTGCTGTCATGTATCTGACAGTTTAATTGAGACAGATGATTGATGATATAAATTAAGCAAAATACATAGTATGTTAGATGGCATTAAGTGCCATGGGGAAAAAATTTAAGTAGGAAAGGGGAATAGGGGAAGGTAGATAACAGGGGTTGCCTCTTTAAGTAGGGTGGTCAGGGAAGTTCTCAGTGAAAAGGAGACATTTGAGTAAAAGATATAAAGGAGAGAGGGGAGAAAGATGTGAGGCTCTCTGAAGAGAAATCATTCCAGAGAAAAGCAAATGCAAAGCTGCAAGACAGCCATGTCACCTAGAATTGAATGACAAAGCAAGGAGGCCAGTATGGCTGGTGTGGAACGAAGTGGAAGAGAATAGTCTGAGGTCAGGGGAGTGCCACATTGCATAGGGCCTCTAAGGTCATTGGAAGGATTTTGGTTTTACTCTGGGTATGTGGCAGCTGGTTGAGTAAAGGAGCAACATGATCCAATTCTTATTTTAACAGGATCACTCTGAGAGCTCTGTTGAGATCAGAATGTGCTGAGTAAGAGCAAAAATGGGAAGCCAGCATGGAGACTTCTGAGATAACCCAGGCAGGAGATGATGGTGGTTCACACCAGGGTGACAGCAGTAGAAACGATGAGACATCGCCACATTCAGGATGAGACAATGTTAGAGGTGAAAACATTTGCCGTTGGCTATGAGGAAAGAGAAGATGCAGATACTCTGAAGTCTTTGCTCTTAGCAAGTAGATGGATGAGGCTGGCATTAATTGAAAAGGGGAAGACCACAGAAGGAAGCCCAGGGCATCAGTTTGGGAATGTAAAGTTGGAGCTGTTTTTAGACAACCAAGTAGAGATACTATGTAGGTAGTTGGATATATGAAACTGGAATTAAAAGGAGAGATCTATGCTCTTGAAAAATATTTAGGAATTGTTAGCTTATTAATGATATTTAAAACCATGAGACAGTGAAATCACCAATGAAGTGAGTATAGCTAGAGAAGAGAAGACATCTGAGATCTAAGACCTAGGAGGCTCCGGGATTAAAAGTCAGGGAAATAGCCAGGCATGGTGGATCACACCTATAATCCCAGCACTTCGGGAGCCTGAGGTGGGAGGGTCAGCAGGAGGGTTGCTTGAGCTAAGGAGTTCCAGACCAGCCTGGGTTACATAGTGAGAGCCCATCTCTACAAAATATTAAAAATTAGCCAGGCATGGTAGTGTGTCCCTGTATTCCCAACTATTCAGGAGGCTGAGTTGGGAGAATCACTTGAGCCCAGGAGGTAGAGGCTGCAGTGAGCAAGGATCATGCCACTGTACTCCAGCCTGGGTGACAGAGTGAGATTTTGTCACACACACACACACACACACACACACACAAAGGTGGGGAGGAACATGGAGCTAAGAGCCAAGGAGATGGAGAGGAACTGCTTGTGGGGTCAGAGGAAAGCCAGGCATGCACGACGTCCTTGAAGCCAAATGAAAAAAGAAATTTCAAGTAGGAGAGAGCAATCAACTGTGTCAAATGCCTCAATTGGGTCAAATGAGATGAGAAGACTGAGAATGGGACTTAGCAACATTGTGGGTCATGGAAACCTTTCACGAGAGCTGTGTCAACAGAGTGGTGGGCCTAGAGGCACAATTTAGGGGGTTTAATGAAGAGCCAGAGGAAAGAAATTAAAGACAGCAAGTGTACACATCTCTGAGAAGAGTTTTGTTTAAAAGGGGACTGAAGGTACGAACCAAATGAGATACTGTGTGTGAAAGCATTTTGGGAATTATAAAAGTACTCTGTAAATCCTGAGTATAATTGTAAGATCTGAGACCTGTTGTATACTAAAAATACGGCTTTCAAAATGTCAACCAGACTCAAGAATTTCTGTGCCCAGTTAGAGCTGTAGCATCTCCAGAAAACTGTGTTCTCACTGTACCCATAGCTGTTCCAAGTAACCACTAAATCCTCAGGAAATCAGAGTTCAAAGACTCTTGATAGTGATAAGCCGTCTACTAAACTCCTCCTTCCAACCTGCCTACACAATGACCCCATAAAGTACAGGATGATGAAAAAGCCAAAGTTCTACACACAAAGGAAAGGTACAATAAGAAAAGGGTTCTTTGTTCTTTTACGGTTGCAGAGCTTTCCTTGAAAAAGTCTCAAGCTAATCAGTACATCTTGTTTGATTACAGAATCAAAATATTACAAAGCGAGAAATTTCCAATAAGAAATGTGTCCTCACCTAGTGCCAGTAAGAATGAACACCCCTTACAGTATCATGGGATGTTGCAATTGATCAAAATGAGCATCTGTTCTGTTCAGTTCAGAATGTCATGTTGATATTTTATTCCTGGAAATATGGACACAGGTGCATAAGATTCCTGCAAGACAGTCCATAGGCTTAAAGTAGGGTGTTCCATCCCAGGTTGCTCCATCTCTAAGGGACTCGGGTCTACAGACCACTGATAGCAAGGCTGCCCAGCTCTAAGCACTGAGCATGAGTGGGCTGTGGGGTCATATTTGGAGCAAAGCAACATGAGCTGAGCCTGAGGTGGGAAGACAGTCACCTACCCTTTCACATAGATCCATCTACCAGTTTGTTCATTAACCAGATGTGCCAGGCAATACACTCCATACCAGTGCAGCCTAACGAAAACATAATGTGAGTCATAAATGCAAGCCTTATATGTGATTTTAAATTTTGGATTTCTAGTCACCACATTCAAAAGAATAAAATGAAACAGATAAAACTAATAATACACTTTATTTAACATAGTGTGTATGCCCTAAGACATCTCTCCAACAAGTAGTCAATATAAAAAATGATGAATGAGAATGTAAAATTATTTTACATTTTTTTCATGCAAAGTCTTTGAAATCCAGTGTGGATTTGACACTTCCAGCACATCTCAATTCAGAGTAGCCGGATTTCAAGTGCCCAATAGCCAACTGTAGCTAGGGGTGACCCTGCTAGACAGTGCAGTTCTAGGCACGAGGATTCTACAGGAACAAACCACATGTCTTGCCTTCTAAAATTGGACAGACCCTATGGGGTAAAGAGGACTCAGACAAGTCAGCAGGGCATTAGAATCGCAGCCAAATCAAGTTTATGCCCTGCAAGAAAGTAGCCTCCAACCAAATCTGAGCAGGTGGGGGTCAGAAGGGCTGCTTCAGAAGTGAAGACTTACCAGAGCCCCCCAAAATAAGTAAGAGTCTAAGGGATTGAGAGGCAGGAAAAGGGTCAGGAAAGTGATGGCTACAGAGGAGCAGTCCTGGGAATAAGGGAGAATAGGGTATGTTCTGGGAGGTTCAAGGCATTCATTTTTGCCAGACCATAGAGTTTCAAGAGGTGAATAAAAACAAAGCCCTCAAGGTAAAGCTTGACCAGACCATGAAGTGCTTTGTGAGCCATAATGAGAAGGCTGGGTTTCCTCCTGAGGGTGTTGGGAGTCCTGAGAGAGTTCTGAATTGGGGTTCTTGGTTGCCTGCTTTTCTAAGCCTATCTACTGCAGCCCTGACTGTTGCAGTGAGGAATGGAGCCCCACAGAGGTGAGGTGAGCTGCTTAGGGTTTCCAGCTGGCTGGTGGCAGAGCTGAGGCCAGAACTCTGATCATGGTCATGATCTCTCAAGGCCCTTCCAATGCCTGCGTGCTAGAAGCCAAGTGTGTCGGAGCAGAAAGGGAAGCACCATTGCTCCACACAACAGATGGAGGTAACGCAGCTGATCGCACCAGGACATAAGGCAAGAGCATCAGGAACTAAGCCCTGGAGAAAAAAAGGGAGAAGTGTGGTTGTCCCAGAGGGCAAGCAGGCAGCCAGGGCTCTGCTCACCTGCCTGAGCCCAGGGTGGGGGTAAAGGGAGAAGTCCCATCTCTGGTGAGAAGGGAAAGTGCAAGCAAGAGCAAGGCCCTCAGCCTGGGACCTGCTGGCTGCAACTCCAGGCCCCCTCTGGAAATGGGGATGGGGCAGCCTGCATAGAAATTCAGCAAGTGAGGCCATTTGCCTGGAATGCACTCATGTTTGTTTTAATATAAAAATATCATTTAAAATAGAAACAACTGGAAGATGCACCGCATTTATCCTGTGGCTTTCCACACTCTTCAGCACAGTTGGGTAAGACTACCCCAGTCTGAGGTGCTCAGTTCAGCCGCCCTGTGAGATTAGCAGAGCTTGAGCTCTTCTCAGGGTCAGAAAGGTTATGTGGTTTCTCTAATGAAACCCAGAAGCAAAGGTTAGGGCCCATGTCTTCTGTCTCCTTATCCTCCAGAGGGTAAGAACCACGCCATCAACATCATCACCTGGCTGTTCCACCACTATCCCTTAACGCCTTTGAGTGTGGGTCTGTTTATAACTACAGGGCTAGCTTTTTTTATGCAAATATTCCCAGGAAGGGTCCAACCTTGAGATATCATTCATTAACAGAGATTAAATAAAATCAGGAATGAGACACAGAAAAGGTTGATGACCAGGGGCCAGAATGGGAGCCCAGGAGGGCATTAAGGGGCTCTGAGGGCAGAAGGAGGCATGAAAGCCAGCTTTGCCCTCTTTACCAAGCTTCCTGGAACCATAGAGCAAACATTAACTGAGTGCTTAATGTATACAAGGCACTATGCCACACCCTGTGGGATACAAAAAGAAGCATAAGGAATGTCTCTGCCCTCTCAGTGCTTAAAATCTAGCTGGAGAGTGTATCAGTTTTCCATTGCCACTGTAACAAATCACTACAAAATTAGGGGTTAAAATCAATGCAAGTTTTTAATCTTACAGTTAGGGAGGTCAGATGTCTGGCACAGATCTCAATGGGCCAAAATCAACGTGTTGCCACGGCCACATTCCTTCCCCACTGAGAAAGGCAGTCTCTAAAGGAGCATCCATTCAATGCCTTTTCCAGCTAGAGACTACTCACATTCCTTGGCTTGTGACCCCTTCCTCCATCTTCACAGCCAGCATGGCTGGTGGCACCTCTCACATCACACCACTCTGACACTGACTCTTCTGCCTCCCTCCTACACTGTGATGATACCAGGTCCACATGGATAATCCAGGATTATCTCCTCATCTCAAAGTCAGCTGATTAGCAGCCTCAATTCCATCTGCAACTTAATTCCCCTTTGAAGTGTAACATAACATAGCCACAGGTTCCAGGGACTCGGAAGTGGATGTCCTTGGGGGAGGAGAGAGAGTTGGCACTATTCTGTCTACCACAGGAAGGTTGAACATTCAGATACAAAATTAACTCTAGCACAAGGCAAGAGCCACGTGGTTAAGCACAGTGGAGTTCAGGAAGGGAAAGATCACTTCCAGCTGGGATCATCCATCCGGAAAGGCTCTGCAAGACAATGGGCTGGTGGCATGCAGGAAATTCCAGGATGCCCTGTGAGAGGAGGGACTGGAGCTCTGTGAGTCCACTGTGTCTGTCCAGCTCTAAAGTGCTATGTCCCACAGAAGCAGCACCAGCAAACGTGGCAGGCATGGAAAAGGCAGAAGTGCAACTGAGGATAACTGGAAAATCATGGATTCTTCACTGAGCTGAGTGGCTGGGGATACATCCTGGAGGGCTCAGGATGGCAGGCCAGCAAATGGCGCTCTGTCCCCTAGGCATTGAGCAACAATTGAAGGTTGACCCTAAAAAGGCATCAGATGATGAGGAAGGGAATCTGGAGATGCAGAGGGATGAGGCAGGAAGGGCAGTCAACACTGTCAGCCCTCTAGACAGAGCTATGCAGGGAGAGGAAGAGGGTGGTGGCGAGGGGCCTGGGAAGAGGGGCGACACATGGGGATCCTGCAGGCAGAAGAAAGAGGACTGGTGACTGGTGGGTTGGGGAGAGCTGGGCAAGGACAGTGGCACAATGATGGCAGGAGAAAAGAGGATGTTTTAGGAGCAGGAGTCTGAGGCACCGGCCAGAAGCCTGTGAGAAATGGTCCCACTGGCAGTGGAAATGCAGGTTGGGCCTGGGATAACGTTGGGAAGGTAGGAGGTATGGGAGGAACTAAGATCTGTGATGAAAAGTAATGTGATAAAGGACAGGAACATGAAGGATACAGCCTCGGGTGATAGCCTATTTAGGGTCTGGAAGAGGAAAGAAGGCACTGAAGGAGATGAAGACACACCCACCAGGCAGCCCCACTGGAGCAGAGATGCTCATTGGCTCACGGTGCCTTACCAAGAGGGTGCAATGTGGGAAATTGATATCAACCACAATGCTTATCAGCAACTATTATCTCAGGGACCAGCAGCTCATAGAGAACAAAGAGGTCCCCGAGAAGTGAGAACAGGTGGGTCAAGGGTGACAGCGAACTAGCTGGGACTCTGCCAAGGAGGAAAACTTCCCACGAGCACCTGCAGCACCGCTTCTCCACAGGGCCAATCAGGAGGACTGCTCTCCCTTAGAGGGGCTTCCTCAAAGGATGTAGGAGGGGGCTGAAGCCAGCCTGTTTTGAGAACTGCCCTGAGCCTGCCGGGCTGAGGCAGGGCTCCTTCCTAGTTTCCCCACAGAGCCTCTGGTTGCTGTTCTGTAACATCTCTTGGGCAACTATGTATGTCCAGTCTCTGGCACAATGTCCCATGTGTAACAGAGAAGCCACACCTGCAAGGACAGATGGAAGGAGAGGACAGAGTCGCTCAGAGTATTTCCAGCATGGTCTTTTCCCCATGCAAAACTATGCTATGGTGAAAAAAAAAAAATGCATTGTCCCATTGTATAAAATTCAACAAAAGAAAATGCAAAACACATGTCTGGTGCTAGGAGTTAGAATAGAGGTGGGGCTTGGGGCTGGGGAGAGGGGACCAGGGCAGCAACAGGAGCGAGGTTTCTGGGAGTGCTGGTCCTCTGCATCCCAGTCTGGGGCTGGTTACATAAGAAGGCTCGTAATGAATTTGGCGAAATTGCATTGAGCTGCAGTCTTATGGCTTGTGCATTTTTCTGCAGGTGTGTAATACTTTTATTAAAAAGTGGGCCAGGTGCAGTGGCTCACGCCTGTAATCCCAGCACTTTGGGAGGCCGAGGTGTGTGGATCACGAGGTCAGGAGTTCAAGACCAGCCTGACCAACATGGTGAAACCCCATCTGTACTAAAAATATAAAAATTAGTCGGGCGTGGTGGCACAAGCCTGTAATCCCAGCTACTCAGGAGGCTGAGGCAGGAGAATCGCTTGAACCCAGTAGGCAGAGGTTGCAGTGAGCCGACATTGTGCCACTGTACTCCAGCCTGGGCAATAGAGCAAGACTCCATCTCAAAATAAATAAATAAATAGTATACTTTTTAAATGCTGTTGTAAGAGAGGGCCCTGTGTGTCTGCATGGGAGGTCAAGAGAGCTGGATAGGAAGACAGAAAGTGATGGCAAAAGAGAAAAGGGGCTGGGCGCAGTGGCTTACGCCTGTAATCCCAGCACTTTGGGAGGCCAAGGTGGGTGGATCAACGGAGGTCAGGAGTTCAAGACCAGCCTGGCCAACATGGTGAAACCCCATCTCTACTAAAAAATACCAAAAAAAAAATTAGCCGGGCATGGTGGTGGGTGCCTGTAGTCCCAGCTACTCAGGAGGCTGAGGTGGAAAATTGCTTGAACCCAGGAGGCGGAGGTTGCAGTGAGCTGAGATTGTGCTATTGCACTCCAGCCTGGGCAACAGGGTGAGACTCTGTCTCAAAAAAAAAAAAAAAAAAAACCCAAACCCCAGCCATCCTGCAAGGGCCACATGTAACTTTTCTCCAAAGAAGGGAATCTGGTTGACAGAAGAAATCGCCAATTAGGCAAGCTCACAAAGCATGGTCGGTGGTGGGGGAGGCACCCCTGAGAGCCCACTGCTTGTCATGTGAAGAAGGTATCACAGACTCCACAGTCAGCAGGACAAGTGGTCTCTGCAACAGTCAATTTCATGTGTCAACTTAGCTAGACCATGGTGCCCATTTGTTTGGTCAGACACAATCTGGGTGTTTCTGTGAAGGCATTTTAAAAATGTGATTAACATTTACAATCAGTTGAACTTAAAGCAGATTATCCTCCACAATACGCATGGGTCAGTTGAAGGCCTTAAGAACAAAGATCGATTTCCTGAAAAAAGAAGAAATTCTACCACCAGACAGCAACATAGACATTCTGCCTGAGTTTTCAACCTTCAGATGCAATACTGCAACGTCAACTCTTACCAGAATTTCCAACTTGCTCTAAAGATTTTGGACTTGCCGGAACCCACAATTATGTAAGCCAGTTCCTTGTGTATGTAGGTATGTGTGTCTTGTATGTATATATTCAACTGGTTCTGTTTCTCTGGAGAACCCGAATACAATTTCTAATAGGCTGTTCCTCCAATAGCCCAGATCATCTTTCTCGGGCCTCCCATGAAAGCAAACAAGGTGGGAAAGCACTTCAGTTAAGAGCTGCAGCCTGAAGTCAGGAGCTCTTCTTTAGGAGAAAAGAAATCCCCAGCCAGTCCAGGGATCTAAATACTGGCTTTTTCCTCTTCACGCTTATTTCACCTAGTGTCACCAGGCACACTCTAGCTACCACCAGTCTGAAAAAGGGGAAGTACTGCGAAAAGGAAATATTGAGAGAAACCCGCACATTTCCAGTTTCTTCTGCTAGGGTTGCTTATGTGACTTTTTCAGAGAGTCCCCAGAAACTCCAAATAAACAGCCACATTGCTGAACCTACCTAAAACTCTGACCCAGTTAGATGCAGCAGAGGGAGTGGATGAGACAAACACGAAATGTTTGCGGGTGCTTTAATCTTCTCCAAACACTGAAATATTACTGAGATTTTTTATCTTCCATTGCACACGGAGGAGATTAAAAAGCCATGATAAATAGTGTGCTCTCTGGGAGGGAATGCCATATATAGGACAATACATAATTTCCTGCTTCTGGTACCGTTTGGGATAATTGTTCTGGTAACATGAAAACAGGAGGAATATTAATTTAAGATTAAAGCACAATTATAAGCTCTGTCATACTGTTAATTTCTTTTAAATGTTCCTCTGAATAATTCCACTTTTGCAAGATGGAATAAGCATACAATTAAAGACTGCATTAAATAAATGAATAATTAATGAATAAAAAGAACTCTGAAAATAAAATGGGTCATGCAAATTCTAAACAATAAGTTTAACAACAGGCCAGATCTTAATCCTTCAGACCTTTGAAAGAACAGTATTGGGGTGCAGATAGATAGCATCTCTCTGTAGACGTAGATCTGGAATTGCTGTGTTCTCTGGTCACACACTGCCCAGGGATAGCTTTAGGTGCAGGCACTGCAGGGAACTGAGGTGCTGCAGAGCAAGGCGTAATTGACCAACCTGAACACCACACTACCTCTCCAACTTTATCACCAATGCCTCTCCCATAATGCCTGCAATTCTACACTTTCCTTTATCCTCCAGCCAGAAGTTCTACCAGGGTGATTCTTCCATGGATTAGGAATTCAGGTGGAAAATGCAAATATTCCCATGGGGGAAATATTCCTGTAAGGGTTAAAGATCGATGGTTCATTAGCACATTGATACTGAATTCTGCTACAGAGATTGCTTTCCTCCCAACACCTAACTGAAGCCAGCCTCTTTGGGGGAGTGGGATGAGGGAGAAAGGAGTGGTCATTTTGCAGTAAAGGGGAATAGTAGACTGAGAATGGTGGAACTGCTTGAGTGTGGCCTGGAGTAGAGGCATTCTGAGAGCCCAAGGAGCCTGAGAGCATAAAATTCCATAATGAGCCACCATGACATATCCAAAAGGGAGCTAAGACTTTCAGGACAAGACACATGGGTGAAGGAGAAAGGGAGGAAAATATTGCCTAAGATTGCCTTGATGTGCCAAATAAAATCAATATGATTATATGCATTTTATTACTTGAGAAGTTATTGATAATCCATGACCACACAATAATGTGGTAAGTGGGAGAGAAGAAATTAAAACTTTGTTCATCTGACCCCCAAACCCATGCTCTTTCAACCATACCACACTTTTCACACAGCAGTCTTATGCATATGGGATGACTGCCCCATTTTTAAGATGAGCAAATCAAGGCTTTCAGAGATGAAAGAAGAGGCTGTTTCCAGATATGAAAACATCAGGCATGTCCAGTAACTGCAAATATTCTGGGTCCTTGTACTGAGCGTTTACATGCCAGGAGATGAGGCTAAAATGTCGTAGGTCCGCCGGGCCTGGTGACTTACACCTGTAATCCCAGCACTTTGGGAGGCCAAGATGGGTGGATCACCTGAGGTCGGGAGTTCAAGACCACCCTGGCCAACATGGTGAAACCCCATCTCTACTAAAAATGCAAAAATTATCCAGGCATGGTAGTGGGCACCTGTAATCCCAGCTACTTGGGAGGCTGAGGCAGAAGAATCGCTTGAACCCAGGAGCAGAGGTTGCAGTGAACTGAGATCATACCATTGCACTCCAGCCTGGGTGACAGAGCAAGACAGCATCTGAAAAAAAAAAAAAAAATGTAGGTGAGAATATGGGAACCAGGAAAAACTGCTGATGTTGACCACAAGCGTATGAGTCAGGCTTCCAAATCCTCGCCTCCAGACTCTAACAGGATATTCTGACCTTGAACTAAGTCAAGTTGCCAAACCTGGGAAAGAGTCCAAGCTACACCTGAAAGCATTGTTTTCACTTCAAACCAGCTTGCTCTAACAGGCATTGATAAGAGCTGCAATTAATATCTCTGTTCTCAGGGATCAATTACCAACATAAAATCCTGCAGTTATTAAAATTATCACTTAACTCTGGGAGAGGATTGTGAGATAACCCACTTTGTCAGGTGCCAGGGAAAGAATGAGAACACTGGGATTAAGAAAAGGCCTGGGACTCACACCCAAAGAATGTTCTCATGAGGGCAACTATAGGCAGGACCCCATGGGAAGTCCTCCAAGGCTAGGAGCCTGCTAGCAGCCTGGGCTGAGTGCCCACCTGACCATGCCTTCTCAGCCCGCCACCCCCAATTCCACTGGGTCCTCAGGCCATCCTGCTACCTGCTCTGCTCCAGCTGGTGCTCCAAGTTCTAGCTCTTTTCCAGCTCCCCCTGCTCCTGTGACATTCTCCTTTCCTGGTAACTCCACCCTCTAAGCTTTCCAGACCTGCTAGGTTCAAGGAAGGAGTCTCAGCAAGATCCACTCTTTCCTTATCAACCCCCAGTTCCCCCCAACCCATGTCCATCTCCCCAGTCTCTTCTCCTTTCTGGAGCTAATCTGAGAAACTCACTTAGGTTCCTGATACTCCTCACTTTTAGCACTTATGCTCTGCAGAGTTGTGGAAATGCCTAGGTCCATCCATTTATTAAGTTCCCACCATGTTCTGGGCACTGTGGGGGGCCCAGGTGTAGAGTGGTAAACAAAAAGACACCACCTTGGCCCTGCCAGTCTCCCATGGATTGTAAATGCCTTTGAAGGCAGGGCCCAAATTGTGTTCATCTATATAATCCTGGTCCCTAGTAAGGGCCAATAATGCGATTGGACTACTACTATGCACTATTGGACTCCTACTAGGCATAGTAGGAGTCCAATAGCAATATTAAAGCTAAAAGGTATAATTATAGTTTACAGAGGTCTTTGATTATAGTCTTAAAGTGCTTAGATGTTAATGACCAAACAGAATCAATAGGCTTTCCACTGTAGATAATACATTTGCATCTTAATGAAAACCATTAATCCCTTAAACCTCACTCTCTGACCCTACTGTCCTCTAAGTCCTAACAGTTATCATTTCAGTTCCTGGGACGCCTAAAAGGGTGATATTTGAAGAAGACCCTCCAAACTATACTACATTTATAGTCTTCTACCCTAGGCACATAAAAACTAGGCCTTGGTCATCCCATCTGGACTCCTCAAACAATAGCTAATAAATAAAATGCCCAACATTATATTTTTTAGGAATCTACAACTTGCGAGCCAAAGCTAGATTTAACCCTCAGATGTTTTTGTAAGACTCCACTTGTTTCATAAATTTTGAATTTTACAAAATGCATGTTTCCGTTTGCCACAGCCTCATCAGTCTCTATGACCTTACACCTGGCCCTAATCAACAGATCTGTTACTCACCTATTCCTACCGCTGGAAACATATAGGTTTTTAAATCTCAAATAATATGTAACAGTTTAAGACTAACCTGTTGTCCACAATAACCCTGTGAGCTAAGCAGGGGAATATTATTATCTCAACTTTATGGTTGAGGAATCTGAAGCCCAGGGAAGAGGTGAATGACTTTCCCATTTTTATTCAGTTTTTTGTAGTCTATGTCAGCCTGGCTTGTGGGGTTTGGATAATAGTGGCAATTACCAGTGACTGGTGGCAATCACCAATGACCGTCTCCAAGGCAGTGATGACCTCCAGGGTCTGGATTCCTTCAGGGGTTTTTAACCTGATCCAGACACCCCTATAGAGGTTCTAGAAATGAGGCTTCAAATGTTCCATGGGTCCCTTGGTATAGCACACAATTTTGTGTGGATGTGCATATGCAGGGGGAAATGCCGGTAGTTTCATCAGTTTCTCTTGGAATATGTAATAGCACTGTGAGGTAACCACCTGGTTGGCAGTTGTTTCCTGGAGAAGATCTATCTCCGGTCCACAATGTGCAAAGCCATTGGGCCTGGAAGGGTCCCTGGGGGGGTTACAGTTAACCAAGTAAATGAATCATTATCTGTTCTTTCCAGTAATCCCCTGGCTTATCTCTGTGGCTAGAAGATGGGAGTATAACAGGATGGGGTGGTCTAGCTTGCCCTGAGGAGTATCTCACCTGAAAGGGGGGCCAGGCCCTTTTTGAATTATCTGCCATGAATAGCAACATAAAATATTGCTCAGGAACAGAGAAAGGAGATAGAGTGTCTCAGCAAAATTCATCAAAACCAACAGCAGGTAAGGCACTGAAAGTTTCCTGAAGATGGTGTGAGAGGGGCAAATCTAGAAGGCAAAAATGGCCACACAATACAAATTCAACAGGCCTCAGCAAGACCATCAAATGAGCCCCTTCTCCTGCTGGAACTTCTTCCTAGACTTTGTCCCATTCCTCACACTCAAAATCTTCATGATCCAGCGGCCTTCCCTCAATCCATCAACATCAACTCCAAAGAAAGAATGTAAATCTGGTTTCACTAAAGTCTTAAAGGATTGATGAGGCTTAATAATGTCCTACTGTGCTTTTCCTTACGGACTTTGTGTTTTATGGGAATGAAATGTTAAGTCAAAGGAATTAATCTCTACCTGTGGAATTCCTAACATCAATCCACCAGTGGGTGGGAACAACACATTTTTGTTGCCTTTGAGAGAGCATCTGGACAGGCATGAAGAAGGGCAGCCAAATACAGAAGACTTGGATTTATAGTTAGAACAATTAAATTATCTTACATATTGGGTTGCTTATGGGTTTCCAATTAAAAAAAAAATCCTGGCTGGGAACAGTGACTCAAGCCTATAATCCCAGAGCTTTGGAAGGCCAAGGCAGGAGGAGGCCAGGAGTTCAGGACCAGCCTGGGCAACATATTATAGCAAGACCCCCTTCTCTACAAAAAATGTAAAACTTAGCCAGGTGTGGTGGTACATGCCTTAGTCCCAGTGCTTTGGGAGGCAGAGATGGGATGATGGCTTGAGGCCCAGAAGTTCAGGGCTGCAGTGAGCTAGAATCACACTACTGCACTCCAGCCTGAACAGAACAAGATTCTTTATTAAAAAAAAAAAAAAAAAAGAAAGAAAGAAAGAAAAGAAAAGAAGTGAAAAGAAATGAAAAGATTCCTTGCCTTTAAAAGTAGAGAAAAGCAAGTTAAAACCACCAGTTTTGTATTTTTAAGATCTTTTAGCATCTAAATATTTTTTTAAAAATCTATGACTCTAAAGCTTTGATCTCTCTCATTTTTATCATGTGCAAACCCCTCCACAAGCCTGGCCAAAATGTCCAGGTGTTCAAGACACATCCCAGGAAAACGACCTTTAGGGCTTCACCCTCCCTCCCTGACCAATCTCACCCACCTCTGGGGCCAGCCTTCCAGAAGCTCCAGTGTTCACCGCTCTGTTAACAACTCTGTCATCTATCTATTGGCTCAAGCCGAAACCCCCAGGGTCATCTGGGACTTTCTTCTTCCTCTGATCCCCACATTCAAGCCATTAAAAAATACCACTAGTGCTACCCTCAGAACACAACTGGAACCTGGCCCACTTCCCACCACCAACTCCCTGGCTTCCTGCCTGGGGCAAAACATCAGCACCTCTGGTCTGGACCAAAAAAACAGCTTCCTTCCTGGCTCCTCTGCTTCCACTCGCTCCACTTCCCCATCTGTTCTCCCTCAGCAGTCAGGATGATCTTTGTAAAATGTAAGCTTCATCGCATATTTCCTGTGCTTAGAACTCATTGCTCTTTCCCAAACTCTTACCAATGCCTGCAAGACCTTATATTCGTCCAGCTCTTACTCATTTTTCCATCTCCATCTCCCACCTGCACTCTGATTCATTCCCTTCATTGTGTTTACTGCAATCTGAAATTATCATTTCTATTATTTATTCAGCAAATACTTATTGAGCACCTAATATCTAGTGATCAGGGCTTATTTTGGGTGCTAGGAATACAACGAACAAAATAGATTTTTCTAAAAGCCTGCCCTTGCAGAGCTTGCATTCTGGTGTACATACATAGGGGATTTTGTTTACTTGTTTATTGACTGTCTTTCCTGCTAGAATGTAAGCTCCTTGGGAACAGGGACCTTGACAAACTTGATCACAGCTGTATCCCCTAAACTTAAAACTGTGACTCATTGTAGATGTCCAATAAATATTTATTAAGTGAATAAACTAAAGAACATTTCTTGATTCAAGACTAGATTTGTTCTCTGTTCAGGATGGATATCTGATTATACTTCACTCTGGAGGTGTGGAAAGCCATCCCAGAAGCAACCCATGAAAAGACACTCCTCACTGGCCTTCATCCCATGCTGGGACACCTTGGGAGGCACAGGTGCTCCACTCCTGAGCCCACTTCTGAGTTTGAACAATTTGCCTGGCCAAGTAAGGTAATTGACTATTCCAAGCCCAGTGCCCAGGTCTGTCTCTCTGCCTTCCCCAAGCCATGTGGAAACTCTCATTTTGGGGTTTCTGGCTGCCTGGATCTCAATGGTAATTCCATCCTCCTCAACTCCTGAGATGAGAGGCATCGGAGGAGCCCTGCCCACGCTGGCCTGGGTAACGTTGGCTCTCTCCTTCGGGTGAATTCAGCAGCACCCACGGTTCTCCCATTTGAAGTAAACCAATTAAATTAATTGATATTCCCATCCTCAACCCCCTACTACCACCACCACCCTATGGCCATTTCACTTTGGAGAATGAGAGGCATTCCACCAGACTCTGATGAACTAGACTCCAATTAATAAAGATCTCTACTTCACAGGATGGGTTAAAGAAACGAACTTTAGAAATAATGCTTAGCCGGGCGCGGTGGCTCACGCCTGTAATCCCAGCACTTTGGGAGGCCGAGACGGGCGGATCACGAGGTCAGGAGATCAAGACCATCCTGGTTAACACGGTGAAACCCCGTCTCTACTAAAAATACAAAAAAAATTAGCTGGGCATGGTGGTGGGCACCTGTAGTCCCAACTACTGGGGAGGCTGAGGCAAGAGAATGGCGTGAACCCGGGAGGCGGAGCTTGCAGTGAGTCGACATTGCACCACTGCACTCCAGCCTGGGCGACAGAGCGAGCAGTGAGTCGACATTGCACCACTGCACTCCAGCCTGGGCGACAGAGCGAGACTCCGTCTCAAAAAAAAAAAAAAAGAAAGAAAGAGAATGCTTAGCACCTTCCTGTGCTAGAACTTAAAACACTTCAGAGGCAGCATAAATTAATTTTCTCCAAGTCCCCGAGAGGAAAAAAGAAGATTTTATTATCCCCTTTTAGCCGCAGAGAAAACATGGAGAATGAGCATTTTCCTCCACAGAGCAGATCTGTGCCCAAATTACGGGGCTACTACCTCCACAAGCCAAACACCAACCATTGGACCATCCTGCCGTACCTGGGGAGCTGCAGAAGAGGAAAGGACACAAAACAGAAGTCTAAAGACCCCTCCAGCTGCAGTGGGAGACGGCATCAAAAAAATCCCACGTCCTGCAACTCTAGTGACTCTACCTCCTCGCTCTGTCCTTGGGAAGCACCAGCGCGCTCTCCATGAGATATAACGAGCTTTCATACTGATAGATTCTTTTTTATCTCCCTGGCAAGCTGGGATACCTGAAGATTGTGTTTTGAAATACATATATTGACAACCAATTACGCAGCTCTGCTTCTGTGGTATAGCTCCTTTGTCAGATCGCTCTCCAGGCCTGGCTGTGATCCCCTCAGACCATCTTCATTTTCACTGGGAAGCCTCTCTCCCTTTCCAGGCTTCTCAGCAGCTCACTGCCCCTAGGGAGAAATGACTCTGAGAGCATGGGAGGAAGCAGAAGGGGAGAGCATATCAGATTTACTCTGGCTTCTGCGGAGAGCTAAGGAGTTGGAAGGTGGGGCGGACAGGAGCCCCAGGAGAGGGATTACGCTGGGAAAGCTGATCCCTGGAGACACCTGTTCCACTGTCTGCGTCTCCTCTATCTACGTCAAGTTGCTTCTCGAATATCGCTCAGGGAACATGTCAGAACGCCCTCCAGTCTGCCCGTCCAGTGCTCCATGTTCTAGCTGCGACAGGTCACATAACTCACCTGAATATGGTCTTAGGCATCGACAGCTTAATGTGATGGCCCAGCAAGTGGTCATTTAATCTGGGCCTTCTGGAAACACAATATCCTAACCTAGAGTTTCTTGATTTGGACTTCAGGAATTTATAAATTCCCTGAAATTATGGGCAAAATTGCCTATACATGTAAATATGTATGTTGTTCTAAAGAAAGAGTTCACTGTTTTCATCTGATTCTTGTAAGGTTCTCTCTCTCAAAAATGTTAAGAAATATACATATATATTTATATATATGTTAATTTCTTTACATTTTTGAGAGAGAACCTTACAAGAATCTATATATATAGAATATAGAATATATATATAGACTATATATAGAATATAGAATATATATAGACTATATATAGAATATAGAATATATATAGACTATATATAGAATATAGAATATATATATAGAATATAGAATATATATATAGAATATAGAATATATATATAGACTATATATAGAATATAGAATATATATAGAATATAGAATATATATATAGAATATATATATAGAATATAGAATATATATAGAATATAGAATATATATAGAATATAGAATATATATAGACTATATATAGAATATAGAATATATATATAGAATATAGAATATATATATAGAATATAGAATATATATATAGAATATAGAATATATATATAGAATATAGAATATATAGAGACTATATATAGAATATAGAATATATATATAGAATATAGAATATATATAGACTATATATAGAATATAGAATATATATATAGAATATAGAATATATATATAGAATATATATATAGAATATAGAATATATATATAGACTATATATAGAATATAGAATATATATATAGACTATATATAGAATATAGAATATATATATAGAATATAGAATATATATATAGACTATAGAATATAGAATATATATAGAATATAGAATATATATATAGAATATAGAATATATATAGTATATATAGAATATAGAATATATATATAGACTATATATAGAATATAGAATATATATAGAGAATATAGAATATATATATAGAATATATATATAGAATATAGAATATATAGAGAGAATATAGAATATACATAGAGAATATAGAATATACATAGAGAATATAGAATATACATAGAGAATATAGAATATATATATAGAATATAGACTATATATAGAATATAGACTATATAGAGAGAATATAGACTATATATAGAATATAGAATATATATATAGAATATAGAATATATATATAGAATATAGAATATATATATAGAATATAGAATATATAGAGAGAATATAGAATATATAGAGAGAATATAGAATATATAGAGAGAATATAGAATATATAGAGAGAATATAGACTATATAGAGAGAATATAGACTATATATAAAGAATATAGACTATATATAGAATATAGAATATATATAGAATATAGAATATATATATAGAATATAGAATATATATATAGAATATAGAATATATAGAGAGAATATAGAATATAGAGAATATAGAATATATATATAGAATATAGAATATATATAGAGAATATAGACTATATATATAGAATATAGAATATATATAGAGAATATAGAATATAGAGAGAGAATATAGAATATATAGAGAGAATATAGACTATATATAGAGAATATAGAATATATATAGAGAATATAGAATATATAGAGAGAATATAGAATATATATAGAGAATATAGAATATATATAGAGAATATAGAATATATATATTCCCTGACCAAATGGGCCATGGAAGGGGTAGCAGGGGCTAAGGTCAACGGAGTGACTCCAAAGAGGAATTTTCCAACACACTGACCTCTGACCAGAAAATTGTGGGAGAGGTGAGGGACAAGCAGGTCCTTTTGCTGTTCCCTATTAATAATAGCAGCTAAGGTGGGTGAGAGGCTTCCCAGGTGCCAGAAATTGTTCTGAGCACACTTTGTTTATAAACATGTTTAATTATCTTAGTAGCCCTACAAAGAATTACTATTACTAACCCCATTTTACAGATGATGAAACCGAGGCACCAAGAGTCACAGCAAGTAGGAAGCAAGACTGGTTTTGAAACCGGCAGCCTGGCTGTGGAGTCTATGCTCTCAATTACAGCGCCACTCATGGCCGTCTGGCTGTCTGCTGCACAATTGGAGGCTCCTCCTGGTGGCTCCTCTTTACCCAGGCAACATTGAACATTTGCCTCAAGCAGCAAAACTGAACTCTACATACTCACTGTGCCAGGAGAGATAATGATTTTGGCAAATTTTTTTCTCAGACACTATACACTTGAGATGATCTATTATAAGCAAGGGCTTTGTAAGCTGCACAATGCTATGTAATGTGAATTAGGGTGACAACCATGGTCTAGGTTTTGCCTAATAAAGTACAATTTTTAAAACCATTCCAAGTACTATGGGATATTTTCTACTTGAACCAAACTGCTTTCTGCTGTATTCACTGTTGACCACATTTTACACTTGCCAGCCACTCCTCACAAAGTTAATTTAAATGTGTGAAATCTGACATCCTTGTTTAGAAGTACTGGGAACATAAAACTTCCACAACTCGAACATCTGGCCTCACAGCACCACAGATGTGTGTGCCACACATTTAATGGATTTTGTGTTTTTTCCCAGTGCTCTGCACCCAGTATGTGCTCAAATATTTTGTCAGTGTCAATGGTGATATTTTAAAAGGTTGCATTTTTCCTAATGCTGTTTCACTTAGTTTCAAATTTCAAAATTTCTGTTATGATCCAATAAGATACAACTCAACAGTAATTATTGAAATAAAAATCCTATTCATCTGGTTGAAATTTTTTTCCACAGATCTCAAAACTTTATAGACATAAAAAATACAGCTTCCATTCAATTTGATATACCTTATTTTCCAGAGTTAAAAACAAAACAAATATTAAAAATCAGGATACAAAAAAGATCAGAGTATGAGAACAAAATTGAATTAGTCCTGCTTCTCACCTCAGAATTAAATCTATTTTAGGATGGCTTTCAGCAGACTTCTTACTCATAGGTTCATTCATTCATTCATGCATTCACTCAACAAATATTTACTGAGCACTTCCTATGTGCCAGGCACCATTATAGACTCCTGGGCTGCATCCATAAATAAAACAGGTAGATTTGAACCCTTGCAGAGCTTCTATACTAATGATGGGGTCAGTTAAAAACATAATAAGTCAGTGAGTTAGATAGCAGGTTACAAAGTAATAAGTGCTCTGAATAAAATAGAGCAGGATAAGCGGGTCAAGATAACTAGGAGGTTGGGGGGTTGTTACAGTTTTAAATAGGGTAGTCAGAGTGAACTTAATCGAGAAGGTGAGACTGAGCAAAACACATGCGCCTGGGAAAGGAGTGTGTCACATGGATATCTAGAAGAGTGATGCAGGCAGAAACACTAAGGTTAGTGTGCTTGCTGCCTTCAAGAAACAGCAAGACCAAATGGGACAGGGAAGGGGTAGCAGGGGCTAAGGTCAGAGGGTGGGAGTGGGTGGGAGAGGGCCTGATGGTGTAGGGCATTGTTGGCCATTATAAAGGATTTCGCTTTCCTCTGTGTGAAATGGGAAGCCACTGGCAGACTGAAGCAGACCAGAGGCAGGATCTGGCTTTATATTAAAAGCATCTCCCTCTGGCTGCTATGTTAAGACCAGATTATACATGTATGTGTAGGAGCTGGGTGGAGAATCAGGAACAAAAGCAGAAAGATCAATAAGGATGCTATTGAACTTACTCAGGCAAAGAGAGGATAATGTCTGAACTAGGGAGGTAATGGCAGAGATGGTGAGAAGTGGCCTGATTCTAGAAATATTTTGGTAGTAGAGCCTATGGAATATTCTGAATTGGATATGGGATACAAAAGAAAGTGAAGACTCCAAGATGACTCCGAGGTTTTTGGCCTGAGCATTTTATTATCAAAAACAACCGATGGCTCACGCCTGTAATCCCAGCACTTTGGGAGGCCGTGGCAGGCGGATCACCTGAGGTCGGGAGTTTGAGACCAGCCTGACCAACGTGGAGAAACCCCATCTCTACTAAAAATACAAAATTACTCAGGCGTGGTGGTGTATGCCTGTAATCCCCGATACTCGGAAAGCTGAGGCAGGAGAATCACTTGAACCTGGGAGGCAGAGGTTGCTGTGAGCCAAGATCGTGCCATTGCACTCCAGCCTGGGCAAAAAGAGTGAAACTCTGTCTCAAAAAAGAAAAAAAAAAAACAACGAAAAAAAGACAATCAATTCCTCTGTTCTTTCCATGAAGAAGCAAAGAAAGCAGTGGCAGGCAGGGATTGACGTGGCTTGTAGTGGCAGCTATGGGCTGCCCAATGACCAAGGGATCATAGGCAAGGATGTCATCTTCTGCCTACAGCTCCACCCCAGGAAAGGTACCAGAGATCTTTATTCCCTCTGCCTCTCCTCCCCTTCCTGCAGACCTAGGTCACCTTAGACCTAAAGGACATCTTACTATCTAGATTCAGTATTTCTTTTCTTTTGTGGTGGTGTTTGTCCTAATCTTTATTCTTCAAGCTTCTGGGAGCACTTGGAGTCCTGATTTTTCAGAGTGATGAACAAATGTACCATTCACAGTTTCAGACATGCTGATTCTATTCCCCTTTAACTTTCAACTGTCTAGACAGAATGGGTTAAAACACAAATTTCATGAATTAAGGGAATATCATAGATTTTTCTGAACATATCTATAAAACTGGTTGGTGGGTGACATATTAGTTACATCTAACCCAGGCCCAGAAGTTCATATTTGTTCTTTTTACAAAAGGCACCTCATTAAATCACTGTCTAGTCCGTAACTGGCTTTATTGGGACATAAATTCATTTCACTAAACCAATAAATGTTAATTCTTCACCCTGGAGATTCTAGTCAGTCTGGTTTTATCCTGCTCAAGCTCCTGAGGCTGCCATCAATTACTCATGTTTGGGTTTATATGTCATTATGGAATCACTTTAGCTAGAACTAACGGGAAGTGAAAGGACAATAAAGCTAAGCCTCATTCCAAAGAGAATATACAGAAGGGGGCATTCACCTGAACCCCATTATTCTTTTCTATAAATTAAAATATCCTGGCATTCTGCAGCAGCAATCCATTATATTTAGATTCTCTGCAAAAGCCAGGGCAGGCGAGTGGCGGATACTAATGAAGGCAGCTGGAAGGTCTGGGGAGGAGGCAACAAGCTCAGACTCAGAAGGTTTAGGTTTAAGACCTGCTTTGCAATAACTAAGTGTGACTTTCAGCCAATTGCTTAATGTCACAGAAACTCAAGCCTCATGTGCAAATTGAGCACTACAATACCAGTTTCACAAACTAGGGAAGAAGTACATGAGACAGTGGCGGGTAGAGGTGGAAGAGCAGGGCCACCTGGCTCAGAAGAGGTTTTCTCTTCTCCTGTCCCCTCCATTAACCTAGCAGCTGGGGCAAATTGCTTGCTCCAGCAGCCTTCCATTGTGGTCTTAAACAAGAGATTTAACCTCTTTGAGCTTCAACTTTCCCATTTGAAAAATGGAGCTGATCATATCTGTCCTCCATTTTACCCTAGAAAAGTGCACTGATACCGATCATCTCAGTAAAGCTCTTAGCATCTGACCTGAAGAGGGGGCCAATTTTAGAAGACTGTAATACCACTGATGCAGGATTCCATTTTTAAAAACAAAGGCATTATCTCTTCAACCAAATGTTCTTTCCTATGATGGAAGGTTTCTCTTTAAAGCCGTCAGCAATTTTTTCCCTCAGATAGAAAATGGCTTCCTCTCTCAGAACCATATATAACTTCAGAAGCAAGGGGGAGAAAAGCAGAGTTGGCAAAAAGTAGAGGTGAATTGAATGCCTGTACATCCATTCAGGATTTACTGCCCTTGGTGTAAAACAGTCAGTAACATTTTACAAGGAAAAAGTGCAGATAAATGACTGCAGTCCCAGGACAGTGCTCCTGATGGCTTTTTATAAACCATGCATGCTGCCTGGATGCCTCTGTGCCTGCTCCTCCTGCTCCAGAGAGAGTGCGTGAGCAGGGCTTCAAGCCAGCATGCCAACAGCACCAGCAGGCTCCAGCCCCAGACCTTGCTCCATCTGCAGGCCAGAGAGCCTCATCTTAGCGCCAGTCCTAGAGCCAGACTTAGACCTGGAGTGGTGCAGAGAGCCTTTGTGCCAGGTCTCAAGCCGGGTGCTGAACAAAGCAGGGACAGCAGAGTAAAATGGGACCGGCATGGGCTTGGAGTCATATTGAGAATCCAGTTCTGCCATTTACGAGCAGTATGACCTTAAGCCATTTTTTCCTTCTGTAAAATGGAGATTTACAAAACCTACCATATCAGTTAAGAGGATAAAATGCTATGACATTATGAACGCACTTAACATGTAGTAGATATTCAACCTATTTTTATCTTTTCACCAGTTACTGAAGTTAGCTCATCTAGTCCTCTGATCCCTTTATGGGCATGAATAGAATGCCGCCAAGTATATTTGTCCATTTCCATACTTCTACGAAGAAATACCTGAGACTGGGTAATTTATTAAAAAAAAAAAAAAGAGGTTTAATGGACTTACAGTTCCACATGGCTGGGGAGGCCTCACAATCATGGCAGAAGGTGAAGGAGGAGCAAAGGCACATCTTACATGGTGGCAGGCAAGAGAGCATGTGTAGGAGAACTGCCCTTTATCAAACCATCAGATTTCGTGAGACTTACTAACTATCATAAGAACATCACAAAAAAACCTGCCCCCATGATTCAATTACCTCCCACCAGGTCCCTCCCACAACACGTAGGGATTATGGGAGCTACAATTCCAGAGGAGATTTGGGTGGGGACACAGAAAAACCATATCACCAAGTAATGAGAAATTGTAAATAAGGAAACTGAGGCACAAAGTAACTTGCTCAACAGCATCCCGTCTGTCTCTGACTTTACTCCATGTTCATACACTACACACAGTTCAGCCTCTTAATCTAATAAACTGAGACTCAGAAAAGTGAATGAATTAAACACCTTTCCCAAGTCACTCCTTGGATCCAGGTCAAGGCTACTTGCTTCCAGTTTAATGCTCTTTGCATTAGCCTAGATCCTTAGAGATCATCTTCATTTCACAGATAAAGAAACTAAAGCCCCAAAAGGCAATGACTTGTTCAAAGCCATAGTCCAAATTTTGACAAAGGACCTTGAGATCTTTCAGAGTCCTCTAATGTATCGTACTGCCCTATGATCTCACAGCTGGTAATTCTTGAATTGATTTGAGAACCTGCTAAGTACCAGACACAGTCTCTGCTGTCAAGGAGTTTATGACCAAGTGGGGAGAAAAAAAAGCCCATAGGCAAGGATACCTGAGTGGCAGGTGCTGTCACAGGGGTAAGCCCAGTATGGAAGAGAGTGCACGGGAAGGACATTTAATCCAGCCTTTGAGGACTGGGATTGGCTGCCTCAAGGAAGTTAGATTTAAGCTAAAGAATGAGTAAGAGCTAGTGAAACAGAGTAAAGGAAGCAGAGTGTCCAGGAAGTGGAAACAGGGTGTCAATAGTCGGCAGCTTAAAGAGTGTGACCCATTAAGAAAACTGGAGCAGGAGGAGAACACAAAGAAAAATAAAGCTGAAAATGTAAGCCAGCTAAGGCCTTTTACACTGCTTAAATAATTTGAACTTGATGCTGTCAAAGGCAGATGTTGCTTATTACACAATGAACTCCCAGACATGCCTGTGACTGGAAGGGCAAGTCCTATATAACCCAGAAGCAACATCTTTGTCTGGTAGGGTACACTTTCAGTTTCACACCAAGCCCCAGTTCCTACTAATATCGACTAGAAAGAAAAAAATCAAGCCATTGCATAATGTATCTTGATTTCATTAAACCATTTTGATAGTCGTTCTTGATTACTCTGTGAGCCAAAGTGGAGAAACACAGGCTGGAAAACAGTCCTACTCTGAATGAATAGCTAGCCGGACATTTTACTCAAAAAGTTTATTAAAGGGCTGATGTCTTACTCAAAGGAACTCTCTAGTACCATGCCACAGAACTTTCTCTCCCTGATCCCTTTATGGGCATGTTCCAAGGCTTTGAGGCAGAAACTGAAGGCTTACTTATCAAAAGTGAAGGTGACACCAAGATAAGAGGAATACTTTTGAAAAAAAAATTTAAACATCAATAAAGTCATACAAATAAAATTAAATGTAGCTAGAACAAATGTAAAATTCTGCATTTTGGCTCAAAGAATTTACTAGAATAGGTGAGAGAATTTAATTGATAGTGGTTTGTGTGAAAAAAGGTGTTTTTGTCAACTATGTGACATGATTGCTAAACAAAAACTAATGCAATTCTTTATTGGAAATAGGAAAGAATTGAACAAATGAATAAAATCTGGTCCATATTTCCAGGCTAGTGAGGTCTGAGGGAATGAGGGGTGGTCCCAGTAAGTCATGAAGCAGTGTTTCTTTAAGGCACTGAGTCATCTTAAAGGGATGTCTCACATACACTCCCCTTGAGACCTCCTCTCCCATTCTTAGTAATGGTTGTGTAACTCCTGGGAAGATGTGTCACAGAGGCTGCCGTGACACCTCCTGAATCTCCACCTTTCACCCCTAATATTGTTGACAAAGCAGCTTTGGCTATTACATTTGATGACTTAGAGAAATTATAGGTTCAACCCTTTCTAACTCCTTAATCCCACCCACAATGCCCTTTCCTGAGAGTCCATTATCCTGCCACACTGGTGCTCATCAACTTTTTGTCACATTATGGTGGCTTTCTTTCTGTGGCCTCTTGATTCCATATGTAAATAGACCAAATGGATCTGCCAGCCCAGCCCTCTGGACATACTGGACTTGTCTTATGGCTCAGAGTATGAACTCTGAGGGACTTGCCCTGCACATATGGCTTCTATGCATTAAGATTCTGCTTAGATCAAAAGAAGTCATAACCCTGGTGTGGTTCATGATGATTAACCCTATTCTCTATTTCTAGATACAGCGTTGTAAGCACATTCTCAAACTAGAAAACTTACAGACAATGGTGAAGGTTCTAGACACCACATGTTTGGAGAGTTAGCTAAAAAGCTTGGACTACTTGTCTTGGAGAAAGATTAGTGCACATACAACGATCATCTCCAAACATTTAAATGGTCATACCATGGGGAAAAATAATAACAAGCGTATTTTGTGCAGCTCCAACACAAATAACTAGGTTGCCTTTCTAACAATTAAAGCCATCCATAAATGAAATGAGCTGCCTAGAAAAGTAATGATTTTCCAATTACTGGATTTATTCCCAGCATATTCCTGAAGGCCACAGGGCAGGAATCCTGCAGAAAATACTCCTACTTTGGTAGGAAGTTGGACCAGATGTTGAGTTCTTTCCAATCTAAGGTTTATAGGCTGCTGGATCTCCGTGTAGACTGCAGGGGTGCTCTGTGACTCCCATGTATGTACATGGGTCCCTGAATATCAAAAGATAGGCAAGAAGGTACAGGGAACTTGAGTTGTTAGTCTATCCTCCTGATTTTATTACTGACAATGAATGAGACTCTGGAAATTAAATAATTTACCTAGATCAACTACTCTAGTTTATATCCTTTATCAGAAAGATTTCCTTTTCCTTACTTCTAAATCTCTTGGCCTGACTTTTAAGCCCATTTCTTCTGGCTTTATGCTCAGTGAATATGAAGATCAATCAATCATATCCCTCATTATACCAGTTCATAAAACTAAAAATCTAGTGCATAATGCTTCTCTTTTCTAAGCTGAGAAATTCCAGTTCATTTCCTGTTCTCCTTAAGCATCTTTTCAAACGATCTTTTCCCCCAAGTTTCTCTAAAACAGCATAGAACTTATTATGACTCCTTGTTCTCTATAAGGGTCACATGTCCAGAAATTTGATTCTGTCATTTCTAAGTGTTTTCCAAATATGTTAAATAATAGTTGTTGGAACATTCATTAATAGTTGTTTTTTAAGTGCTGTATGGAAAAGTAAATTAGTAAAAAAAAAAAAAAAAAACCATTCCAGACTCAGTAAGGTTAATCAGACTTCTCAGAGCCCTCAATATGCATCATGAATCTCCTAGACCATGGAGAGTACATGTATGTAGCATCTCCCAAACCTACTGACACCAAGATCTCTTTTAGAGCATCTCAAAGGCTCAATTGTTCCAAAAAAAAAAAAATATATATATATATATATATGGCAGCGCTCCTCTATAAAACAATGCCTAAAACCCATATCCACCCCACAGAATTCTGTATACTGAAAACCTCCTCCATCCATGTGGCCAAAAGTCTTCCTCTCCTTCCCTATAGGAAATCTCCCCAGCCAGGCTACACTCAGTCTCACCTTCCCTATACCACTAATGCTAGCCTTCTCCCTATCTCCAAGCCTGATCCTTTTCAAACTTCAATTTCAGTTTGAGCTGCAATGGTGTGATGGAGTAATTATGAGAGATGGAGGTGACCAGAATCTCAACAAAGGAAATCCCTTCAAGAGACAGATAAGACAGCAAAGAATAGAAAGGTTGCCTTGCCCAAGTCACACAGCCAAACAGGGGAAGTGCTGGGACTAAGATTCCTAGTTCACTGCTCTTTATGCTACGTCAGTGGGTGGATCTGCTGGCAGGAACTCACTGAAAAAGACATATTCCTGAGCCTCACTCCGAGCCTCACTCCAAGCCTCCTGAATCAGGCTCACTTGAAAGTCAATTTTTAAAAAAGATCATAAGATATCCTGATATTCCACCAGGCCTGGGAACCACCATACTATATAGCACCATCTCCCAAAGTAGGGTCATATGTGTAGTCCAACCCAGCACCTGCTCTCAGTAATACTGAGTTGTTTGGATAAGTGAACTTATTTGAGCCTCTGTTTCTGTACTAGAATGACTTGATTGGGCCAATTAACCTATAAGATCCCTTCCGGGAATTTGATTCTGTCATGTCCAAGTGCTACCTTAGTTATGCTCAGTGGCTACCCATCTATTCTGGCTGGAACTGTTCTCTCTAGTCTCTGAGCCTTTATAAAACTATTATTAAGGGCCAAATTATAACATGCTATATGATATAGCACCTTAGAATAATATTTTTGGAGTGTCTCCAACATGCCAGTTCCTCTACAAATGTTACTGCTAATGCTTGCAACCACTCTAAAGGTACTAATATCCCTATTTTAATATAAAGAAAAGAGGTATCTTTCATGTGAAATGGAAATTTCCAGGATCATACCACTTTTAAGCTGTGGACCTGGATTTCTAAACCAGGTCAGCCTCATTCCAGATGCTGTGCTCTGTCCACAATGCCAGGCTACTTTTGAATGTGAGTCATGTTTCCTCATTAAAAGCGAAAGCTCTCCTCATCATGGATCCCCTACAACACTAGCATCTAGCTGAGCATCAAGTAGTGCTCAATAAATATTTGTTGACTTGATTAGTGGATTAACTCTCTCCTTCTACCTGAAGCACAGACCACATCTTTTTGATGCAAAAACGTGCTAAACCCCTAGACCATCTGCAAATTTTCCATTAGCTCAGAGCAGAAAATTACAGCTGTGTAGACTGCACCTGTAGACTCAAGCTTAATTAATAGGCTTATCTTGGATTGAACGAGTTGCAGATACTGTACCTTAAGCAGAAGGCACTGGGGAACATGTTGATGTGGAGACGGCATGTATCACTTCTCTTGTTTCATACTATTAAAACCATGTTAATGAAAATGTATTATTACTTAGTAATAATAATAAAGATGAAAATCCTCCCCCTCCTGATCCCTTACAAATGTTGTTTTTCATTTCGAATCCCAAATCTCCAGAGAGAAGTAGGAGGGAGTGTCACAAATCCAGATAATGATCTTGGGTATTACACTGTTCATTTGGAGCTCTGATTTAGCTAAGCTGACAGATGTTGGGGAAAACATGTCTAGCCTGAAAACTCTCTGGTGGCTGCCCAGCTGTGGCTGCAAAGAGGAGTGAGGTTTTGCCAACACAGCTTCACATTCATTTAAATTCAAGATTTGACATGCAGAATCACCCTGCTCTAAAGGTAGAAGTTGAAGTGCCGTGACATTAGGAACTGACTCCAGCCTGATGCTTTGGGGTACTGACTTCCATCTAACCACACAGCTCACTCTGAAGTCCTTGAAATTACTGTCGCTGATTATGTCCTGCTGTCTTGACGAAAACTGCCTTCATCATGACACGCTTACCATAACACCAGGAAAAAAGGAAAAAAAACACACCTTTGTGTTAACCACCATCATGTGACATTTCCTTTGTTCTCTCCCCAGAGTAGTTTTAGAAGAGGGGAATGTTTAATTCACCTTTAAATAATACCGATTTCCCAAATGACAGTCTGAATTCATGTTTTTTTTTTCCAAAATAAACAGGCAAGAGGCACCACGGGAAAAGACGCACTCTAGAGAGACAAAAAAAACTTAAAGGGTGACCTTTGATGCCCTTGGACCTTAGTTTTCTTACCTGAACATTTTTTAAAGGGCATTTTGATCTCAAAGGAGAAAATCTGCTAATTAAATATAAGGCAGAAGGCCAGCTCCTTCTCAGTGAGCCGAGGGTGGTCAGCCCCTAGCTCAGCCTTCAGAGAGCAGAGGTGAGATGAAGACATTGCAAGAGGCTCGTCTCTGGGCTCTAAAACCCAAATCAACAAATGAAGCCTGGATTTCAGAAACCCATAGCACAATATTTACAGCACCTAAATGGCCAATGTGTTTTCTGAGAAGCAGAAGGCTTCCTGTAATCTAGTATATGTGGCTTAGAGTTTGAGTGCTAATTTTTATCACACTAAAGGCTGCGGTAAGGCAAAAGTGAGGGAGGTTCTTGTAAACACAGTTAAACTAATTCATAGAAGAAAACAAAAGACATCAATGGTTAATTTGTCACTGTAGATGACTTCTAACCACAGGTCTCTTAGAAATGCTGGTGTCCTAAACATGTTCTTGGAAACACTAGCCTCCTCACTCCTGAACTCCTCCCCAGCAAATAAAAAAATGCATTGGCAAGTAGGATTTGAAAAGAGCATTTTAATAAAAGAGGAATGACTTAGAAGTCAATGAGACAGTAGGACTTCGGGGAGACCACCAGCCCCCAGCCCCTACCCCTGGGTCATTACTGGGGCCTTGTGACTACCCTCTTGGGCTACTATTTCCTTCTCACATTCTGGGCCCTAGCTATATTACAAATATTTTAAAAGTCAGCCATCTCATTTAGATGACATTAGTAGACCATTGTACCAGCAGCAGCACTTCTACAAGCTCATCAAAATTCACCTGTGTCTCAATACAAAATGGGAGAACAAAAGTACTACTGCAGGGTCAATTATCCATGAGAATGCCCAGAATTTGCATTGCTCCTTTATTCTAAAAGGGCTTCAAAATCATCAGGGGAAGGCATCTACCTCTGATATAGCTGTGCAGAATGTTTATAAGGTAAAGGAGAGAGAGCAAAATCTCTCCCTCCCTTTGTCTTTATGAACCAGGAAACAAAAGCTCCTAAGTAGAGAGAGTTTATGTATCATGTTCAAGGTCAACCAGCCCATTCTTCACTCCTTCATTCAACAAACATTCATGGGGCATCTTTTTTGTGCCAAGTTCTGAGAATAAAAGGGTGATTAGAACTCTGTGTCCTTTCCCTCAGAGAGGCTCCCAGGCTTGCTGGATGAATAGATTTGTAAAGAGATTGTTATAGAGAGACAATGAGGCAATAATTGAGATGTATACAAGGAAGCACCTATTTACCTGGAGAGGGAGAAAATCCAGAGTAGAACCTAAATTTTAAAAAGCAAAACAAACCAAAAACCAAGCCATCTCTCTCCCAGATGAGTGGTTCTCAGCTTTAGCCACACACTGGAATCACCTAGGGTGATTTTTCCAAGTACTGCTGCCCAGGTCTTGCCACAGATCAGTTGAGTCAAGGTCTCTGGTATGGGGAACCTAAACCTTTATCTTTATAAAAGTTTCTGTGACACAGTGTCACTTGATAACTACCATATTATCTTAGGCCAAGGCCATCTCCCCCAAAGCCTGTAGGTTATGTAACAGTGCAACGTTACCTATCTCTTTATGTGTGTTCTATCTCACCTTCTAGATCATCAGCCCCTGCAGGACAGTAACCAGGGCTTTCAACTCTTCCACACCCCATTCACTCCCCATGGAACCAAGCATGCCATAGTTACTAGATAAATATTCAATAAACACATCTACCTCAATGAAGAAGATAACAAAAGGATGCTTGAACTTGTCCATGAATGTCTTAGTTCATAACTCAAAGGCTGAGGTTCTGCCAACACAATAATGAAGTATAACTGGTGGATTTAGTTCAGCTGGATCAGAATGATGTGTATGATTACATGCAATGACTTGATGATCAGCCACTATCTGCTAATGAGTTTTTCTCCTGGAAAAGTGAGAAACAAAAAGCATTGCCCGAGAGAGCATGCTGCCATGTGTCAGAGGGCAAAGGCCCTCATTCCAGTGAAATGGGATTTTTTTTTTTAATGAAGTTGACGGCCACCAGCTCTTAGCTGACAGTCGATGGATATAGAGGGAAATGAATTCAGGCTTTTGTTGAATTAACTGCTGGCCTTATAAAACAGAAGCAACAGGGAAGCTGTGCCATGTTTGGGGTCCACTAAATCAGTCAGAGGTTTCCAGCACTCAAGTCTCCCTGACAATTGTGTCTGGGATCCGAACCAACAGGGGCTGCCGGCGGGGGCCTACCTGGTGAGAGGCCACTAGGTCAACTGACCACACCAGCTCAGCTTCTCCTCTGCCCAAGACAGAGTGGAACTTTTCTGACTGAACTAAATCCTCCAAGCCTCATTAAATCACGCTTTAGTAGCACGTTGTTCGGTCATCGCCGCTCCCAGCGTTGTATGTCAAACCTGTCCCCTCACCGTCTCGGATAATAAAATGTTTTATGGTTTTGTTGGATGATTGCTCCACGTCCCTTTTATTTTCAAAATGGCACATAATAAATACCCTCGCAGAGGAAAGACTGATTTGATGGAAAACACTGCACTGGGTAGAGCCAAAAGCAATCAGGCTCACCCGGAAAAGATAGCACAGCCGGTGGGGGTTCTGAAGCCATGTCATTTGCAAATGTTTCCTCGGCCATTCATGAAAACTACAACCGGCAGGATGTGGCTCTGTGCCCCCATATAAGTGACCTGTGACTCAGTCAGTCCAGCTGATTTTGTCCCCCACATGGTCAGTCCCAGCCAGGCTACAATGACTAACCCTGAATTCAGCCAACACTATCTTGTAGACTATTAGATGGACACATAGATGGCATGTAAAGGAAGCAGGGACACTCACGGTCACCACAGGAGGGCCAGGGAGCACGTTGTCATTCTCAGCACATCTATGCCTTCCCTCCAAAGCCTAATCGCATTGAGTCCCACCATTTCATTGTCTGATAGCACAACTGCCATTCCCTCTCAAAAACTCCAATTTAACTTATAAAGGAGGAACCTGTTATCTATAATCAAGAACATATGGAAGTCTGATTCAACTTCAGTCTGATTTTTTTTGATAGCCCAATTCAATTATTTTAATAATGCATAGGCTTGGGTTTCAATCCAACCCAGTTCAGTTGACTTTTAGAAAATGAAAACTTTGATGCCTTTCTGTAAAAATTAGCATTCGACTTTGATTTTAGGTTCCTGAATTGGCATGATAGATTCCATTTTGGCTGTGGAGCTTCAGTTAAGTGCTTTGTTATAGTCAGACTCATTATCTTGGATATCAACATGCTTGTGAATTGTATCTTCAATAGCATGATCACTGGCAGTGGGTTCTGCATATAATTTAGCAAAGAGTTAGCATCACTTCCCAATTTAAGAGTTACAAGTGGATATTTCTTTACCTATGTATTCAATTCAGGTGTATTTAAATACTTTTTACTATTACCATTTAGAACTGTGAGGCCATCCTTAAGATAACTTGGAGACATATGGTTTATCCAGAGAACTGTCTATTTTGCTTCCTAGCATTAAATGCAAATGTCAAACATCTTTGAATGGTGAACAGATGCATTTATTAGTGGTCATTAATGACCATCTTTAATCAATGACACCATCTTTTTAAGGAAACAAATGAGTCCAGTTTGTCTTGTAAGTTAAGAGATAATTCATTAATGAGATTATTGCTCTTCCCAAGCTAGGACATTAGCCAGCAACTGGTAAAATGAAACTTCTTTGCCAAGATCGTATCAAACAAAGCAAATATTTCTCTATCAGAAGTCTCAGTTCCAATATAAAAACCTTCTTTAAAGTAAAAGAGGTTTGTCTCAAGTAAAACCAGCCGGGGCAGTGTGTTGGAGGGCAGGGGCACAACCACTTGAGCTGCTGGCTTTTTATAGAATATCAGTACCGTACCAAGGGGCCAAGTCATTTACAGTTAGCATCACAGGCCCCTTATCCATTGAATACACAGGACAATAAGCACCAACCAGCCATCACCTCAAAATGGTAAACATACCTCCCAGGAAGCCCTCAAGACTTTTTCAAGAAATTAAAAATAACAAGTCATATTTGCCTAACTTTCCTAGACTCTGCCCCACAATTGGAAAACAAGAAAGAGGCCTGAAGATCCCAGCAGACTGGAGGCCTTGCAAGCTTCCCTTCTTCTTTGGTACATCCACAGGCATTGAGAGGAAGGGGATGGTTCATGCTGTTGCACGGGAGGTGGTATTGATGTAGGGTGGGTGCTGGCCAGTGCAGGTGTGGGCGCCTTCTCTGTGCCTCTGGGTGGCTTGTTATTTCCTTTTAGTGCATTGTGATATTATCCTTCTGTCTTTGTATATTCTGAATATGAGTATTTTGTAAGATATGTGTAGTCTGAATAGAAATTTTTAATTTTGATGAAGTCAATTTCCCCCAAATTAACCAATAAATGTAATGCAATCCAAATCAAAATCCCATTTGGATTTTCTGAGACACTCAACAAATGTAACCTAAGATTTAGGTGAAGAAGTAAATGTTTATGCATAGTTAAGTTGACCTTTAAGAAAGAGTGTTTGACCTAGCAGACTTAAGACACTCTTTAAACAGTAATAACAATATGGTTTGGGTTCAAGAAACTCAGAAACAGAATCATAGATACATAGGAACCTATTTTGCAATAAATGTGGCATCAAAAATCAATGGGGAAAACAGATGGTTTAGTAAATACTGTTAGACAAACTGCCTGGCTATATAGAGGAAAATAAACTGGATACTTTCCTAACACTACATACAGAGATAAACTCTAGATGAATTAAAGACATGAATATAAAAGGTAAGAAGATAAAGTTTCTTGTAGAAAACAGATTTTCTTTGTAATCTAGTGTTGGAAAAGACTTCTTAAACAAAACTTTAGAAGCATAAACAATTAGACAAAAGAATTGATTAATTTGATTACATTAAACATAAATATTTCTGTTCAGCAAAATAAACCATGGGAAAATTTAATAATTAACCAATAAAATAGGAGAAGATATTTGCAATGTCTAAAGCTGGCAAAAAGACTAATAAATAGAATATCTAAGAAATACCTGTAAGTCAATGAGCAAAAGACAGAAACTATAATAGGAAAAAAAAAACAGGCAAAATATATGAATAGGGAATAATAATACAGAAGAACACTTCAAAAAGGCAACTCGCACATGATAAAATGTACCAAAAATGGTAACCCAAGAACACACCTTTTTTTCTAAAAATGCTTATTACTTTATACCTATTAAAACGCCAAAATGGGAAAGGTAAATGAATCCGAGTGTTAGGTGGGGATGTGGGGACACAGGAACACTCAACCACTGCAGGTAAAGGAGAAGTGAGATAAATCAGCCCTACTTACTCAAACTAGACACATGCATTCCCTGTGGTCCAGAAATTCTACTCTTGAGTAGAATGTAGAGTGTACATCCCCACACGGATACATAAGGAGACATATTCTAGGGTGGATATTGTAGCACTGCTCGGGAAACGGGATTTGGGCCAATTGGGAGTTCATCACTGAGAGTTAATACAATCGAGATTACTAACAAAACCAAAAACTGGATTTTTTGAAAGAACAATATTGACAAAGTAGTAGCAGTATTGAACAAGAAAAAGACAAGGCACAAATACACATTTTTAGGAATAAAAAAAGAAGATATAACTACACGCAGTAGATATTTAAAAAAAAATAAGAATGTTATAAACAACTCTAAGCCAAATAAATGTGAAAACTTAGATAAGATGAACAAATTCCTAGAAAAGCTCCTGGAAATCAAAAACTTTAATAATCTTAAAACCTTTTTTAAAAAACTTGAATCATCAGTTTAAAATCCTCCCATGCAGAAAACACAGAGGGTTTTGCCAGCGAGTTCTACCAAATATTCAAGGAAAAAATAATTTCAACCTTACAAAAATCTACCTCAGAGTTGAGCAAAAGAGAAAATACTCCTTAATTCAATGTATAAGGTTGGCAGCATAATTTCAATTCTGAAACCTGCAAGGACAGCTTAAGAAAACAAAATTACGCCTGTAATCCCAGCACTTTTGGAGGCCGAGGAGGGTGGATCATAAGGTCAGGAGTTTGAGACCGGCCTGACCAACATAGTGAAGCCCCATCTCTACTAAAAATACAAAAATTAGCCGGGCATGGTGGTGGGCGCCTGCAATCCCAGCTACTCAAGAGACTGAGGCAGGAGAATCACTTGAACCCAGGAGGCGGAGGTTGCAGTGAGCTGAGACTGCGCCACTACGCTCCAGCCTGGGAGACAGAGCGAGATTCTGTCTCAAAAAAAAAGGAAAAAAAAGAAAAAAAGAATTAATAACAAAGTTAAACAAAGCTGCTAAATACAAAATCAGTATTCAAAAATCATTTGAATTTCTGTCTACCATCAATGACATTTGGAAAACATGATTTTTTAAATGATATTCATTCTGCTACCCCCCCAAAGATGTAAGGTACTAAAAATAAGACTAATAAAAATATGCTAAATATTTCCAAAAAATATGAAACTCTATTGAACAACATTAAAGAAGAGCTAAAAAAAAAAAAAGTGGATAGACACCATGTTCATGAATTGAAGAACTCAATATTGCAAAGATGTCAATGGTTTCCAAACTGATTCAGAGATGCAATGTAATTTTACTGAAAATTACCACAGTTTAATTATGGAACTTGACAAATGGATTCCAAAATGCATATGGAAACGCAAAAGCCAAAGAGTAGGCAAGACATTCCAGAAGAAGAGTGGGGTAGTTGATGTAACACACATGAAAAAATATTATAAAACTATAATAATTAAGACTGCATGCAAAGGTGGCATCTGATTATATAAGGCCTGAAGTTTATGTAGCTTGGGCATACTTCTACATAAAATAATACAAAATTATAAATATTAGATTCAGGATTCATGCAAATGAGGGGTGCTGAAGTGAGGAGGTACTGAGGTTTAAGCTTCTTTAGCTTCTGGTAAATCAACATTCAGCTGCATAGTAATGGTGCTGGAATAAACAAATATCCCAATGAAACAGATTTGAAAGCCCAGAAACAGACCCATGCATATATATATGGACACTTAATTCAAGGCTGAGATATAATTGTAGATCAGTTGAGAAAGGATGAACTTTTTAATGCTAGAATAATTATTAATATTACTCTGGAGGCTTCCTCATACCATAATCCAAAATCAATTCCAGATAATTAAAATTTTAGATGTGGGAGGCAAACATAAAACATAGAAAGGAAAATATTGAAAAAAATATTGTTATTATCTCAAGGCAGAGAAGACTTCTTAAAACACAATATGTAAAAAATACAGAGAAAAAGATTTTAAAATTTGACTATATGAGTATTCTGCTCAGTACCTCGGTGACAGGATCAATCATACATACCCTAAATCCCAGAATCACAAAACATACTCATGTAGCAAACCTGCACATGTACCCATGAATCTATGAAAGTTGAAATTTTTTTTAATTGGACTATATTAAGAATGAGTTTGCATCATGAGACATTGCTAGCGTTTTTTTCTTAGTGTAAATGAAATAGCAGCACCTCTTACAATAAGTATTCTCCTAAATTCAATGAAATATATTATAAAGAACTACAGATTAACACACAATGAAAGGCCAACAAAAGTCAATCAAAAATGGACAGAATATTTGAACAGGTACTTCACAGAAACAATAATTTGAATACCCTATAAATATGTGGGGAAAATGCTCAGCCTCATTAGTAATTAGGGAAATGCAAATTAAAACTATAACGAAATACTGCTTCATACATGCCAGATTGACAAAAATTAAAAGTTTGACAACATCAAGTGCTAGAGAGGATGTAGAACAACTAAAATGTTTAAACTCTGCTGCTGGGAGCATAAGTTTGTACAATTACTTTAGAGAACATTTTGGCTTTTTCTAGCCTAAGGTGCATATAACCTATGACTCGGCAATTCCAACCCTAGGTTCATACTCAAGATAAACTCTTGCACATTTGTACAGGGGACATGTACAAAGCATGTTCATAACAGTACTATTTGTAAGAGCAAAACCTAGAAACAACCCACAAGGACAGACAAATAAATGTGGGGTAGTCTCAGAATAGGATGTTATACATCAGTGAAATTGAATGAATGATAGCCCTATTCACTTACAAGGAATAATCTCATGAACATAATATTGAGCCCAAAAAAGTAAGTTGCCAAATGCTTACAGGATGACTCCTTTTGTAAACAATGAAAAGCATGCAAAACTAAATACTATATTATTTATGCTGCAAATACATATTTTGAAGCCATAGAAAAGCAAGACAATCCTGAACACAATATTTACAATCATGGTTGTATCTAAGGGCCAAGGGAAACAGAAGGATTAGGAAGCAACACTTCTGGGTTTTAGAGATCATTAAAATATTCAGTTTTTAAAACAGGGTTGTTAATATACATAAGTTCTTTGTATGGTTATTCTTTTTACTCTACACTTATACGTGTTATTTTAACATTTACTCAATATTTGACTTCTTACATTACAAAAAATTAAGGTCTTCACATCTAACTCATTTATCTACCAATATATTATACAACCCTGATAAAAAACAATCATAAGTACATTTCACTCTCTAATGTCAATGGCAGAGCCACCTGGAAATGGGTTAAGGCCAGTGTATTCTTTCAAAGAAGGCAAATAGGTCTGTGGGTGTACTGGAAATATTTTGTTTAAAATAATACATAGGAAACTTTTTTTGCTAAATGGAATAAGTGTTAGTTATCTAGAAAATACACTCGTGTAGACAGATTTGAATACTCATGATGACAGATTAAGTGTTTGTTTAAAATAACCTCATTATAAATAAAAGTTGTCATTTTTTTCCACATCCAATGGAAAGCACCTCCACTTTGGAAAACACTAATCTTTTTAAGAAACTAATAAAATAACCTGGATCTCTCAAAAAACTCACGAATATGGATTTCTCAATCTTACTCTCCCCTCCTTGTCCTTCACCCAGCCCAGAAGTCAACTTTTGACAAACACGTTCAGAAAGAAATTTGCCAGAAATTCAAAGTCATAGAACACTTATTCAAGAAAAATCAAATCATAGAGGAAGGTTTTCCATAGTAAAATTGAACACTAACTTTGTGCCATGTTTGATGCAGAATGCTGGAGATGAAACAGAAGGCAAAACCAGACAGGGTCCCACACTTAGGAAGCTTGCAGTCTAGTGAGGGAGACAGTCATTGATCAAAGAATCACTCGGATCACAGTGAAGATGATTGAGATAAGCACCACATGGGATTGTGAGAGCATAAAATAAAGAGAAATGGCCTAGTCAGGGATGACTGAGCCAAACTATGAAGGAAAAGTAGGCATGATCTAGGTATGTATATTGCGGAGAGGGGGCAATGAGAGATGGTGGAAAGAAAATTACAGGCAAAAGGGCCAAATAATGCAAAGACACTATAATAGAAATTGCACATGGTTTATAATCAGTAATCACACCAAGGAGAAATATAAGACAATAATAATAAATAAGTGTACAGTAGTTAAGTGAGTAAATAACATGTTAAACTATTGAACAAATGACAGCTATTTCTTATCTAGACTTCAGTGATTATAACTAATATTTTTATGTTATGGACAATATCTGACTATGTACTTTACAGTTTCAATTCAGGGTATACTTGGGAATATATGAATATTTACATGGTGAACTCAAGAATAAAATGTAAAAATAATGGCAAAAAATTGGTGCATTTAAAATTGGTGGATGATATGGTTTGGCTGTGTTCCCACCCAAATCTCATCTTAAATTCTAGCCCCCATAATTCCCATATGTCATGGGAGGGACCTGGTGGAAGGTAATTGAATCATGGGGGCAGGTTTTCCCTTGCTGTTCTCATGATAGTGAATAAGTCTCATGAGATCTGATGGTTTATAAAAGGCAGTTCCCCTACATACGCTGTCTTGCCTGCCACCATGTAGGACATGCCTTTGCTCCTCCTTTGCCTTCTGCCATGATTATGAGGCATCCCCAGTCATGTGGAACTGTGAGTCCATCAAATATCTTTCTTTTATAAATTACTCACCCTTGGGTATCTCTTTATTAGCAGTGTGAGAACAGACTAATACAGTAGATTTTGTATTATCATACTTAACATCTGAAAGTAATTTTACTCAAGAACATAAAGCCTAAATTCATTTGTTCAACACTCCACAGAAGTATAGTCATTCATGCATTCATCAAATATTTAATGAATGTCCAGTATGTGCCAGACAAGGTGACAGACAAGAGATACATACAGATGAATAGATAAAGTGCTCCCCTCAAGGATCTTGCTGTTACGTGGTGAATTAGTCAACAAAGAAAGAAGTCACACGGAAGACAAGAATGAGGAAGGAATTAGGGGATTTCTGGGCTTGATATATCCTTAAAGATTTGGAATAATATAGAATGTGTTAAGAGCAAACAGTACACAGAAAAAAACAAAGCCAATTGGAAACGTGAGGAAAAAACAGCTGTTGAAGAAAGAAAACGTAATCATGATACTCTACTTGATTCTGAAGTATAAGATATTCAGATACTTAAAATAATGTAATCACTTCATTACTATAACATGAAAAAAGCTCTTTTCAAAGGATGGAGAGAGAAGGATTGGGGAGTAGAGTATAAGTGGTAAATGATCACAGTAGAAAGAGAATAAATAATTTCTAAAGTTGGTAGACCAATAAATAATAATAATCATACACAGAAACAGCTAGAAAAATTTCAGGCCGGGCACAGTGGCTCATGCCTATAATCCCAGCACTTTGGGAGGCCAAGGCAGGTGGATCACTTGAGGTCAGGAGTTCAAGACCAGCCTGGCCAACATGGTGAAACCCCATCTCTACTAAAAATACAAAAATTAGCTGGGTGTGGCGCAGGGGGGCAGGGAGGGACCTGTAATCCCAGCTACTCGAGAGGCTAAGGCAGGAGAATTGCTTGAACCCAGGGGGAAGAGGCTGCAAAGGAGTTGAGACCATGCCACTGCACTCCAGTCTGGGCAATAGAGCGAGACTCTGTGTCCAAAAAAAAAAAAAATTTCAAAGTGGTTGCCTCTGTGAGGTGGGACTGAGAGATGATTGTGAGTGGGGCAGCTCCCACTGCCTTGTACACTTTGCAGTGTCTGATGTTTTTTATGATATTCATCTATTACAGTTGAACCTTGAATAATATGGGAGTTAGGAGCATCGATAACCTGGACAATCAAAAATTCACTGTTTATAACTTTTGACTCCCCAACATTTAATTGTTAATAGCCTACCATTAACCAGACACCTTACTGATAACATAAATAGTTAATTAACACATATTTTATATGTTATATGTATCATATACTGTAGTCTTACAATAAAGTAAGCTGTAGAAAAGAAAATTAACATTTTCATAAGAAAATCACAAGGAATAGGAAAATATATTTACTGTTCATTAAGTGAAAGTGAATCATCACAAAGATCTCCATCCTCATCATCTTCCCATTGAATAACCTGAGGAGGAAGAGAAATAATTGTTCTTGCTGCCTTGGAGGTGGCAGAGCAGGGAGAAAATTCACATGTAAGTGAACCCAGGCAGCTCCAACCCATGTTGTTCAAGGATCAACTATACTTTGATCATTTTTAAATGAATGCTATTTTAGGAGAGACTATTACAATGCAAGGGCTATATAATCTTATAAGCTGCAGCATATCAATAAATAAATAAGCAACAATAGGTGATCATGGTTTTATTAGGGAGATACAATGGGGACTACAAGAAAGGAAGGGTGGGTCCATAAAATGCTGTTTGAAAACCCTGCTCTAGAAGTCAGCCCATATGGGTCCCCAGCTACAGAAATAAAATGTGACCATTTCCATTTTCACTGAGAGCCATGGGATTCCACTCTCCAGTTGCTTTTCTATCTGGTGGGATTTTCTCAGCCCCAAGGCTCTAAGAGTGGCTGCTCTGTTGTATTTCCCTAACTGTGTGACCACTCTGCACATAAGCTAGACAATTCTGAGGACATTGTTCAAATGTGAAACACACAAGCTGACATGGCAAAGAGGCTGGCACATAAACCCTGCCACTTACCTAATTTTGCTGCTGTCTTCTCATAAGAAATTACCATATAATCCAATTCTAGCTCCCACATTTTGCAGAATGATAAACTCACCAGAAAAACAAAAACATAGGCTTTTTGGTAAAATCACTGGATATGTCCAATTGTTCTGGAAAGTTATCCTAGGAGAGATTTGTCCTAAGGACATTTCCTTCTTCATGGAAAGGAAAGCAAAGATAGGTTCATTCTTAAGATGCTGATGGCCAATTCAGCCCCCTCCAGAGAGCAATGCAGTCTCACCTGTCTTGAGGAAAGGTATGCATTTAGAGTGAATCTCTCTCTTGGATTCTACCTTTGGGTGATTCTAAGATACTTATCAATCCACTTGCCTTCTCTCATCTATTCTGCTTCCTCTGGGCCCAGCAGCATTAATGAAAAGCTATTGATCATGTTGAGTGAAATGCTGAAAAGGTTACTGAGAGTCAAAGGGACCCTGCTATGAAGGGGCAGGGAAAGCAGCCAGGCTTCCAACTCAGTCAGGGATTTATCTTCAGAGAAAGGTGCTATGTGTTTACAAGGGCTACTTCCATTCTTATCGAAGGAAAGGGAGGCGGAGGCTCACCTCTGCCCAATGCCAAATCTTCCCAATGAGGAGACCTAATAAGAGTTTGGAAAGTTTTGCCTCTCAGTCTCTGTAGCTTTTAAATGACTAACCAATCTTATTTTAAGTTAAACCCACTGTCTTCCAGTTCAAAAGTCAGCTTCATCTTATGGATACATGGTGAGGAAGATAGAAAAGGATAAGGATGAGTCTCTTTGGGAGTGGAGAGGCGGCCACAGCAACTCAGATAGGAACAAAACCCCCTTCAAAGAGGGAATGAAAGGGCTGCCACAGCAACCCACATAGGAACAAATCCCCCTTCAAAGATGGCAGAGTTTCAAAATGTTAGGTTCTGGGCAGGCAAGGAAGGAAGCTTGATCTATGTTTTCTTTGCAATAAACTTTTTACTCATCTGCAGTCAAAATGCCTGCCAATACCATCAGGGTAAGTTGCTAGAGACATTGCAACATTCCGAATGAGAGGGCAATAAAACATATGTACAGCAGTCCCTTCTTCTCTACAGTTTTGCTTTCCAAAGTTGCAGCTACCCATAGTCAACCGCAGTCTGAAAATATTAAATGGAAAATTCCAGAAATAAACAATGCATAAGTTTTACCTTGCACGCTATTCTGAGTCTCGTGATGAAATCTTATGCCATCTCGCTCCATCCAGCCTGGAACATGAATCATCCCTTTGTCCAGTATTTCTATGCTGTATACACTACCTGCCCATTAGTCACTTAGTAGCTGTCATGGTTATCAGATTGAAAAAATATAGTATTTATAGCTTTGGTACTACTCACAGTCTCAGGCATCCACTGGGGGTCTTGGAACATATTCCCCGAGCATAAAAAGAAACTACTGTATAAGAAAACAATTAAGGAAGCAAAGTGCTTCAGAAAGCACATGGATGTGTCCAAGTCCTGATATCAGCACAAAGCCCTTTGCTCCAAGAGGTCTTCTAGGCAGCCCCCTTCCATCATTCATCCTTATTCAGGAAATTAAAACATGACCATCAGGAGTACCTAGGCATTCCTCATTCAACCAAAACAATTTAAGAGGACGTTAGGATTCCCTCATCTTCTCAAAAGCTGACCAAAGTTTATTTTCATTCCCTCACTCATTTGAGTTATCCATAGGACACCTTCTCGACAGGCACTTCTCTTCACACAAAACTCTCTGTGCCCTTTACCTGCTCATCTGAGACCTTGCTGATGCATCGCTTCCCTCCAGGAAACTTAGCCTGCCCCCCATAGGTTCAAGAGAAGCACCCCCGATACATACTCCATTGCATCCCACACTTCCCCAATTAGAAGTATTGTAATACTTGCCAATCTCTCCAGCAAAGCCATACATTTCATCGCAATCATGTCTGTCAGTCAGTGCCTGGCCCACTGTAGGCATGTATTAAATATTTGTGGAATGAGTAAATGTGAACTACAGAATGGCACTACACCTGGCACTATGAAAATATAAAGATGAATTCTTTCCCTGAGCTCAGGGTCAGGCAGCTGGGATGAGAAATAGCAAGCAAACACACCAATTACTATACGCCAGGCACTGTTTCAATTGCATTGCATGTATTAACTCAACCACTGAATTTTCACTATGACCCTATAAGGAAGGTACTACTACCATCTACATTTTGCAAATAAGGGGACTGAAGCAGAGAATATCTTGCCTAGGCTTCCACAGATAATTGGTGGCAGAGGCAGGATAAAAGCACAGGTAGTTGGCTTCCAAGACCAAGTCCTTAACAACTTTGCCACATTGCTGAGCTGCAGGTCCCCAAATGAGGACAATACACAGTACTAGGCATGCCTGACATGTGCCTAAAGTGAGGTACACAGTGCTCCAGAAGACAGGAGGGACAAATTAATTCCAGTTGAGGAAATTTCTGAGGTCAGACCTTAGCAACTCCCCTCATCCTGTCATCCTTCTTCCCACCTCATAGATTCTGCAAGCCACCAATTTTGGAACCAAGTGCAAAGCCTCAGAACCAATCAACACCCAATCAACACCCAATCAAACTCAGTGCCCAAGATGTAAATGGAAAGTTGAAGACCTAATTCTAATAAATTTCAGCATGTGACCATAAATTGCTTTGTGAGTAGAGCTGGTAAAAATCCTTTACCTCCCAGATGAGAGAAATATTGCTTGCTAAATATTACACAATGATGCAACCTGACATCAGGTATGTTTTGAAAGTAAGGCCTCTTGTCCTGACCCCTATATTTACAGAATTAAAAATTGAAAAGATTTAAGATGAGGATTTTTTTTAATATTTGGCTTTTCTTGTCTTTCATGGCTTTGAAAATAAAGTGGCAATTCATGGCCATAATGGGTAATTCCACGGTGTGCCTTATATAGAATAAGGAAGGAGTCCTTCGTATTCGGTATTCTTATGTTCCTGCAGGGCCAGAGCCCCGTGACCTTGTGACCTGCAGCGGCTAATGGGTAATACCAAAGCCTGCTCATTCTCCTTTTCCCTCAGCATTTTGAAAAGACAATGAAAACATTCCTTGGCATCTGGTCCCTTAACACCATCCTACGAACAGCTCGTTCTATCTTTGAAGAGGCCAATATTTATTATTATAATAAATATCATTTTCATACTTCTTGGGAACAGGAGTAGCTGAGGGGAACTGAAGAAAGGGGATTCTATAGGGTGAAAATAAGAGAGAAGCTGAATTCCATGATGGGCAGTCACTGTGTTTGGGGGCATGATAGGACTATAGGAGTCACTGAGAACAATCATTGTAAGTAAACTTCATAAAGTTGAAATTTTTAAATTGAGGTTTTAGACTTTGGTACTTCAAACATTCACTTGTCCTTCCTCATTAATTTAAACTTCAGAAAAAGCAAAAATGGTACTTATTTTTTCCTCCAGAGGAGAGTGCGATATCTTCATGAAGGGACAAATGTGTACTTGGTAGAACTGGTACAGCATTGTGATATGAAGAAAGTAAAAACAGAGTGAAAAGGTCAAAAAAGAGACAGCAATGGGGTTTCCCTTTAAACTCTCTTCTGTTTTTCTGGGCAAGTTTCACTCTCTGAGAATACTACTCCTCCTCTTCCAAAACCCATGCCAAAAAAAAACCTCTCCTTTAAACTTTCATTCATTCTGTCAGGCAGAGACCATCATGATGCAGAGTCTATGATTACTTTTTTTGTTTGTTTTTTGAGGCAGGATCTCACTCCGTTGCCCAGGCTGGAATGCAGTGGTGCTATCATAGTTCACTGCAGCCTTGAACTCCTGGGCTCAAGTGATCCTCCCACTTCAGCCTCCTGAGTAGCTGGGACTGCAGGTGTGTACCACCATGCCCAGCTAATTTTTTTAATATTTATTTTTTGTAGAAATGAGGTCTTGTTATGTTGCCCAGGCTGGTCTCAAACTCCTGGCCTCAAACAATCCTTCACCTCAACCTCCCGAAGTGCTAGGATTACAGGTATGAGCCACTGCAGTAGCCTATAATTAGTTTTAAAGCTTATTTTCATTGTCCAATGAGCTAATCATCTCTTTCCTGGTTGTCAATTCATTCTTTTAGAAGTTACTTTTTCCTCAGTGCCATCATCATCATCATCACCATAATCACTATCAGGGCTGCCGTTTGCAGAGTGCTAACAGGCATCATTTCCTATATATGTTGTTTCATTTACCCCTCACTGCAGCCCTCTGAGACAGGCAGTGCTACTTTCACTGGAGCTGAGCCTCCAAGAGATTGGTAACTTGCTTAAGATCGTAAAGATCAGATCCAGGATTCAAATCCAAGACCAGTGCTCCTAGCATCCTGGAGGCATTCAGATGGGCTTCAGTGGTATCCAACCCCTCACAGTCTGATGGGGACAGCTGTGGTCATTTAGAATACTGGGAGGGACAAAGTAGAACTTGGTCTCCTTTCCAGTGTAGAAGAAGAAATACAGGAAGTTGGAAAGTCACCAGTTTCCCAAAAGGAAAGTTACCTTAGCAGAGCTTCTCAAACTTCACTGAACAAACAAATCATCTGAAAAACTTGCTTAAATGTGGATTCTGATTCAGTGGGTCTGGATGGGCCTGAGACTCTGCATTTTTAACTGGCTCCCAGGTAATGTAGATGCTGCTGGTCTGTGGACCACACTTTGAGTAGCAAAACCCTCAGGAACATCTACTTCAACCTCCTGCCCAATACATGATTATTCTACACAGGCTCTCCAAAGACTGAAAAAAATTCAGGAGTAGTGGGGAAGGTTAATGACCCAAAATCTCCCATATTGGGCCTCTGCTTCTGAAATGAAATTTATTTCTATACCAGCAGTTCAATAAGTTAAAAATTTGTACTATGAGTTTACTACGAATGAGAGTTACCTATCTACATTTCATTTTATGTTCAAGCAGTATAGAAATGGGACTAGAAGTAGCCCCAAAAATGCATTTGGTAATGGAAAAACACACTGATCCTTAACTTGTGTTGTGACACATGAAGCTTTAATTATTTACCAGTTCTTAATGCCTGATTCATAATTAATACCAGAATGCACTTCTCTCCCTAGCTGCTCCTTGATTGCTGCCATGGCTATGGGATTAGCATATCAAGATCAAATTCATCTTTTCTTAGGAAACCCATGAATATGTATCCAGCTCCTTGAAGGAGAAGTTTAGAATGCAATTTGCCAAAGCATTAAGAAACTAATAGGAAACAAAATTGATAATGGTCACCTTCTTAATTTGAATTAATTTCATTAAATTTAAATTAAAAATTAATACAGCTGGAAAGTTTAAATGGGTCCTTCCCACACTGACAAAATAGCAAAATTGTCTGCAACTTTTAAAATGTCCCTTGTGAAATGATTAGAAGCAATTCTAGCTTTGTCCATAATAGCATAATTTGTTAAAACATACAGATTGTCCCTGAAATTTTACCTTCTAGAAATCCAAAATAGCAATAGCTCTCATTAAAAATCCTCTTCTCAGAATTGGAATTAGCAGGCTTGGTGACCCAGCCAATAAAAACATTTCCTTCATCCCCAATTCCTCGCCTATAGGCAAACTGCTTTCACCCTCAGAACTAAATGAAGAATGAAGCAGATGTTTTTAAAGTATATCCGTGACATTCTTACTATGATCACCTTTCCAGGAAATTTGGAGGCTTTTCTCAATAACAAGTAGAGGATTTAGAAAAACAAACAACATTAATTTAGGCTTCCAGTTTGAAACATGAAGGCGAATTTGCATTTTGAATGTTTGGCTGTGTCTTGCCTACATTTTTAGTGCTTCAGTTCAAAGTCAGATTGTAGAATTTTGAATCTTCTAAGATTTCATTTCAGCAGCATACTAATTCAGCATTTACAGACTTTAATTCAGCCTCAAGAAATAAGGGCTAGCTCATTGCACCACCTGCCCAGATCGACTCTGGCCATACCGTGTGCCCAGCATCATCGCTTCTCTGTGCCTTTGCCATGCTAGGGCCTCTGCCCTAGATCACCTTCCCTGTGGCTTTCACGCCCTCTTCTCTTCTTTTTCTGACAATTCTCCTCTCTCAAGGCCCAACTCTAATGCCTCCTGCTCTTGTGAAGCCTCCATGACCCAGCTGCCTGCCACCAACCCTAACAGCCAAGTTGACTGCCGTGAGCCCTCCAGGCATTCGCGAGGTGTCTTCACTGATATCGCACTGTTTCCATAGGGATGCATCTGCCACCTCCATGAAAAGTTGAGTGCCAAAAAAAAAAAAAGTCAGCACACTTCCTTGGCAATCAGAAATCACGTAATGAATGTAGGTTAAATCACGTAAATGGAAGAATGATTGACTGAATGACCAAATCGCTAAATTCATTATTTAGCAATCAGATCCACACTAGTCATCCAATCCACTGCTCAGGTATCAGTGGTTATGATTGGACTATGAACCCTGGGGAACATAAGCTACATTTGTAGACCTGCCTTGCACATCTGAAATGTTCAATAAATATTTTCAAGTGAATGGTTGGATGGGTCAGTAATAATCAACCTTCAACCTGCTCAGAATGCCACACCATAGAGAAAAATTGTACAGCGATGTTTCCAGCACATCCTGCAGTCCCACTGCAGGCCCCATGGGGCCTCCATTGCAGCCCGCAGCATCACAATTGTGACTCCTGAGCTCTTTTCTGGTGCCTTTTCACTCAACAGTGTCCAAAGACAGAAGGCAGCTTGTGATTGCACCACAGCAAAGCACCTCTCCTTGGTTTCAATTCAGATCATTTCATTTTAAACAAAGCTTTCTGGGGCCAAACTGTTACCCAGAGCTGCCAAAGCAAATAGGTTCCCAGCAAATGCTGGCAGTAGCATTGAAAAACACTAGGCTTGGCAAGCATCCAAACAGGAGCCACGTTCTAGTTGTTTAAATTAATGGTGATGTGCACGGTTCTTATCACGCTGCCACTGCCTCTCAGCACTAAGCTATTCCCCACTCATGGGCTTGATGATCAGTGACTTGACGACTCCCAGAGAGGGGTGGCCTACTTGGATCTTCACTCTGACAGACATCCCTGACAAGAGTGCTCTGAGATTGAGCCTTTGGTCCCCACCACTTCCAGTTTGAGCTCAATCTCCAGAGCAAATGTCTGTTTCCCCACCATTAGAGAAAGCTGTGAGACTCACTGCAACACCAGCAGCCAGCCTTGGCCATCCTTGTCCCCAGGCAAGGCAGCTGGAAGACTCTTTCTGAGGCAGTTCTGTGTACCTGGGGAACAGGATGGCAAAATCACCAGAGCACCCCACCACCTCTCTCCGAGCTACTGGGTCTGTGACAGCCCAGGAGAGAGCATTTGTGCTGCAGGTACCCATGTGTGCCACTATCCAGGGCCCTGGAACCAGGGCATCCCTCTGTAGGACTTTTAGGAGCCCTTCCTACTGATGAGGCTAAAGGACCATGACTCTGACACAGTCTTGCAACCCAGTTTAAAGGTCTCCTCCCCTGTGAATCTTTCCATGACCAGCCCACCATCACTAATCTTAATAGCGGAGTGGCTGCCCCTGCTCTTTGTCCTCCTGGTGTTCAATTCAGGTTCTCATTGTAATCACATTATTTGTTTAGATGTCTCTGGGAGGACTGAAGAGTAACCTCTGAAAAGCCTGATCCCAAGACACATTCACACACTCCCCACCATCAGGAAGCTCAACAAGTTGGACCCCACACACTGTCTCAAGCTTCACTTTTGGTGAACTTCCCCCTGCCTGGGGCCCTGCCCTTCCCATATCACCATCATTTTATCTTGACCTGGTCTATATAAAATAATAGTAGAGAGAATAAAAGAGGGATGGGGACAGGGGAAGATTCTTTTACCCTTAAGATTGCCCTGTAATGAAAGTCCAGACCCAGGAATCCACTGGGATAGTCTTGCACATGAGACATGCAATATGATTTCTATGGCTCCAGTTTCCTGCTACAGAAAGGAGAATGAGCTCATCTTAATCTGTCAATCAACAAACACTGCTTGAAGCTTATTATGGACCAGCACTGTGTGGGGCACAGGAAGGAGGCAGGGAGGAGAGAAGAAATACAAGACATGGTCTGTATTCACATTAGATTCTGGTACAGATTGTAGGTACCATAGGAGACTAGGGGAGGGAGAGAACACATAGATGGGAAAGTCTTCATGAAGCAGATGAGACTTAATGAGTCTTGACAAATGAATAAAATTGAGGTAAACGGGTGCTGATAGGAGAGAGAAGCGTGTTCCAAGTTGGTGGAACAGCATTCACAGATTCGCAGGCTTCACAGGTTTGCCTTCATTCTCACCCTGTCTTGGTGCATTTTTTTCTAGAGCAAGGAGGGAAGTCTAGGTCTCCCCTTTCTCTCTTCCTCAAATTCCTTTGGAAAATGATCAAAACAGGAATTCCAGAAAACTGCAGAGTCATCCTGGGGGGCAGATAATTATAGACCACAATGACGATCTGTAATATGGAGGGATGAATGTTGGATATTTATACATGGTAGATGGCTAAGCCCGGCACACATGGGGCAGTTGGCGCACTTCTGGGGAAGCATCTTGATTTGGCTCCAGACAGAGGCAGGAGCAGCCCTGTGTGTGACTGGAGAGTGACATTCATTTCCTTGTCCAATACAACCAGGTGGCATGGTCCCAGCACATTTGCTGCCCATCGAGGAGGATATTTGCAGGCACGTACTTTTATTTTCTTTCCTAGTAGGTTTGAGGAGATCCACGAAAGTTGAGAATCCTCCTAAAAGCCAGAGCCTCTAGTTTTCTGGGAAGTCTTGTACTCACACCAATTCAGCAAGGGTCCCCAGAGTGGATAAGGATTCTGAATTTTCTGGTTGCATGTTGGAGAAGAATACAAAGAAATCCAACTGAGATTCTTTCCTCCAGTAAAAATGAGCACCTGGAAATGAATTCTCTCACACAAACCATTTCTCCTGGTTGAACATTATCAGCCTCTCAACCTTGGCTGGAACTGAGTACCTTTCCCATCGACTCATGAAATACAATTATCTGCTGCCTGGTTTTCTGATAGCAAACCAGGTGAAAAATGCAACTGTTGGCAGGGCGCAGTGGCTCATGCCTGTAATCTCAGCACTTTGAGAGACCGAGGAGGGCCGATCACGAGGTCAGGAGATTGAGACCATCCTGGCCAACATGGTGAAACCCCGTCTCTACAAAAAATACAAAAATTAGCTGGGCGTGGTGGCATGTGCCTGTAGTGTCAGCTACTAGGGAGGCTGAGGCACGAGAATCGCTTGAAGCCAGGAGGTGGAGGTTGCAGTAAGCCGAGATCGTGCCTCCAGCCTGGTGACAGAGTGAGACTCTGTCTCGAAAAGAAAAGAAAAAAAGACAATGCAACTGTTGAGTCCACTATTGAGAAACCTTGATGCCAGAAAACAGGGGAGCCAGCAGCAGGCAGCTCATCACACTCCAAACCTATTTTCCCAGTGCCTTGGGAGGGAATTGAGAATTCTGCACTTTGGGGTGAACACTGGCTGATTAAACACTTAAATAACCATCATTGCCAATGCTGAAAAAATAAATGTGTGGCTTTCATGTACAATTTCCTAAAAATTTTTTGAGCTGTCATGTGGGGGTGGGCTAGGGTGCCCAAGTCAAGAGTCTAGAAAAGATTGTGCTGTCTTTCTCGCATCCAAGTAATATCAAGATCCATTCATTATCTCCCTTCCTTGGTTTACGGGTTTGTAATTCCCACCAACAAGGCTGGGAATATTGAACCCCATTCTGTCATGAGCCAGAAAGAAAGAAATACTCTCCTGGGAAGCCAAGTGCTCACTTGTGTGAAGTAAATTACCTCTTCTGCAGTGCAAAATGGTTGGGATCCTACAATTTGGGCCCAGGAAAACACTCCCTTGGGAGCAATCTGCTCAGCCACATGTGATAAATTCAGTCTATTTTTAAACTATTCTTTGGCATATCTGAGTATGAGCACAGGTGAAGATAACTGGCCAAAACAAGTCAATCGAGTTAACTTTTCCCTCTGTTTTCTCTGTTTCTTTCTAAACGCTCTATTTTCCCTACACACACACACCACACTCATACACACATCCACACCACCTCTTGTCTTTGTTCCTAAGTCTCTCCTCCTTCCTCCCTTAAGCTTTCCCTCCTCTCCCTTTACAATACTCCCTAGACCCTTCCCTACCCATCTTTCCTCTTCACTTTTCACATTACCACTCCTCTTCCCTGAATCTCTCTTTCCTCCCACTCACCTCCTCTAAAAATGAGTCATGGTAAACAGAAAGCTCTGGCTTTTCCGTACAAATAAATAAGACCAAAAAAAATCATCAGGAAAAAAAAAAACACAGGATATCTTCTTAATGCACAGTTTAAACCTTCCAAAGGCTTAATAAAAATTTGGCATACATATGGAGTGTGAAGCTTGCATCTCTGCATTATAAATCTGACATCAACTCACAGATATAATGATTTTGGCTCCGTGCCTTTCTAAAAGGAGACAAAATGTTTGTAGTCATTATTGGCATTACTGTCTAACAAGAGAAAGGAAGACTCTAATTATGACTAGACAAATCATGAACAAGGTACATTTCATTGCAATCCTGGGAAAACAATGCATTGGGGAAAATTAATGAGGGCAAGGGGTAGATAAAAGAGAAATGTCTAATTTGCAGAATGTCCTCAGTGGCTCTTCCAAACCAGCCACCCTGGATTACAGGCCTCCTGGCTGTGTTAATGTTCCCCAAACTTTTCCAATCCAAGTGTCCTTCTGTGCCACCTAAGAGCGTCCTTGGTCACTCCATAGAGAAGCACTTAAAAAGAACAGTGAGCAAATTGAAAAACACCAAAATTACTCTCAGGAAAGTTCATGGTTTACAGGAACCCGGAAGGAATCCTTTTGTCAAAAGAGTGGCCATGCCCTCATTTCCTGGTTTTATAAATTCCATTTTTCATGTAGCAGGTTTTCTTAAAATAAGCTTGCATGGTTGTCTCCAAGGCCACACTGACATAGGTGGCCAAAGCAGGGAGATCACTTGAGCCCAGGAATTCAAGACCAACCTGGGCAACGTAGCGAGACCTTGTGTCTAAAAAAAAAAAAAAAAAAAAAATTAATTAGCTGGGTATGGTGTCGTACACCCATGATCCCAGCTACTAGGGAGGCTAAGATGGGATAATCGCTTGAACACAGGAGGTCAAGGCTACAGAGAACCATGATTGTGCCACTGCATTCCAGCCTGGCCAACAGAATGAGACCCTGTCTCAAAAAAAATAAAGATATAAATAAAGACATAAACAATAGCCACTATCCTGGCTTCAATCAGGGGGAGAAGCTAGGGAAAGAAGGAAGGGATGATATGAAGGAGATATTCAATCGAATGCCCTGCCTCAATTAAATCTTAAAAACTCTTTAGTCAATGGGTGGCAAACATACAAATATAAAGTACTGCCTCTGAAGGCCTCAGAGTACCCAACATTCTGGTAATCTGTACACTGTGGGCACAATCAGGACTTTCTGGGGTGATCATGAAGATAAACATACACCTGCCACTTAATAATTTGCAGATGAACCAGGCCTCTAATTGAATACCTAATCTCTTCTGAGACACTTCAACGTCCTTTAATGAAAACCCAAATGACCACTGATAATGTCTGCTACCACTGATTTGATTTGGTGAGAAGATGGAGCATAAAATTGTCGAAGGTCACCTGGGATCTCACACTTTCTCCCAGTTCCTTCAGCCTGGCCTCACTCTGGCTAGAAGACTTTAAGATTGACAACAGAATTTATCCATCAGCTGTCCCAGCAGCTCACTGCCATGGATAATTAGCCACTGGCTGTTTATTTACATAACTTCGATTTGCCTAGGGACCCACAGCTTATTTATTCCAATAAGCAGACATTGTGCACCTATATAAACGGGAAGAGAAAATGCATGACTTTTTTATGGAAACAGGATTTTTGTTAATAAACATACATGTGATAGTGGTAGATTATAATCAATATTGGACTTGGTGTTTTAGAACTGTCTTCCATTTGAAACATAATAAAACTGTATTAATTTGAAACTCTAAGGACCAGAAAAAAACTTAACCAACTTAACTCACTTCAGAATATCTCATATTTTTGCTCAAGAAAGAATAGGGCATCAGGCTGCTGAGGAAAAGCAGTTGCCTCCAATCAAGCATGATTTTGAATAACCAATATTGATTTAATGAGGTTTCACTTTATATCAGCATTTCAGGCAGCACTATTCTAGCTGCACAACCTTCCAAGGTCAAGCCCAGAGGTTTGCCCCTTACCTGAGGTGGAAAATAATGAAATCCATTTTCCCCTGGGGAAAAAAATATCTATAAATCACATTTTCCACACCTCACGTGGCTGCCGCAAATGGCCCCACTATACAACATGTCTATCTGTCACTCCTTCAGCTGCCTCAAGGAGACTCCATCAGACTCTGGGGAGAGGAGTAGCAGGAAGGAAATGACAGCTTGGGCATCAGACTGACAGTTGGAGCATGGGCTGTGCTGCAGCGAGGCTGGGAGTTTAGGGAAAGACTCTCTAGTATCTGAGGGTTGTTTCTTTCCCCTAAATAAAATGAGCATGAGCCGTGAGAGTCAGTCAGCCTAAAAATGGGAGCAGCATCTGAATACAAAGGTTACAGGCTAGATGGCTTCTTCTCACTGCTCTTTATTTTAAGATCAAGATTTTCAGTGGCAGTCATACCATTCTGAATTTCTATGTGTTGCCCTGTATTGCAATTAATCAAAATATACAGCATCATAACACCAATTGGTGGTCTTATCACATAGATTGTAAATCATCCACAAAATGCCGAGTCATTATTGGAGCTGAATTTACACATTGCCTGTATGGAACTCTGGGGTTATGTAAAGATGTTCCTGGAACTCAATACACAGATGAGTCTCTGTACCCTAAGACAAGAGTGGGGAGATTTGGAGCTGTTGCCAAGCCCCCTCCACAATGGATTCAAACACTGCCTGAGCCATATGTGGAATAAGAGCCTTGCCTCAGAGAATAGATGGGCACAGTTAATGCCTTGTGATATTGTAGGATTACATAGATTGCTTCCCGGTTACTTTTTTTACATTTTTATTTGTATTTCAATAGTTCTTAAGGTAGAGATGGGTTTTTGGTTACATGGATACGTTTTTTTGGTTTTGGTTTTTTTGTTTTGTTTTTTTTTGACAAAGTCTCACTCTGTCACCAGTCTGGAGTGCAGTGAAGAAATCTCAGCTCACTGCAACCTCTGCCTCCCAGGCTCAAGCGAGTCTCCTGCCTCACCCTCCCAAGTAGCTGGGATTACAGGCAAGCACCACCACACCCAGCTAATTTTTGTATTTTTAGTAGAGAAAGGGTTTCATCATGTTGGCCAGGATGGTCTCGATCTCCTGACCTTGTGATCCGCCCGCCTCGGCTTTCCAAAGTGCTGGGATTACAGGCATGAGCCACCGCGCCTGGCCGGATAAATTCTTTAGTGATTTCTGAGATTTTGGTGCACCCATCACCTGAGCAGTGTACACTGTACCCAATGTGTAGTCTTTTATTTCTCACCTCCCTCCAAGCTTTCCGCCTTACCACCGAGTCCCCAAAGTCCATTATATCATTCTTATACCTTTCTGTCCTCACAGCTTAGCTCCCACTTATGAGTGAGAACTTAACGAAAGTGAGAATATGTGATAGCTGGAAAGTTGTTTCTCAAGTTATGCAACATCCTAACGGCCACTAGAGGGTGCAGCAGGGACGATGCTGGAGCTGCCCTCTACCGGCGGTGCTGACAGAAAGGGAGCTGTCCAGGGACCCGGGTGAAGAGGGGAAACTCAAGGAGAGGCCAGGTAACTGGAGCTGTGCAAAGCTGTGGTGCCTGGCTGCTGCCATTTGGGTGGAGGTGGAGGAAAGTCGGCAAATCCCTACAAGGGAACTACTAGGTTTGGAGCTCAGAGAGTAGGGGTGGGTTTGCAGCCAGCTACAAAAGTCCTGTCCTAAGATTGCTGGCACAGGGATTGCTGTTATAGTCTCAAGAAAATGACTTCTTCACTTTTCCAGATACATTGCACAAGATTAACAACATGTACAGTTGTGTGTGCGTTTTCGTGAATTATCCTAAATGATCTACTTTTATATCCTAGCCTCCATTGATGGGTGACATTACGGAGGACAGTCACTTTGGAACCATAAGCCCTGGATGTCTCTGGCACACCATCCACCACCATCTACAACCCGATGCTATTTCTTGCCCCTAATTCCTCTTTGCCTTTCTCTCCACTAAAGCCTTCATTCCCATTCACTCATTCTCACTCATCACCTGTCTACTCATTAAGCACCTATTACGTGCTAGAGCTGGGATTACAGTAGTAGGAGAGAGAAAAGGCACAGCTGCTGACCTCAAAGAATTCACCATCTAACCCTCTGTCTGCACTCCCTATTACTCCATGGAGGAGGGGAGGGTGATAGTGTGAAATATAATTTGAAAAAATATTTGGGGGCCAGATAGTGAAAAGCATTAACTATCATGCCAAGGATTTCAGATCTCATCTCATGGCAATGGGAAGCCATTAAGGACTTTAAGCAGGAGATTTCGATCCAGCTTTGACTTGCATAAAGATATGGAGGCTAAAAAGTGTTCAACCTTATTAGTATGTGATTAGAACTTCAAAATGGAATATTTACCTAAAGGATTGCTGAAGTTATTTTTGAAGACAATAATTAGTTTTGGGAAGGATTCCTTAAAATTAACAATCCCTTATCGGTAAGAATGAAATTTGGTATAATCTCTGAGGCTAATTTGGCATATCCATCAAACACACAAAATGTTGCATCCCTCTTGACCTGAAAATGGTATGAATCCAATGAGAAATGATAGAAACCTAACCTAATGTAGGGACAGGGAGGCTTAAAAAAAGGACAATACTGAGAAGAGTTTATTCTAGAGACAAAAGTCATAAAACCCTGTAATTGATTGTATTGGGGATGATAAATAAAAGGAAAGAGTTGAATACGACTTCATGAGTTGTAACGCAGGCAACTAGATCTATGTAGATACTCTAAAATTACAACAATTGGAACAGAAAGAGGGAGAAATTGTGAGAGCAATTAAAAGTTAATTGCTGGACATTTGGGAGCACAGAGTATGTAGGGAGAAATATCTGTGGGATGCCCAGATGAAAAGTTTAATTGGATATGAAGATTTCTAAAGAAGGAATTTGGAAAGCATTTGTGATATTTAAGAAGAGTGTCAAGTGGTGAAACTGGAAATCATATTGCAAAGATCAAAATAATGAAAGACAAGTAAAGAAGAATCAAGGGCAGGTTATAGAGGTAGGGTACTAGCTTGAAGGAGAACAGAATCAAGGGAATGATTTGCTAGTGTCCAAGAGTTTTTCAGTGGAAGTAGCTTGCAAAAATGTCAAAGCTGCATGGGAGCACCCAGTAGAAGGGGAGAAAGAGAAACATTTAAAGCGATAAGGATAAGTTTATCAGATTTTGCAAATAAAACTATAATATAAGACACTCAGTTAAATTAGAATTTTGGATAAACAATGAATAATTTTTAGCTCTGTGCAATATTTGGGACACAGTTATACTAAAAATGTTGCTCACTATTTGCCTGAAATCCTAATTTAACCAAGTGTCCTGTATTCTGTCAGGCAATCCTAGGCAGGGCAGACAAGGAGGGAACAAGGAGCTAAGGAAGAAAGACAAACCTGGGAAAGACTGTGGCGTGTGTCAGTTCTGAGAAATGGGAGAGAAAAGAAGGAACAGTGAAGAGAAAACTATTTCAGTGTAGGGAGCTCTGAAATCATGCCCTCTATTTTCTCAAAGCTGGAGGTCAGGTCATCTGCAGAGAGTGGGCAAGTCAGAGGTCAGCATGGAGATCTGATGGGGAGATGTAAAAGCTAGAAGCATCAACTGTGGCGAGAGGAAGGGAGTGTCCCCCAGCGACAGGTCTGCCGGAAGCACTGAGGGTGCGCTGGTTCTGGAGCTATGCATCTGTACAGGGCAGGGTGGAATAAAATGAGGCTTGAGGGCCAGGTCAGGCAGGGCCTCGTAGGACATGTGAGCAAGCTTTACATTTCATTCTCATCAGGAAATGGGAAGTAAGCGAGTCAGCAGAGGGGTGTGTGTGTGTGTGTGTGTGTGTGTGTGTGTACATCCTCTGGCTGCTGAAAGAATTAAAGGTGGGCAACAGTGGCTGTTGGGATACCAATGGGGAGAATAGGATAGTGGTTCAGGAAAGAGATAGCAGAAACCTGGACTGCAGGGTTGGGAGAGTAGTGAAGAGAGAAGACAGAGAAAGAAGGCGGAGGAGGAGAAAGAGAAAGAGGGAGAGAGAGAGAATAATCTAGTCTTAGATTTGGCAATGACTGGATTTGGGAACATGGTTACGAAAAGGGAGGCAAAGGAGAGGTGTTCAAGATAATTCCCTAGTTCCTGACATAAACAAATGAGCAAATAAAGAACACTGACATAAGGAAAACCAAAGGAGAAAGTGATGTGGCAGAAGGGACACTAAACCCAGCCTTGACACTCACACTCCCTTAGAACCGTGAGGGGAAGTAGAGATGGCATGGATTATGGTACCTACCTATTCTTTGAGCATCTCAGGACCAAGCATTTCACATTCCCATGTGAACTCTACAACAATTCTACAGGAAGGATGTTATTATCCCCATGAGGCAGAATAATATTTGGAATGATTAATTGATTTTCTGCTTTGCTCTGGATACTGTGCTTTCTTTCACCTCTTCACTGCTCCCAATTCAAGCAACTGGACCAGTCAATACTTATCGCATTAGGGGGCAGATGAAACAGGTAGAAAGCAAAGAAAAGAAAAAAATATTCTGGCATTCCATTCTAAAGATTCAATGTTTTTATAAGACTCAAAAGGACCTTGGGCATAGGTTAAATGCTTGAATGAAGTGAAGTTTAAGACCAGAGCTTTCCCTGGAGACTAGACCATTTTTTTCTGCTAGGGAGAGGGATGATATAATGGAGGTTGCTGAACTCCAGAGAGGGAACCCTGCACCTATTGACCAGCAGTGCCACAGAGAGGCAGCAAGGCCTCTAGAGAGAAATGTACAGTGAGTCAAAACGAAGGCAGCTTAGCCGCACCACAGAGATTTGTATGCCCCAGTGTTGCAAGAGAGTAACAAAATTATTGCAGAGGTCTCATGCATAGCATGATAGTAGAAGAGAGAATCAGAGGACCTGATGGGTCCACATAGACAGGAGCAAGGGGCACCTCAGGGGCAAACTCAGTTTGATGCATAATCAAGATCCAGAAGGGTCAAAGGTCACTGTGTTGGATTTTGGTGGACAGATAATAGCAAGGTCAGAACTGGCTCTCTCCAGTGCTTTGACACTACAAGAAAGAAGGAAAGGTGAGAGGGGCCCCTAGGTTGGCTGGGATTAAGTTATATCCTGAACAAAATATCTTACAATAGATGTAAAGTTCAGTTATCAGAAAATTTTGAAAGTTATATTTTTGTACAATTGAGTTATGACAAGATTTATATATATTGCTTACATTTTGTAAATGCAAAAACTGAGGCTTGGGGAGTTGTTGAGCCTTGCACAAAAATGAGTAAGGGAAGAATGAATTCAGATGCAGGTCTATTTGCTCCTAAGCCCACTTGCTTCCCACTCTATCATAATTCTTTATTCAGGGAAAGCAATTTCTGCCCATCTCTCCCAAGCCCTCCTTTTTAGAACCATTGACTTCCATTACAGATCAGCCTCATGAAATGGGAGTTGTGAATGCTAACCACCAATGGAACACTTCAACATCCCAAGAGCTAAGAAGCCCTCCAAGTTAGAAACTTTCTTTGAACAGTCAGTTACTTGGATATGGTGGCTGTCAGAATCACTAGACCAATGAATGCACTAAAAACAACAATTTGCATTCTTAAAGCCAAAATAATGCCACCCGGAGTCAAACTGAGATTTTTATGCTGCCATTAAAGCAAAGTATCAGCAATTCCTCAGGGAAAGGGAAAACCAAGAGTTCAAAGGACACATTAGCAAGTTTCCCAATTAAATGCCAAGCAGTAATACAACTTCGTTTTAGCACCCTCTTACTTAGTCACTTAATTTTTCTTGAAAAAGAAAAGCAACCCTTGAGGGTGTCAAACTTAATGCCTGTCTAAGTAGACAAAGCTAATGCTTTTTCGGGGAGGCTACCGAGCTGTATATCTGATTATATCTATTTCTGAACAGGAAAATTGATCAATTAAGGGAAAAAGAGGTTTGCAGAGCCAAGCACTGGAGGAAAAAAAAAAAAAAAAAAAAAAGCTGCAGGCAATGCTCCTGCTGGGAGCTAATGAAAGTTCCATATAAGAAGTTAGATTCCAAATTGGAGGCCATGAGAGTAGTGTTCACGTCAGTCAAGCCAGAGTGAAGGAACATGTTGAGAAAAGATGGAACAAGAAGTTTTTTAACTAACTTAGGGAACTGATGCATGAGCTCATAGTGGGCCCTGAGCTCTGTTGTCCATGTTCATCCTCAGAGGGCAGGAGATCGTGAGGGTTTTATGTAAACTTTTTGGGCCCAGCATAGCACAACACAGAGCTGGATGCTTCGGAAATCCCTAGATCATGCGCATAGTCAGTATACGATATATACTTGCTGATGAAGTGGCCAATGAACAGTTCCTTAAGAAAACAGGAAAAGACGTAACACACAGTATACCACAAAATACTCTGTGCTGTAGAATCAACAATGGCTTGTACTTTGATCAAACTACAGGAAGCCAAGCATATCACCTGAACTTAAAGTCAGGGCTTCTTATCCATTTTAAGCATTGCTGTTCATCAGCACCTAGTGCATAGTAAGCAGTCAATACGGACTTGTCAAATGAATGGATGGCCACGGAGACCTACAATTATAAGGCTAGGAGCCATCTCCAAAGATCAGTTATCCTAAACTCTCAACACTAATAAACCGAGTAGTGGCATTGCCCCCCACAGACAAGCAGAGTCAAGATAATAAATACCAGCAGAAAAAGACAATTAAGATGAAAAGGATAGTAAGGGATCTATATGTCTGTCTCTTGTGGGAGATCTTTGGGAATAAGATAAAATCTGCCTGGACACTTTGAGTATACCCCTGTCTAGGTAGGGAGCTGGGGAGGAAATGAGTGTATACTATGGCCTGTGACTCTAAGGCTCTGTTGGGTGTGTCTTTCATAGGACATTCATACTGCCATTAGCTAAAGTGTCTGCTTGTCCTCGTGGCCTTGTAATGAATCAATAAGACTTAGAGCTCTTCTAAAACCACTCTGTCCCTGGCCTCAAATAATCAAATAATTAATTATCTCTCTCTTTCCTCATCAGTGGTTCACACTCAAGGAAATATTTATTTTCCCTAACTGAATTTGTCCTGTACAAAGGACAATTCGCCTGGGTTAACTATTGAGAGACTGACTCCCTGAGTCCTCTCCCCGCTCCTCAAAACAGGCGAGCCAGCTGCTCCAGTCTTTGGACACTTGTTCCCATTGTTCCAGAAAGCTAATTTGTACTAAGCCTCAGAGGGCAGAAGGTGCTGTCCCAAACCCCAAGGTGAGCTCACATCTCGAGGTTTCTGGTCCTGAAAAATGATCAAGTTATAGGTCTAACATCTGCTGCAAGTGACCCACACATTCCTTTAACTTTTCCAGTGAAAATTTGCACCAATCATGACACAGAAATTAGCAATTGCAAAGAACACATGCTCATGAAGGGCATTTTTTCCTTTTAAACGAATTTGTGGGAATGACCTCCCTGCAGTAGGGACAGGACTCCTGTCATGGAGTCCTATTGAGGCCTGGACTGAATATGCTACTGCCGGTCCACTGACCGCCAGCCCCCCTCCCTCCCATGGTGTGACTGAGGCTCAACAGTTTGTGGTACCATATGGCAAAGGTTGAGGTCAGACAGATAAAACGTTTCATTGCGTTGAAGAATGGTTAACAAACATGTGAATGTAAATTCTAACACATTGTAAAACTGTGGCAAACCAGGCTGAAAAGAGACTTTAGTTATGGCAGGAAATCTGTTTTTCAGCTCCACCCCAGCCCTTCCAGTTCATTACAGGTATTGTGGAGAGAAAATGGGGTTTTGTGTCCTCTCTTGGCAATCTGCACTGTGCTCTTCTGCCAGATTTCTAATGACTTTTCAATGATGATTTAAGAGGTTTAGTGCCTGCAAGTTGTAAAGGATTTCAGCTCAGCTCTGCTCTCCTCTCCCCTCCAGTTCATCCACTGAGATGCGCACACACACAATCTCCTATCAGCAGGACCAGCATCAGCAACTTTTGTCCAAGTCTCACTTTACAGTTCACTCTCCACATCACAATGCCTCTGAGGTCACTGGCTCAATCTAGCAGCACGAGAAAACCCCCAGACCTCAGTGGTTTACACTAGAATTGGATCTATGGCAATTTATAAATGTCGCTGGTGGCACAGCCACCCCCACTACCAAAAAGGAAACTCCCATAACCCAGGGAGAAATTTAAATTGAAACCAACTTTCTGTCTTTAAGCTAGCAGCTGTCACTCAAAACACAAACACACACACACACACACAATGCAGAAGCCCCTATTGTAATGCCTTGAGTGCCTCTGTCCCCTCCTTTGTTACCCATAGTGTGAAACCCTAGAGGTTGGAGAGCTCTAGGAAAGATACAGCCTCAGGCTGCTGGGAGCACATGAACTGCTTGCTCTGAGGCTTACTTACAAATCTCTTTCTCTTATGGCCATTATGGAAAACAGTACAGAGTTTCCTCAATAAATAAAAATAGAACTTTCATATAATCTGGTATATACCCAGAAGTGTATATACACATAGGAAATGAAATCAGTGTATCAGAGATACCTGCACTCCCACTCTCACTGCAGCATTATTCACTATAGCCAAGATACAGAAACAACGTAAGTGCCCATTGACAGACAAATGGATAAAGAAATTATGGTATATATAAACAATGGAATATTCTTCAGCCATAAAAAAAGAAATCCTATCAATTGCAATAACAACACAGACGAACATGAAGGATATTATGTTAAGTGAAATAAGCCAGGCACAGAAAGACAAATAGTGCATGATCTCACTTCCATGTGGAATCTAAAAAAGTCAAATTCACAGGAGCAGAGAATAGAACAGTGGTTGCCAGGGGCTTAGGGGAGGGGAGTGGGAAATGCAGAGATGCTAGTCAAAAGTGCAAATTTTCAGTTAAAAGATGAACAAGTTCTGGGGACCTAATATACAGCATGGGTGGTGATGGGTGTGTTCATTAACTTGATTGTGGTAATTACAACATACATGTTTATCAGATCATCACATTGTACACTTTATTTAATCTTTGTCAGTTAACTATTTTAAAATTTAAAAAGGAAAGGAAAAAAATCTCTTCCTCAACCAAGCATCCACGACTCCCCTCCTTCTATCCCCCATTCTTTGCTACTTAGCTAGGATGGCATAGTTGCAGAGGCACCTCTAGCCTATGTGGGACTGACATGTGTCAGAAAGGACATCAACCCCCCACCCCCCTCAAACCCCTCAGTCTCACCCCATACCAGGGTGCTTGGCTTGGCAAACAGCGCAAACTGGATCTCAGTTCCCACTCACCCCTTGGCCATGCATCTTCATTTAATGCACTAACCACAGAACTTCATGGCCACACATGTACTCCTCCTTTCTTTGCCTCTCTTCCCTCTCTTTTCATTAAGACCTTCTCCCTCATGTTAGATTGTTCCCCATCCCCATCTAACAGTGGCACTCAGAGGAGCCCTAGATTCTAACTGCTCCTGGATAGACGAGGTGGAAATGAAAACCACAGTGCATTGTTAGCACACTTCTCTTCACTGGCACCCCAAGCTAACCCAGACTCACAGAAAGTTACAGTCCGTATTACATTCCATTGAATGTCTGAAAAAGACAATTCAACCCTTGGTTTTTCCATCTGAAAATAGAAATAGCCAAGCATGGTGCCTCACACCTGTAATCCCAACACTTTAGGAGGATGGCTTAAGGCCAGGAGTTCAACACCAGCCTGGTCAACATAGTGAGGCTCAACTCACTCTCTACAGTTCCAAAATCTATTTTCTTCCTCCCACCTGATGCATATACTTTCTGCTCCCTGGCTCCTTCAGCTATACTCACTCTTTGTTGAGTCTCCCACAATTACCATTGTTCCCGGCCCGGACTTCAATCCGGCGTTCCACATTATTCCCGATACCACACCTGACCCCCATGACTGTATCTCTCTGACCCACCTGACATTCACCCCATTTCCCCATATTTCCTTCTTTCCTGTTCCTCACCCTGAACACACTTGGTTTATTGATGGCAGTTCCACCGGCCTAATCGCCACTCACTAGCAAAGGCAGGCAATGCTGTAGTATCTTCCACATCTATCATTGAGGCTACCACTCTGCCTCCCTCCAGTACCTCTCAGCAAGCCGAACTCATTGCCTTAATTCAAGCCCTCACTCTTGCAAAGGGACTACACATCAATATTTATACTGACTCTAAATATGCCTTCCATATCCTGCACCACCCTGCTGTTATATAGGCAGAAAGAAGTTTCCTCACTATGCAAGGGTCCTTCATCATTAATGCCTCTTTAATAAAAACTCTTCTCAAGGCTGCTTTACTTCCAAAGGAAGCTGGAGTCATTCACTGCAAGGGCCATCAAAATGTGTCAGATCCCATCACTCAGGGCAATGCTTATGCTGATAAGGTAGCTAAAAAGCAGCTAGCTTTTTCCAACTTCTATCCCTCAAGGCAGTTTTTCTCCTTTTCATCTGGTCACTCCCACCTACTCCCCCACTGAAACTTCCACCTATCAATCTCTTCCCACACAAGTCAAATGGTTCTTGGACCAAAGAAAATATCTCCTTCCAGTCTTACAGGCCTATTCTATCCTGTTATCATTTCATAACCTCTTCCATGTAGGTTACAAGCCACTAGCCTGCCTCTTAGAATCTCTCATTTCCTTTCCATTGTGGCAATCTATCCTCAAGGAAATCACTTCTCAGTGTTCCATCTGCTATACTACTACTCCTCAGGGAGTGTTCAGGCCCCCTCCCTTTCCTACACACCAAGCTCAGTGATTTGCTCCCTGCCCAGGACTGGCAAATTGACTTTACTCACATGCCTTGAATCAGGAAACTAAAATACGTCTTGGTCTGGGTAGACACTTTCACTGGATGGGTGAAGAGGCCTTTCCCACAGGGTCTGAGAAGGCCACCACGGTCATTTCTTCCCTTCTGTCAGACATAATTCCTCAGTTTGGCCTTCCCACCTCTATACAGTCCGATAACGGACCAGCCTTTATTAGTCAAATCACCCAAGCAGTTTCTCAGGCTCTTGGTATTTAGTGGCTCCTGGTTTTACCTCAAATCGCCACCCTTAAGTCTCTCTTGAAGTGGATAGAAGATCTTCAGTGGCAAGGTACCCTCCAATACTTTCACCCTGATGAAGTCCTATTCTTTACTTTTATACTCACTCTTATTCTGGTTCCCGTTCTTATGCCACTCTCTACCTCTCCCCAGCTATCTCCACCACACTATCAAACTCACTCTCTCCTAGCCATTTCTAATCCTTCTTTAACAATTGCTGGCTTTGCATTTCTCTTTCCTCCAAAATCACTGAGGCCTCGACTTACTCACTGCTAAAAAAAGAGGACTTTGTATATTTTTAAATGAAGAGTGTTGTTTTTACCTAAATCAATCTGGCCTGGTATATGACAACATAAAAAAACTCAAGGATAGAGCCCAAAAACTCTCCAACCAAGCAAAAACTAATGTTGAATCCCCTTGGACACTCTCTAATTGGATGTCCTGGGTACTCTCAATTCTTAGTCCTTTAATACCTATTTTTCTCCTTCTTTTATTCGGACCTTGTGTCTTTCGTTTAGTTTCTCAATTCATACAAAACTGCATCCAGGCCATCACCAATAACTCTATATGACAAATGCTCCTTCTAACAACTGCACAATATCACCCCTCACCCCAAAATCTTCAGTTGAATCTCTCCCACTGTAGGTTCCCATGCTGCCCCTAATCCCGCTTGAAGCAACCCTGAGAAACATCGCCTATTATCTCTCCATACCACCCCCAAAAATTTTCGCTGCCCCAATACTTTACCACTATTTTGTTTCATTTTTCTTATTAATATAAGAAGACAGGAATGTCAGGCCTCTGAGCCCAAGCCAAGCCATCATACCCCGAGTGACTTGCTTGTATACATCCAGATGGCCTGAAGCAACTGAAGATCCACAGAATTGAAAATAGCCTTAACTGATGACATTCCACCATTGTGATTTGTTTCTGCCCCACCCTAACTGATCATTGTACTTTGTAATCTCCCCCACCCTTAAGAAGTTTCTTTATATTCTCCCCCACCCTTAAGAAGTTTCTTTGCAATTCTCCCCACCCTTGAGAATGTACTTTGTGAGATCCACCCCCTGCCCCCAAAACATTGCTCATAACTCCACCGCCTATCCCAAAACCTGTAAGAACCAATGATAACCCCACCACCTTTTGCTGACTCTCTTTTCGGACTCAGCCCACTTGCACCCAGTTGAAATGCAGAGCCTTGTTGCTCACACAAAGCCTGTTTGGTGGTCTCTTCACATGGACACGTGAGACAAGACCTTGTCTCTACAAAAGAAAAATTTAAAAATTAGCCAAGAGGGGTGGTGCACACCTGAAGTTTCCGCTCTCGGGATGCTGAAGCAGGAGGATTGCTGGAACCCAGGTGTTTGAAGCTACAGTGAGCCATGATCATGCCAGTGCACTCCAGCCTGGACAACAGAGTGAGACCCTGTCTCAAAAATAAAAACAAAAAGAAAATAGGAATGATAAAAATTGCCATCTTCTTTTTTCTCTTCTGGAAATGACACTTTGTGCCTATTATTTTTCCTCCAGGCACACACGTCCAGAAATCCACCAGGGATGGCTCTCTGTGTCCCCAGGGCCTGCTACAAAGAGTGTATTTGCTGATGAATTAAAATAACGGAGTGGGCAAGGTCATCTGTAAGTATTTACCACCTGCCCATTTATAGTAGTCTTCTGGGCAATTGTCTGTTCTCTGTTGAACTTAATCCTTTTTCTGCCACCAACTTGGTATGTGTTCTTACTAAGACCCTGCTCTCCATATTCAGTTTCCTCTTCTGGAAAGTAAAGACGTGAAGAAGATGACATCTAAGGTCATACTCCATTCTAGAACTTTCCCACTCAACGATTCAAAACACCTTTTAAATGTCATGTAAATAACGTGTTGCTGTAAATACAAGATATGAAAAAGAATATATTTGCCATGCCCAGTGTCAAAAATAAAATGGGTACAGTCATTCCACTGGGACATGAAAGAATGTCATGATGAGCAGGTTTGATGCCATCAAGATCAAGATACCTTTTTCCCAACCCTCTCTGCCTTCCCTCATCCAGCAAGCCCTGGGATCCAGGCAAACTCTGGTAATTACTGAAATACATTTTGCTTTCTTTCTACTTCCTACATGAAAACACAAAAAAAGTTGAGTAACAGAAATGTATTAGAGTTGGTTCCTTTTCCTGGGAGCCTTCAAGTTATCTTACATGATCTCAGAATGGGGGTGGGGGAGCCAGAAGGGAGGGAGAATGAATCCTAAGAACATTGAGTCCAAATAATAGCAAAGTTGACTCTTTTACCCTAGAACGTTTGAGTTGTTTGAAGACCTACATCAGAGACACAGCATTTAGTTAGCATAGGGATTTCTGAAGGTCCCCCCCACCCACTATATCCTGTGAACTTCCTACACAATCAGTATAAATTGGTCAAGACAAAAATTAATAATCCTAGGTTGCCGGCGACAAGATACACAATTAAGATGTGTGTAGCACTAGTGAGGGTTAGACAGAAAGAAGAGAAATAGCACATGAAGCTGCATTCACAGTGGAAATTACCTATAAGAAAGCTTGGGAGATGGCTTTTTCCCATCATGTTAATAATATTTGAATAAAAATGGAAACTTTTCAGCTCTTCAACAAGCAGCTTGGGACCTTCCTGCACCCCTCCTGGTTTCTCCCAACTCACCTCCTCCACCCCCACCAATGATTGATAGCCGAGGAATGGGCACTGTGACAGTCTCTTTCTTTGCTTTCTTAAGTTCTTTTCCCTCCTTTCTTCCCCACAAGGAAAATAAATAGGCAAAGGTCAGTGGGAGGGGGTAACTGTCCTTTCAAATGCAAGTCTTAGAAAGCAAGCTTTCTCAGCAGGGAATGGCAATTGAAGTGTCAGTCAGAAGCACTTTGGAAATGTTTGCCTTGGACTCCAGGGGGGCTCAACTGATCCCAGCACCTTATTCCCCTCGCGTGCCTTGGCTGAGCCCCAGGGCCTTACCCTGCTGTCTGTCCTCCCCTGCTTCACACTCCTGTTTCTCCTTCTGCCTTCCAATGCACTACTGCAACAGGAGGAGAAAGAAGCAGGGCTGAGAGAGGAAGGAAGGGGAGAGGTCAGGCATGCTGCTGGGGGCTGGCCTGGGCTGGGGTTGGGCATGCTCTGAGGTCTTGGATAGAAACTGTCACATAGAGCACTAGCCAACTTCCACAGCTCCTGGAGGATGCACTAATATTATTCCTGCCTATAATTAAAATACAGGCCTGATATAAAGAGAATATTTCATTTAAAGATTTGATAGAGCTGCATTAAAGATTCGTATACATGAATGAATTCATAATGGCCAAATGACATATTTATGCCATGTACTTAGTTATGCCTTAGCTAACTCCATGATTCTAATTTATTTGCTGGTAAAACACCATCCCCACTGATGTGCTCTGCTGAGTATACTTCTGTCAAATACCTATTCAGTAAACAAACAGTGTGACATATAAATAACAAAGCCTTTTGTAGAGAATAGCAATGAATTTCACCTTCCTGGAGACAACCCTGAGCTGCTGGTTCTTGCCCACCCCCCAAGCTGCTCTGTGGGAGCATCTTCAAGAGAGGCACCAGGCCTCTCCCTTCCCTACTTCCAATCCCTTAGCAACCTGACTTAACCTTTACGACTTCTTTCAGGTTCAGGGACTCCAAGTACAGGCTCACCATACCACTACTGAACTTCCATTCCCACCCTCCTTCCTCTGACTCTATGCAGCTTAGCAGGCAGCTTATCGGCTATAAACATCAACCAGCAGAGCCAGTAATCACAGCTACCACTTAATGAGCACTTACTATGGGGTCAGGGACTTAAATTACATAATTTTTATGCCTTGGGATAATGCCGCAAATATCAGTGGCTGCATTTTGTTGATGAGAAAATTGAGCACTGAGAAGCTAAACATCTTACCCAAAGTTGGGCAGAAAGGCAGTAACAGGGATAGAATTTAGGGCCCAGGTCTGTCCATCTGCAAAGCTCATGCATTTTAGAGCATATTATGCTGCCTTTGTTGACAGAGCTCAATGGAGAATAAGAATAAGAATAACTAATGGAGGCCTTCCCATGCTTTGGGCATTTTGTTTGTTTGTTTGTTTTTTGTTTAAGCTCTGGGATATAAGCACAGAACATGCAGATTTGTTACATAGGTATACATGTGCCATGGTGGTTTGCTGCACCTATCAACCCATCATCTAGGTTTTAAGCCCTACATGCATTAGGTATTTGTCCTAATGCTCTGCCTCACCTTGCCCCCAACCCCCCAACAGGCTCCAGTGTGTGATGTTCCCCTCCTGTGGCCATGTGTTCTCATTCTTCAACTCCCACTTATGAGTGAGAACATGCAGTGTTTGGTTTTCTATTCCTGGGTTAGTTTGCTAAGAATGATGGCTTCCAGCTTCATCCATGTCCCTGAAAAACACATGAACTCATTCTTTTTAATGGCTGCATAGTATTCCATGGTATATATGTGCCACATTTTCTTTATCCAGTCTATCATTGATGGGCATTTGGGTTGGTTCCAAGTCTTTGCTATTGTAAATAATGCTGCAGTAAACACACGTGAACATGTGTCTTTATAGTAGAATGATTTATAATCCTTTGGGCATATACCCAGTAATGGGATTGTTGGGTCAAATGGTATTTCTGGTCCTAGATCCTTGAGGAATCGCCACAGTGTCTTCCACAATGGTTGAACTAATTTAAACTCCCACCAACAGTGTAAAAGCGTTCCTACATCTCCACAGGCTCTGGGCAATTTTTAAGCACTTTGTATGTAACTGCTCATTTAATTCGTGAGGCAAGGGTTGTTATTATTCCCATTTTCTAGATGACAAAACAGACACAGAGCTTAAGTGATTCTCCTTAGAGTCACACAGATGATTAAGAGTAATGCCAGGATTTGAACCCATGCAGTCTGCTCCAGAGCCCACACTCTGGATCAATATTTTGCTCATCCTGAAAGCTATTAATCCGACCATGAGCTATTAATCAGACCATCTCCCCAAAGAATCTGTGGCTTTTTCCAGAATGGAGAACTAGGACCCAGGATGGGGTGAAGAGAGCAGAGAGGAGAGCCCACAGACATACGGGAAACCATATCCTGGATATGTGGAAGGCATGGTCCTGAAGCCTTCTTAGAATTTCTTCTCTCTGTTACAGAGGTAGCTAGTCAGACATGAGCTGAGCAGACAGGGCTTCCCCCTACTCCCGCTCCGACATTCCCCCGGGAATGTCAGGCAACCATCAGGTGACGGTCAGGCGGTTGTTAAGCTGTCTCTAAAATAATCATTGGTCACAGACAGTGCCAGGGAAAAGCAGTCTCCCAATAAACAGGAACACCTGAAACTAGTGATCAACAGCTTCCTGATAGGACCTCAGGAGCTGGGCGAGTGGGCTCAAACATGCACATTAAGAAGCAAAGTGGGGGCATTTAACTGGTATATGACCTCGTAGGGACATTTGGCTGGTAAGGGAAGAATGCCTCAAATGAGCATGTGTACAACTCCAGTAAACACACTGTGCATGCTCCCCTCCCAAGCGCCAGCAGGTCACTATGCATGTGGACAGTCCACCCCAAGGGAAGAATCCGGGGAGGAGGGATGCAATCCTGGAAGCAGGCCACCATATGAAACCCCAAGTCAAAGATCAAACTACACACTTGATCTCTCAAGTCACTCACTTGGCCTTCTTCCAAGTGTACTTTCCTTCCTTTCATTCCTGCTCTAAAGCTTTTTAATAAACTTTCACTCCTGCTCTAAAACTTGCCTTACTCTCTCCTTCTGCCTTGTGCCTCTCCATCAAATTCTTTCTTCTGACAAGAAAGAACTGAGGTTGCTGCAGACCCATATGGATTCGCTGCCACTGCTAACATCACCTACCAGCCCCTCTCCACACAAGCTCTTGTTTCCTAACTTTTTTTTTTCCCTACTACCTGGAATTGGGCCCGACTTCATAGGTTAAGGACACAGTCCTCTACAAGACTGTCCTTTTATCAGATACTAGCTGAGTTCAGGGTACCCCCACTTCTGACCAACTGGCTACAAATTCAAGGCCTCCCATTCACCACTCAGGTTCAAAAATTTGCTAGCATGACCCACAGTATTCAGGAAAGCACTTCACTTATTTATTTTTTTTTTAAGAGACAGAGTCTCACTCTGCTGCCCAGACTAGAGTGCAATGGTGAAATCTCGGCTCACTGCAACCTCCATCTCCCTGGTTCAAGCAGTTCTCATGCCTCAGCCTCCCAAGTGGCTGGGATTACAGGTGTATGCCAACATGCCCAGTTAATATTTGTATTTTCAGTAAGGATGGGGTTTCACCATGTTGGCCAGGCTGGTCTCGAACTTCTGGCCTTAAGTTATCTGCCTGCTTCAGCCTCCCAAAGTGCTGGCATTTCAGGTGTGAGCCACCAAGCCCAGCCTTCACTTATGATTATAGTTTTATTATAGCAAAAAGACACAAATCAGAACCAGCCAAAGGCAGAGAAACATGAGGTCTGGGAGGGTCTCAAATCCAAAGCTTTGTCCTCCTAGAACATCAATGTGTGTCAATTTGTGTTCACACTGCCAAACAGGGAAGCTCACCCAAGCTTTGGTGACCAGACTTTTTTTGGGGTTTCGTTACATAGGCATGATTAACTGAATCATAGCTATATGATTGAACTCATTTTTTCCCCCTTATCCCTTCCCAGAATTTGAGCTAATACTGCTGACTCAAAACTCCAACTTTCTAATCACATGTTTGGTCTTTCTGGCATGGTCAGCCCACATCCTGGGTTATCTCCTTAGCATAAACTCTCTAGAGGCCCACCTTGAGTCACTTCATTACCACGAACTATCAGGTATGGTCAAGGGGGCCTACCGTGAATAACAAAGACACTCCTACCACATGAGAAATTCCAAAAGTTTAGAGACTACCTTCCTGGAACCAAAGATAGAGGTCAGCCATATTTTTTATGACACACCTATAATGCAGAATTTAGGGCAATAGACACCTGTCTACAAATCATGTGATCACGTGGTGATAACAGAGCCAAAATGAGAAGCCAGTGCTGATTCAATTTAGTGACTACTGTAGGGTCGATCTAATTGTTTAGGCCATCTTACCTAAATTAGAGGGATCATATAGCAACCCAATCAGTTTCTCAGGTATTAACTATCAGACAAGTGGGAAAATGATTCTAATCTGCTTTGATCCAGTTGTTTATAGTGTACACACTTTGCTGAGGTGTGAATTCCTGAGAGATTCTAACTATTAACCTTTGTCAGTGGAATCTCCCCAACTTCTCTAGAGAAAGAATCAGAGAATGAAGAAGCCAGAAGGAATATCTGAGGTGAAGGAGTCCCATGCCCTCATTTTACAGTTAGGGAAACCATGAAAAAATTGCTTAGAGAGTCCAGCCCGCAGACAAACGATGTGACCCTGGGCAGCTCCCCGTCAACTGAGATTTATTCCTCAAAGTTTCCCCTAAGGCTCCCATACTTAAAAAAGCCAATACACCTTGGAGATTGAACATATTAAGAAAGTTATGCCACCTTTTTGAGCCTCAGCTTCCTAATCTCTAAAGTGAGGGCACTGAGTAGGGGCTCAATACATTCAGAAGTATCCACCTCAAGGCTCACAGGTAACATAACTGATTTAAGCGGGTAGTTGCGAAATGATAAGGAATCATGAGGCTGCGGAGAAACAGAAAAAACATAACCCAAGGGAAGGCCTCCACATTTGAACTTAAAAATAAATCAAAATCCTTGGTGCAGGATTTGTCACCTCTGGCCAGGATGGCCTGCCCCATCCCTCCCAGCTCTATGATTCTATGACTGTTTCCGTTAGCACACTGTTTGTCAGATGGACTTTCTCTTCGAGTCAGTCATGCTGAGGAAATCAAGGAAGTGGAGTGACTTGCGGGGAAAAAAGAAGGGAAAGTTTTCAACTGGGGAATAGACAGATTTGGCTAGGCAACTGCTAGAACATGAGTTGCCAAACAGGAAAAGGAGGGGCACGGAGAACAGAGTAGAAGACACTGTTTCTAAATTTCACAGTTTTGCCATAGGTCATCCCTAATTTAATAACTTACACAAAATAAGGCTGCTGCTGGGGGCTTCACCTTCACAGTAGGACTGGCAGCCCCTGGAACTGTTCAGTGCCCAGCCTGCACAACAGTACGCAGCAGCTCTGAGAAACCTGACCCTTCAAAAAAAGTTCTGGAGACCTCCAGACCCCAGAAGATGCATTCAGCTGCTCCCAGGCCTAATGCAATTATTAACCCTGTTCTCCTGCTCCTGAACCACCAAGTTTTCTTTCTGCTAAACCTCTCTACCCCATAGGCATTTAGAAGTGTGGAATATTTTAGCAAGAAAGGATTCAGGAGAAAAGGAGGGCTCACCGCTTTCCCTACACATACACACCTACACACCCTCCTACAAAGCTTAGCATTGACGTTCCCCCTGAAGATTTCTTTTTCCTCATTCCTGAGGTGTTTGGCTCTGGATATATTGAGGGAGGAGGCATGAGGCAGGGGCTGCCCCCTCCTTGAGCCATCCTCAGGCCTGATTTGCATAAGTTCCAGGCTCTTGGCCCAGTTTCTGTCCCTTCTCCAAGATCTGCCATCATCCCCAGAACACTGTGTCCTCAGCAGCCTGATCCCAGGCCCAAAAGCACTGAGCATTTCTCCCAAGAGCAGGAACTGGGAGCAGAGCAACCTTGTGACGAGTCCCACCTTCCTCCCTCTGAGCAGGGCTTCTCCCTCCGCAGCTGCCAACACTCCTAATGTTATTGTGCGTGGGAGGCCCCCAAGACGGATCCAGCAGGAGTGAATTAATAATTGCTGGCAACGAGCTCCTGCAGCAAGCAGCTCCTCCCCCTCAGGGACCGTCTGCCCTTCTTCGGAGAGTCCTCTATGACTGCTTTGCAAACTCTGTGTGAACAAAAAGCTTAGTAGTATTATGTATTGTTAAGAGTCCCCTCAATTTCAGAAAAGCTCATGGCTGGGTGTCAGGACACTGACTTTCTTGGCTGGCTCAGCCACAACTGGGAGGTTAACCTTCAGTGGGTCAGAATCTCTGTAGATCTTTTTTCCATATCTGTACATTTTTAGGTCTAGAAACCCAAGTGAATGAGCCATAACCCTTCCCCATCTCCAGACTCTATTGCTGTCACTTAAATTTAGTCCCTCCTCATGCACCTGAGATCTAGTGCCTGGGTCATTGTTCCTGGGCTACAAAGATGTTACAGCAGCTTCTTCACAGTTGATCTGACCTGGGGCACATGAACCAACAAACAGCCCCATCTCAGGTTCTTTCCTCCTCCACCTCCTAATGTGTCTCAGTTCACAGGTCCTTGGTCTCTACATGCCCCCTGTTGACTTCTCTTTGAGGCATATTTGGGGCTTACGCTAAGCCCTTACTCCTTCCAGGGCCTTAAGCAAGAAGATTATGGTGCCCACCCACCTAGTTCCATGAATAATACAAACTAAATGTGCATTTTGGAAAGCAGCCAAAATATATGCTGAAATTTTCATTTTTTTTAAAGTTTCTGATAATGTTTGAAAAAGTTTATCAAGACTGCATTTTTCTTTTCTTTTTTTGAGATGGAGTCTTACCACTCTGTCGCCCAGGCTGGAGTGCAGTGGTGTGATCTCGGCTCACTGCAACCTCTGCCTCCAGGGTTCAAGCAATTCTCTGCCTCAGCCTCCCAAGTAGCTGTGATTACAGGCCCCTGCCACCATGCCCGTCTAATTTTTGTATTTTTAGTAGAGACGGGGTTTCACCATATTGGCCAGGCTGATCTTGAACTCCTGACGTCTTGATCCACCAGCCTTGGCCTCCCAAAGTGCTGGGATTACAGGCATGAGCCACCGTGCCTGGCTAGGCTGCATTTTTCTTAACCCACCTCACTGAGTCTTCCCATTGGGTGGGGTCCCCTAACCTTGCTTGAAAGGGCTCCGGAGAAGCCCTGCATGTTGGCCCTTTAGCACAGCTGCTTAGACTGAGTGTGGTCACCTGACAGGGCTAAACCAATCAGAATCTTGAGAGGAAAAACAAGTCTGAATTAAGAGACAAAAAGCTACAGCCCCCACAGAGTTGGGTGCTGGTGCTATGAGGCTGAGGTCAGGGTCCTCACAATGGTAAGGACAGTCAAGGGCAAGCCAAGTTACAACTGCTTGCAGAGCAAGCCAGACTAGAGGAGAAAAGAGCAAATGTGCAGACAAGAGACCATTGCAGCTCCAGAGAGACAATCTGTCCCTGCTGACAACTCCTGATTCCTGGGAGACTTGGCTGCAGCCCCTGCAATTGAATGCCATGAGATTCCCTCGAGTGCTGACACTTAACCCCTCTTCCCCCTTCCCCTACCCTTGCTACCAAAAGTGTGGTCTGTGAGACAGCAGCATGGGCATCACCAGGGAACTTTTTAGAAATGCAGAATCTGTAGCCATACCCCAGACCTACTGTAAACAAATCTGCATTTTAAAGAGATCTCTGGGTGATGTGCACATAAGGGCTGCTTTGGAGGGAGCTTCTCTTCCTGTTTTGGTAAACCCCCATGCCTGCTGGAGTCTCTGCCACCCAGCCCCGCTGCTGCAGCCTCTCAACCCTGGCACTTCCCCAGCCACCCAGCTCAGTGCCTGGGTCTGACATCCAACAAATCCAGCAAGGAGTAAATTAATCATTGCTAGCAACGAGCCCCTGTAACCAACCAGCCTCTTCCTTGAGAGGATAGTCTAGCCTTCCTCACAGAGTACACCACCACTCTCTGCTTCCCTGACTCCAGGGGCAGGGGTGGGAGGGACTGCTGCCTGCAGCCCCATCGCTGCTGGGTTACACCCTGCAGGGAACTCTCCAGTCACTCTTAAGGCTGTGGGTCCTGCCTGCCCTCAGCTTGCTCAGTGGAACCTCTAGAACCAGCTTCTGCCCAGTTTCCCCAGCCCCTGGGGCAAAGTGTCCCCCTCTTTGTCAACCCACAGAAGGTCTTGGGGCTTGGCTACTAGAAGCCTGCTCTGGTGACAGACACTGGACCTAAGCAGGTAGAGTCTTCTAGGCCCCCACTGGCGTCCAGGAGCCAAGACTCTAGGCTACAACTTCTCTGCCTGTGTCAGAGGTTCCAAGATTGAGTGTGTAAGACCCTGGACTGATGGGAAGCCTCCTATGGGCAAGGACAGAGGAATACCATGCCACACAACCACACATACACAGTTCCTCCAAGAAGACTGGTCCGAGTGCAGCCAGAAAGCCCAGCCTGCTCAACAGAGAGGTTTTCATGTTATCTGGGTGGGTCAGAAGACTCAGTGAAGGAAGGAGGTACCCAACCCTGATGTTCTACCTAGGCCTCCTGCCTTACACATATTGCCAAATGCGGGCCAGAGTCTCCCTAAAACCACATAACCATAATCACTTATGTCTCCTATTGTTTTTAGAGTCTGCAAACCTTACTGTGCCTTATCTCTTTGAAGCTTCACAAGAGCTCCAACTTACTGTAAAGTGAACATGGTCATTCCCCAAATGAGAGACCAGGGCTCAGACAGGTGAAGTGGTTGACCCAAGGTCACACCAGTTGTGGTGGAGCTGGTGCTCAGACAGAGGTTTTCTGACACTGGTCTACTGCTCTAGTGCTCTAGGCAGCCAAATTTCCTTTTTTTTAATGTTTCATTTTTAACTTTTGTGGTTACATTGTAAGTGCATATATTTATGGAGTACATGAGATGTTTTGATACATGCAATGCACAATAATCACATCAGGGAAGATGGAGTATCCATCCCCTCAAGCACTTATCCTTTGTGTTATAAACAATCCAATTATACTCCTTCAGTTATTTTTAAATGTACAGTTAAGTTACTATTGACCATAGTCACCCTGTTGTGCTATCAAGTAGTAGATCTTATTCATTCTTTCTGGTTTTTTCTACCCATTAACCATTCCCATTTTCCTGCACCCCCTACTACCCTTCCCAGCCTCTGGTAACCATCCTTCTACTCTCTATGACCATGAGTTCAATTGTTTTGACCTTTAGATCCCACAAATAAGTGAGAACATGCAATGTTTGTCTTTCTGTGCCTGGTTTATTTCACGTAACAAAATGACCTCCACTTCCATTCATGTTGCAAATGACAGGATCTCATTCATTTTATGATTGAATAGTACTCCATCATGTAATGTGCCACATTTTTCCCCATTCATCTGTTGATAAACACTTAGGTTGCTGCCAAACTTTGGCTACTCTGAACAGTCATGCAGCCAAATTTCTTAAAAGAGTTGTTTTTCTTGTGCTAGCCCATATTATTTTCCACCTCTCGATCTCTTCTCAACACACTCTGGACATCTTCCCTCATCTTGCCACAAAAACAGCTCTCAAAGTTACTGATGAAATCTGTTATAAATTGACTTGTGCACCCCAAAAGGATGTGTTTGAGTCCTAACCCCTAGGATCTGTGAATTTGACCTTATTTGGATATATGTTCTTTGCAGACATAATCAAGTTAAGATGAGGTCAGACTGGATTAGGGTGGGCCCCATCTAATGTGACTTGTGTCCTTATAAAAAGAGAGAAAGGCATGAAGACACACGGAGAAGCCTATGAAGGCCTTGTGAAGATGGAGGCAGAGAATGGAGCGATGCATCTACAAGCCAAGGAACGCCAAGCATCTCCAACAACCACCAGAAGCTGAAAGAGGCATGGAAGGATCCTCCCATTGAGCCTGTAGAGAGGGCATAGCCCTGCCCACAACTTGATTTCAGGCTTCTTGCCTCCAGAACTGTAGAAGAATAAATTCCTGTTGTTTTAAGCCACCCAGTTTGTGGTAATTTGCTATGGCACTCTAGAAAATGAACGTGATCTCCTTTTTGTTGGATTCCATGGACAATGTCTATTCCTCATATTATTTGACATTGCAGCAGCATACAGCACTAGTAACCCTGCCTCTTCCCACAAATGCATTCTCTCCTGGAAACCGTGCCCACACATTCTCCTGGTTTGCATCTTCTGGCCACTTCCTTCTCTGTCCCCTCTGTAAGCTTACCTTCCTCTATCTGGCCAGCACACTGGATTTCATTAAGGCTGGATCTGTCCCAGGCCCACTTGGCTTCTTCCTCTTTACTCTCTCCCTAAGCCATCTCATCCAGGCCACAAATTCATTTACCACCTATTCATCAATGACTCCCAGAATCAGAGTCCAGTCCTCTTCTCTGAGCAACAGAAGCTCATGTCCTACTGCCTGTTTGGCTCTCTCTTTCAGCTAATCAAACTGATTGTGCCAAAAGCCGAATTCATCATTTTCCCCATCCATCCAGTTTGATTTGATGGAAACCTAGGAGTCATCCTTGACATCTTCTTCTCCTTCACCCTCTGTCCAATCCCTTACCAGATCTTGATTTACTTTAAAAACATTTCACCTTTCAAACCAGTTTATTTCCTTCCATCACCATGCCCCCCTTGCCAGCATGAGCTGGTGGCATCTCTCACTTGAATCCCAGAGACAGCTGTCTCTTTTTGCTTTCCCCAGCTTCCCCTTTGCTCCTTTCCATCCATTCTCCACCTAGCAGCCAGAGCAACCTCAAAACACAAATCTTATCATATCTCCACCCTGCTTATAATCTTCAATAGCTTTCCATAGTTGTTAAGATAAAGAACAAATCCCAAAAGGGAACTCTAAGACCTTGCAGAGCACTGCCCTTCTCCAGTTTAGAGAAGTTACTTTTCTGTGTCTCAATCTCCTCTTCTGTAAAATGGAAATAGTAAGAGTACATATGTTATAACTTTGTCAGAGAAAATAAGTGAATTAATACATAGGAAGTCATTCCATGGTACCTGGAACACCATAAACCTTCAGTAAAAACATTAATATTAGTATCAATATGATTATTATTACCACAATCTTTATTAATATTTCTAACCTTACACTGTAACATGTTCCCTCCTTGCTCTCCTTACCCAGACACACTGGCCTTCTTTCCTGTGCTTAACCTTCCTATTCTCCCATCTGCCACAGGGCCTGATATGGTTTGGCTGGGTCCCCACCCAAGTCGCATTTTGAATTGTAGCTCCCATAATTCCTACACATTATGGGAGGGACCCAATGGGAGATAATTGGGGGAAGTTTCCCCCATACTGTTCTTGTCATGCTGAATAAGTCTCACAAGATCTGATGTTTTTATAAGAGGCTTCCCCTTTCACCCGGCTCTCATTTTCCTTTTGCCTGCCGCCATGTAAGATGTGCCTTTCACCTTCCACCATAATTGTGAGGCCCCCCAGCCACGTGGAACTGTGAGTCCATTAAACCTCTTCTTCTTTATAAATTACCCAGTCTCAGGTATGTTTTTATCAGCAGGATGAAAACAGACTAATACAGGGCCTTAGCACATGCTTAGCATATACCTGTCATACCTTCCACCTCTTTGCCAAGTTACTTCCCACTCAACTTGCAGATTTCAGCTGAAGTATCACCTCTTCAGAGAACCCTTCCCTGACCTTCTAGACTGAAATTAGAATACTCAGCAGAACAACATGTTCTCTTTGTTCATTTACCATTGTAATTATACTTGTACTTGAGCGATCATTCCATTAACATATGCCTCTTTGACTAACCTGAGAGCATGTGATCACAGGGCTCATGTCTGGTTTTCTTGCCATTTATCCCCAATGCCCTAGCACAGTGACCCTCAAACCTCAAAGATTCTTTGCTGAACATATAAATGAACACTCTCTCCATCCAGCTCACTACCTCAAGTAAATATCCCCTTCTCTAAGTCCCCCTCAGGCCCACAGTGCTGAACTTGCTACTGCAACGAGCAGAAGAACCACTCAGGTAAAGTTTTTGTGAGTAACCCCACTCTGTTCCAAGCAATAGGGAGGCAAATGTTCTCTGTTCTGTTCCTTCTGTCTGGGCAACCCATTCCAGAAGCATTAAAATCATCTATCATGCTGTTTATCACAACATATCCAGATGCTCTGAGCAATAAAGCCACTCACAATACACAGACATCCCATTTTGGGAAGATGCTCCCAATCAAGCCTTCCCAGGGGATGTTTCAGAAAAGGAGAGACCCCCATCTGTCTGGGAAGGGGACCTGCTGTCTGTGGAGCTTCCTTCCAGCCTGGCAGCATATGTCATGGGACCTGCCATAGAAGCCTGCAGGTAGCAGACCCTGACATGGAGCCGTGTCCAATCAGGCTGACAGCAAATTCTGCATTTGTTCAGGGTACTAGAAAATGCCAGGTTTGGGCTGATTTTCTAAGAGTCTCCTGTTCAAAAATAAAGAGGGCTTTTCCCCCGCAGCAGTCAAATAAAATAAAACTTTGCAAAAAGAGGTTTCTGCTGAGAACAAAATCAAGATGCAAAAAGAAAAGTGGCTTCAACTCCTGAATCAATGAGAAGCCTAACAAGATGAAGTTTAATAGGAATTAGTTTAAGGTTCTCTAGTAGGATTCAGAAAGCCAGCTGAAAGCAGTACAGAGTGGGGTCAAATAAGCCCTGGCAGCAGCCAGTGTGAAAAAGATTAAGAGGTTTTCGTTGACTCTGCTCAATAGCAGTCATCACTGTGAAACTGCTGCCAAGAAGGCTGCAACAGCATTCATGGAAAGATAGGACCTAGGGAGATGAAAATGACTGTCCTGCTCCCTCCATACTGCTCCAGCCACACCCAGGATACTGCTCTCGGTACAGAGCACAGAGCATAATTTTCACAGAATACAGTCAAGCTGAACAGCATTACCAAGCATAGGGGTAGTTTCCTGGAAGACTCACGTTTCAGTGCAAGGTTCAAGCAACCAGGACCACTTGGCCTACAGAGCTGGTACTACAAAAGAAACTAACAGCATTTCAAAACTTTTTTTTCTAAAAATTCCATTGAATTTCTTTTTTAAAATAAAACAACTTTTAAAATGGGATCTCGCTATGTTGCCCAGGCTAGTCTCAAACTCCCGAATGCAAGTGATCCTCCCAAGTAGCTGGAAATACAGGAGCATGCCACTGAGCCTGGCTCTTCCAAAACATTTAGCAGATGGGGAAGAAATGGCATTCTGTGCAATCCCTTAGAGCTAGACAGGAAAATGGAGAAGTAGATTTGGGCTCAATGTAAAGAACATCAATGTTGGTGTTGTTTTGTCTCTTATTTTTTAAATTACACAACTAATACATGTAGAGTATAAAAGAAAAATTTGAACAATACATACATACACAAAATAAAAAGTCACAGTTCCCCAATTAACTTTCCCACTTACCCACATTTCACTCTCCCTCCCATGAGGAGCCACACTTAGTTAAAAAGTGTGTATACTTTCAAGTCTATTGGAAATGCATGTATTCACACACACAGTTTGGGCTTGTGGTTCCCCATCAACTAGACCATACCTTTCCTGTTGGGAAATTTTGCTGACCAGAGCTATCCAGAGAGGCAATGGGCGGTCTCCAAAGAAAATGAGACCTCCTCCACTAAAGATGACAAAAGATGGACTGTTATTAATCAGAGTTCTTAAAGAAGGATCTCAAGCATTGGCTAGATCCTTAGTTCTCTCAACATTCAGCTTGAAGAAGAATCACCTGGGGTGCTTTTGAAAATTCAGATTCTCAACCCCAAATCCAGAAAACCTGACATAGAAGTTTGTAGAGGCCACAAATGTGCATTTTTGACAAGCACCCCAGGTCAATCTAATGTGAATCATCAATGGACCACACGTTAGAAAACACTGGAACAGGTGGTTAGACCACTTGACCTTGGGGTTCTCTCCCTGCCTGGCCCTCAGCTTGGACTGGATCAACTGGAAAGCCCTTCTTGCTAGGAACTGTTTGCAGTGAGACCTCAGTAATGTCCCCATATCTACCCAATTGGCCTCCTTCGTCTGCTTTTCCCAGCTCCTTTGAGCCCGATGCCATGCCCTCACTTCCTGCTGGAAAGCTGAGGGATTCTTCCAGAGGGCTCAGCATGGAGTAAACACCTCGCTCAAAAAGCAGAATGAGGAACACACCAAATCTAACTCGCAGTCTACCACCCTCAACACCCCAACCCCCAGGGATCAGTTTTGAGAAAGGCAGAGACTCAACCCTGCCCCAGGCTCCTAGAGAACAGCAGAGCAGGCTGGGACCAGGTGGAGGACAGGTTCCCTACAAGCACCCATCACCCCAAGTGCTTTTGGGTTCTGCATAAACCCTGGCAGTGGAGGTTGGAAATGTGCAGAGAGTTTTAACAGTCACATAACTGGGGATGACATTACCATTCAGTATGTGGGAGCCAGGGAGGTTAAACACCTGGAAACTGAGAGCACCACAGTCCACAATGCCAAAATTACTTACCTTACCCCTGCACCACCCCCATGTACAACACCATCAACTGTGCTGTTAGTGTCAATGTGAGCTGTACCCCTTGATGTCACACACTAACAATATTAACTTCACTCTAAAGCAATAGGATTCGGGGGATACTACAAAAAAAGGGCAAAGACCCCAGCAAAAATTTAGCCAAAGTGCATGCCCATCAGCAAGGTTCCAGGCCATCCCCTGGCAAATCCAGCCACCAGACCTGAGAAATCCTCTTCTGCCAAGATAGCTATTTCCTACCAGGGTTTCAGCTCCTAATGAGGAACTGACCCCGGAGTGACAATGGCTGCTTGTTTCCAGGCCATCTCTGAAGGGTTCATGCACAAAAAGACTTTTTCTCACCTCAAGGTGCTCTTGGCTGGTTCAACAGGAGTGCTATGCACAGCAGGACCATGTCCTCAAATGGTTGAGGCCATTTGCTTTGTCAACTGACAAATGTCATTTATCATTTGAGACAGAGATTGGATATTAGGGCCTCTGGCTGGTGAAAGCTGTTGAATATTTTTTTCAGGATGGCTTAGCAGAAACTTGGCAAACTGACACGTTTTCTTGAGCTGTGGATTTAAAGGTACAGTCTCTCTGTATCAGCCAGACATTACCAGATGGCTTAGCCCCGCGGTTCAGTTTCACAACTTGTAGCACCGAACTCATGTCCTATCTCTTCTTCAGGGGCTTTGCCAGTATTTGTCTCACCTCCCCTCACACTAAAATTATCAGGGGATGGAGACTGAGCCTCTTCCTTCTCCCACATCCCCCACAGCACCTAGGACAGTGCTAGACTCATACCGTACCCAACGCAAATGTGTCCTCTGATTGATTATTGACTGACCATTACCAAACATGTCTTCACTGTTTCCTCATCTGTCTTAGTCATGGTGATCCAGCCATGTAAATTGTCCCTCCCTCTCCACTCCCACCCCCTTCCCTTCCTTGTACTACAGGACACAATCTAAGACCTCCTTCAAAATTGCTTTCCTTGAGTAAGTCCTAATCTTTCTCTTACTCACTTTGTGTTTCCCTGGATTTAAATGCAGGAAAAGCTTAGAAGGATGCATTTACTTAGACATGCTGTATGCATATTGTCTTTTTAACTAGGCTACTGGTTTCTTAAGAATGGACATAACATTTTTCTTCTGGCTTTTGATCCCAGATTGCAACTTCTACTACATTAAGCTTATAATAGGTGTTCATCAATGAACGAAAGAACAAAGGAAGGAACGAAAGAATGAATGCTTTGTTTTCAAAAGGATACTTTTGAATCAAACTACAGTTTATAGTCTAAAAGCATTTTGCAATGTTTAAGGTCCTTTCATGTAGATTACCTATGTGAGGAAATACACAGAAAGGCTGTCTTCCCCAAAATCACACAGCTAATGACCAGCAGAGCCAGGACTCAAACAGGTGTTCCAATTCTAACTCCAATAATCTTCCTACAAAACCAGACTTAGAGATCCGTACTAATCTCAAAAGAGTCTGTTTTTGATATTTTCTCTTATTATAAAATTCATGAGCATTAAAAAAAATACAACATTAACTTCTTTGCAGACTGTGTTTAGTTATTAATAATGCTCTGAGTGACTAATTTAGAATTTATTATTTTGAACCATGAACAACAGCCACACATATTTCATTATTTAGGATAGTGAGTTATGCACTTGCCTAATTAGTATTTTAAGGTTTGCTTACAACTTTTGCAGTAACAAACTTCCAATGCTGACTCTTCCCTGGGGATTCTTGAGTCTTTGCATGTTATTGTTACTCTACTTGTTCCTAAGGATTTTAAAGCTTTCTACACTTTAATTCATTTACATAATCCTCCTGGGACCAAAACACAATACAAGAATAATAGCTAACATTTATTGAGCACTTACTGCATGCCACGCATTGTGCAAACCACTTTACATACATTACCTTGTTTAATTTTCCCTTGAACATACGAAGTTGGTACTGTTAATATCCCCTTTAAAGAAAAGAAACTCAAGTCTCCAAGATGGTAAGGAACATTTTCAAGGTTACATAAAGCATAAATGCAGAACTGGGACTCAAACCCACGGTTATTTGACTCCAAAGCTCCAATTACTAGCCCCTGTATTGTAATGACTCTAACTGGAAACCAGGGGATCTGGATTCTACATGAGCCTCTGCCATTATACTACAGACTTGCCATTATACTACAGACATTTGAGCTTGAAGGTGAGTAGGCGTTTGTAGAACAGTAAAAAGCACCTCAAGCAGAGGGCAGAGTATCTTCAAAGGCTTAGAAAGGCACGAGAAATATAAGCACTAAGGTTGACAATACCATCGAGGCTCTACAAAGGTATACCCTTAGGTGACAAGAGAGCAGTACCATCCCTAGGGGGTTTCCCCAAAATGTGTTTTGCATAGATTTGGCAAGCATGGGGGAACCAAGGAGACAAGGCAAACACTCAGGAGTGCCTGAGTCTGCCAGGCACAGTGGCTCATGCCTATAATCCCAACACTTTGGGAGGCCGAGGTGGGAGGATCATTTGAGGCCAGGAGTTTGAGACCCGCCTGGGCAACATAGCAAGATACCATCCCTACAAAAAGTATTTTTTTAAAAAATTAGCTGGGTGTAGTGGCACACTCCTGTAGTCTCAGCTACTCAGGAAACCGAGGCAGGAGGCTCACTTGAGCCCAGGAGTTTGCAGCTGTCATTGCAGCTGTGATAATTGTGCCACAGAACCCCAGCCTGGGCAACAGAGTGAGACCCTGTCAAGAAAGAGAAAAGAAAAGAAAAAGACCAAATCTGACAAAGTCCCAAGACAGCCTGATAGCACCAGGCTTCAGACGTCACAGAAGCAGAGTGACCTGGTGGCTTGGACATAGGGCAGAATCCGTGTGAGAAAAGCAGGTGTGAGTCAACATCTTACCTGCTCCTGCTAATGGCATCCTCCTTCCTTTAGAGAAACCTCTCTCCTGTGGTATATTTCTATTGAGCTGCCAATCACAGCCCTCTCCTGGGAATCTGAACCTTGAGTTTGACGAGCAGGGAAGCCAAGCAATTATAGCTGTCATCCAAGGATTGTTCTCTAGGGGATTCATCCACCTGCTGAAGGACCAAGACCTGCCCTGGTTTCTGCCCTGCCTGAAGCCTAGTTGTTCAGTTACTATCCTTTGCAAGCCACTCTGAAGCCGTCCAATAATGGATTCTTGCTTAAGTTAGTTGAAGTCTGTTGCTTGCCGCCAAATAATTCTAATACTTAGTGATAAATGAAATATGGCCTGATAAGAATGTCCCGTATGGTTTGGGGCTGGTCAAGTCCAAAATGGCCAATATCTGGAAGTGGCAACTGGGCAATATAATAATATGCTGGACTTACTCCAAGAGAACTCCCTTGGGAACACTTCTATATCCAGAAAAACCTAATAGTACATCTCCTAGAAGCAGGCACCATCTTGCCAGAACATTCCATTCCAACACCGATGAAGTTTCCATACACAGCGGCAATCTTCACTCGCTGCTGCATCTTCACTCTCTCCATCCTCCTCCCCCAACTCCATGTTGTCCATCCAAACACTACAGCCTAAAGGTAAGGGATCAAGATGCTTTTCCCTGAAAGTCAACAGGCTGAAGAAAGTCATATGTTACACCAGTCCTTACAACCCTGCAAGACAGATAGAATTGTTACCATTTTATCAAAGTAACACCAACTCACTCAGCAGTTTGCACATTTGGTAGCAGCCAAGGTCCATCTGGGCTCTTTTTGCTACCTGCATCAGACATACCTTGTGCCTCCTCAGCTTCAGCAGTCTCCCTGACCCTCAACCTCTTGCTTCATCTCAGTCATAGCCTTGGCAAACCAATTCCCCAAGGCCTGCTTGGCTCTTCCACCTGAGGTCAACCAGCCACCTAAGTGGTGTCAAAAGTCCCCAAGACTACCTCCAGGTTCGATGATTCACTAAGAGGACTCATAGCACTCAGCATATATAGTAGTCATGGCTAGGATTTACTGTGGCAAAAGGATACAAAGCACAATCAACAAAGGAAAGAGGCACATGGGGTGAAGTCCAGGGAAGAGCAGGCACAAGCTTCCAAGAGTGCTCCCCCAATAGAATCCCACAGGACTCACTTCATTCCTCTAGCAGTAGGTTGTGACAAGACATGTGAAAGATGTCTACCAGGGAAGTGCATTAGAGACTCAGGGCCTGGGGGCTTTTATTGGAAGCTGGTCACATAAGTACCCTCTGCCAGCACATACCAAAATTCCAGACTCCCAGAAGGAAAGCAGATGTTCAGCATAAACTATATGGCATGCCCCCAAACTTTTAGGCATAGTGAGCCATTCTTAGCAAGGAATAGTAGGAATCCCCCTGAAATCTAAGTTCCCAGATGCCAGCCAACAGTCAACATTGCAAGCAGGCCTTTTTAAGGGTTACAGTCTCTGGCCTGCTATATTTACTCTTTTCTGCATACATATGAATTGGATGAAATGTAACTTCATAGCACATGGGCTTAGACTTCTTGAGTGGCTTTCAACAGGGCCGGATAAAGCAGACCATAAATACAGGGAAGTTCTCTCCCCATGGGGCTTAACTTTGACTGATAGAGGTAGCAATGGGAGGAAAATCTCCTTCCCTTCCTCCTCCCAAGGGCTGTTTTGAGGCACGTTTTTACTGTCTGGTCTGTCTAGAAACATTCTGCTTAGCTGAGCCGGTGTACCTGCTGAGCAACTAGCTGTGGGTTTTTTGTCATTTTGTTGTTGTTGTTGTTGTTGTCGTTGTGTATGTGCCCACATACACAGCATGAAGCAGTGGCCAACACAGCAACTCAACACCTTGTATTTGCTGCCTGTCCTTGCCTGCTTCATTTCTCTTTTCCTTCATTTCCATTGCCCTGGGATTGTACCTCCCAAATAACACATTAGCACTTAAGCCTTGTTTCTTTTTTTTTCTTTCTTTTTTCTTTTTTCTTTTTTTTTTTTTTTTCTTGAGACAGAGACCTGTTCTGTTGCCCAGGCTGGAATGCAGTGGCATAATCATGGCTTACTGCAGCCTTGACCTCTCAGGCTCAATCTATCATCCCACCTCAGCCTCCTGAGTAGCTGGGACTACAGGTACATACCACCATGCCCAGCTAGTTTTTTGTCGTTTTTGTAGAGACGAGGTCTTCCTATGTTGCCCAAGCTGGTCTTGAACTACTGGGCTCTAGCAATCTGCCCACCTAGGCATCCCAAAGTGCTGGGGTTATAGGTGTAAGCCACCGTGCTCAGCCCAAGCCTTGTTTCAATCTCTGATTCTTAGGAAACTCTGCCTAAGACACCACATTCTGTTGGAAATATATTGGTACAGTGCCACTTTTGTTTCATTTTACTGTGGGATGAACAACCCAAATAGGCTGAAATGGCCTGGATGCATGCCTTAAAGAAAGGTAAATGTACTCTCTAGAAGAATTAGATCATCATTCATTTGTATAACAAAGTCCTTACCAAACACTGATAAAATGCCAAGCCTAGGGAAAAAACAGTGAGTTGGATAGACATACATGGTCCTGCCCTTGAGGATCTTGCAGGCTTGTGGAAGAGAGAGTTCATTAAAACATTACAAAAATGTGTGGTAACTACTCTGATAAAAACCAGGGTACCACAGGAACATGTGATAGGAGACCTAACTTGGTCCAAGGAAATGAAGCCTTGTGGAGCAAACAGTACTTAAAGGGGAAATGGAAAATAAGGAGGAGACAGTCAAGGGAAAACCTTACGGGAAATGTCTAGACTGGAGATGTAGATTTAGGATTTAGGATTCTTGTCCATATATAAGTAACTTAAGTCATGGGAGCCAAGGGAGTGGTTAAGAAGGTGCAGAGAAAAGCGTGTCTGACATTGATAAGGTGCTTAACCCTCTCTCTCTCCTCTGAACTCCTAGGAAACTCTCTGGACGGCAAAAACTTCTCAAAGTCCATAACATTTATCTGACACCTCAACTGTGAATTTACATTTCATTTGCATGAGTCTCATGTCTACAGCTAGGTTGTGGTGACCTTGAGAACGAGGGGATCAAGAGCCTTGTCCGGCACTGGGAGCGGAGGTGAGATCAGAATGCCCAATTGTCTAATTGACCTACTGATTGGTTAGAATCCTGGAATGGGAGAATGCCTTGAGGGTTTATCTATTTAAATCTCCTCAGTTCACCTATAAGAAAATGAGGAACCAGAGAGAGATGAAAATTTTCACAATGTCCTAAGATTATCACACTGCATCATAACTGCCCAGTAATTTTTCCATCTCCCTCATTAACCTCTAGAAGCCATATGAAGGTAGAATCTGTATCTATCTTGTGTGCTCTTGTATCCCAAGGGCTTAGTACAGGGCCTCGCACACAGGAAGTGCACAATACATGTTTTGTTTTGTCTCATTTTGTTTTTGAGACAGAGTCCTTATTGCCCAGGCTGGAGTACAAGGGTGCAATCTTGGCTCACTGCAACTTCTGCCTTCCGGTTCAAGCGATTCTCGTGCCTCAGCCTTCCAGTAGCTGGGACTACAGACGTGTGCCACTATGCCTGGCTAATTTTTGTATTTTTAGTAGAGACGGTTTTCACCATGTTGGCCAGGGTGGTCTCGAACTCCTGGCCTCAAGTGATCCACCCGCCTCGGCCTCCCGAAGTGCTGGGATTACAGGTATGAACCACTGTGCCCGACCACAGTACATGTTTTTTGAATACAGGGTGAATAGAAAGCTAGTTCAGGCGGAACTCAAGCTAGAAAGCATGTTCTCTGACCCTGCCAGAGTTCCATCCATCAGCACTAAGTCTCCCTTCCTCATCACTTGCCCAACCAGCTTTTGGAGGCTGATATTCCACTCAGTGGAGGCCCAGGCTCAGAGCCTGCCCCTGGCTGCTGCTCTGAGTATCAGAAATATGTTGAGAAAGTGCTTTAGTTCAAGCACAACGTCCAGCTCAGCCTGAAAACTCTGCTAGCACTATTGATTTGTGTAGAGTTTTGAAATGGAATGAGTGGCTGATTTTCTCCAAATGGCACATTTCATTCATGATGCATGATTGTAATCGTGGCAGCCTGAAGCCTGCAGTCCTCGGCTCAGCAAAACGAAAAAAAGAAATGGCTATTTTCTAGAGTGAATACACTGAAAGGGCAAGAAATCCATATTCATTTTCTTGCCTCTCGGCTGGACTCTATATTTCGCAGGCAGGTGGAACAAAAATCTTTAAATATCATGCTGATCCAGGAAATGCTCAGCAATATTTAAAGAGCTCTGCGTGCCTGCCGCGTGCCCCTCTCCGTTCTCCGCAGGCGGGCCCCACGTCACCGGGCTGCATGGCCATCCTCGCAGCCACCGTGAGCGGGGCTGGTGCCAGACCCCAGGTTCAGATTAACTGGCGAGTGACCTTTACAAAGTACTGTAGTTTATAGGAATGTTGAATTTTTCAGCAGCGAGGGAGGACTGGCGCTAGTGGGAAGGGAGAAATGGGAAATGACTCCAGGCCATTTAAGCCTCCAGGGGGAAAAATGAACTCAGCTTGGACTTTAATTATGTCCGCTGCCCTCGGAGGCACATAAGAAAGACAATGGCCTGATACCATTAATAACGATTCTCTTGCCCTCGCTCGTGATAAATAAGGTCTGCAGAATATGCAGATTCCTCCTCCTCCCTCCTCCAGCACTGACTTCCTTTTTCCTTGGCAGGTGGTTGGAAATCCCGGACCCCCGGTCCACCAGCCTTGGCCTCCTGCAGATGCTAGGCTCGGGATGAAGTGCGGCCGAAGACTTCTGGGAAAAGAAAAGAAAGAGCCCTAATGTGCCATATCGGGCAAGCCGTGGGGTGGCCCACTAACTGCTTTTTTATGATTGTCACTTACTGGCTCTGATGTAGCCCCACTTAAAGAGTGGTGGCAGCAATTGTGGAGGGCCTCAAAGGGAGACTGATGCAAGTGAGGGCAAAGTATTATTGGGAACGAGGTCAAATGGGTGATGAATGGGCCATTATGAGGAGGGGCAAACTGCCATCGTTAGGGATGCTACAACAAGCTGGACGTTGATCTATTGTCCGCTCTGAGATCCTCCAACAGGCCATTATGGCTCCCCTAATGAGATTGTCATGCATTTCTTTTTATGTAGCTATTAAAATCTTGTCTACATCTGCTGAAGTTTTCCTGGGGAAGGGCTCGAAGGGGCAGCCAAGGGAAAGACGCTCGGTATTTTCCTCTCTTCCGCAGGCTCACATGATACTCCAGAAAGGGCTCAGGTGTGACCCAACGGCTGGCAACAAACCTCTGGAGGGTAGCAGCAGAGGGTGGGGAGGGGCCTGGGTTTGGAGGAACGTGGGACAGGAGGGTTCAGGAGAAGCCTTCACAAAGGACACTCCTGATCAAAGGGCCTGCTTGGAATGGCCAACAGAGTGCCGCTTGTCCCATCACGTCTTTCTCATCCCAGATGGTGAATAACATGCTCTGTGATTCTCATTCACTCAAAATCCCTGGATGCCAATGTGTGGGTGGTGACCCAGCCAATTCCATTTAATGCTTCTCAACTCAGGCACAAATACTTCATTTTTTCTCTGTAAGCCTGAAGGAGGAAAGATTGGAAGGAAAAGCACTCGACATCTCCATGATTCACTGCCATATTGGCCAAGGGTTCAGGACCATTCAAAGGCCCATGAGTGTGCTGGGGTAGAGTGAGGGAATTACACACAGATCTTGACCATGCTGCCACTCACAAACTAAGGAAAACCCTGCCTCCCATCCCAAGGTAAACTTGTTTCATGAGAAGCCATCACCAAAGGCTCTGCCTGAGACTGTCTGCCATAACAGCCATGGGTGCTGTCCAGTCCAGCTCTGAGATGGTGGCATTTGCTGTCCATTTCTCAGGGACAGATCTCAATGTGCACAACTGGATCTGTTTGAAATCAAAAGTACTTATTTTTATGATTTTTCCAGAACAACAACCACCACCACTACCAAAAAAAAAAAAAAAAAATGCATTTAAATGTAAACAGAATGACTCAGAATTGGTACTAAAACATCTCCAAGGGAGGGTTTGCAATAAATATATCTGATGTCTGGAAATAGCTCCACAAGAGGTATGCAAGGAAATCCCCTCTGCTAATGAGACAATTTGCAATGGGTGAATACATTTTGATACACAATGCTTCAGTGTCTGGTTTGTTTTAGAAAAACAGGAGCCCCTTTCCCCTTTTCCAGGCCAAATGCAACACAATAGAGCAAAGCCACATGAATCTATTATGTCTTATAGGGCTTTTAGCAGGAGTATGACTGTTTAACCAGGCAGTGACATGAGAAGAATTACTATTAGACACTCCAGCTGAAAGTAGAGATTTTATTGATTCCCCACACTGGCCTGCCTTTTTTTTTGATTGAGTAGCTTTCATGAATCCAAAAAGGTAGCACTCTTGCATTGAAAGCAGCAGCAGGCAGTCCAACCCGGACTGAAACCATCTGTCAGTCTAAAAGAAAGACGAAGGTACTTCCCAAAGTCCCATCTATCCAGGCCCCTCTCCCACAGGACATCTATTGCCTACCCCAAGTGCAGAACCCAGCCCCTCTTTTGTATGGCTCCTGGAAACAGCTAAATCTTGACAAAAGGTTTACTGAAGAGAAAAGCAAATACACCTTTGTGTAATTAGGACACTAATTGCACTCTGAGACAGAGTAATTATTCCCCCTTTTTAGGAAAGCAGTTAGTTCTGCACATTTCTACTCTTCAGGTTTTTGTGATCATTATTTTTTATTGTTTCTGAGGTCTTATTTGGAAAACGATTGGATTTGTCTCTCTGTTTACTAAATATCAAACATGATGAACAAACATCTTTCAATTAGGTGTTCTGTGAGGAGCCTGCTCTCCCCCTCTCTATTTTACACATGACTCATTTGCATTCATGGGCAAATTAGAATGCAGAAAAGCGTATGAGCAATGTGCAGGTTTACACTTCAGTGAATATTCATAAAGTACTGATTCTCCTTGCAACCATTTCCCTGCAAATGGCCCTCCCACTATGTGTGCTGTGTTTGTCATTCAGGGGCCTTTTCATTTGTTTTAAAGTGCCAGGTTTGGAGACAACACAAATGTATTCGGGCAGACCCTGTGAAAGCAAGAGCTGAAAGGAAATGGTATTTGTGTTTCATGACACAACAAAGCACACTAGGAATCCTCAAAATTCACGACGTTGCCACTCTGTGCAGGTATAACAGAAATAATCCAAAGTGACAAATGGATCAGGCTGAAGCTGAAGGAAAGATAACCCCTTGTTCTGCAATACAAACTTTGCTCTCCAAGCTCCTGCCAGGACAGGGTCTCCGGTACACAGAGAACTGGGGTTCTTGTTGCATGCCCCCCAGGGCCCTGTCTTCTCCAAAGTTAGGTCTCTGTGGGTGGCATCATCCTGACAATTCAGACTTTATAAATAAAATCCACTTCTGCCTGTATTGTGTTGCTCAGATAAAATGTAAAGTAACTGCATAATCCATCCCCAAATCAAATAAGCCCTCTCTGTGAAATCCAAGGAATCAATAGAAAAGCAAAGAATAGGAAAAATTAAAGGTAGAAGGTTTATCTGAATCATCTGTACTCTGGGAAGGAAGCATATTTTAAAACTGGAGTTGTGTTTCCAATCCCACAAGTGTCTGCACCTCAGGTGAGGAATTGGTCAAGTGGACAGCAGGCTTGGGACAGGGCCAGACTATGGAAAGAGAAGAGGAGGGCCTCATATAGAGCAGGGTCCTGAGCCCACAGAGCCAACCCTCCCCCTCCACCTCCACTCCAGAAGGGACTTCCTAAGCAAAAGCTTCCTGGCTTTTGACCCTGGCTTTAAGGCTTATGGCTTAGCCATTGCCCAGAAAGAATTTAAAAGCATGAGAGGAAAAAAATATAAAAATAAAAATCAGAGTGAGAAGGAGCTACAGGCCCGAAGAGCTGTGGGATGGTGAGAATGTCATGGAGCTTCCACCTGACTGCCTCTTGGCAACTCGTGGGCATGTGTAACTCCAGAGGATATAACCATGGACAACATTCATGGACTGAAGTCAATGACCCGGCTTCCTCCATGGGGAAAATGCACATTTGTATGTTTTGCTGACCCATGCTGGTTAATCAGCCAACTAGACTTGCCCCTTGGAAGCAGACATTTGTAGGCTCCTCAAAGACCTCCAAATGCCCCACTACCAAATCCCCAAAAAGGAAATAGCTTCCTTAACAGCTGTTACCAATGGACAAAGGCCATCTTTGTTCAGCTGCTCAGACTGTGGTGTTGCACCATGAATGTCTTCCAGATTGACAATCCCAGATGTGTGAAGCTGCTCTGTGAGTTCCTGTACCACCCTTAGAGTCAGTTTGTTGGCAAATGGTAATGAAAAGAGAAGGAGGAGAGAGAAACTGTGGACACTGAGGCATAAGCCACAGAGAAAAATCCAAGTACAGTCATCCCTCCGTATCTATGAGGGATTGGTTCCAGGATCCCCTGTGGGTACCAAAATCCATGCATGCTCAAGTCCCTTATATAAAATGGCATAGCATTTGCATATAACCTACGCACATCCTCCCAAATACTTTGACTCGTCTCTAGATTACTTATAATACTGAATACAATGCCTACACATCACTTCGTTTGTGTGGATTCAGCATAATGCTCAGTACTAGGCAAATTCAAGTTTTGCTTCTTAGAACTTTGTGGAATTTTTTTCTGAATATTTTTGATCTGCAGTTGGTTGAATCCACAGATGCAGAACCCACAGATACAGAGAAGTGACAGTACTCAGAATCCTCCAGACTCAAACATGGGTGAAGGCACGCAGATGTAGACAGGCTAGAATTTGCTCTTAGAGATCTTCAGGTCCCTAAGACCTGAAGTCCATCAGGGAACAGGGGCTGTGAGGCTCTTTTGGAAACAAAGGGCCCACAGACATTTTCTAGCAAGCATTCTTTTTCCTTCCAAACCCATCAGAAGGAATGAGGTTGCATTGGTGTAGATGGATGCTGCTCTGTAAGGCTGGGGAGGAGTGCACTAAGGGAGATTTGTCCCATGCCACGGAGACCTGCTGTGACCTCTCATGAACTCCAGGTGCCAGCCCTCTCTGCTTTTTTCATCTCTCATTCTCATTCTGACTCCAGCCCAGCCTGTAGTCCATGCTCAGTCATTTCCACAATGAGCCCCCTCACATCCTTTCAATCAGATTTATGTCGCTCTGCTACTTGCTCAGGTCCCGTTTTCATATCCCTCCTTTCCTTCCCTTCCACATACATCAAAAGAGGTACTGGTGCTTCCACCGCCTCCCCACTCAGTCTCCTTTTATCCATTATTGACTGTCCACCTGCCTCATCTCACAAGGCTCAGGAACCATCTCCCAAATGCCATAGGAAAGACCTTTCCTCACTCATCCCTCTGACTTCCAGGCAGCCTTTGACCCTGCTGACCATCCTGTCTTCTTCAAACGTTCTTGGTTTTTCTGCCGTTTTAGCAGCCTGAGTGTTCCCCACGTTTCTGAATGCTCCTTCTTTGTTGCTTTCACCAGTGTCTCTTTCTCACTCTCTAAATCTGAGGATTCCCCAAGGTCCTACCCTCAGTCTTCTTCTCTAGCCAGGTTCATTGCTTCACCTCTTTGCAGATGACTCACAGTCTGTCTCTGCATCTCTGACATCTTCTCAGAGCCCCAGACCCACATTTCTAGCTGACTCATGGACATTCCCATCAAGATGTTCTAGTCAAACACGTTCAAAACATGTTCAACAGCATGTTCAACATCCAGGCTTCCCTTCAGCAGAGATTTGTGTGGACCAGATGCCAGGCAGTGGGCAAAGCACTGAAAATACAAAGATTAATAAGATCCAATCCTTGCCCTCAAGGCCTTCATAATCTAGTGGAGGAGACAGACTTATAATCAGGCAATTCTGTGAAAATGCGGAGAGACACAAGATATTATGAGTGCATTGAAGAGAGGCACTTAAGCGAGAAACCCCACCCAGACTGAGGAGGAGGGAGTCTGGAAGTTTTCTCAGAAGATAGGATGCCTGAATCAAGTTCTAAAGAATAAGTATGAAGAGATGATTAGGAGGAACTCTGCGAGCATAATTAGGCAGAATTTATTGACAGTACCCTGTTGATTGATTGTTCGTTGGCAGTGACAAAGAGAAGTCAGGCATGATACCCAACAGTCTAGCTCCACCAATCCCAGGTACCCAGTGCTCAAAATCTCAAAGCCATGCTGACTTCCTCTTCACCCCACCCCTCCCAATCTATAGTTCAAGAAATGACACTCACAGATCACCTGAGGTCAGGAGTTCAAGACCAGCCTGACCAACATGGCGAAACCCCTTCTTTACTAAAAATACAAAATTAGCCTGGCATAGTGGTGCATGCCTGTAATCCCAGATACTTGGGAGGCTGAGGCAGGAGAATCACTTAAACCTGGGAGGCAGAGGTTGCAGTGAGCCAAGATCACACCATTGCACGCCAGCCTGGGCAACAAGAGTGAAACTCCATCTCAAAAAACAAGAAAAAAGAAATGACACTCTCATGTTTGTCTGCAAAGCCATTCTTACTTTCCTTTCCCTGCCGTCCTCTCAGCACAAGCTGCCACTGTGTTCTTGCCTGTCTTTCACTCCACAGCATCCTGACTCTCCTCTGTCCTCAGTAGCCTAAGGAGCTCCTCTTTCTTTTTCCCCTCCTTCTCCTTCTTCTCCCTCTCCCTCTCATCAAACTGCTCTATTTACTTTCATCTGAACATGCTCGCATCTGTGTGTCTCTGCTCAGGCACCTGTGCACCTGGAATGATCTTCTCCACCCATCGCCCTACCTAAAATAATCCTGTCCAAAATGCAGAATAATATGTGTAATATTATATTGTTTTAGTAAAAACAAGCCCAGCTATATTGTTTGCATACATAGATTCAAAGAAGAGGAGAGGAGAGGAGAGGAAAAGGGAGGGAAGAGAGGATAAAAGGAGAGGGAAGGAGGAAGAAAAGGAGGAAGGAAGGAAAGGGGAGATGAATGGAAGGAGGGAAAAAGGACAGAAAGGGGGAAGTAAGTACATTTGTTTCCCATTGCTGCTATAGCAAATTACCACAAACTTGGCAGCTTAGAAATATAAATGTATCACCTTATGGTTCTAGAAATCACAGGTCAGAAATGAGTCAGCAGGAGGGGAATTCCTCCAATTCTTTCTGGAGGCTCCAAGGGAATAATCCATTTTCTTACCTTTTCCAGCTTCTAAAGTCTGCTTCTAATCCCTGGCTCACGGCCCCATCCTCCATCTTCAAAGCCAGCAGTGCAGCACCTTCAAACCTCTAAACCTCTCTCTAACTCTGACCCCTCCAGCTTCTCTCTTTTATTTATTTATTTATTTATTTATTTATTTATTTATTTTTGAGACAGGGTCTTGTTCTGTCACCCAGACTGAAGTGCAGTGGCATGATCATGGCTCACTGTAGCCTTTACCTCCCCGGCTCAAGCGATTCTCCTGCCTCAGTCCCCAAGTAGCTGGGACTAGAGGCCCGGATAATTTTTGTATATTTGGTAGAGACAGAGTTTTGCCATGTTGCCCAGGGTGGTCTCAAACTTCTGGCCTCAAGTGATCCACCCACCTTGGCCTCCCAAACTGCTGGGATTACAGGTGTGAGCCACCGCACCCAGCTTCCCTCTGACAAGGACAGTTGTGATTACATTTAGGGCTCACCTGGATAATACAGCATAATTCTGTCCATTTCAGGATCCTTCACTTAATAACATCTGCAAAGATTCTTTGCCATATAGGGTAATATATTTAACTTCTGGGGATTATGACGTGAACATCTTGGCATGGCGGGTCATGGGGGTGCATTATTCTGTCTACCACAGGGAAGGATGGAGGAAAGGAGGGAAGAAGAAAGGAAGAAGAAATTCTATGCAGGACTCCTCCTCCATGATGTTTGTCCTGAGTTTTCAACTGTCTGTTCTCTTGTCCAACTCTGAACCCTAGCCACCCTTGGTCTTCTCTCTCTTGTGGTTCTCAGAGAAGCTAGAATTTAAGGTCCTTGAAGCAGAAACTGTCCCTTTCTCATCTTTGTTTCCTCTGCTGCCACTCGCTAGGCCTCGTGCATAACACTAGCTCAATAATATTTGTGGAAATGGATTGAATTGTTGAAAACACGGCTCCCCTGCCTGGGTGTGCCCTTGTGGCCTAGGCTGACAGCCTTGAGATTACTGCCTAATGAATCAAGCTGCTGAGCCCGGCCCAGCTGTGCCTTTCAGAGTGTGTTCGGGTTTGCTTTGCCAAGTGCAGATGATTGCCCCTGTCACCCGCTTTTCAAGACCCTGAGCCGCCAAGCTGAGGCGGGCAGGACCACCTGATTGGAGCAGCAGCTGCAGAGGCAGCCAGAGAGACGTGGCTTCGGCTCACCTGCCTTGAGTGACGTGAAACATAATGCCGACCTCCAAAGCTGCCAACCGCAAGGCTGCAGAGGCCCGAGGCAGGGTTGTCACCATTTACCCGACTGGTTCCAGATGGCCTCTCCCCATCCCGCCCCCACCACCCCTGTTGACCTGGTGGTGGTGATGTTTTCATAAAGATGTGGCTGTATGTGCTCAGAGGTGGTTGGAGGTCTTTTTTTTTCTTAATGAGACAAGAACGTGTACAATTCCAGAAACATCAGATCAAGCGTGATTGTGAACATTTAAGAGGAGCCTCTCTCACACAGAGGCCAGAGATGTCTGGTTTGAGGGTCACTGGAATCTTGCCCATAATGAGTCCAAGGGAGGATCCCCAAGGCTGGCACAAGAAAACTGGCTAATGGGGCTGCCATCTTTGGACAGGGCTACAAGGAAAGCCTCATGGCATCCAGGAGGACCTGAAAAGGAAGCCTCAGGGCAGCCCCTATGACACTGGGCACAGCTCCCAGGATAGAGGAATGAAGGCCTCAGGAATGAGGAAACACAGCTGCCAGCCTGCAGCTGTTCCCATCCATACCTCCCTCTGATGGCCTCACTTTCCTTGCTCCCCACAGAGGGTGAAGTGCTTTCATCTGGGCTCTCTGCTCCTCTCTCTCGATCCTTCTTCCTCTGAGAGTGAAGAGAGAAACCAGGTCCGGGAGTGATGAGTGTGGTGAGGCTCTTCTAAAAGCAAAACTCTCCCATGTGTCTGTGAATTATCCATTCATTCACTCAACAGGCACTGAGTTCCTATGATGAGCCAGGTGCTGCCTGGGTGCTGGAAAACTGCAGTACACAAAGCAGGCATAAGACAACTAAGATAAATAAGCGAAATAGACAGCATGCAGGACAGTAATGACTGCTGAAGAGAAAAATGAAGCAGAGAAGATGGAGAGGAAGTGTGGAGAGGGCTGCAATGTTAGCTGGGTGCGGCCAGGCACTGGTAGGCCCAGACTGACTTCCCTAAGCAAATGCTTTTAGAATCAGTGTGAATCCATTTCACTTTCCTAATCTCTGAATCCCACTGCTCCCAAAGGTTTGCCTTCCAGCTTTTGCCTCTCCTCCCAGTTTCATGCCTGCACCACTGTATTCCTGCTGCCTGGGAATTTGTTCCTCTAGATTTCAGTAACTGGAATTACAATCAGCCTGAACTGTTTGTAGGAAAGCCAGAGCACCTGGTCTGAGTTCCACCCTCAGAGGAGCCAGGTGGTGGCTGGCAATCCCCTTTGCAATAATCCACTGCAATCTCAAAGCAAGACAGACCTCGACATATGAACACGCTCATTACAACACTGAAAAACGGGGAGACAACTAACGTCCAGCAAGGAGAAAAGGGGAGGCTGAAGTAAAGCAGGCATCTGCTCTTAAGACTATGAAGTCACCGTTTCACATTGCAACAGGAGTTCTCAGCCTCACCACCAGTGACATTTACAGCCAGATAATTCTTCATGGTGAGCCCTGTGTTGTGCATTGTGGATTGTTTAGCAGCATCCCTGGACTCTACCTGCTAGGTGGTAGGGGTTTTGTGTCCTAGTGGTAACGACCAAAAATGTCTCTAGACATGGCCAGATGTCCCCTGCAGGGCAAAATCACCTGCCAGTTAAGAATCTGTGCACTATAATTATAAACACTTTGCAGAAATATGGAAAAAATCAATAATAAATAATTAAAAGTGTGACAAAAAATTTCTTCCTAATGAATGAATTTATTTCTATCGCCTTACAGAGGTGTATAAAACTAACTCACATTTTGTTATACATTTAATGATTTGAAGATCAGAAATAAATGAGGGTGGATTGTTCCAGAAAATCTGGAACATATTAGGAAAAAAATCAAATAAAAAATAGAGATGTTTTCTAGTATAGAAAATAAATACAGGGGAAAAAAGTCATAGTAGAGAAAAAAACAAAAACACCACACACACACACACGAAAACCCTAACCTATACCTTCTCTATGAGTATAATAACATAAAAACAAAAAAATTAAAACAATTTGATTTGTTGGGGGTGGCAGGATTGTGGGTGAATTTTTTTCAACTTCAATCTTTTCATGTTGTTAGGAAGTTGTATAGGAAAGTAATTACATTTTTTAAATCTCTCTCTGCAATAACTCTCGCTGATGGCAACAGTGATGGAGAGCTGTGTGTTTGGTGGGCATCTATGGGATTTTGTGGATCATGAAAGAATTCTGCCCTTATAGCTCCAGGGCAGCTCACTCCTCCAAAAGAGCTGTCAGGCGGCAAAAGGGGCAGGGGTTAGCCTGGAGGAAGAAGGAAATGCCACCACCCTCAGACAAAATTCCAAACCTCCAGATGTAACCCTTGAGGTGCCTCTTCTGGAGGGAGCACTTATTGGGACATTGGGACTCTATGTAGGGAACTGCACCTTCCTCCTGGGCTTTCCAAACAAGTCCCATGTTTGTTTCAACGGGGCACTGCAGTTCCCTCTTTATGTCAAACCCAAGTGTTCACAAGCTACCTCTTCCCCATATACATGGTAGCACAGCTAGCTCTGAGATGAAATAATCAAAAAGTCTTTACTAATGGCTGGGGGTAACAAAATGGAAAAGCACAAAGCATATATAAAATCTAGGTCATCCCTCTAGTAAAATATTGCTTATTTCTCTTCAGTTGTCAAGCACCATAGCACTCACCTCCTCCTCCCTTCTCTCCCTCACCTCAGCATGAAAGCCACTACCCTCAACATCCCCCATGCAGGGTGTAATCCCAGACACTGTCATTCCTCAGAATCTGTAGAGTACTAGCAAAAAGTCAGGGTGGAGTTCTCTCCATCCCCATGGTTTGATTCCTAAGAATCTATCTCTTTCCAAAATGATAGATGCCAGGAATAATCTCTCCCTCCAGACAGGACCAGCCTATCCAGAGGGGGCTATCTTAATCTCACAGGCCCCAGCAGGGTAGCATGTCAGAACACCCCACAACGCAACCTTGACATTCACATAAAAGATGCTCACATGCAGTTACAGGGTGTGGCTACTCTGCAGCAATCTGGCATTATTCCCATATTCATGCCCACCAATTTCTATCACTTTCTCTGGTACCTTGCAGATGCTCATAACTCTCATCCCAACACAGCACCCAGCAGAGGGGAATTGCTACGGATTGGCAGTGAATTAGTACAAGCAGACAGGACAGAGCAGAGCAGCACAAGGCAAGAGTTCAGCATGCCCGTTCTGGAGCCAGATGGTTTGAGTTTAAATCCCACCATCTGCCAGTTATCCAACTCCAAGAAAATTAATTTAAATTTTTTTCAGTTTCTTGTCCCACAATATGCAGAGTTGATGATGATGATGATGATGATGATGACGATGATAGGACAGTTGTAAGAAACAGTAAAAATAAACCATGCTGGCTGAGTGTGGTGGCTCACACCTATAATCCCAGCATTTGGGAGGCTGAGGTGGGAGGATCACTTGAAGCCAGGAATTTGAGACCAGCCAGGGCAACATAATGAGACTCTATCTCTACCAAAAAAAATTTTTTTTTTAATTAGCCAGGCACGATGGCACAGGCCTATAGTCCCAGCTACTCGAAAGGCTGAGGTGGGAGGGTCACTTGAGTCCAGGAGTTCAAGGTTACAGTGAGCTATGATCATGCCACTGCACTCCAGTCTGGGTGACAGAATGAGACTCTATCTCTATAAAAAATAATAACAAAATAAACCACGCAAAGCACCTCACTTGTAGTAAACACTCAATACCACTGTCATTAGACAACAACTGCAACTTCAGAGCCAGTCCAAGCCACTGACTGGTTGAACTCATTTTAGTCACTGGCCTTCTCTGCACTTAGCTCCTTAGCTGAGAAGTGATGTTCCTATCCTTAGTATGTTAAGCTGCTATGAAGAAAACTTTATTACAATTACGTTTAGACTGTCTACCATGAGCTCATAAAGTATACCATCTAATTATCACTCAGAGGAGTCCTGTGAGAGACCAGCAGTCTGAGTTGCCCACAGTGCTCTAGTGAAACCCACGAAGCTCACAGTAAGAGCCACCAGTGCTTAGCTGGAGAAGAAATGCAGAAAGGAGTACAAAGAATATGTTGCTTTGTCTTCTAAGTAAAAAGAGTCTTCTAATAGCAAAGTCTGAACAAGCTCCTTTCTCAATAGAGGCTCTATGTGTTCTACAACCTTGAATTTTGGCCAATGGTTGACCATGGCCATGCCTGCCTATACTGTCCCCATAACTTTGTACTGAATCTATCATCCTGTGACTGTGGGCATTTGGACCCTCCTTCTTTCAACGAGAAACAAGTTTTGGGGAAGGCACTAAATCTACATGGTTGTGAAGGCAGAAATCACAGCAGGGTCACTCTAGTTGTGGGTGAGCACTGAGCATTTCTGCCCCAGAGCCCTCTCTGGCTTCGTACTTAGGAACAAATGCTGAGTGGCTGTAATCTCAGCTTACCCATGAATGCATACAAAATCTAAGATGTGGCCACTTCTGCTTTCTGACTCTCAGTTCCCTTTATTGTTTTGGATAAGTCCTCCCTGTGTCATGTCACATGAGCTTACTAGTGACAGTCACATCATGTGATACCTTGCTGTGCTTTGGATGCCGAGAGGGGCCATAGAAAAGGTGAAGGCCACGCTCCAGCGGCATACTTCCCCAACACTGAGAATGAAGGTGACAAGAATCTGCTTTGGCTTCCCCTAGACAAGCAGGAGCCCTGGATAACCACGTAGCACAAAGAGACAGGTCCCCTTCTATAGAAGCTCTGCACAATAACTCCATTGAGGGTTCACAGAGAATTTCTGAATCCATCATTTATTTACTCCTCACAACTTTGGACTTGCTTCCACTCCATCAAAACAGCAGTGTGGGCCGGGCGTGGTGGCTCACATCTGTAATCCCAGCCCTTTGGGAGGCCCAGGTGGGCGGATCCGAGGTCGAGAGATCAAGACCATCCTGGCCAACATGGTGAAACCCCATCTCTACTGAAAATACAAAAAATTAGCTGGGTGTGGTGGTGCATGCCTGTAGTCCCAGTTATTTGGGAGGCTGAGGCAGGAGAACCACTTGAACTTGGGAGGTGGAGGTTGTGTGGATCTGTCAGGCTCTTGACCTAAGTCCCTGTGGACTCTTATACTCACCTCTACCCCCCACCTCCAGGGTCACACATGGACTTTGTCACCAATGGAAACCACTTTACCTCCAAAATCACTCATTCCAGCATCCTACTCCAAGATAACAGCCTCCTCTCCAAGCACCTTTCTTGTTTATGGGCTCGCCGCAATTCACCCACAATCCTGCCATCCCCAGCAAATCAAACTGTTTTAACTTTTTTGTTTTTATGTCATTATACTCATAGAGAAGTTACAGTTTAAGGGTGTGTGTGTGTGTGTGTCATTTTGTTTTTTTCTCTACTATGATTTTTTCCCCTGTATTTATTTTATTTTCTTTCTTGTTTATTTGTCAACCTCATTAGGACCTCCAGTTCATTCATCCCCTATGAGTGCTTTCCTTTCTTCACTTCCCTCCTAACCTACCCTGGGTCTCTCGCCCTTCATGTCAGCAACCCTCTGCCAGAGTCCTCAATTCGCTTGTCCCTCTCTTTTTACCCTTCCCATTTTACAAAAGCCCCCATATTTCTAAATGGAGTGTTATGGGCATTTTAGGCAAGACAATTCTCTGTTCTGTAGGGCTGCTATGCAGATCAGAGCATTTAGCGTCCTAGCACCTGGGCACTAAGTCTCAATAGTGTCCTCCATCACTGTAACAACCAAAAATCCCCCACAACTTCCAAATTCCCGTTGCCTCCAGTCCAGAGCCCTGGAAGAAAGCAACCCCAGCTCACCCCAATTCCCTGGGCCACTGTGGCACAGGCAGGGGTGGCTCCATGGGTAGGAAGATATGTCAGTCAGGATTCTACCAGAGAAGCAAAACCAGGGGATACATGTTAAGACACTGATTTCAAGGAACTGGCATATGCAACTGTAGGGACTGGCTAGGAAAGTTCAAAAACCACAGGGCAGGCTGTCAGGAAAGTCAAGCTAGAAATCTTGGGCAGGAGCTGATGCTGCTGTCCACAGACTGAAATTCTTCTTCAGGGAAACCTGGATTCTGCTCTTAAAGCTTTTCATCTGATTGAATCAGTCCCATCTAGATTATCTAGGATAATCTTCTTTACTTAAAGTAAACTGATTATAGACTTTAATCACCCCTACAAAATTCCTACACAGCAACACCCAGGTCAATCTCTGACTGAATAACTGGGAACTACACTATAGCCAAGTTGATACATAAAACTGACCATCACGGGAGACCGTATAATTTACCATTCAAACTGAGACACTCTTAAGAATGAAAGGGGGAGCTACTCATAATAATGCCAGGAAAACGATAAACTCAAACAGTCACGGGGCAAGTTAAAACATAGAATCGCCATATCTATGGAGTACCAAAATCTGCCTTACAAAGTCCCCTGTGTCTTACCAGGGCTCAGGAAGCAACCAAATACTCTCCCACATAGTGGAAGATGTCAAAGCCATTTTATATGATCTAGCAGACTGGAAGGGCTTCAAACTCATGAAAAGTGAGGCTGCAGCAAGAAGCCCTGTGGGGAATTTTAAATCTAGCATCTTCCCAATTTATGCAGCCTAAAAATCTCTCAACAAAGTTAGCAATGACCTGTACATAACTAGAAGGGAGCAGCAGACAGTGGCGATTAAGGATATGGGATCTGGAGCCATATTCCCTCAATTCAAATTATTTACTGTGTGACTTTGGGCAAGTTACATATGCTATCTGTGCCTCAGTTTCCTTATCTGGAAAATGAGGATAATGAGTTACATTCACAAAAGATGTGTTAGAATAGTTGCCAGTAATGTTAGCTATCACCACCATTACATCAAACAGACCTAGTCTATCTGTCCCGTCAGCAGCATTTGATGGTGTTAAACATGTCCTCTTTTTTGAAACACTGGTTCCTTGGCTTCTGTGAAACATACTCTCCTGACTTTCTTCCTAACTCTCCGGTCATTTCTTCTCAATCCACATCCATGAGTTCAATAACCATCGTCTGACTCTCCAATTCATATCTCCAGGTCAGACCACACTTCTAAGATTCAGACCCTCATTTCTACCTGCCTACTTAACACTGCCTCTTGGATGTCTCTAAAGTTCCTGGATGTCTCAAAAGTCCAACATATCTAAGACTGAACTTACAATCTTTTTTCCCCACTGCAAAACTGGGTTCTCCTACATGGTTCTCCGTCTCAGACAATGCTGCCATCATTCATCCTGTCCCCTAATCAGAAACCAAGGAAGCTATCCCTTCCATCTTCCCCTGCATCTAGTTGACCTCTAAGTTCAGTCAATTTTATCTCCTAAATAGATATGTAAGAGATCTCAAAAGCATCCAGTCCTCACCTTCTCCACTGCCACCAACCAAGTTGAACATATTGTTATCTTTTGCCTTGACTATTGCAATGGATTGCAATGGCCTCTCAACATGTACCCTGTCTCCTTTTCAACCAGTCCTCATTTGTAGACATCAGACACACAACACACACACACACGCACACACACACAGAGTTTAAAAATCTTTTGTCGCTTCCCATTGCTATCAGGATAAACATCAACATCATTTCTGTGGCCTGAAAACCCACACCTGGTTTGGCCCTTGCTTGCTTTTCCAGCTTCCCCTCATACTACTCTTCCCTTACTCTCTCAGCTCCAGTCATGCCGGCACGTTTTTCAGCCTCTTGACCAAAACACACTGCACACCTTCCCACCAAAGAAATTTGCACATGCTGTTTCTCCTGTTAGGAACACACTAATCCCACTCTTTAATGGGATATTTACCTGCTCCAAGTTCAAATTCGTTTTCCTCAGGGAACCCTTCCCTAAACTGTTTTCACACTCCACTCTCTCTCCACCCTTTCATGTTGGTCAGACACCCTTGCTGTACTCTCCCACAGAGCTATGCTCTTAACCCTTAGATTTAGAATGTACACTCAATTTGGAATGACATACTCAATGTGATTCTTTCATTGTCTCTGCTACACGGTTTGAGTGTGTCCCCCAAAAAGCGTGTGTTGGAAATTTAATCACTAATGCAACAGTGTTGGGAGGTGGGACCTAATGGCAGGCATTTGGGTCATGGGGGCTCCACCTTCATGAATGGGGTGATGCTGCTTGCAAAAGGGCTGGAGGTTTAAGTTTGATCTCTTGCTCTCTGTCACCCACTCTTTGCCCTTCTATCATGGGATGACACACTAAGAAGGCCCTCACCAATGCCAGTCCCTTGATCTTGGACTTCCCAGCCTCCAGAATCATGAGCCAGTAAATTTCCATTTATTATAATTACCCAGTCTGTGGTATTTGTTATAGCAGCACAAAGTGGACTAAGACAGTCTCTTTCACTATACAGTACACTCCATGAGAGCAGGGACCATGCCTTACTTTGATTTTTTTTTTTTTTTTTTTTTTTTGGAGATGGAGTCTCACTCTGTCACCCAGGCTGGAGTACAGTGGCATGATCTTGGCTCATTGCAACCTCCGCCTCCCAGGTTCAAGGGATTCTCCTGCCTATGCCTCCTAAGTAGCTGGGATTACAGGCACGCATCACCATGCCCAGCTAATTTTTGTATTTTTAGTAGAGATGGGGTTTCACCATGTTGGCCAGCTGGTCTTGAACTCCTGATCTCATGATCCACCTGCCTCGGCCTCCCAAAGTGCTGGGATTACAGGCATGAGCCACCGCGCCGGGCCTGCATTTCTAGCACATAGCATAGTGCCTACGACAGCAGATGAATAAACAAATGAACAAAAATGAATAGATGAATGAACAACCCTAATAAGCAGGTCCCAACCACTGGCATTTTAGACTTAGGAAACTGAGCTGGATGTGGGGAGCTGAAGTGACTGGCCAATGATCACACATCTATTAAGTAGCAAAGCCAGGACTCAACCCCTGTTCTTCAGATGCCAAATCAAATAAAATATCTTTGTCACTACTCAGGGTATTACTTTTTCTGAGAGGCTAGTGTTATATGACTAATGGTGTAGAAACAGAAACACTAAAATGGCCTTTGCTCTCTGAAAATAAAAGTTCTAGACATGGGCACTGAATTTGTATCAATACATTCAACATAAAAGAATGTCCTTCTAAGAGGCAGTAATAAAGGCTCAAAGGATTTTTTCCCTCAAGAGTAATGCCACCTTTCCTGAGTTAAAAATAGCCCCTCTCCTTGGCAGGTTGGGGTCTGTTTCTCTGTAGTCACTTGCTTCATTTCCCTCAAATCTTTTCTGAGCAGAGCTCCTCCACTGACTTAAAAAAAAAAAAAAAACTTTGAGCTTCCGTTAGCCACATGAGGCAGGAACATGGTGAAAAATAGGTAGTTGGTCTTGGAGCAAGCACAGGCTACCAGGAGAGCTGTGTGTGTGTATACATGTTGAGCTGCCTCAGGCACATTGGCCAACTCTGCCTGAGCCCTTTCTGAGTGGAGAATGATATCAGAGTTACTACACGTCCATTCAGAAGGTAATGGAGTAATTTCTCCATCACTATCTTTAGAAATGGGATTATTTGTTGAAACAGAAGATTACTGGTAATTTGCAAATGTGGTATAGATAGAACAATGGCACAGAGGTCAGGACATCATCATTCCAGTCCTGGTTCTACCACTAGCTCTCTGAGTGGCCTTGGAAAAATCTATTCTGCTGTTAGCTTTTTCTATGGTAAAATGAGGGTTGGGACAGGATGGCCTCTAAGACACCTGTTCTATGATTATAATACCTAATATCTGCCCTCATACAGTAGGTTAAAAATAATATTTCTTTAGGCTTCAAATGACAAGTGTTCAAAAAAAGGTATTGATATCAAAATGAATTGTTATATTATTAAGAACTGAGGCCGGGTGTGGTGGCTCATGCCTGTAATCCCAGCACTTTGGGAGGCCAAGGTGGGCAGATCATGAGGTCAGGAGATGGAGACCACAGTGAAACCGTATCTCTACTAAAAATACAAAAAAAAAAAGACAATTAGCCGCACGTGGTGGTGGGCGCCTGTAGTCCCAGCTACTCAGGAGGCTGAAGCAGGAGAATGATGTGAACCCGGGAGGCGGAGCTTGCAGTGAGTCGAGATCACGCCACTGCTTTCCAGCCTGGGTGACAGAGGGAGACTCCATCTTAAAAAAAAAAAAAAAAAAAAGAACTGAATGAATTAAACATTTTAAAAAGGAATTATTTCTATTGCTTTTGGGTGAGTTGGCAACTTCCTAAAACTATCACAGATATGGATTTTTTTATATTCACAGGCAATGGGGAAATATTATATATATATATATATATATAATATATATATATATCAGATCCCTTTTAAGTAATTCTTCCAACTTTCTTCCCATAGTCGTCAAATTTAGGGGCAATCTGCCCAGCACATAGCTGTTTCTCTGGTAACTTCATTTATGGCCTCTGGTGGAAAGATATGTATTAGTTTTCTATTGCTGCTATAAAAAAAATTACCACAAAACTTCGTGGCTTAAAATAATACAAATTTATTATCTTATAATTCTGGAGGTCAGAAGTTCTAAAATCAAAGTGTTGGCAGGACCACACTCCTTCTGGAGGCTCTAAGAGAGAATCTGTTTCCTTGCTTTCCCCAGCTTCTAGAGGCTGCTGCATTCCTCAGCTCATGATCCTTTCTTCCTTCTTGAAAGCACATCACTCCAGACTCTGCTTCTAGTTCACATTCTACCCTCTAACTTCGATCTCCTTCCTCTCTATTATTATAACTTTTTTTTTTTTTTAGACAGGGTCTCACTCTGTCACTCAGGCTGGAGTGCAGCGGCACAATTATAGCTCACTGCAGCCTCAACCTCTTGAGCTCAAGCAATCCTCCCACCTCAGCCTACCAAGTAGCTAAGATTACAGATAAACGCCACCACACCCAGCTAATGTTTTTAAAGTGTTTTGTAGAGACATGGTTTCGCCACATTTCCCAGGCTGATCTCAAACTCTTGGTCTCTGCCTCAGCCTTCCAAAGTGCTGGGATTATAGACATGAGCCACCATACCTGGCCTCTTACAAGGACTTTTGTGATTACATTGGGTCCACCTGGAAAATCTAAGATAGTTCCCCCATCTCAAGATCTGTTACGGGTTAAACTGCGTTCATCAAAATTCATATGTTGAGATCTCAGCTCCTAGTACCTCAGAATGGGACCTCATTTGGAAATAAGGTCATTGCAGATGTAGTTAGTTAAGATGACATTGTGCTGGAGTAGAATGGGCCCCTAATCCATAATTACTTGTGCCCTTATAAAAGGAGGAAATTTGAATACAGACGACCTACATACATGAACACAATGTGAACATGAAGGCAGAGATTGAGAGGATGCACCAACAAACCAAGAAATCCCAAAGAGTTCCAGCAAACCACAAGCAGCTTAGAGAAAGACAGTGAACAGTCTAGTCTCCTTCACAACTCTCAGAAGAAATCAACTCTGCCAAAGCCTTGATCCCAGGACCTCTAGCCTCTGGAAACCCCCCAGTTCATGGTACTTTGTTACAGCAGCCCTGAGCAATGAATACAAGATCCTTAACTTAATCACATCTGCAAAGTCCCTTTTGCCATGTAAGGTAATATATTCACAGATTCAGGGGACTAAGGTATGAGCATCTTCAGGGGAGGCCATTCTTCAACCTACTGCAGTATACCAGGCAGCCATTTTATATCATGTGACCTTGGCCATAGCTGATTGAATCAAGGGTTGACACCTAAGCCAGGGGAAGGCCAATCCATTGGTTTGTCAGTGACCAGTGAGACTGGCTCCCTGAGAACTGAGCCAAGGAGCACAGAGACTGTATACGGTCAGTGGATGGGTGTCATGTGAAATCAGTGCTAGACCTGGCACCATGGCAAGACCTACATATGCCATGATTAGCAGAGGAAGACAGGCAGAGAAATGGAACAGAGAGCAGAAAAAAAAAAAGCAATGTGGACCCCAAAACTCCAGCTGAGGTGAGAGCCACAGAGATTCCCACTGAAGTGTTTACTAGCACATCAGCTCACCTTAGATCCCATGTTTTCAACTCCCCCACTTCTTATCTCTTGGCCAGTAAGAGGTAAAAAATCCCACTATCAAGTCAGGTGAGCCTCATCTCTCCCACTACTCCACCCAACACCAGTCTCACCACTGTTTCTTTTCAGTGGGTGAACTGGGTTGAATTATGGCCACAAAAGAAATGTTCACCAAGAACCTGTGAATGTGACCTTATTTGGAATAAGGGTCTTTGCAGATGTAATTAAGAATCTTGAGATGAGATCATCCTGGATTAGGACATCCCTAAATCAAATGGCAAGTGTCCTTAATAACAGACAGGAAAGAAAGAGACATAGAGAAGAACACCATGTAAAGACAGAGGCAGAGATTGGAGTAATGCGGCTGAACCAGGGAACACATGGGTCCTCTAGCCTCCAGGGTGGCCAGAAGGTGAAAGAGGCAAGAAAGAATTCACCCCTAGAGTCCTCAGAAAGAGTACGGCCCTGCCAACCCTTGATTTCATATTTCTGGCCTCTGGTACTATGGCAAACTAAGCTTCTGTTGATTTAACCCACCAAGTTTGGAGTAATTTGTTACAGCAGCCTTAGGAAACTAATACAATAGGTAAAACAGCTTTCAAAGCACCAGAAAAGAAACGTAGGGGAAGACGACAGGTATGGAAAACTTGAAGAATCAGCCTCTAGGTGGGCAGACAATAACATCAGTAACATGGGTACCAAAAGTGATCAGCCAGGCCTGAAAGCTGTGAGCCAGGCCCTGCTGCTTTCAGGAACCTCCACTTGGAAACAGTTCATCCATGGCTATGAAACCTCCAGCCTCTGGATCACATTTGCCCACATTTCTGTAAACTCCTTCAGCAGATTGCAGGCTACCTGACTTTAGGGACCACATCTTACTCTACTTGGTATCCCTAAAAGAGGACTACCTTACAAATGTAGTTGGGGCTCAGTGTATTGTTCATATTGTCACCAAAGTAATGTTTCTGAACACAAACTTCATCGTGGCACTTCTTGACATAAAATCCGACAGTGCCTATACCTCTCCCAAGAGAGAGGAAATACATGGGCATATGTCTACTCTATACCCAAGTCACAACATCTGTAATGAAATGACTCACATGCAGAACTTGTTACCAAAACACTCCCCTACTAAAACTGTCAGACCCTCTGAATGAGCATCTCCAGAGGTAAGGCCTGGGGGGGAAATCTGTTTTTCCTTCTTGTTTCATTATTCTTTTCCTTGATAAATCCCCCCACTCTCCAACATAACTAATTCATCATCAAGAGAAACTGGATACTGCTGCTCTAGAGAAATAAGGGTCAGGATGCTGTTTGCCACATTATTTTTGATAGCATAAAACTGGAACCAACCAACATCTCCATCAATTGGGAAACAAATAAAATGAGGTATTTATAAAATGGGATTTTATGCAATAGTTAAAATGAATGAGGTTGATCTATCAACATGGATAGAGTTCAAAAACAAAGCTGAGGGGGGAAAAGCAAGACACAGAATAATGTGTTACATAGTATACTACATATGTTGTAAAATGTGCTTTAAATGATCTGAAAGGATAAATACCAAATGAACAACAATCACCTTAAAGGAGGGATATAAAGAAAGGGGTTAGACTAGGTGTGATGGTTAAGGGGACTTTAAGTGGATCTGTAGTGTTTCATTTTTTTAAAAAAGGCCAGAAAAAATAATAAAACTGTAACAGTTTTTAATTCTGGGTGTTAGGAAAACAGCTATGAGTATCTGTTTTTGTTTGTTTGCTTGTTTGTTCATTTTGAGACAGAGTCTCACTGTCGCCCAGGCTGGAGTACAGTGGTGCAATCTCGGCTCACTGCAAACTCCACCTCCCAGGTTCAAGCCATTCTCCTGCTTCAGCCTCCTGAGTAGCTGGGACTACAGGTGCCTGCCACCATGCCTGGCTAATTTTTTTTGTATTTTTAGTAGAGACGGGGTTTCACCGTGTTAGCCAGGATGGTCTCAATCTCCTGACCTCATGATCCGCCCACCTCAGCCTCCCAAAGTGCTGGGATTATAGGCGTAAGCCACGACGCCCAGCCAGCTATGAGTATCTATTAAATTACTTTTTGTACTTTCTTGTATTTCTTAAATTCTCAAAATTAAAAGCAAAGTATGAGCTCCTGAACATTACATACAAACTCTCTGGGATTTGATGCTTGCCCTGAATCATCTGTCCTTCTTCTCTGCATACCCTGTATATTCCAGTCATACCAAAATACTTCCTCTTCTCCCCATAATAGTGTGACCAGCTTCCATGACTTTGCACATAGTCAAGTAAGACCTGTCCTGCCTCTCAAGATCCCCACATCTGCGAGTGATGTTCTTACTCATCCTTCAATGCCCAGTTCTACTGACACCTCCCCCATGAGGTGCTCTCCATCCTGCTCAGACAGAGCCAGGTGCTCCCCTATATATCCCTTAGCACAGATTTTACTCCTTGAATGTCCAGCATCCAGCCTAGTGCATGGGTCACAATCTCTACTCCATTGAGTCCATCAGATGAAGGAAGGAATGAAACAGAGCATACAGCTGGTTTCCTAGAAGCAGGACTTGTTTTTACATATGAAATGTCCATTAAATAAAACAAAGCTATTTCAGGGACATGAAGGCCACTCTTCCATAGCTCTTATGCAACACAGATAAGAAATTTTATTTTAAGAAGTCTGAGGTAACCATCTTCAAACATATGAAAGGGTTTTGAATGGAGAATTGAGAATAACTGCCCCATTTCGACCAAGCACTGAGATAACATGCTTAAATTATAGCTGGAAAGATACTAATTAAATATTGAAAAGAACTTAATAAGAGCAACATACTATAGTGGGAAAGAGTTTGGTTTTGTAGTCATACAGACCTGACAATACAGCCCAACTTCTCTGCCCAATGACTGTTTAACTTTGGTCATGTTATTTAATCTCAGTGTCCTCATTTCCAGACTGGACATAATAATACTCACCTTATGTATTCATGAGAGATTTAAAAAGTGGAACATGGCTGGGTGCGGGCTCATGCCTGTAATCCCAGCACTTTAGGAGGTTGGGTGGATCACCTGAGGTCAGGAGTTTGGGACCAGCCTGACCAACACGGTGAAATCTCGCCTCTACTAAAAATACAAAAGTAGCCAGGCATGGTGGCACATGCCTGTAATCCCAGCTACTCAGGAGGCTGAGGGAGAAGAACCACTTGAACCTGGGAGGCAGAAGTTGCAGTGAGCCGAGATCGTGCCATTGCACTCCAGCCTGGGTGCCAAAGCAAGACTCTGTCTCAAAATAAAAGCAGAACATGTAAAGCCCTTGGCACACAGCAGTTACTTCCCCTAAATCAGCACAGAACTAAAACAGAAAATCCCTCTCTCTTGCAGTTTTTGAGGTTACACTGTACATCACTTGTTTAGTAGAACCCTAGCTTAAAGCAAGAGGATGGGTTCCAGGACCTCCACGGGACCACTGGATCCTTCATGTTTATTGTGTAATAGAGCCTTAAGGGCTACTCAGGGAGAGGCTGTTAGACTCCTTCTATGGGAATTAGCCTGTCCAGAACAATGTCACAATTTGAGCTAAATTATTATTTTTGTGGCCAGGTATTCTGCACTGGTGTTTTTATTTCATCTCTTTAAAAAGAGATGTCACCTGTGGTCCTGATAACAGCCTAGGCTAAACTGTTTAGCATTTTCATTTTAAAAGGTGATACTTAAATTGTCTTTTTAAACTTTCATTGCAAAAGGTGATAGTTAAACTGTCTTCCTTCCTTCAGCTCTAACATCCACACCTTCCCCGTTTCAGCCCTGATAATAAGGTCTGGAATTGTGCTTCAATTGCATTTCTCCTTCTCCTCTTCTCCCAACTAGAGATAGAAATAAAGACTTGCTCAAGACTCTTTCAGATTTTTTTCTGTCCCAGTCTATTCATCCTTACCCCTAGAAGAGGTGACATCAGATCATAACCTCTTCTTGATTATTTTGGGGATCATGAACTAGGAAATGAATTTATGCTGTGATTCTAGCAGCCTCTATTTATAATGAGATCAGTCTTCAATTTACCCTACTCTAAACTGAGAATATATTTCTTAGACAACAAGATTAGAATTTACCTCTAATTGGAAAAACATATGATCCAGAATTAACATGTCTAGCAGGGCTAGACTGAGAGCCTGGATTGGGAATCTGAGTGACATCTGCTTTAAATCCTACTGTGCCACCCACCCCACCCCATCTTCCTCCTGCCCTCTGCTCTTCCATTTCCCCTCTCCCATCTCCCCTAACCTGCCCCTGGTGCAATGACAAAGAGGTATCTTCTCCACAACTCCCAGCAATATGTTCCATAATTAATACAGCTCTTCCCCCGTGGAACCATGGCACTGTTTACACTTGCCTTCTCAAGGAGCAACTGAGAGGGTGGTTATTTCCTTCACAGGATGTGACAGAGTTCAATATGTAATGAACAGAATGTCATAATAGCTCAGTGAAGGCACTTTGTAAAACACATGGAACAAGTAATTTTTAAAAACTCAGAATGAAGATTCAATTCCAAAGGGAGGAAAGCCTTTGGGTTTTTTGACAAAGCAAAATATTCTAAAATTCAATTGTTTAATAGGGTTTTCCCCAGCAGCACTGGCACATATTAATTCTCATTTCAAGGCGGCATGTTTATTTTAGTTCCAACCTACTTTCAATGGTAGGTAATTAGGGAAACTAAAAGTGCATATCTTATTACTTAATTTAGAGTCTACCACTGTGTTTCTAGGCCTTTCTCAGGATATGTTTTAATGATACAGAATAGTGAAAGATTTTTATTCAACTTTAAGTGCTTGAGAAAAGCAGTGAATAAAAGTCAGGTTATATATTCTGGTTTTTAAAAGAAACTTTCTATTATTTTAAATACCAGCTTTTGCACATGTAAGCTAAACTCTCCAGTAATAAATTTCACCAGAAGTTCCCAGAGCTCCAGACACAATTGCTCCAGTCATTTCTCTGAAGTCTGGACACTTGTCATATGATTCCTACCATTGTCACCAATAAAAATTGTCTCGGGTGACCATCATGGAAGCCACAAGTGTTGATGGAGTATCCTTCTATCTAAAAAGAGACAAGAATCCACACCAGGAGCAAGAACAATTATACAGAATCACAAACTCCTAATGTTGGCAGAGACTTAGAGGGGTACCATCCGACAGAAATACAACATAAGCCACATACGTAATTTCCCTTTCTCTATTAGCCACATTTTTTAAAAAGCATGCAATTGATTTTAACAATGTACTTCATCTAACCCAATATTTGCAATATATTATTTCAACATGTAACTAATATAAAAATTATTAATAAAGTATTTTATCCTTTTGTCATACTAATTTTTCAAGATCTAGTATTTTACACATCTCAATTCTGCCACGAAATTTTTGATGGTTAAAGTGAAATATCTAGGTGTGATGGCTCACACTTCTAATCCCAGCTACTCCGGAGGCTGAGGCAAGAGGATCGCTTGAGGCCAGGGGTTCAACACTAGCCTGGGCAACACAGCAAGACCCCAATTTCTAAAAAAAATACTAAACACATTTTTATAAAGCAAAATAAAGTCCTATCAGAACAATAAATTACACTTAACAGAAAAAAAAATTTTACACTGCTTTAGTTTTTAAATTTTAATTACAGTTAAAAATTCATTTTCTCAGTTGCACCAGCCACATTTCAACTACTCAGCTGCTACATGTGGCTAGGCTACCTCACAGGACAGCACAGACACAGGTCTTGTAGTCCAAGCTGACATCAGGCTCTGAAGCCTGCCAACAAGGAGACTCCTGCTCCTTCCTAGAGGCGACTCAGCCAGTGGTGAACTCAGGCGGTTAGAAAATTTTTCCTTAATGTTGAGCTGAAAACCGCTACCCTGTCCTTTCCATCTTCAGATCCCAGCTATGTTTCCCACAGTCTGTCCCCCTACCTATGGGGTGATGAGAGAAATCCCACAGCCCAGCCAACCCCAGGGCTCTGGCAGCCCAGACACTCCCAGCTGGCTCTCCTGAAGTCTCCTTCCTACAAATCTGTCTGCCCAAAGGGCACCACATCCATTTAAGAGGAGTCAGGCTCTTTGAGAAACTCATTCTCATTGCTGTCCCCTTGATCAGGACAGAGGGGAGGGTGGACCAGAGGAGCAATTAATAACAGTTTTTCCCTGAGGCAAAGTGGCTCTGTTCACACTGGGCTTATACCATAAAAAGCTGCTGCAACCCACTGACCCTGAATACAGGGAAAGGGCTTGCAAAAAAATGAGCCCTCGGTATCTGGCAGCAGGAGATGTTTTCAGATAGGGTACTTTTGGGGAAAAGGTGAGCAGAGTAGGTAAAACTGGTAAACTGTGATACACATAGAAATACCAGTTGTAGGTGAACGGGATCCTATGATAAATGTTGTTAGTATGGACATTTTACCTTACCCCCCTCCTATCAGCATCCTCACCTCATTCCCATACCCCCGCCCCTGTAACTTGGTTTTGTTTTTGTTTTTGTTTTTGAGACGGAGTTTTGCTCTTGTTGCCCAGGCTGGAGTGCAATGACCTGATCTTGGCTCACCGCAACCTCCGCCTCCCGTGTTCAAGCGATTCTCCTGCCTCAGCCTCCCGAGTAGCTGGGATTACAGGCATGCACCACCACGCCCGGCTAATTTTGTATTTTTAGTAGAGACGGGGTTTCTCCACGTTGGTCAGGCTGGTCTCAAACTCCCGGCCTCAGGTGATCGGCCCGCCTCGGCCTCCCAAAGTGCTGGAATTACAGGCATGAGCCACCGCTCCCGGCCATAAGTTTTAAGAACTCAGCATGTGTCCCAGATTTTCATCTGTGTGTAATCCAGTACAGCCCTTTATATACACATGCACAGGCGGAGTTTGAGCAGCTTGTCATGGTCTGTTTTACAAAACTGAGATCTTCTTATACACGCTTTCCTGCACCTTGCTTTTCTCACTTAACTCTTTTTAAGCTGGATGAGAAAGCAGAACTTCTGACTATTTCCCACTTACCCCTGTTCGGCCCCTAGATTGTGGGGGCTGGCAGGAGACAAACTGCAAGATCACTGGAAGGTGTGCGCCTCTGGCAACTCATGCTCTGGGGCTCCGCGAATCCTCGCTGCCAAAGCAGGACTGGCTCCCTCTGCAAAGCAGAGGAGAGATCATCACCAGGACTCCGCAGGCTTCAAAGTGGCTGGGAGTGCGGTTCTTCACGCCTCAGCCTGGCCAGAAGCCCCACTTCCCACGCCCCGCCCCCGTCCCTCACCTTCAGCGCTTTGTGTTGCAGCACACACACAACTTCTCCCCATCCCCAAGATTAAGGGAGCATCCAGGAAATTGAAATTCAAGCCCCTAATTGGAAACCTGGCAGGTTTACAGGTGTGACTGGAGTTCGTCACACCAGGTGTACTGAGTTGAAAGGAACAGTTATGCAGCGGGTCCAGAAAGGAGCCCTCATTTTTCTTGGAAATCGATCACTACCCGTTATTTTGCTCACCTCCCTTCTCCCATCCCTGCCCCGACCCCTTAGACCCAGACAGCAGTGGTGCCCCTGGCAGGAGCCAGCTGTGTCCTTCAGCTTCACTTGACCTCAGGGAAGCAGTGGAATTACATTCTCCAAAATGTTTCCTGCGTGGTGTCTGAAGTACCCCCCGGAAATGATGAGGAAATGCTTCCTTCATCCATTTTTAATTGCTGCAGATTATAATTACATTCTTTGGGAAATAAATACTTAACCACCTTCCTTTAGATTTTTTTTTCAGGCCCAGGGAGGACTGTGATGTAAAGCTTTCAGTTAATAGCTTAGTTTATTCTGGTGTCATTTCTTTTATTTCCTTTCAGCTTGTTATTTATGGTTTAAATTTTTTGCACCCTGGTGCTTGGCCTGCTTTCCTCAGGAGGATAATTAAGAAAAAGAATTTAGATGTTCAGGCATTTTTTACCATTGGGCTGCAGGCAGTAGAAGTGTTCAGGGGAAGAGAGGGAAATGTGAGAGAAAGGAGCAAACACCACTGCAGCCACCGCCAAAACCCCACAATAAAATCCATTACTTCCCTAAAGTGCATTAAGGTGTTATTCTCGTCATTTGGGAGGGCACAACCCATTATCCTAACACTCAATGGATTCCGCTAGACAAATAGCTAAGTGACAGGACTCTTGCATGTGAATAAATTACCATAGAACTCCTCAGTGACCAAACAGTCCTATAATTGCAATGGGATCGAGATTCTCCAAAGTGTGTCTGCCCCACAGCCAACCCGATCTTGCCGCATGTCTATGAGCCTGTAAGACAAATGGGATCAGAACAGAAGCCAAAATAAAACTGAAAGACTACTGCTCCTGTTACACAAAGCAGTGAGTGTTTAATTAGACAGGCGCCATGAATTGCAGCCTTCAAAATAGAGGGGGGGTGGAAAAAAAACAACCTTTCTCCGTGAGTGACTCTTCCTACCCTTGAAGACAATCATAATGAAACTGACAAATACACCTTAGAGGCCAGCTTCATGAATCAAATCGATTTATTTAATAATTTAGGAATCACTTCCAGCCATCTCTCCCATTAAAATCTGAAGGGCCATTGTATTCTCTATTTCCTCGGTTCCTTTCCTTTCTCTTAGTTATGCCTCACTGCCTTTAATAAATAAGTAATACTGAGGGAAGAAAACACTTATCTGGAGTACCTCGACTTTGCCTTCACCCTGCAGGGCTCTCTGATTCTTTTCTACATGGAAATAAAGGGAGTCGGGAGCAATCTTTTCTCCCTCAAAGGCTGGGGCAGCAGGGTTAGGCCCCCTAAGTGTGGTCGGTCGTAGTAGCCCCGGAGCCCAGGGCACTGCTCAAGCCAGGAGAAGAGCTGCAGAATAAATAACGTGTTAAGACAAGCTCATAGAGGCAAGGGCTCATCCCAAAGGCTGAGTGAGTGTCCACAGGCTACTCTCCGGCTAGCAAATGGCAGGAAACCACTGCAGCTAGTAGGAGAATTCCAAAAGCATCAAAGTAAACTGTGATCATTTGTAGTTTATTGCTCAAAAGTGAGGGCTGCTGAACCCAACCGCAGTTATATTTCCTCATGATGCTTTGAAGAAAATGGGAAAGAGATTGCTATTATACAGTAGGTCTCAGAAAGCAAACTTGCTGCTGGAGCAGGAGCGCAGCCGACTCAGCTCGGCCCCTCCCTGCTCTCCGGCTCTGGGCAATGCATTCCTCCTTCTCACCTTGAGGCCACGGGAGATGTGGGGTCCCACAGAGCTGCTGATCACCTGCAGTGGGGAGAGATCTTGCTCCCTGCAGAGCCACCCTAATGATAACACAGGAGCCACACTGGTCACGGACAATACTGACTTCATCCACCACCCTAAGCCTCCAGGGTTGAGCTGCAGGCACAATTAACATTCATTTCCCAGCTCCTGTCTGAGCCCCCTTCCCTCGGCCAGCCATTTCTACTATTCACAGGTCCTTCTCCAACCTTTAAAGAGTTACCCCAGTGGAAAGCTACCCCTCTGCCTTTCTCCAATCCTGGTCTGTAGTCTAATTCCTTTTGGCCCTTATAGGCATGAACCCTTGCCCCCAGGAATTTCCCCCCAGTACTGGAGGACATGCACGTCTTCTCAGTGATCATCTGATCATGCACTGTCTTTTTCCATGCCTGTCTCCACTTGCCAGACTGAAAGCTCCTTAAGGGCAGAAATAAGCCTTCTTGGTTTTGTATTCCCATACCTAACGTGGTGCACAGTATGTGCTTAAGAGACATGTTAACTAAACGTTGGGGGAAGCTGAGTTGGCTCACTGCTGACAGATATGGAGCATTTGCCACTGGTTTATGGCATAAATTGTGCTTCCTGGGTTTTTCAGGTGGGAGAAAAGAGAAAAAAGAGGGAAGCACAAATGTCTGTCTCTCCTGGAAACCAGAATCCAGAGTCTTCACCCCACAGCTGCTGGGAAGGTAATTTATCCCTGCCAGGAAAACATGGGCACCAAGCCACGTAGCAACTTCTCTCCCTCCACAAATTAATCATGATTCCGGTGTTAATTCCATAAATAATTCATGAAGTCAAATATAAAGTATCACAACACTCCCATCAGCTATACTGTGCAGCTTCATACGCGGGAGAAATTTAAACAAACCTGGAAGCTTCTCTGGTTTGCAGGAAGTTCTGATATGGCTAAATGCACATTAAATTTAGCCAAATGCCCTTTTAAAGTAAATATTCATTGAACACCCTGTCTGTGCTAGGTACGATGCTGGGTGAAACTGAATAAAGGACAGTCTTTGCAGTAAAGGACACAGTCTCTCCCCTGTAGTCAAGAAGAGGAAGCGAGAAAACATCACAGAATGTTAAGCGCTGAACAGATAACACAGCGAGGTTGTATATATAGCACAGTGGTTAAGTCTCTGTGCTGTGCAAACAAACCTGGATTCTAATCCCAATTCTTAGCTGTGTACCCTTGAGCCAGTTAATCTGTCTAAGCCTCAATGTCCTCTCCTGTCTCCTCATCTGCTAAGTGGTATGATGACAATAATAGTATCTATATCACAGGGTGGGCCTACAGAAAAAAGGCAATTAATGTTGGAGATTAACATGATTAGCATTGCGACATTAATACATTACAATATATAACACACTCTTGGGGAGTCAGAAAAGGTTTCTTGGAGAAGGTTTCAAAGGCTGCCTGGGGGAGAATGAGAAATGTGGGGAAAAAAAATAGTTCCATATTTTGTGGGGCCTAATGCAAAATCAAAGTGCAGGCCCCTGTTTTTTTGTTTTAAGACTTCCAAGAGAGTGACAGCAGAGCATTGAAGCAAGTCGAAGTCTTTCTAAGAAAGGACACTGGGCACCTGCATAGGTCGTAGCCCCAGATGCTGTCCCTGAGAGAAGGCATGCTCCCTACAGTCCCAAGCATGGGATTGGTACTTGCAGGACAGATGGTTTTGACTTCCTAGAGAACAAATTCTAAGCCTCAGCCATCTTCCAAATGATGCTTCCGACTGAACCACGACGTCAGAATTGACTTTCAAATTCAAGGTAGCTATATAATCTAGTGGCTAATATCAGGTTGTGGGCACATATGTAAATGATGTAAATGCACCTCCCATTCCTCTGATACTCTCTGTCATGCACAAGGGAATGCATGAGGCCACTTCCCCAGATCCCTTACTGGGTCTTAGATTCCTTGGGAGAAAAAATTTTCAATGGAAATTACAGAGTCTGAGAATCAGGAGTCCTGGGTACCAGCTCCAGGCCCTCTACTCAGGGCAAGTCACCTTGTATCTTTGAACACCAGTGTCCTCACCTGTGAAATGCAGAGACAGAATCACTGATCTCTGAAATTCTTTCTGGATAGACTATTCCGTATTTCTCTGAAATAGCAGCAGGAGAAAGAAATAAAAGCCTGCAAAGCCAGAGTAAAGTAATAATAATTTTAAAACAAGCTCTATGCCTGCTGATTTTTTAATATACCATTTCTGGCCTGGAAAAAAAAACTATATTATGCAAAATAAAATGCGGTTGAAAATTCCCATAATGTCCCCGTGTGTGTTTCATTTAGCAGGTGTGGTGTATTTCATACCATTAAGGCTTTGTGTAATAGGGGCTCTGAAGCCCAATCACTGATAACACTCTTATTTAGACCACTCAGCATGGGGAGCATATATTTCCTGTACATCACTGGCAGGTTTTATTGCTTAAAACATTTGCATAAAGCCAAACAATTATCCTCAGGGGATGGATCATTTGCTCCTGCTTTTCCTTACCTGAAGTTGCGATCCTTCAAACCCCCTTCTTGGAATCACCTCCGTGGCTCCCAATTGTGAAATTATTCACTGAGTAAGTGCTGGAACTTGGGCAGACTCCCAAAGGCTGCTAGGTCCAGGGGCTTTCTTCTCTAGAAACTCACCTAAGGGATTTCACATCTTAGAACAGTGGTTCTCAAACTGTAGTGTGCGTGGGAATTACGTGGAGGGCTTCTTAAACACAATTTCGGGGCTCCACTCCAAGTTTCTGGTTCAGTAGATCTGGGGTAGGGCCTGAGCATTTGCGATTCTAACAAATTCCTAATGATGCTGATGCTGCAGGTCCCAGAACCACACTTTGAGAACCACTGTATTTAAGAGAAAAATATTAATAGCAGCAAGGTCCTGGCCAACTCATAAGATAAATATCTAAAACACGATCAGGTGGGCCGGGCGCGGTGGCTCACGCCTGTAATCTCAGCACTTTGAGAGGCCGAGGCAGGCAGATCACGAGGTTAGGAGATCAAGACGATCCTGGCTAACACGGTGAAACCCCATCCTACAGAAAATACAAAAAAATTAGCCGGGCATGGTGGAGGGCGCCTGTAGTCCCAGCTACTCAGGAGGCTGAGGCAGGAGAATGGTGTGAACCCAGGAGGCAGAGGTTACAGTGAGCCGAGATAGTGCCACTGCACTCCAGCCTGGGCAACAGAGTGAGACTCCGTCTCAAAAAAAAAAAAAAAAAAAAAAAAATTATCAGGTGAAAGCTTACTTTGCTAATGAATGAAAGGCAGGATTCTTAGAAATGCTGTGAGGTGGCCGGGCACGGTGGCTCACACCTGTAATCCCAGCACTTTGGGAGGCCGAGGCAGGTGGATCATGAGGTCAGGAGATCGAGACCATCCTGGCCAACACGGTGAAACCCCATCTCTACTAAAAATACAAAAAATTAGCCAGGCCTGGTGGCGGGTGCCTGTAGTCCCAGCTACTCGGAAGGCTGAGCCAGGAGAATCGCTTGAACCCGGGAAGCAGAGGTTGCAGTGAGCCAAGATCATGCCACTGCACTCCAGCCTGAGCGACAGAGCGAGACTCCATCTGAAAAGAAAAAAGAAATGCTCTGAGGTTGGGCCTACCCTAAAGGGGGAATCCGTATCTTCCTACTAGGTTTCGACCTCTACATAGAGAGACGAATGTTTTCTTGATGGTCATTCATTTCTGGATACTGGGGGGCACTGGAAGGAGAGAAGCAATGACTCACTGCTCACAGAAGTTTTCAGTCTGCGTGAAAAGAGGCTTCATTCTCAGCCTCCAGTATAAACACATTTCCCCAAGTTTGCAGTGCTCCCTAAATCCTTAAGCCAGCAGCAGCAGCAGCATCACCTAGGAGCTTGTTAGAAATGCAGAATCTTAGGCCCCAACCCAGATCTACTGAACCAGAATCTGGCTGGCTTTAACAAGATTCCTAGCAATTTGCATGCATATTAAGGATTGAGAGACGCTTCTCTAAGTAACATAGGGATGGAGAGAAACACCTCTGACACCAAGGAGACAGATTTCCAAAGGCGTGTCTCCTTCTCTTGTGGATTTTAGCCTGGTTGCAGTCTAACTTGAAGAGAGAAAAGACTTACACATACATTAACACCCCCCTGTATCTCCCAGTCCAGATCTACTGCAGCCAGGTGTGTTTTTCAGGTCTGGGCCTGAAAAGGGGTTGAAAGTTCAGGTGCCTGGAAGTCCCAGGTAGCAAGTAATCAATGCCTGAATCAGCCTTAATGTAAGACAAGAGCGGGTGATGACACCTTTGACCAACTGGAGAGTGCATTCTCTCCTAAAGCTTTTCAGCTTCAAAATTTTGAAAACACTGCTGGCCAAACAGAAGTGTTAGTAGGCTTGGCTCTGGCTTCGGGGCTGCAAGTTTTTGATCCTTGAACTAACGTGTAATAGTATTAGCTAAAATGTATTGACCACTTACTACAAGTAGACACTGTTATCATTAACCCCGTATTATACTTGGGAAAACAGAGGCACAGGCAGACCAAGTAACTTGTCCCCAAACCATGTAGCTAAGGAAGAGCAGAGCTGGGATTTGAACCCAGGCAGTGTGGCCACAGGGATGCGCCTCCTGTAGCAAGGGCCGCTTCTGTGGGGAACAGTGGCACCTGTCCTGAAGGTAGATAGAAGCAGATTCTCTAAGAAGAAACCAGAATTGTCAGCTGGTCTTAGATGGAACATATAATTGATCACCCAAACTGGGATGCTTTTGAGACTAAAAGTGGCATTAATAATTACGTACGGACAACAGGTATACGCCAGGATGGTCCCCAACACATGGGGAATGTGGGAAGGCCCATAGGCGGGCTCTCTGACCGGACCAAGGGTTTACGGCAGTCTCTGCCGCGCGGAGGACAGGCAGGAGCCAAACGGGGAGCAGGCCCTGAGTGGAGGAAAAAGAAACTATGCCTGAGAGCCCGACCATCTCACTGTTGGGGTTCCTTTTCTCCATTTCTGCCTGTTTTTCTTTTATTATCCTCAAACTCTAGTAACAATTTGTTAAAGTACCCCTGTCTCACCCCAACTCTCACCCAAGCAGTTGGCACCCCCAAGGAGAAAGAGAGCAAGGCCCATCCCTCCCTGTCTGCCTCACAGAGACTCCCCTCTGTATTATCCACGGAGGATAAAGAGGGAACTTTACCTAAAATTACAATTCCCCCTTGAAGTCTCTGTAGCCAGGGCCCTATCCTGGAATCTGTGACCCTAGACTCAAACAAATCAGTACCTTGATCATTTTCAAAGAGTTTTCACATGCCTTTCTCATTTTGCTTTGGCCACAACATGGGTGCCAGGTTACACCAACTCCATTTTATACCCGAGGCTCAGACAGGAGCAGTGAAATCAACCAATTCTGAAATGGAGGCAATCAAAGCTGATGAAAATCAGGTTTGATTGGGCTGGGTCTGTTAACTGGGAATAATTACCATATCTTTCCTTGAGGAACTCTCACAGTGACTCTTGGGCGGTTCATCTTGAGTAAATAAAATGAGAAGGGAAGCATCTTTGTTTCGTGGAACTGGGTTTGGGCGGCAGGTCCACACAGGAAGCATCCCCTGGGCGGTGCCCAGTCTGGGCTCAGCCTCTGCCTCTCCCGGCTGCCAGCAGCTGCCCTCCCCCACAACCCCAGCCATCCAGATGGCACCAAGAGCCTAATTGCCATTGTTAGTATTGATGGCTCATTCCAAAAGAGCAGAGAGGAACAGGCAGGAGAGAAAACATCTCTTCTCTCTGCGGAGCCACCTACTGCCTGTGTTTAATGCAGATGAGCATCTAACTCTGTGACTTCTGGCATCTGTGTCCACAGGAAAGCGCTGGAAGCCCCTTTTTTGCTTCAGAAACAGTATGGAACCCATTAGGAAGGGTGCCCTTGCCACTTATTGGCCCAACTCTCCTGAAAAGACTTTAGCCTCAAAATTTAAAAAGCCTGACAAGACCAAGTAGTGGTGAATATGTGGTGCTTCTGGATCTCTTATACAGTACTCTGCAAAGGAGCCTGAAAACTGGAACAACCACTTTGGAAAATTATACATTATCTAGTAAAGCTGAAGATATTTATGTCCAGCAACCCAGCAGTTCCACTCTGAGATGTGCACCCTATAGCAATGCATGCCAGGATGCACAGATAGAATGTTGAAAGTAGGCCAGGCGCAGTGGCTGATGCCTGTAATCCCAGCACTTTAGGAGGCCAAGTCAGGCGGATCACCTGAGGTCAGGAGTTCGAGACCAGCCTGACCAACATAGAGAAACCCCGTCTCTACTAAAAATACAAAAATTTGCTGGGTGTGGTGGTGCATGTCTGTAATCCTAGCTACTAGGAAGTCTGAGGCAGAAGAACTGCCTGATCCCAGGAGGCGGAGGTTGCAGTGAGTGGAGATTGTGCCACTGCACTCCAGCCTGGGTGACAGAGCAAGACTCCATCTCAAAAAATAAATAAATAAATAAAGTTGAAAGTAGTGTCATTCATAATCACCACAAACTCTAAACCACCTGAATGTCCATCAGCAGTAGATTAGATAAATAAGTTGTGGTAAAGGCAATCAATACCATTGCCATTGTTATTATATGAAAATGAATAAACATAATCTTAAGCAAAAAAAAAAAATGAGACAAAAGAATATACACTGTAGGATTCCACTTATATAATGTTCAAAATCATCAAAATATTAAACCACACACTGTAATGTTTAGGGATGCACCTGAGCATGGTAAACACTAAAGTAAAGCTAAGAAACTATTATCAGAAGTCAGTACAGTGTGGCTAATTCTGCGAGAAGAAAGGAATTGTAGAGGGGGATGGGGAGTTACCAAGGTGCAGGCAATATTCCTCTTCTTGACCTGGGGAAAGTGGCTACCCAACTGTCTGCTTCTGTACATGGGTGCCTTTGTGCATTATTCTGTTGATATGTTCCACTTCACACACACACACACACACACACACACACACACACCAGAAAATGTTAAGAAGAAAGGCAGTCCCCAGCCGGGCGCGGTGGCTCATGCCTGTAATCCCAGCACTTTGGGAGGCTGAGGCAGGCAGGCCATGAGGTCAGGAGTTCAAGACCAGCCTGACCAATATGGTGAAGCCCCGTCTGTACTAAAAATACAAAAATCAGCCGGGCATGGTGGTGCATGCCTGTAGTCCCAGCTACTCAGGAGGCTGAGGCAGGAGAATCGCTTGAACCCGAGAGGCAGAGGTTGCAGTGAACAGAGATTGTGCCACTGCACTCCAGCCTGGGTGACAGAGCGAGACTCTGTCTCAAAAAAAAAAAAAGAAAGAAAGGCAGCTCCCCAGGCCTGATGGCAGCTGCCCCCTACTGGAAGCCAAGGAAAGTGCAGGTTAAGAGGAGGTATTTGGTGGGTGGGAGGGGGTGTTGAAAGGGACACAAGAGCTGTTGTGGCCTCAGAAGAAGTTGTACCCAAATCCCTTTTGGAATGTTTCTTAAAGTTTTATTCATGAGTTGTTAAGCATTTTGTTTAGCAAATCGGTTTATCCCAGACACCTCTGTGGAGGTGGCAGATGGCACCTAAAGAAAGCCTCCTCCTAAATGCAGCCCAGTCTGTTTGCTCACCCTCTGCTCAGGCCTTGGCCGCTGTTCCCAAGGCTCAAAGAAGCAGTCAGAGAAGGAGGGGAAGGGAGGGAGAGAGGGGTTTGTCGGCAGCCGGCGAAGTCTGTGGGGATGGATAGAAACATGGTGTTTACAAGAAACAGCAGCCCCAGGACTGAGCCTTTTCCTTTGCTGGACAGCCCCGCAAATGCACACCAATATTGAAGCCTGGGAAACCCAAGCTGCTAAATATAACCACTGGGGCAACGGCAGGGGTGTGCAAGAGCCAAAAAGCATGGGAGCATTAATTTGTATGAAAATCCAACGAGGAATTGTGTAAGAGTGAGGGTGAGAGCCAAAAGGATGGAATGCTTAACTCCTGGATGCAGTCAATAGTCCCATCTGGTCCTTCTGATTGTGGGAGAGAGTCTTCAGTGAGGCCTTTTCCAGGCCCTGACAATTCATCTGAAAAGGAAAAGCCAGCACAGACGTTTCCAAAGGCTTCAGTCCTGAGTGGGACAGGAAGGAAGTGAAAAAGGGACAATAAGACATAGTTCTATTATTTAATATTTTCTAAAATGGCATAACGGGACTATTAATCAGGTTAAAATGTGATTTTCCTTGTGTCTCATGTTAGTGACAACCCAATTTAATAAAAGAGCAGGCACTTGTAAGAGTCTTTGGGTCTGTGCTTTTAAGTGACACTTTGAATCTCTTACCTTTTTTAATTTGAAGATGTTTGAATTTTCATACTCTAACAAAGACCTCCCCACAGTTCCTGAAAGATTGTTTCAAGGACTTTGGAAGCCATTTCTAATTTGTTGCCTTGAAAGAACTGTCCCCAAGTATAATGATGTTCCCAAGCCCAAGGTTTCAAGCCAGGCACAGTGGCTCACACTTGTAATCCCAGCACTTTGGGAGGCTAGGCAGGAAGATTGCTTGAGCCCAGGAGTTCAAGACCAGCCTGGGCAACACAGTGAGACCCTGTCTCTACAAAAAAACTGTTTTAAAATTATCCAAGCATGATAGCATGCGCTTGTAGTCCCAACTACTCGGGAGGCTGAGGTGGAAAGCTCGCTTGAGCCTGGAAGGTCAAGGCTGCAGTAAGCCGTGATCATGCCACTGCACTCCAGCCTGGGCAACACAGTGAGACCCTGTCTCAAAAAAGAAAACAAAAGGCTACAAGAAGTAGATTAACTGTAACTCTCCATTATTCACCAAACATGTGTTAAGTGCTGACTAGATGCCACGGCTGGAGTGCACACTGCCTCATGGTGGAGCTTACCTCTGTGGGGAAGGGGAGTAAAACAGTAAGATTTGGGGTGGTGAACACTGATGTGGGACAGCAGGGCATTGCGAGGCTTGTGGAAGCGGCACCTCACCCAGGCTCAGAGAAGGCTGCCGAGAGGGAGTGACATGCAAACTGAGATCTGAAGGAGGCGCAGAAGCTGGCTGTGTGAATGGCAGAGGCCAGCAGTGTTCCAGGTAGAGGAAACAGCACATGCAAAGGCCTGAAGAGAGGAGAAAGATGGTGTGCCCAGGCTCAGAGCGGGGAACTGAGGAGGGGAGAGAAATGACACCCAGAAGCAGGAGACTCCAAATCATAAGGGACCTGAAGGCCATCGGAAGGAGTCAAACTGGGTTCTAAACTCATGAGAAATCTCTGAATGGTTGGGAACAGATTTCTGAATTAGAAAGATGCCATTGTGTAGAGCTTGGATTAGGAGGAAAACAAGACAGGCATCAGGAAGACCAGGTGGGAAGCTTCCTCAATATCCTAATGTAAGACAATAGAAGTGAGGCTGGATGGGGACTGAAGACACAGGAGAGCAAGGGCCTATGCCTATTTTGCCTCACTCCCCTGGTAAAAGAACATATTTCAGAATACGTCAATTTCCAAGGCAAGCAATCAATCACTTTCTGTTAAGTGTGACTGTGTACCTACTATGCACCATCATGGAGCAGTGCATGGACCATTGCTTCAACAATGCCAAGATGCCGCTCAGCAGGCATGCTAACACCGCACCATTCCAGCCTCATGAACAAGGGCTCTGGTGTCAACCTGGGTTTAAATTCTGGCTCCACTTACTCTCTATGTGACCAGAGACATGATATTTAATCTCTTTAAACTCATTCTCCTCTTAATAAAGTGGGAGAAAAGTGCCTGCCTTTTAGGTTTGTTGGGAAATTTAATTGGGTTAATATACGTAAAGAGTCTGTCACAGTACCAGGCACAAAATAGTTGTTCCATAAATGCAGCTGGTGCTGCTGCCGGTGGTGATGGTGGTAGTCAACTTTTTGGTAGTGCTTTCATAGTTTGATTCTACCAATCCTGTTTTAGCATAGCTGGTAAATCCTGTGCAAACAAGCGAATGTTGTTCCCTGCATTTTTCCTGTGGTTGCCATGCAAGTGAAAGTCAATGCTGTGGTCCCAAGTGCCCAACTGACAACATAGTACAGTTCAAAAGAATATTGATCAGACACTTACAGGAGTGGGGATGCAGTGAGATGCTGCCAGCATCAGTATGGTCACCTGAAGATGGTGACCATGACATCTCTGAAATACAGACAACTCTTTACTCTCAGATCCCATACCCAAGAAGATGCACAGTGGGTCCAGACAGTTTCACTGAGCAACACAAGGGTATAAACTGACAATAAGAAGACTAGGAACATACCCTGGATTGCAGGAAATACTACATGCGTGGAGCTCAAAACATTCTCCTGTTACATGTTGCTGAGAGCTGCCCTGAACGCTGTTGCCTAGGCAGCAGAGCATCCAATGATGGACTGTGGAACAAGGAAATAGGAAAACAGATCAAGAAAAATGGCATGACCTTTGGGAGACTGAAAAGCAGAATGAGGCCAGAGCTACATTTAGCTCCACAGTAAACCTACGTTTTATAGACCAAGAGTGTCTGACTTTCTTCTGAGTGCCACTATCTGCTTTTTTAATTTTTTTTTTTTTTTTTTTTTACTCTGCCAATAACAGGTCAAAACAGAATCATCCTCAAGTGCTCCAACATTGAAGCAAATCAATCTGCAACTTAGCTCCATGGGAATGAAACCATATGAAAGATGGATATAATAATAGCGACGTAGTAGAAAAATGTTTTGAGATTTTAAGCAATGTTCTTATGCCCTGCAATACCTTCAGTCCTTCTACCCACCCCTTTCTCCCCAGGCAGACACTTCAGCATCTAGCACTTACAGCCTCAGGAAAGGAATGGCACAGCAGAATCACTGAGAAAAAGAAAAAGTCAATTCTTGATGTGGGAGTTTCAAATCTGAAACTCACAACTGAATTTAATGCAAAGACTTGCATTCCAAAACCTTAAGAGAAAGCTATTGTCTTAAGGGGTTCAGTACTGAAGATGATGGGTGCAGTCAAAGGGGAAGTGAAGGTGGCTGGACACTGGTGTGTATCCTCACCACACCTCCAGGTAAGTGCTGGTGGAGAGGGCCCAATAAAGACCCCACAGGGATTCTAGAGGATTTGAGAGCTTTCCAAGAGAAGGCAACAAGAAATAAGGCAGGCCTGGGATGGCCGTATGGGGATTGTAGGCAGGCAGACCCAAGAGAGCCTTGCAGAGTTTCTCTACTCCCAGCATGAGGGGAGCAACCAGATCTTCCGTGTGTCCAAAAAAAGAACAGAAATAACCGAGTAAAACACAGATCTGGAGAGGGCTTGCAGATGAGAGGAGAAAATGCAACCACCATCTTTGCAGACAGAAGCCCAGAGAGCTGATGGGAATGGAAAGGGAGGGAGAGCAGGAGGTCACAGTTACAAAGAACCAGACCTTCTCCCCAAAGATTCAAGTAGGCTGAGATCCTGAATTGATTAAGTTTAAATTTTCTCTACCTGGCAGAAACTTTAAAAATAAAAGAAGAATAAGAAGAAGAAATTAAGTTCAGGTACAAAAAAAAACAAAAAGTCACACTTTACATCTTTGCACTCCTGTGTGGCATGACATAATACTATCCTCACCATTGTTATTAGTGAGTATGATAGCTGCCCCTGGTAAATCACCTACTACATGCCAGCCATTGAGGGCGGTACATTGTACCAAGCCCTGTACAAAAATTGCCGTAATTATTTCTCCAAATAATATTCTGAGGTGGGATATTATTCTCTCACTTTTACAAATAAGAAAACTAAAGCAGAGATTTGAGTACTTTGCCCACAACCTCACAGCTATTAAGCAGATCTGGATTTTTACCCAGGTCTTTCTCTACACTGGGGCATAGCCAAGTGGCTTTTGCTTGACTAATAGACCTGGCACAACCATAGACAGTAGGGATAGAAGAAGGTGCTGAAATTAACATCACACAGTGAGGCATACTGGCAAGGGCTGTGTTGCCACCCTTTACTCACATAAATGAGCTGACCTCTCCATGGGTGAGCACCCCAGTGACTCAGCATCAGTCAAACGTGTTCTTGCCAGAATCAGCGATGGATTTCCCATAACTCCTCAAGCCCATCCACATATAAACGTTTGCACACACAGTAAGCCTAGGCAGGGAGGTGTTAGGCCTGCCAGACTCCAGATGCCCCTTGACACAGCAGCCCGGCCTAGGACCAGCTCAGGCACCTGGAAGGACAGATCCAACAGGAGTTTTGTTTGTGTTTTAAGAGATATCACAAATCCCTGTTCAATATGCATTTAGGGATGATTTATCATTGCTCAATGAGATGATAGCTTCCTGCACTCTTTGATTTTAGGCCTCTCATCCTGCCTGGTGGAACTGATGATGGCAAGGCAGCAAGCTCTGTCAGAGGCTGGGAAGGAGCTATTTCAAACTGGCAAGGAAATAATCCTTTAAGTAACAGATTTGAGCTAAAAGTGGAGTTTTGCCCTAAACAGAGTCATTTATATAAAGTCATCAGCTTCCATCATGCACATCCTCTCCTCCCAAGGAGTAGGATTCCAATCAGGATGCGGTTTCCCCCACATGAGGATATTTGAGGACCATCTGAAGGTTGCAATTCAGACTGCAAGCATTCAGTGCTTAATTGTCACTATATCTAACAGCAAATCCTTTCTCTTCCAAATTAAATCATCCCTTCTAAATCCTAAAACCAATATCTTAAGTCCTTTTTACTTTTTTCCATTCCTTATGCATCAAAATCCATATTATGTTGATTCTCCCTCCCCAGTAATCCCCAAAAGTGTCCCTTCCCTGCTCCCTAGTTAAACCCCACATTCAAGTATAAATTCCTTCCATAACAATCGATCCAGCCTCTCTAGCATGGCCCTCCCACACTTTTTGCTTCTGTGTTACTTTCCCTTTAACTTTTTCAGTAGGGCCCATTTTACCTTCCTCTAGGACCACAAAAGCCCAGATAAGCAAAAGACTTGTTTGTTTAAAAAGCGAAAGGAAAATATCTGAATCAAATTTGATATGGTCTTTTACCTTTATAGCTGCTCTCCTCCTTCCTGCCTCAGACTATGAATTCATTGTTGGTAAATGAGATAAATTTTCTTCCATTGACATAGCACCCAATAATACCAGAGTATTTATTGAGCACCTTTTCTGTGCCACACACCCTGCATGATGCTGGTGATATAAACATGTGTTCTTGCCAGGGCTGGCCGTGGATTTTCTGTAATTCCTCACGCCCATCCACACATAAGCATATACACAGTATGTCTGGGTAGGGAGGGGTTGTTAGGCCTACAAGCCTCCAAGTGCCTCCCCGCATCCCCGCCTGAATGCGTAGTTTGAATTGCAACCTTCAGATGGCCCTCAAATATCTCAGTATGCAAGGAAACACCTCGGAATTGGAATCCTACCGTCTGTGAGGTGAGAATGTGCATTAACAGAAGCCAATGATTGTAAATGATACTGCTTAAGGGATATAAAAATAAAAATAATAAAACACAAGCTCACATTTAACGTGTAGAAAATGGGAATGTTCACAACAGCCCATAAATACTTCTAACTCCAGCTCTCAGCTCGGGAAGATAATCTTTCTCACCTCTTTGTACTTCCATCTTAGCACTTATTCACAATGAACTATAATTGCTGGATAACCTACCTATTTCCCCCACTAAACAATGAGTTCCCTGAAAGCAGCAACTGTTTTATTCACTGTTGAGTCCCCAGTATCTGGCACAGTGCTTTGTACCTGGTAACAAGTATGTGCTCAGTGACTATTTCTTGAATAAATGAATGAATGAACTAACAAGTGATGTGCCATAAGAACAAATAAAGGTGGGTTAGGAAAGACTTTAGGAGAGGTAAAGCCTGAGCTGTGCAAAGGCTTGGAAGTGTGAAACTTCTCCAGGCACTTATGGAATGGCAAGTAAATGAATGCACTAGAACACTGGACCAGTCAGCAGCCGGAAACCAGGCTGGACAGCAGGTAGGGCCGGGCTGGGAAGAGCCTCATGTGCTGAGGAGTTTGGATATAATCCTATGTAATAAGGACCATGTTCTGTCCTCTTGGTGTCCTCCAACCCTCTTAAATTACTCCTTCTCCTTCTGCTAAACATATCAACATATAGCTGCATTTCATTCAGGAGAGGAAAGTGTGATGGAAATAGAATTTCCTAAGGTCCACTCAACAACAAAATAACCCCAAACAACCCAATTTAAAAACAGGCAAAGAGCTTAAATAGCCATTTCTCCAAAGAAGATATACAGATGGCCAATACATACCTGAAAGATGCTCAACATCGCTAGTCATTACGGAAATGCAAATCAAAACTACAAGATACTACTTCACACCCATTAGGATGACTACAATGAAATGAACAGAAAGTGGCAAGTATTGGTGAGGATGTGGAGAAATTGGAACTCTTGTGCATTGTTAGTGGGAATGTGAAATGGTAATACCACCATGGAAAACAATATGGTGAATCCTCAAAACTTTAAACACGGAATTACCATATGATCCAATAATTCCACTTCTATGTATATGCGCATCTACCCAAGAGCAAAAGGTAGAAACAACCCAAACATCACCAACATGAATAGATAAACAAAATGTGGCATATACATATGATGGAATATTATTCAGCCTTATAAAAGGAAGAAAGGAAAGGAAGGAAATTCTGATACACGGTACAACGTGGATGAACCTTAAAAATATTATGCCAAGTAAAATAAGCCAGATACAGAAGGACAAATGTTGTATGATCCCACTTATGAGGCACCTAGAAAAGGCAAATTCATAAAGACAGAAAGTAGAATAGAGGTTTAGTGGCTCGGAGTAGAGGAAATGGTGAGTTATTATTTAATGGGTATAGAGTTTCAATATGGGATGCTGAAAAATTTCTAGAGATAGAAAATGGTGATGGTCACACAATATCATGAACTTAATGCTGCTGAAATACACACTTCAACATGGTTAAAACGATGAGCTTTATGTTAAGCATATTTAACCACATAAAAATATGAAAATTAAAAGTTTTTAAGGCCTTGGTTTTTCTTTGACATGGCAAATTTGAGGGACTGGGGAGCATCCCATGTCCACCAAATCTTCTCATTTTCTCTCCCAGTTATAATGCTGGAACATATTGTTATGGGTACTTCTTCTGTTATCCACTAAACTTCTTCACCTCTTCAAATTCTTTTTTTTTTTTTTTTTTTTTTTTTTTGAGACAGAGTTTCACTCCTGTTGCCCAGACTGGAGTGCAACGGTGCGATCTAGGCCCACTACAACCTCTGCCTCCTGGGTTCAAGCAATTCGCCTGCCTCAGCCTCGCGAGTTGCTGGGATTATAGGCACGCCACCACACACAGCTAATTTTTGTTATTTTTAGTAGAGACGGGGTTTCTCCATGCTGGCCAGGCTGGTCTCAAACTCCTGACCTCAGGTGATTCACCCACCTCTGCCTCCCAAAGTGCTGAGATTACAGGCGTGAGCCATTGCCAACCTCTTCAAATTCTTAATGAATGTGAGTCTTTTCATGACACATTTCGGTCATCTCCCAGCTTTGAAAGGCTTTTCAGAGTTCAGAGGGCTCAGAGGTGAAAACATAGCACCTCTCACAATTAGGTTTACCTGGTTCCCACTAATGATTTTACCTAAATTATCCACCTAGGATGCCAAATTTTTAGCACTTAGTGTTTTTGAATATATTAAAAGAACTGTCAGCAACCCATAAGTAAGAAGTGTAATTTGCTTACCTATAGGTGAGCAGGGGACTGTTGTGACCTCTTGAGGGAAGGTTTTTACCAATTTGTGAAAGGAGGAAAATGTCTGCCTCTTGCCCTCAAAAAGTGCCGTGTCTGGCTAGCCCCCTGTAACAGCCAAGTTACCCTCAATTTCTTGAAGGCATAAACCAAAATGGTGGTTGGGACAGGCAGGAAGGCAAACAGAGGTGCCCTCAGGGACCACTGCACAGTACTTGTGGTTCTTTATCCTGAATATTAGTCAGTCATAGGTAATCATTTGAAACATTAACTGATGTTCGCCAGTATTTCCCATAATTGCAATACTTTCCGCCACTCAGGCAGATGAGAATTCTGTTTTTGTCTCCTCAGGGAAGGCCTGACACAGAAGAAAATGAGAGCAATAGTTTGAGAGAAAAGAGTTTTGAGTTTCAAAAGCCTAGGACTTGGGGCATAAACAAAAGATTTGGAATAAAATGTGATCAGTCGGAGCCAGTTTTTCCTGTTCCTGAGAACCACATAAAGTTTGTCCCAAATGAGGAAAGGAAAAAAGAATAAGAGGTTTAGAAACTACTAAGCCTCTGAAAAGGGCTCATTCCCTGCCCCTACTCCTGCCCAAATCAACCCATGCCAGTTACGCCCAGAGAATGCTAGGCCTGCTTTGTGCATGCCCAGAGAGCCTAAAGATCTGGCACCGTGTCCCCACCATTAGCTGAGGATGGGAGTAGGAGAGGAGACATGCTGGGTTAGGTGTGAAGGTAGAAGGTCTTGGTCAGCTGTCTGAGTTTCCTGTGGCCCCAGAATGGCCAGGGAGCAACAGTCATGAGCATGTGTCAGGAAAGCAACTAAAAGAGAGAGCCAGGCTGGGAGAAGACATGGTTGGCACACATTCCCAGGTGTGACCCAGGTAGACAAATGACTGGTCACCACCTAAGAACAAGGATGTCTTAGCAAGTGTGTATGGACAGAGGGCGACTCAGAACCAGAGACCCTCCCTACCACCTTCTGTGAAAGGACACAAAGCTCCTCCACCTACCAGCCCAAGCATGGCCCCTATCCCAGGAAAGGGAGAGGAGACTCTGAATTCATTTAAATTAAGTTTCTGCCTCTTGGTGCAACAAAACTTCAAATGAGAGATTCTGGAGTGATGGAGGTAACAGAGTAGTTCCATCTCTTAAAAACCTGAATTTATGGTCTCTGATTCACACCTCCTACATATGAATGTGTTTGTTGTTTGTTAATATCCAGTGAAGTCATGTTTGACTCAAGGGTTAAGTTCTAAAATTGGCCCATGAAGTGACAGCCAATTGTATATTCACAATTACCCTTGAAAAACTCTTAATTTACTTATAAAAATAGAGTACTGAGCCATCATTCAATAAATTCAAAGCAGCCAGCTTTTCCTCCAGCTTTGAAACAGATTGATGGTTTCTATTTTCCAATTGAGCACCAAATATAGTAATTGGCTTTTGTTTAGAAGTATGTTCTTCAAAAAAATAAGTATTTTATCTTAAAATGCTAAAATCACACACATGATTTCATCACACAAAGGAACCAAGGCCTAGTTAGGGAAACAGAGTCCTATGTTCCCATCTCACTTTAGGGTACCCTCTCCTGAGGGGAACGGAAGGAGAATCTGACCCACAACTTAAATGTCATTTACTCCTTCTCAGAGAGCCTAACGCTGAATTCACATGAGCATTCTCCACATGTATTTTGTGTGGCCTGTGTTAGCAGTACCTTTAAATCTAACTTATGTAGGAGTGATATCAGAGGCGTTAGAACCAGAGCACTTCCATCTTGAATAGGGGCTGGGTAAAATGAGGCTGAGACCTGCTGGGCTGCCTCCTAAGGAGGTTAGGCATTCTTAGTAACAGGCTGAGCTAGGAGATCACAAGGTACAGGTCACAAAGAACCTGCTAATAAAACAGGATTCAGTAAAGAAGCCAGCCAAAACCCACCAAATCCAAGATGACTGCAAAAGTGACCTCTGGTCATCCTTACTGCTCATTATATGCTAATATAATACATTAGCATGCTAAAGGAAACTCCCACCAGCACCACGACTGTTTACAAATGCCATGGCAAAGTCTAGAAGTTACTCTATATGGTCTAAAGGAAGAGGAATCCTTAGTTCCAGGAAATCCCTGCCCCTTTCCCAGAAGACTCATGAGTAATCCACCCCTTGTTTAGCATATGTTCAAGAAATAACCATAAAAATAGCCAACCAACAGTTGTCAGGGGTGCTCTGCCTATGGAGCAGCCATTCTTTTGTTTCTTCACTTCTCTAATAAACTTGCTTTCACTTTACTCTGTGGACTTGCCCCAAATTCTTTCTTGTGTAAGATCCAAGAACCCTCTCTTGGGATTTGGATCAGGACCCCTTTCCAGTAACAGTGATACTTATGTGAAATGAACATTCTGGAAACTGTACATCAGCTGTAACTTCACACCAACATTGAGGCGAGACTTATTACTTCTTCACATTCACCAAAAGACCCTCTTACTCCAAAGCATTCTTCAGACCTGATTTCCCGAAGGTTTTGCTGGTGAGTCAGAGGAGTGGTTTACATCACACAGAGCACAGCTCCATGTCAAATATCCCCATGAATCTCCCTCCCCAGCCTGACAGCCACTGGGTCCTCTTTCCTTCATCACCATCCCTGTCCAGCATTTGCCCCTCCAGGGTTTCTCCATTCATCCCTGTTCTTCTCCTTCCCACATTTCTCAATCTCTCCACATTTGCATACAGACTTCATCAATTCAAACTTACATCCTCCCTGCCATCAAGCCTTTTAACAAAAAGACACCTCCACTTGCCAGAATCCACTGTCTTAAAAGGTAAAGGAAAATGGGTAACCATTTATTTCCTATTACACATCTATCACCATTAGCTCATTATAAATATAATCTGAATTTAATTCACCACCTTGACAGCTACCACTTACTATTGAGCTAAATATGCTAGATGATTTATATTTGCTATCCCAGTTACTTCCTATAATAATTCCTGGAATGGTCTCCAATTCACAAAGGATCAGAGAATTCAAAGTAAAGTCACATGTCCCAAGTCATGCAGCTCAACCTAAAGTCCATAAGTTTATTCACCACACTACAATGCCTTCTGCTGGGGAGAGTAAAATGGCTTTCTTACCCAAACTTCTGTTTCACATCAGATTTGTCCAGGTGGCCAGATTTTCAGATAACCACCCTGGAGTGATAGTCAGCCAAAGACACAACTGATAGTCAGCCAAAGACACAACTGATAGTCAGCCGAAGACACAACCACAGATACCAGGATAACAGTGCCCAAGAAGAGAACTATAACAAACACTGTTAGCCAGCTAGTCCAACCTCATCTACCCACCTTCCAGTTAGGAGTGGCTACCTGACACAATTCTGACCCATGAGATACAAATGGAGGTCACTGTATGGGGCTTCCAGGAAAGCTTTTCAGAAAAGAAACACCAAGCCTTCCTTCATCTTCCTGCCTAAAACACAGATGCCATGCCTGAAGATGCGGCAGCCATCTTGTACCCACAAAGACAAAAGCCACCTGCTGAGATGATACCATGGAAAGGTGGACAGATCCCTGACAACATGGTTGAGACATATTTCAACTGCAGATCACCCACCCTGGTCTACTATATGGAAAAAAAATACTCGTTATTTCCTGAAGTAAGGGTTTCTGTGACTTGCAGTCAAAGGCATTCCTAACAGATCCATTTCCTCTCTGTACTGCTTTACAATTGATGCGTGGGCTCTTTTCTGCTATAGGACACACCTCAACAGCACTCACTAGCCAAGGACTGACCACCGTCTGCTCTACTCAAACCGCGATCTTCACTTCTCAGATTAACAAAAGTCAAAACTGTCCTACCTGGGGGACAGAGTGGAACTTAGCAAATACTATATCTGAATGAATCAAAATTATACAGGCTGTGCCCTGGTGGAGTATGTAATTAAAAGGACTAAAATAATCATATGCTCATGGGGAAAGTTCTTTTCATATTTTCATAAATTTTGTTTTTAATGACCAACTTTTTCTGGATAGATGGTGCCTCTGCTTAGTTTCAGCAGGGGCTCCTGATGCACAGTGAGATCTGAATAGCAGAGTTAAGATCGGAAAGAGAAATTCTGCTGTGTCACTTTCAAACCACTAAATGTGTTCCCTAATGATTCTAGGCTAGGAGTTTTGAACATCTGAAAACCAAAGGAGACACCAAGTCTGCTAAAAAGAAAGAAGCACGTTGGTGGTTGGCAGCCAGTCCCACGTTGAATGCCGGTGATGGCCATCTGACCTATGAGGCCTCCCCTGCTGTAGGTCAGATCCCCACCAACAATAACCCACTTCCCACTTGTGTTACTAGTAACAAAATCCATGAGCGTCAGGGCTTGCCACATTCATCCTCACATTAAAGGACACAGAAGAGCCCTCGGCCTCTCTGGGTAAGCCAGGCAAAGACCATCATAGGACTTGCTGCACCACAACAGGACTGAGACATATCAAAAATTTAGACATTAACCCCTATTTACAACATTTGTTCACAGCATACGGCCAAGAACCTTTTTAGTAAATCACTTGAGATAAGCTGTCTGGCCCCAAATAAAAGATGTTTGCCAATTTCTTGGTAAGGCAGAAGAAGAGCTCTTTATCAAAAGCATATTAGCATATTTTGCCTCATTAATAACTTCACTGCAGCATTAATTTGCCTAATTATCACATTTGGAATTCAACATGGTATCTAATTAATTCCAAACCCAAAAAACAAATCCAGAATTATAAAGCACACTGATGCGCTCCCGCCTGTGCATTCCTTCTTTCCTCTGTGTGTGTGTTTGTGTAAGCAAGTGTGTGTGCTCTCGTTTCTCCTCGGTGAGATCATATTCTTTATTCTGTCTCATGTAATAAGAATCCATTATTTGAATCCAATTTTTCTTCTAATGAGGAGATTATCTGCCAGGCCTAGGAGTTTTTGTTTTCTAAGTCATCTTCAGCCCTCTTTCTCTCATTTTTTTTTTTTTTTTTTGCTTTCTTACTTATCATGGGTCTTTCCTAAGATTTGCAGGAATGCAGACTTTCAGAGCCAAAGGTCTTGACTTTGTGACACAAGGAACTGTCATCAATTTTCTCTATCAGTCAACAACTTCCATAAGTAAACTAAGACTGTCCACATTTTTCCCTCCACAGAAAAGTCCTCCTAACCAATTTTCAAAAGCCCTGAGTAAACATTAGATGGCACTATCAAAACTAAAAGTCAAAGCATATCAGCTGAAACTTCCTGAAAGGTTTGAGCTCTTGAAAAAATGTAACTGCAGAAAACTTTAGTTCCAGGGCTCAAACCAACAGCTTTTTACTCAACAACATCACTCTCCTTTCACCCATGCACCTCTTGCTTCCCACAAGGATATCTGATGGTAACAATAGACCATATGCTACCATTATAGTGGAAAAATACAGAAAAGACTTAGATCTGCATGACATTGTAGGGGGATAAAATAGTTGTTTAAGTAAATGCTCTCTCCTCTATGCCAGCTTTGGGGCTATTTTTAAAGTGTAAAGTTCTGGCTAAAGTCAGATCAGGTCAACGTACTGGGTATATTCAGATTTTAAGAGGCGTTGAGAAACACCCAATGGGAAATGCAGCCCTAGCAATCTAAGACATAAAATGTTGAGCCTGCCATCTTCAATTAATGCCTCCTAACTCAAACAGCAGATATTTATAGATTACGAGGCATCTCCTGCTATAGGTCATATCCCCACCAACAATAATCCACTTCCCTTGGCAGATAATTTTCTATATGAATGTATATTTCAAATACTCCTAAACTATAAGCCTACTGGATTTTTTTTTCTCTAGACTATACTCATGACCAAGAATAGTCCAAATCCAACAGTTCAAGCATGAATATCAGCAATGACCAAGAATAAAAGATGTTGCCTTGTGAGTTGAGTTTTTCTTTCTAATACAGGTAGCATCAACATGCTTCTGAAAGCACTTCCAAAATGCCCAAAATGAACAGCCTTAAAACCAGTCTAGCAAACTTCCACACTGCACATGGTAAAAGTCCATGGTAAAAGGAGGACCTATCTAGGTCTCGATATCTTATTTTGATATCCAAGCATCAGGAGTAGATCACAAATTTCTCAATATTAAAGACAAAGGCCTAATGAAAACATGAGCCAATTAACCTTCAACAGAAGAATGAATCCATTCAAGCTAATCTATAAAATAACATCATCGTCAACACTCTTTTATCCTGGAACCATAAGACTGCTCATCTGCATCACTGACCACTGCAGCCCCAGAGTCTGCCCTTTACTAAAGGGAGGATGTAACAGAACCAAATATCTGCTGGACCCCCAGCCTTATGCCCACTGACAGACACAGGCTTTAGCTAAATCACCAGTAAAAGAAGGGAAAATGCATTAAAGGCTCTCTCGTGCTCCTCTGAAAATAAGCATGAATCCACATCGTAAATCTGCCACACCATCAGGAAAGATTTACTGTTTATTCAGGAGACACAGAAGCCCAGAATAACAAGGGTCCAAGGTTAAATAGCATAAGCAAGGAACTGTGTGAGCAGCTCTGGCCACCTCCCAGCCCTGCATCCTCACTTCTGTGAGCCCAGGAGGCATGGAGTAGCTTTTCAAACCTCAAAAATGTCTCAAGAAATAAAAAAACCAAAACCATTTTTTTAATCCTTCATGCTCAATAAAGACTGTACAGACATAAAATCCCTCATTTAAATGCCTGCAGTTTTAATATAAAATGTATTATACAGGAAAAAGATTTTATTACCATTAAATGCTTGCTGCAATACAACAAAAGAAAAAACTGACCTTGATTCTAAATCTTCTGCCTCCCCCCACCACCTTTATTATCCTTAGTGTTACTTACTGAACATACTTTCATTATTTCTCTTCCTTTTAGAGAAATAATGATTTTTCCCTGGAAGGTTAGAAAACGTGCATTGTTTTCTCAAGACAATCCAACAGACTGTTTTGCAAAGAAATGCTAATACAAGAATAACTTCTGCTCTGGAAGCCAAAAAAGAAAAATCCCTCTATCTTAGAAAATAATGATGGCAATTGGCTTCCTCTGGTCTTCCAGACTAAGTTCAGAGAACAAGTAGTAAGGCAAAAAGAAAGTGATATCTTAAAAAAAAAAAAGGTCTTCTGGAACTTATATTTAGGAGATCCTTAAGAAAAACAAACAAAAAAGGACAAAAATCATCACTCTGTCTAATAAAAATAGTCACTAATAGATGCAAAATCGAGACAGCAGCTATGACATTACTAAGGTGATGTATACCTGTATCAGTTAAGGTCCCAGACATAACAAATGGCACACTCAAATTGGGCAATCCAATTGTCTTAATAAAGTGGCTAATTTACAGACCTGTGGGCAGTGTTTAGTGAAAACACAAGGGATAGAGCAGTCCCCAGGAACTAGCAACAGCAGGAAGCTGTTACTCCCCCAAAGCCCAAAGGGTAAGGGGAGGGAACAATTATTAAAACCCTGAGGGCACTGCAAGGAGAGGGCCACCTGGCAGGAGCTGTGGCATTCAGTAGAGAACCAGAACAGAGAGAAAACTGGGGATATGAATACCTGATGAAGTAGTCATTAGAGGTCAGTCTGCCAAACACAGGGCAGAGGGGAGAAGAATAGAGAATAGATCCGAAAGGACAAACAGACATCCAGCACATGAGGGCCAACAAGTTCAAACAAACACACAAACAATAAGAAAGAAAGTAGAAACTCGATCAAACCAATCATTAAGAGCCTCATAATAAGAATGGTGAATTCACATAAACTTCCGAGGTCAGACAGATCCAGATTCAAATAAAGTCCAGCTCTGCCAATGACTGTGTGATGTTGAAAATCTTACACACTGAGCCTGTTTCTTCCCCTGTAAAATGGGGATAATACCACACAGACATTCATGAATCATACCTAAGGTAGAGCCAAGCATTTACCAGACTCTCGATAAATACTGGTTCTTCCACCCTCCCCACTCACACTCCTTGCCTTTCTGCAGAGACTTTTAATGGAACTCATGTTACAAAGAAGAAGGAGGAGGAGAGTCGAGTCACATGCCTTTGTGGGTACAGACACAGCTTGGCGTCACAGCATTGAAAGAATCAAGAACACCTCATTCCACCATTAGTTTCCGTGATTTTGTCCAGCAACCTGTTGACCAGGTAATGAGCCTGGAGCGGCCAAACTCAAAGCTTTGAAAGACCCTCTTCTGCATAATGTGTTCTCCCGCTCTTGGCTTCTCATGTTCCTGGGCTACAGTGGGGCTGGCAGATCTTCATCCTTCTGCACCTTCTTTTCCTTTATTCACCTCGAATCAGAAGCAAGCGAGCACCTAACAGGACTGACACTGGATTATGCATAAGTCCTTCTAAGAACCTAATGCTAGGCTCTTTGCTGAATAAAAACAATGTCTGTTTCCTTTCATCTTCTGAGAGACTCTACATCTCATTCCTCAGGGCTGTGCCCCCACACCCCCAGCACAAAGTTCGCTACCTCTCTAGCTTTCATGAGACATAAGGAAAGAAACTTTACAGCTCTTCTGCACTAAAATGTAATAACTTTCTCCACGCGGCTGCACAAAGGATTTCTCTGGGAACAAGGGACCAAGTTTCACAGTTGCATAAATATAAACTAAAGTAGAAATCCATCTTGGAGTCTGCAGGCACACAGTCAACATTCCCATTTTTCAAGAGTCTCAAGGTCATTCTTCACTCTGTGTTCTTTTGGCTCGGCTTTAAAATTAAGCTGGTTAAATAATTCATGACATCATACCCATTAAATATGAGTATTTTCTACCAAAGGAAACTGCCTTTTTTTTTTTCCATTCACGGTGGAAGAGGCCCAGACAAGCCCCCGCCTAGGAAAGCAGTAACGTTCTGCAACAGCAACTGATGAAGTTTCAGAGAGAGGCTTGCAATTTCGTCTGCTGCTGCACACAACTAGTTTCATCATGAAAAGCCAGTGCCATATGCCAGAGGAGACAGGTTAAGCCTCTTAAATGTTCCTGACAACAATGAGCTTTCATTTGTAAAAAGTAAACATCTGCCTCCTGGGGAAATAATCTACAAAACAATGGGGATGGTTATTTGTCTGTTTGATTTATTGTTACTGCACTAGGGGTTGGGGAGTTTCAGACATTCACGGTATGTCAAAATATGGATAATTTCTTAAAGATTAAAAAAATGTTGAAAGCTTTTTTAAAAGACATCAAAGAAGAACTCTGCATGTTATAGATACTTACAGGGAAAAGCTGATGATTTTAAAGATTAGGAAAGAGAAGACCAGAATTCAGGCATTGGCTCTGCCACTACTAGCAATGTGTCTTGGGCAAATTATTTAACTTCTCTGGGCCTTATTTTCCACATCTGTAAATGAGGGTCAAAATGGAATCTATTCTACTAAGTCAAAGGGTTATTATGAGGCACTGATGATTTACAACTTTAGAAGTACTTTTTAAACTGTACAGAAAAACAAATGTTAAGGTGGTGGTTGGTATTAAACAGACAAAAGGGACATTTTCACTCTACACTTTTACAAGTCAATGGGAAGATTTATTACCTAAATGGAAAATGAAATTTCTTCTTATTTATGAATCTTCCTTGGAAATGGCTGCATCCCCCAGCTTAACATAGCTGAGTGTGCAGGTGACAATGATCATCTGACCTGTTAAAAGCAGGGATTATAGTGATCACTGGTTTGGGTTGGAAGAAGGAAAGGTAATCAGCATCATCATCATTATCATCATCATCAACATCTATGGTTTGCAAACATCCTTTTGGTCATTTTTTAATTTGATACCCATAAAAGCTGTAAGTAGGTATTTTTAGTCTTGTCCAAAAATGAGAAAACTGAGATTCAAAGAGGCTTTAGATTATGCATAAGTAGCAAGGACAGTATTATAATCCAAACCCAAGAGTAGAGAAAATAGTAATGATTGTCCCCTCCTTTTTTGTGCCCCACTGGGCCCCATACAGACATTTAGCATGGCACACATAAATGCCCTCTTACCTTGCTTTCTGTCTTTCTTCCCCCACAAACTGCAGAAGATTCTTGAATAAGAGCCAGCCTCTTGATCATATTTGAACCCCTAATCAATCCCTAACACAAAACTTGTCACATAGAGGAAACCGAAAGGATTTCTTGAAGGAATGGGAAAAGGAAGTGAAGAGTAAAAGAGGAAAATGATAGTGGTTTTGTTCTCTTTCCTTCTTTCTTTTTCTTTCTTTCTTTTATTTTATTTTATTTTATTTTATTTTATTTTATTTTGCTTAACTTGTAGAAAAGTCTCTCTACTTCTGAAATTCCTTAGGCTGTGGGAACAGGCCCCTCTCTTGGGCTCAATTATGCAGTCCATAGTTGGAAGGAAGCCAGTGAGTGCAACAAGATTCAGGGAGGCTCCAGGCATGTGCAGCTGATTGGGGAAGCAGTGCAGAAAGGAGAAGTACGGCAAAATGCCTCTAGAAATCATTCCCAGAACCACTCAGGGAGATGTGTGCCAGAGTCTGATCAAAGCTGTCTACTATATTCTGGACCCAGACCACACAGGGCTTCATCAGCTAATATAAGCAGCCAGCACTAAATACGGAGTTGGATAAGTAAACAGCATGGATGCCACAGTGTTGGTTCAGCATGTTCTGTATGACTCGCATCTTCAAGCAGATAATCAAATACATCTGCACTTAATGACACCTCTGAAGGAACAAAATGAGCTAGCTTGAGCCAATCATTTTTAAAAAAACATTTTACATAAAAACTTGCTGTAGAATTAACAAACTGCCACTGGCTTATACCTTTTTTCCTACTTCAAAACTGGGCACCCTTCCCAACTTCACCAACACTCTATCACCCAGATTTACAACCATGATACTTTTTTTACAACCATGATACTTTTTAGAATGGCAATCATTAAAAAGTCAGGAAACATCAGGTGCTGGAGAGGATGTGGAGAAATAGGAACACTTTTACACTGTTGGTGGGACTGTAAACTAGTTCAACCCTTGTGGAAGTCAGTGTGGCGATTCCTCAGGGATCTAGAACTAGAAATTCCATTTGACCCAGCCATCCCATTACTGGGTATATACCCAAAGGACTATAAATCATACTGCTATAAAGACACATGCACACGTATGTTTATTGCAGCATTATTCACAATAGCAAAGACTTGGAACCAACCCAAATGTCCAACAATGATAGACTGGATTAAGAAAATGTGGCACATATACACCATGGAATACTATGCAGCCATAAAAAATGATGAGTTCATGTCCTTTGTAGGGACATGGATGAAATTGGAAATCATCATTCTCAGTAAACTATCGCAAGAACAAAAAACCAAACACTGCATATTCTCACTCATAGGTGGGAACTGAACAATGAGAACACATGGACAAGGAAGGGGAACATCACACTTCGGGGACTGTTGTGGGGTGGGGGGAGCGGGGAGGGATAGCACTGGGAGATACACCTAATGCTAGATGACGAGTTACTGGGTGCAGCGCACCAGCATGGCACATGTATACATATGTAACTAACCTGCACATTGCGCACATGTACCATAAATCCTAAAGTATAATAATAATTTTAAAAAAAATTTTTAATTAAAACTTTCACTAAAAGAAAAAAAAAAGAAAGTTTTTAATTTGAAGATATCAAGCATATGCAAAAGTAGGGGAAAAAAGTATAATGCATTCTTGTGTACTCATAAACTAACCTCAACAACAATCATCTCATGGCCAGTCTTCTCTCACCAATAACCCACCCTCCCACCATCTTCTTCCCTACATAGGATTATTTTGAATCAAATCCCAGACATCATATCATTCCATCCATAAATATTTCAGTATGTATCTCCGAAGATAAGAGCTCATTTTTAAAGCATTTCTGGCACCATTTTTAACCTTATTCTTCATCCTTCTCATCTAATTTATCAACAACTCATAATAGTTATTTTTCTGTCATGGTGTTTCCCTCTTGTTTGTTTGTATTTCTGCAAACCCCATCCTGATCTTAGTTCTCAGCTTAGAAAACTGAAAATACCGGCCGGGCGCGGTGGCTCACGCCTGTAATCCCAGCACTTTGGGAGGCCGAGGCGGGCAGATCACGAGGTCAGGAGATCAAGACCATCCTGGCTAATATGGTGAAACCCCATCTCTACTAAAAATACAAAACAACATTAGCTGGGCGTGGTGGCAGGCGCCTGTAGTCCCAGCTACTCAGGAGGCTGAGGCAGGAGAATGGCATGAACCCGGGAGACAGAGCTTGCAGTGAGCCGAGATTGCGCCACCGCACTCCAGCCTGAGCAAGAGAGCGAGACTCCATCTCAACAAAAAAAAAAAAAAAAAAGAAAGAAAAGAAAACTGAAAATACCTCCTACTCAGTGTCCTGACCCTAAGCTACAAGCCTTCTTGTGTTAAGCAGTTTTTATCATTGTTCATCAATACCCTCTTATTATCCCTTGTTCAAGAATCCATGGTGGAGACCTCTGTTTCCCATTACTGATATTAGACTAACCCTCCTACTAAAAGAAACTTGAAATTAGACATAACATATGAGGTAACTGTTCTCACAAATAACATACAAACTCACAAAACTGATTTCTTTAGAGACAGGAAATTGACAGGCTGAGATCCCATCTTTACATCAGGGGACAATTTCTCAACTGTGTGGTAGTAAGCGGGAGTCCAAGCAGAGCACAGTAGCCCTGGTGAGCTAAGTAGGCAGAGATCATAGCTTGAGGCAGTCAAAGTGGGTGGAATCTATGAGGCAGGGCACAAAATTGAGGGAGCTACACAGAGGGATCTTCAGAAGTCCATGTGGGGATCTCCACAAGGGCTTAGCCAAGGACTGAATGGTATATACGTAGGGAAAGTTTAGATAAGGCTGCTCAGAATGTGGCTTACTCTGGGATTGAGAGCAGAACAGAGATACCAGAGGATAAATAAGCTTTGTGGGGGATGTTGGAGTTCCAGCTCTGCAAGAGGGGAAAAACCTCAGCAACACCTTGTTCACAGCCCAAGCATCCAGCCGAGACACCAGAAATGCCACTACTAGAGAGTAAGAATTACATCCCAGAGCAATGCTTAAAACAGACCTAACCTACCAAAGTTTAAAACCAAGCTTTCACAGGATCAACATGCCAGAAAAAACAGATTGGAGATTGAGGCCCATGAGTTTAAAAGGCTTTGAAAACACCTTGGGATTTCCATGGCACTTCCTAAGAAAACATACAACCAAGCTTATACAAGTTCAATGTGATCTATTAGTCATTCCACTACCTACAAAAACAAAAATAAATGGAGGAATATCACAAAATTCAGAGTCTGCAATGATTTATCACAATATGCAGTATACAACCAAAACTGACATGCACACACATACACACACATACACACACACGTGAAATATAATGCATAAGAGAAAAAGCAGATAATATAAACCGACCTGGAAGTGTTCCACATATGCAATGTATCAGACAAAGAAGCTATTATAAACATATTCAAATAATTAAAATATGTTCAAATTATTAAAGGAAAATTCAATCATTTTGGGTTTCCTGTTTTTTGGTTTGTTGGGGTAGATTTTTTTTTTTCCTTTTATTCCTGGCAAGCTGTGAAAACCAGACTTTTTTTAAAAGAATATTTTTTAGAGATAGGATTTTGCTATGTTGCCCAGGCTGATCTTGAACTCCTGGCCTCAAATAATTCTTCTGCCTTGGCTCCCTAGTAGCTGGGACTACAGGTACATGCCCAGCTTTGAAAATACGATCTTAATGAATGAAAAGATATAAGCTTTCAGCAGAGAAAATGGAAACCACTAAAAAATAGAAATACTAGAATGAAAAGTACAATAACTGAAATAAAAAATTTACCACATGGGCTTTCAGCAAAATTAAACAGGCAGAAGAAAAATTCAGTGAATTTAAATATGAATCAACAAACATTATCCTATCTAAAGAAGAGAGAAAGAGATTGGATAAAAATGAATAAAGCCTCAAAGACCTAAGGACAATATCCAATAGTCAAACATATGTAATTGGAGTCCCATAAGGAGAAGAAGGTGATAATAAACCAGGAAAATTATATGTGGAAAATTATGTGAGCAAACAGATGAGCTGTAAGACAGAGTTGAGTACTTAGGCATTGGAGCCAATTAAAGCAACAAGCCAAAAATGAAAGAGTTATTAAGTCTTTAATCACTTACTGTGATGATATACGCAAAAGGCTAAAACAGGAAAACATTGACTACCCTTTGTTTCATTCTTCTCTTGGAATGGTGTACCTGTCGAGGCTCATTTTGGGCAGAGCAGATGTAGAAAAGGTCTCACTATAGACAGAGCCTCAAATAAAAGCCCCCAGCAGTTTTATGAACCAGGGGATCAGGAGGAGGGGCAGGGGGAAGGGCTGGAGTAGAGAGAATTGCTGGGTGTTGGGTCACAGTAGGCCAGATGCAGTGGCTCATGACTATAATCTCAGCACTTTGGAAGGCCAAGGTGGGTGGGTTGCTTGAGCTCACGAGTTCAAGACCAGCCTGGGAAACATGGCGAAAACTCATCTCTACAAAAAGTACAAAAGTTAGCTGGGTGTGGTGGTGCACGCACATTTGTAGTCCCAGTTACTTTGGAGGCTGGGGTGGGTGGATGGCTTGAGCCCAGGAGGTGGAGATTGTAGTGAGCTGAGAGCACTCACCACTGCACTACTGCCTGGGCAATAAAGCCAGACCTTGTCAAAAAAAAAAAAACAGAAAGAAAGAAAAGCAATATGAGCCTGACTGGCCAGGACGACCTGAGTCCTTGACTTTAGCTCCCTTCAGAGACTGCAATGCACTATCTGTGTGCCAAGTCTGTGTGAAGAGGGCAGCTTTCTCCATGAGGCCTACTATACAAAGCCTTTTGAATTTGGTCAGGCCCAAAAAAAATCACACAAGGGTGTTTAACCAGAAAGAATAGCTGAAAATGTCTCACATTTGGTGAAAAACTTTAGCCTATAGATTCACGAATCTCAGTGAATCCCAAGCAGAATAAATACAAAGAATACTAGTGCTTCCTTGTCAAACTGTTGAAAGCCAACAGTAAGGGGAAAATTTTGGAAATAACCAGAGGAAAACAGACATCACATACAGGGGAACAATAATACAAATGATGGTTGAGTTATCATCAGAAAAGGGGGAACTTTAAAAAGAAGGAGGAGGAAGAAGAGGAAAGGAAAAAGAATAAAAATAAATAAATAAATAAAAAGTAAAAAAAAATTTCCAAACAAAGTTCTCTGAGGACAAAAAAATAAATAAAATAAAAAAGAATGAAGGCCAGAAGTCAAAGGAATCACATCTTTAAAACATTAGAAAGAAAAAAAAAAACTGTCAACCCAGAATTTTATATCCAGCAAAAATATCCTTTAAAAACAAAACTAAAAAAAAGACATTTTCAGACAAAAAAGGCTGAGAGAATTTGTGGCGAGCAAACTTGCACTAAAAGAAATGCCATGCCAGATGTGATGGCTGATGCCTGTAATCCCAGCACTTTTGGAGGCTGAGGTGGACAGATTGCTTGAGTCTAGGAGTTTGAGACCAGCTTGGACGATCTGGCAAAACCCCATCTCTACCAAAAACATAAAGAAATTAGCCAGGCATGGTGGTGCACAGCTGTGGTCCCAGCTACTCAGGCGACTAAAGTGGGAGGATTGCTTGAGCCCTGGAGGTGAAGGTTGCAGTGAGGCAAGATTGCACCTCCAGCCTGGGCAACAGAGCAAGACCCTGTCTCCAAAAAAAAAAAAAAAAAAAGCCAGAGACTGTTCCTCAGGCTTGGAAATGATACCGGACAGAACAAGAAGGAAGGAAGAGCACCAAAATTGGTAAATAAGTGGGTAAACATAAAACACTAGCTTTGTTTCATCTCATAATTTCCTTCAAGAAAACTACTCAAAGCACAAGCAGTAATACTGTGAGGTGGGATTTACAATTATGTTGAAGTTAAAGACACGACAAATAGAACAAAGGCTGGGAGAGAGAAAAATGGAATTATACTGTTGTAAGATTATTAATTTGTGAAGTGAGAAATAGAGAGTTTGAATTTTCAGGTCTGAAGTAGGAAGTGAGAAGTGGGAAGGGTACCATATTGACTGACACCTGACAACTACAGAATCACCTAACATAAACAGAGACTGTGACTCCTCTCCAGGGTATTTGAATTTTACTAACAATTCCTAAAAAGACTTGAGACCCCAAAAAAAAAAAAATGACTACCTCATAATAAAATGGTAAGCTATGGTGTTTGAATTTTGGAGTAGGAATCTCTGTTACTACCCCCTTAAGTCATCTGACACAGGTGACTGCCTATTTTGCTAACGTATATGACCAGGCCTCATTCTAACTTTCAATTTGCTACAATCTTCAACTTACTAGAACCTCCTTTCACCCTAGTATCTGAGAGAGATATATATAGCATATAAGAATATGCTTTAATTTTTATATTTTACTGCATATTGTCATGTATTCTATTGCATGTTCTATCTTGAATTATGTTTTACTATAATGTGTTAATGCTGTAACAAAAAATACCATTTAAAAAAAGAAAAAGATGCATATTGCATGGTATGTTATCTTTTTATCTATTATATGTTATCATACCAACTATTGTAAATTATGGCATTTTCTACCACAGGTTTGGGAAAACAGGAGCATAACAGAAAGTCAGCAGAGAATGGAGCAGTCCTGAAAGCCAGCACAGTGAAAAGAAATAGAGGGGGTTTTCATCAATTCTTAGAAGCTAAGGCCTTTAGCTGATCAACATCACCAGAAAGGAATAATGTTATCGTGATTAGTCAGTATTAATTCAAAACTTGAAGCCAGAATGAAAAACTTGCAATGGCCAGTACCTATCAGTCAAATTTGTCTCTTTTGTCTACTTCCATCCCTCCCCCAACAACCTCTCTCCCTTCTCCCTCTGCTCCTCACCTATTTCACCAGTCTCTTTATTGTAATTCTCATGGGCCCCCTAAATCATGTATCTGAGTTCCCTATAAACTTTAACTCCATCCTCCTCTGGCGCCAACCATTATTTCTTAGACCCTGTCAGGCCCAAGTTTGTAATGTGAACCCCTTCACAGAGACCATCTCATCCTACACACATAAATCTGCCATCATGAAATAAAAATTTAGGCTTTAGTCGTGCCATTTTATTCGCTGTCCCTGAGTATAATCTGGGGCTGGTGAATTCTAATAACAGTATATTGATGCCTTGATGTGTTTGATGCCCTGATGGACCAGACAGCTATAAACATCTTACACATAGCCCACTTGATTTTGCTGGCTCTTGAATTCTCCACATGTCAGGACACTCGTTAAAATAATTTTTGATAGCCTGAACCTGTTACCACATCAAGCCTCAAGCCTGGACCTTTGCAAATCAGCCAGCAGAGTGGGCAGTTTACTATTCCCATATTTTTAAAGTTTTCTTCTGATAATATTGCCTGAGTGGATTTTCTTTTGCTAAAGAGCTTTAGGTCAGTGCTGACACATCTGACAGCTGCTTTTCTTCATCGTCCCCAGGTGTCGGGGCAGACAGTTGGTCACTTTCCCATCTCCATGCTCCCTTTTCTTTCACTGCTTCTGACTGCTGCTTCTAACTTGCCGTCTCTCCCAGCACACAGAAAGACTGAGGTGAGGAGAGGGTGGACAGGTATGTCCTTTCCAATCTATGACTCCTTGTATTTCTTTTCTGTGCAATGTGTGTACACCCACTCCTAGCTTATTTTTTCCTTTTGGTCAATAATTCCCTTAAATATTTATAGAGTGCTTTCTATGCACAGGCAATGGACAGCAGCAAAATATAGAGCTTATACTCAAATGTGGGCAGGGACAGCAGACACAAAACAACTAATTCGTCAATGAACAATTTAATTACAAATGTGAGAAGTGTTAGATGGGAAAGATACTATGAAGGCATGCAAGTGATGACTCAGCCCAGTCCGGAGTGTCAGGGAGGGCTTCTATGAGGCATGATTTTGAGCTGAGTAGAACTTAAGGAGCAAAATGGTTAAAGGAAGAGAGGCAGAGGAAATTGGAGGGGCCAGACCAAAAGGTGGAAAGAAATGTGGCCATTTGGGTCCCTGGAAGATAGCTGTAGCGTGGCTAGGGTGCCAAAAGAGAGTACCACCAAATGAAGGTGGTGCAGTGAGCAGCAGCCGGTTTCCACAAGGCCCAGCAGGGCATAGTAAGGACTTGGGGTCGATCTGAAATATAATGAAATTTGAGAGATTCCAGTCATCCATATCATCAATTGCAGTCAGCTCTATAACCAAAAAAAAAAAACCCAAATCCACAAATGATGAGACATTGTCCAATTTCTAATGCCATTGAAGGCAGAGAAATCTAAATCCTCCAGCAGCTGCAGCTGAGGCTCTGCCATCCTGCTCAGGAATGCTCCTGGTTATATTAAGTTAACTGAAACAGCACAGTCAGCTGCAGTCCCGGCTAAATGGGCTAAGTGTGGTCCCACTTTAGCCAGAGATGAAGCTCTGCCTTCATGCCATCATAACCTTCAAGAGGTCCAAGTACCCTGCCCTCCCATCTGTGGGCACCTGTAAATGTGCTGGTGTTGTTCATAAATTTGGGGCAGATGGGGTATTGGGCAGAGTCTCACTGCACAGATGACATTGCTCCAAATGTGATCACTCACTGGACAACAGACTGATAACTAAGAATGGGTGGTCCTCTCCAGGTAGCAGTGAGATGTCCTCAGGCTGCTCAGCTTCAATGCAGCAACCTGGGACTAGCCACCTTGCTTACACAAAGAGGCTGCCATTTCTCAGTCTCACTTTCTGCTTGGTCTCATGTCCCCCTCTTCTCTCTAGCCTGCACGCCTATGTCAGATGCCTTCCAGTCACTCCTTCAGATCCACTCTCCATTCTTGCTAGCAAGCTCCGTAATCCAGAAGTTTGGCCTCTGCCCACCACATCAATGAGCTCCCCTCCCCTCCAGTTTCTAGTTGAAGTCAGCTCATGGGCAGCACTAGCGGGAGGACAGAGGGAGAGAAGAGAATGCATTTTGGGCGTATTACTTCAGCTCTCTCCCTAGGGGTCACCATGGGCTGACGATACCCTCAGCCAAAGGTCACTGCTCCTGCGAGATGGTCCTCTCCAGACAGCTGGCCTCACTGGCTCCAGATACTCTTCCCTCTTTCTGTTCCCTCAGGCCTGGGAGTGGCAACAGCTCCTGGTGCTGCTAATCCCTTGGACACTGCACCATCCCTCTTGCACTCCCTACACTCTGCCTGCATCACTGTAAATAACACCTTTATTAAACTCCTCAAGGTGCCTAATTTTAGAGTGCCAAGCTTCCCTCCCCAACCCTAACAGATATAGCAGGAGACTCAGAGCAGAGCAATCTCAGCATTCTAATTCAATCTTGGGCCAATGACTACTTGTTTTAGGTTTCTGGAAGATTTTGATTCAGATTCCCTAATGACTGACCTATGTAGACCCTCAAACAAAGTGAAGGAATTTGGTATGTGTGGAGGAAAGAGAAACACGTAGCTGATGTTTAGCTCCTCCCCTTTCTTAAAAGGCACCACCTGATCTGTATCCCTCATCCACGCCCCCCACCTCCAGCCACACTGGTCTCCTTACTGTTCTTTGACCACACCAGACACAACCTGCCTGAGGTTTTATAGACCCTGTTCCCTCTGTAATACTCTTCCCAGCAAAATCCACATGGCTCACTCCCTTACCAGGTTTAGATCTTTTCCTCCAATATCACCTTTACAACTGGGCTTCCCTGCAACCCTGTTTAAAATCATCCCCATCCCAGCATCCTCTACCGCCTTCCCTGCTTCATGTCTCTCCATACCATGTGTCACTTTCTAACGTACTCTGTAAGCACTGATTGCATTTATTGATCACACACACACTCCCACATCGGCACATGAATGCTCTATGAAATGCTCCAGGCAGGCTGGAACTCTGTCTGCTTGGCTCACTATTACATCCCCAATAATCAGAACAGAAGCTCACCTGCAATTTGTTGAACAATTGAAATCCCAGTTCCAGGAAGAGACGTGTAGAAGGGAAGTGGCTGCATTATTTTGGTCCCCAAACTTCTGGTCTCTGGGCACAGCCTGTTTCTGCCAAGTCACACCTTCAGTAAGGGTCCATGCTTCATCAACAACATTCTGCAGGACAGAGAAGATGAGCTCTGCTGGGTGGTGCCACATCTTGTCACATCCAGTTTGGCTGAATTCATGGGGAGGTGATGGGTCATTCTCTCTTGTCTCCATTTCAGAAGCTGAACTATGCACTGGAAGAATAAAGTTCTTCTTTATCTGGGAAAATGACCTCACTGATCCTGGAGGAAGATACACACTTTGAGCAGATATATCCATTCACACTCTATTCGTTTTGAAAGCTCCCACTACATGCTAGGCTTTGTGCGAGAAGCTGAGAAAGCAATGAATAAAATATGGTCCTTTCCCTCCAGGTGCTGTGACATACCATGCTGGACTTCTACGAGGTGAAAAGATGAAAGGCATTCTCTTCTGTAATACAGAATCAACACATTAGACTTAGCCACTGCCGTGCAGTGCTACATCACTGAATACGTGGGGAAACTTTCATACCAGGAGAGCCAGGCCTTGACCCTGCATTTACAAGCTCTGAGAAATCAGAGACATGGTCTACTCCAATATCTGAGATCCAGAGAGTGAAACCCCAAAGTCTGGATGAGTTACCACCGCATCCTGGGATTGACAATGACCACAAACTCCTCGGGGCCGGGACAGAATCCTTGGGCTCAGCACCTGCAGAATCCCTCACAAATAAGTTTGTTTTGAGTGAGTGAAAAAAATGAATGAATGAGAAAAAATAAAGGAGGTAGGTGAATTAAAGTCACAAGTGGGTCCAATAGTCAGTATAGCTTCCATTACTTCTAAACTATAACAGCTGTGGTTCCAGAGCCTGCAGGTGTTCTGGGCTGAAACTCGTGGGCTGAGAGTCAGGGCCTCAAGAGGGGCTCAACATTAGGAGAACAAGCTCAACAATTGTAAAGATTAGAAACAGAGAACAAATCAGTAAATTTAGTTCAGGATTAGCTATTTGGACCCTCAGGTGTCAACTGAACATTGATTGTTCATTAGATAATGCAATTTCACTCAACAAAAGGCACAGCGAGAGCCCTGGGTGGTTTTAACTAGCAGAGTTGGGTATTTGCACCCTTTCGGTTCATGTGCTCTGTGAGAAACTAAATGCAGTTTCTAAGGAATCATGCGCAGGCACAGCTTTTTAAGATAGCTATCAATCTGGCCCAAATACATCACTCTGTTCACAGGATTTCCATTAAGTTTCAGTAACTGTCTCCAAGAGGTTAGACTTCAAGAACCAGAATCAAGGATGCAGGCTCCAGGATGACCAAGGGGTTAGGGGCAGGTCACGCAGAGGCCCCGTGCAAAGAATTAATTATCTGAATGCTGGGCTCAGAGGCCCAAGAGGATAGAATCAAACTTAAAGATCTGCACAGGCCAGGAAGGGCCTCCCAGCTGTTGCCCGATGGCTCTGTTGTTCAGGTGGGGCTGATAAAAACTCTTGCTCCACTGCATCTCAAAGTAGCACCAAGAATCTGGTTATAAAGCAACTAGATATGGAAATGACAATTTTATGTGCAAAGCAGATGTGTGCTCCTTCTGCCATTTCTTGGGCATATGTAAAACTTACAGGGTGTCAAAACCTCAAAACCACAGCTTTAAAACAGTACCTGTTATAATTCAGTTCAAGTTTCTAAAATGATGGTTGGCACTGTCTTCGTGCAATCAATCTGAGAAAGCTTCTGTCAACTCCTTTGCAGATGCTTTCAGTCCTGAGTATTTCCAGAAAGAACAGTACTTTTCTGTGAATAGTCTGCCAGCTGGTCTGAGAAAAGCAGGTGCAGATCTTTTTAAATACCATATGTACTTGCATGCTTTCCCTGTACTTGCGTACTCCCCTCCCTCCCCCGCTGCGATTTTGAGAAAGGATTGTTTTGGTTGTTTTATTTTTTTTCTTCTACACAATTTTCCCCAAGACTACTATGGTCAAAAGCAACAGTTATAAATACAATGTAAAGTGTTCATGCTAGTCATTTTAACTTCAAAGCGGATTCTTAACACTTTGTACATGACATTCTGTTTGTTTGAGGATCTGTCTAACCCAGGAAGAATGGCTAAGGCTGTTATGAAGAAGGAACGAGGAAATTTGTCCCCTGTTTCCTAGGACCTGTGTAAATGATGGCATCCCATTATCTCAACAATGGGCTAAGAATGGCACTGTGCTTCTCACTCGCCGTGATCCTGTTTCCCAGAATAACCGAGGCAAGAAGCTGGTTGCACTATTTCTTTGTGGCCTTGCCATCACTGCCATCCTGCCATTGCATTAGATTTTTCCATTTTGTGCATGAATGAAAATAAAATCAGAAGACCCCAGCTATCTTTGATACAAGCCTAGAATAGAAACTAGAGAAATAAACAGCTCAGTGCCTCACTCATCACTCTTGCAGGTAGAATCCTATTACATTTGAAAGTGTCCTTTGAAATTCTGATTAGCCTGAAGCCTTTGAAAGCAGATAGTTATGCAGCAGCCCATCTATAAAGCAATATTCTCTTGCTATCTCACAGTTTCCCAGTCTTTTGACCCTACACCTTCTGGAAACCTCTGGTCAGCCTCCTGCCACCACAATCAGATGTTTTTGAGCTCACCAAGGTAAAGACCCTCCACCCTTACCCCGCAGAGACTCATGAAGCTGGAGGCAAAGGGCAGAACCGGTCATGTTAGGAAAATAGTTACATAAATTGATCTGAGAGAGCAGACAGCACCAATATAACTGGAACCAGAGGGATGCTGACTTCATTTACTCATTGATTTAACAAATATTTATTGAGCACCTATTAAGTACCAGGTACTCTGCTGGCTGCTAAGGATACAATGGTAAGAAAAACAGACACTGCCTTCTCAGGATGTACAGCCTGGTCAGGGAGACAGGCATTAATCAAATAATCCCATAATCATAGACACCAGCTGCTGAGGCCAGAGCAAAAAAGCAAGGTCTACAGGGTCCTGAGAGTGTGTGGTGAGGGCTCTAACCTAGCCATGGGAGCCAGGGAAGACTGGAAGATTTCAGTGGAGGCATCATTTGACCTGAGTTCCAGAAGGTGAAGACATGAAGGAAGGAAAGCAGGAAAGCCTTCACAATGGAAGTTGTTCTGGTCCTACAGTTTAATCCAACCTGGATAGACTCAGAGCGCCCAGTGTTCAGCAAGCTGCCTCACTTAGGCCAAATGTCTGACATGCACAGGACCAATGAGGTCTCTTCTGTCGTTTCCTGTGTTCTGAGAATTTATTCTTGGTCAGATGCTGTGTTGGCCCTTTGTGCACATTATCACATCCATTCCTTACAGCATCCCTGGCGAGTCAGCAGTATCACTATCACCATTCCATAAAGAAAAAACTAAGGTGCAGAGGGGTTGAGTAACATGCCCAAGGCCAACCAGTAAGTGAGAGGCTGTGCCAGGATGTGAAGCCAGGTCCAGCAGCTGTAAAAATAATATTTTTGAGGCCGGGTGTGGTGGCTCACACCTGCAATCCCAGCACTTTTAGGATTTGGAGGCCAAGGCAGGTGGATCACCTGTGGTTCTGAACTCTGTGCTCCTAACCCCACCCTTAGCCATCTCAGATTAGACATTTTGTTTCAGCTTCTCAGGGGGAGCAATTCATCCATCTGAAGGCTGAGATGTTTCTTCTTTAGGTCTCATCAAAATTACTCTTGTTTGAAAGTAGCACCTTCCTCCCCTCTTTCATGAAATATAAGCAACAATTTGCCCACAACTTTTTCATTAAGCACCACACACACACACACACACACACACACATTTTTTTTTTCCAAAATTTATTTCAGTTCAGGCGGTGTATGTGCAGGTTTGTTAAACAGGTAAATAGTATTTCACTGGGGTTTGGTGTATGAATGATTTATTCATCCAGTTAATAAGCATATATCCAGTTGGTAGTTTTTTGATCCTCACCCTCCTCCTTCAGGTAGGCACTGGTGTCTATTGTTCCTGTCTTTTTGTCCATGTGTACTCAATGTTTAGCTCCCACTTATAAGTGACAACATGCGGTATTCAGTCTTCTGTTCCTACGTTAGTTCACTTAGCATAATGACCTCCAGCTGCATCCATGTTGCTACAAACGACATGATTTCATTTTTTATGGCTGCATAGTATTCCATATACATACACAGCTTTAAATGCTTGCAGACAGAATGTGGGCACCATTCAGCTTTCTCTTCTCCAGGAATAACAAACCCATGTCCTCTGTAAAATGGATGTCTGTATCCAGAAGCAACAGCAGGATTTCTTGGAGCAAAACAAAAATGAACAAGGCTCCTAGTGGGGTCAACTACAACATTCCAGCAGCTGTAAAAAGAATATTTTTGAGGCCGGGCACGGTGGCTCAATCCCAGCCTGACTACTCAACCTGTAATCCCAGAACGTTGAGAGGCCAAGGTGGGTGAATCACCTGAGGTCAGGAGTTCAAGACCAGCCTAGCCAACATGGTGAAGCCCCATCTCTACGAAAAATACAAAAAAATTATCCAGGTATGGCGGCCTGTGCCTGCAGTCCCAGCTACTCAGGAGGCTGAGGCAGGAGATTCACTTGAACCCGGGAGGCGGAGGTTGCAGTGAGCCAAGATCGTGCCATTGCACTCCAGCCTAGGCAAAGAGTGAAACTCCATCTCAAAAAAAAAAAAAAGAATATTTTTGGAGGAAATAGAAGAAAATATTTTTGAAGTTGGAGCCAAGTTCTAGTGTTTTTCTACAACTTTTTAATTTTCAGTTACCTCATCATTCTTTTTTATTTGCATGAGACTCCCAAATCCTAAGAACTGAGCTTCTGGATCTCCCCAGGAATGCAGCAGAGTCAGTCACTGGAACACATGAAACTAAATCATCAGGAGGATTGCTAAAGGACTCCAGAGCTTCTTCCAACATTACTGATTTCAGGGACAGGTTCTGACTGACAGCCAAAATTTTTAAAAGGTGCTAAAACTCGGTGTATTTGCATTTACACATTGTAAATCTCATTAGAGATGTGTCAGCGTGCTGGGTTCCAGTGTGGAGAGCTGGCAAGGCCCTGCTGCTGGGGAATGTTGCATGCTGCCAATCCCAGCACCTGTCACATGGACCAAAAGTCAGTTGCAACAACTTTCACTGTGTGCTGCTCACCACCTTGTGGGTCACACAAAGATCAATCCCAAAGTTTTGTTTGTGGCCTTGGTTAATCAAGATGAGTGGAAAATTCTGGAGGTATTCAGAGTACAGAATATACCCCTGAAAAAAATGCACACTTTATTCCTAGCTGGAGCTTTAATCCCATATTCTTAAATAGTCTCTTAGTCTGGTCAGCTAGGCTTAACCGCACATGAACGATCTGTTCATCAGGATTAGGTTCATTTGTGTATGCTTTAGCATAACCAACATAGAAGCTTATTTCTCTCACATAAATCCAAGCCAAAGAGCTCACAGGGCGGCTCTGTGATAACGGGGACTCAGGCTCCTTCTAGTTTGTTTCTCTGCCATCCTCAGTACATGACTTTCACCTCATGGTCCAGGGTGGCTGCTCCCATTCCAGCTATCACATATGTATTCTAGACCAGTGGCTGACAAATAAAGCCCATAGGCCAAATCCCATCTCCCACCTGTTTTAATAAATAAGGTTTTATTGGAATATAGCCACGCCCACTTGTTCACATACAGTCTATGGCTGCTTTCACAGTTTAATAACAGAGTTGACTAGTTGCAACAAAGACCATATGGCCCACAAAGCTGAAAATATTTACTCTCTGGCCCTTTACAGTAAAAGTTTGCCAACTCCTAATCTAGATGATAAAAATAAAGACAAAGAAGATCACAGCACCCCAGGCCATTTCCCCAAAGTCACATATGACATTTCTGCTTATATTTTATTGCCAGAATTTATTCTCATAACCATACCTAGTTACAGGGAAGACTGAGAAGTGTGGTCTTTATTTTAGATGGCCATGTGCCCAGATAAAATTCAGAGTTATCTTTCTACGGAAGAAGAGGAAAAGGAATTTGAGGAGTCAATTTGTCCTCCAAGGACCCTTTTGGTGCCTTAGACTCAGGACAGAGACAGGATGAATGGCTAACTCTGTCCCTTCCCTAGGTCCACAGACTGACTCTGTCCCTCTGGGTTCTAGCTCTCAGTCAGGGTTTATAGAAACAGAACCAAGCAAAGTTGAGTTCCTCCCCCTAATGACTATGGTAGAGCTGGCCCAAGCAAGAGACCCCTGCCTTTTTTGCTTTGAACCACTGCTGGGTTCTGCTTGCCTTTAACAGAAAGGCTCTCCTCTGAAGGAAGGCAACCCAGGCCCATGTTACCACATTATCCACGTGGGAAGGACAAAAAGCAATGCAAACAGAGATGGGTTAAGAGACAGAAGCAGTAACTGTCCATCAACAGATGAATGAATTTTTTAAATGTGGTATATATACACAATGAATACTATTTAGCCACAAGAGAGAATGAAACTATGTCTTTTGCAATAACATGGATGGAGCTGGAGGTCATTGAATTAAGTGAAGCAAGCCAGGCACAGAAAGTCAAATATTGCATGTTTTCACACACAAGTGGATGCTAAACTATGTGAACACATGGGCTTAGAGAGTGGAATGATAGACAGTGGAGACTCAGGAGGGTGAGGGAATGGGGAGGAGAATGAAGAGAAATTAGTCAGTGGCTACAATGTGCGTTATTCAGGTGATGGATACCTAAAAGCACTGACTTGACCACTACACAATCTATGCATGTAACAAAATTCACATATACCTCATAAATGTGTACAAATATAATTAATTAATTTTTAAAAAAATGTTTTAAGAGGCAGAGAGAGAGAGAGGTTTAAGAGAGAGACCTGGAGAAAGCTTTAAGGTGGGTATACAATTTTGTTTAAAAATCCAGGTGTGAAAAAAAATTCATCACTTTATTTTCTTTACTAAATAAATCCAATTGTAAGCCACCATCCTTCTGAGCTAGTCAGAAATTCATTGCAGTGAGTATTGGGGCTCCCTCTCCGGATTCAAGCAAAAGTCCCAGGGGCTTCTGCAGTGACACCCCCCACCCCCATCATGAGTGACGGCAGGTACACTGGGACACCATATGGTCTCTTCAGGTAAGGCTGGAAGACCCAGAAAGCAAGACTCCCTAGAAGCACCACCCCTTCCCAGGCCTTGCTCCTCCCCAGGGCATGGCACTCCTGTTTCTTTCCCAACAAAGGGAAAACTCATAGTACACCCTCATCCACACTCCCAGAAGCATACCCCTTTCTCTCCTGCCCCTCTGGCTCTTCAAGCAGCTTCTACTCTATGTCCAGTGAAAACGATATAATTAAGGACTACCTGTTGGAATGGAAGGTAGTAAGAAAAAATGTAAAACTTAGTATTTTATAGATAGATAGGCAAGTAGATAGATGTCCACCTATAAATCTAGATACAAAGAATTAAAATCTGTCTATCTCCCCTACCCTGTAGCCTATGTGCATGTCTCTATGGATTCCTGTAAATCTTGACCCCAGGCTGGATTTCCTCCTGAAAGGGGCTGTTGGTGAATGGAATGATTAGGAGGTTTGGGCAAGAGGAGGTCATCTTGAGCGCCCCCTGGAGGCATGTCTCCAAATAGCCTGTACCTGCTCTGATAACCTCACCTAAACTTAAGCCTATCCTGAAACAATCATGTATGTGGAGGTCCTTGTTGCCAGTGGAAATTTGTGTTTGCCAAGTGTGGGAAACAATCAGGCGCCATTGATGAATGGAGTTAGACTGGGGCCTGTAGAGGGTTCCTCAGGGTGGGCTAAGCGAGTTAATATTCAGCCCAGATGCACCAGTAATGTGCTTATTGTTAAAATACTCAAATACAGCTACAGTACGTGGTATAAATCTAGTACTACCCTAGCCTCTCCCCTAGTTATCTCCTCAGCTTCCCACAATCCAGAAATTAAAGGGTTAATGCATGGCTCAGTGGGAAGCCTGCAGATCCTGCCCCAAGGCTAAGATCAGTGTCCATTCTAATTGGTCAATGTCCATGACACACCAGTTGTTGAATATCTTGAAATCACTCCAGATGAGATGTTTTAAATGGTGAAGAATATAAGGTAAGGTGAGTCTTCACTTCAGGGGTCACCAGGCACTGATGTGCAGGCTGTTCACTGCACAAGTTCCCCTGACTGGGGAGTCAGTGGGTTCCAGCCTGTGCTCTGTTTGTCAAGCCACGTGCCCTGGTGTGGGACTGCATCTACCCAGAGGAAAGAAGACTTTCTCTGATGTGTGTAGAGGTGCCATGTGTTCTAGCAGCTGGCTCACTTCAGAAGCTCTTTCAAGCTTCCAGGCCTGAGTGGAAGAGGGCCTGACCTAGGATGGGGGCCATAGGCTGGGAAGTCAGAAATAGCTGCAAGAAACATTTGGAAGCATCATACAACCCTAAAAAAGAACTGATAGGTTCAGGTGCAGCAGCTCATGCCTGCAATCCCAGCACTTTGGGAGACCGAGGGTGGCGGATCACTTGAGGTCACAAGTTCAAGACCAACATGGTGAAATCCCATATCTACTAAAAATACAAAAATTAGCTGGGCGTGGTGGCACACACCCACAATCCTACTCAGGAGGCTGAGGCAGGAGAATCACTTGAACCCGGGAGGCGGAGGTTGCAGTGAGCTGAGATCATTGGACTCCAGCCTGGGTGATAGAGTGAGACTCTGTCTCAAACAAAAACAAAAACAAAACAAAACTCATGGTTAGAAGAGATGAGGGAGAGTGAAAATGTAAACCTACTTCCTATCTGAAGTATTGAAAGACTCTGTGATGGTGACAGAAAGAGAGATCAGAAAAAAATTATCAGTTGGAGAAATGATGTGATGAATTTTGTTTGCTGCCTACTGGGTGGGAAATTATAGCTAAGTATACAAACAAGATGCCCAAGTAAAACAGAGTGGGAGTGCAGGCAAGGGATCAGGGCTCCAGATGGAGAAGCTGGAGTTCTGCACATTGCAAACCTTGAGGGGCCTCTGAGAGAAGACAGAGGACCCAAAGAGCCCTTGAGAGTAAGAAGGTGGTGAAATAGGGGTGCAGCTTCATATAATGGAAAGCACTTGGGTTTTTGCACCATTAGAATTGGATTTAAGTCTTTCCTTGCTACTAACCAGCTGAGAGCCCTTGAAGACATTAACTTCTCTGAGCCTTGGTTTCTTTGAAACTTATCATAATAAGACCTACTTTACAGAGCTGCTAAGAGAATTAAGTATGTGAACTGCCTAGCAGAATGTGTGGCTAAAAGCAAGTACTCAACACCCGTTGCCATCATTAGAAGTATTATTGCTATTATTATCGGCAGAGGGCTGCATCTTAAAAAGCCTTGGTGAGCACCTACAGAGCAGGATAGGCGCGCCTGCAGAGCCAGCCAGGACAGATTAAAGGGATGTATCAGTGGCAAACTTCCCAAGATCTGTCCTAGGATTACGCCCGTTTCTCCTAGAGACAGAATTTAATATATGAATGTGATTTTGATAAATGACACGTAATATGAGCTTATCTGTGAATGAATTAGAATCACCTTCAAGCTGGGTTTGGCAACAGGAGAGATGAAGGCTGGGAAGCAGTGATGCCATAACCATAAAGGCCCTTGATGAAGAAGAAAGACTCAGCAAAGGCCTGAAGGCTTAAGCTGCCTTGGCCAGCTGGAGTCAAGCAGGGGTGGCTGGGAGGAAGCCAGCCCTGTCTTAGGGAGCCAAAGTCAGTCTGGAGGCTCTCAGGGAAGAAGGGTCAAATGTTTCCAGTTATGGAACCAGGAGAAGGCCGAACAGTCCAGATGTCACCCCGTCTGCATCTGTAACATCAGGACTTCCTAGTAGTGCTGTCCAACACCTGACCAGCCTTGAGATGCCCATATTGAGTTGAATCTTTGACACTGCCCTGCCCCTATCTCCTGACTCACATTTACTAAAGTCAACCAAAAGGAATCTTCAGCATGTGTGCAGGGCAGGGAGTCAATATCTGTGCACCTGATACAACTGAGGGAGATGTTATTTCAGAAGAGCTCTAAGGCCAAGACAGTCGGGTCTTTTCACTTCTTCATTCATTCAATATATCCAACACATATTTATTGGTGACTTCTTAATGCCACGCACTGAGCATGAAGCAGTGAAAACCTCCTGTCTAACCAATATCCAGCCTCTAGCCCCTCCTATCCCCAGCTAAACAGAGTGCTACCTTTCTTCCCTTTAGCACTGTTCCCCACCCCATGGTTCAAGGGCATCAAAACTTTCTGATGGACTTCAGCCCTAGTCCCCAACTTGCCTTTCAGCAGCTACCCCAAGCCACTTCCTTTCCTGTGTCATCTCTCACCCACACTTGTCTCTGCACAACTGGCTTAATGTCTCTTTAGTTTAAGCATCTCCATCAGCACTATGGCCTAATATATATAATGCCTTATAGTTCATAAAAGACCTGCATTCTTTATATCACAGAACCCCCACCTCTACTCTGAGATAGGTAGGGTAAGAATTATCCACTTCATTTAACCAACTTAGAGTGTTTGGATGAGGAGACTAGGATGGTACCCTGTGCCTCCTCCAATTCTCTAAATTCTGTATTAAAATGTTGTTTTAGGTATTGCTTATACCTGCCTACTTCCAAAGATAAATGAATACTACATTCATCTCTAATGGGATACTTTAGTCCCCAGCTCTTTTGATACTGGTGGTTATAATTGAACTTTGAGGGTACACAGCAGCAATTATTCTTACCCTATGCATACTCCCAAGTCCAATACTTGGCCTGAAACAGCCCCTTCCTTCTCCCAAGGAGCTCACCGCACTATCGCCTCTCCTTCTCAAATAAGTTCCTAGAATCTGATCTCCTTTCCTGGGCAAATCTCTATCTATAACTAACTACCTTACACTTACAAGTTGGGCAACGTGACTGACACTGTGAAGACAGTGTGACTGTCTTCCCCACTGACCACCACACCCTAGAGGGCAAGAGCTTATACCCCATGCCTGGTACTGTGAATTACACACACAATAATGAATTAAATTCTTCTGGTTCAATTCTTCCTAAATACCATTCATGATCCCTTCTGCAAAGATTACCCTGCAAAAAATATTTGTTCTTCAGCCTTCCCAAAGTGTTAATATTCATATTCACGTTGCTCTCAGTATTTGTTTAGTTGTCCTAAGCACTTCTGTCCTGAGTACTTTTGGTTAAACAGGTGATTTAACCAAACTGTAAAGCACTCAGCATGCCTAGTTCCACATTCTGAAAGTTGCTTAGTAAAAGGTTTTTGATCTTGGTGGTAGGTTGATGGTAAAAGTAAAAGCCATTAGGACTGTAATTAATGAAGATGCTTTATGCAAGTTTTCCCCAAGGGCAAGTGAGAGGACATGTAATCCCATTACCGATACTTGATTTTTCACTCTCGGGAGATTTCCCCACTAATTAGTCAGAAACTGTAATTTACCCTATACTTGAAGGAATGTGTCACATGAGGACACTTCTAATTTATTTCTGACCTTCTTTGAATTTAGAGGCACATATGCCATTGACCAGCATTCCTCCCAATTGCCATTTTCCTGCCACCAAAAAAAAGAAGAAAAGAAAAAAAGGTAAGGATTTGTCTAAGACCTGAGAAGGGAAAGCAAGCTCAGAATACATGTCCTAGCACTCCGCTTTTCTAAAGGTTTTGTCCAACTGTCCTGCGGTGTTTTCTCAAGCCTTCCCTCTACTGACCAATGAGCTTTCTTCTACATTTTCAGGACTTTGAAATGTACAAAGAAATGTAAGCAGAAGTGATGTCTGTCATACCTGGGTGGAAACTTTAAAAGCTAATCCACAGCTTGTTCCATACCCTCTCCCTTCTGCTACAGCAAAGAGGAAGTTCCAGATGATGGCTGGTCAATAAGCCTGGGTCCCCAAGTGAGAACAGCATGTAACACATCCCCCAGCCAATTCATGATGGACCTGGAGAGTAAGAAAGAAAGAAACTTTGCTGTTTGAAGACACTAAGACTTGGGGGTTGTTTGTTACTGAAGCATAACTTGGCCCATCCTGATGGATATAATCATCCTATGTTATGGAAACCCTATCTCCGACTTAAATAAGTTATATTTTGCTATTGCCCCCTGTATTTTCTCCTAGAAGCCTACCTGCACAGTTGACCTCAGTGGGCAGCCTTTCCGTTCCTTATAGATTTCATGGCAACTTATTCCTAGAATTCCGTCTCCAAAATAATCTAGTCACAACATTCCACTCCTGGGGAAAGCCACTCCATTCCTCCTTTTCCAAAAGTCCAGCAAAAGCCTCCACTGGGGTTTGATGGAAAGGTGTGTAATCTATCACACATCCTATATTGTTCCCTTTTTCCAGCTCCCAGCCCTGAAGGATGCAGGGCCCGGTGGGGCCCCCTGGCCACTGAGGGAACAGGAGTCACCCAGTCGCCGTGTTCTGACAGCTTGTCACATTATTTTTCCCTGTGGGGGCTCTGCTCCCTCCATCTAACCTTCTTCTCTGTCCCCTGAGACCAGAGGCCTCTATACAAGGCCCCCGAGGCAAAGCAAAGCAAGATTGATGCCCTACGAACGGCCATGCCCGGGAGAGCTCGCGGTTCAATGCATAGAGCAGCCCTTTCTTCCCCATTTCAGGTTCCCACACTGGACACCAAAGCGGGAGCTCAGACCCAGGGCAGCAAGAATTCAACCTTTGTTCATCCTCCGAACACAAATGATCCACCACATTCCCCAATCTCTCCAACACAGGCCCTCGCACCTCGCCTACTCAAAATCTTTCTGAAGGTGTCCCAGGCCCTTTGGACAGAGGAGCTGGAATCAAAAGGTGATTCAAAAAGTTTGATTGTAGCATGAAAAAAAACCCACTCATTTAAATACTGGCCAAGGAGAAACCCATCTCCTATTCCCACACCCACCAATGTGCCTTCCTCCCCACTTGCCCCATTAAAGCAAGTGGTGCTTGAGGGCTATAGACTGTGTAATTCTGCTACAAAATCATAAATTAGCATGAATACCAATGGTTTACTTGCATCCCCAGTCCCCTGAATGTGCAGGTAAAAGCCTCCTAAAGGCTCAGACCTAAGAGCAGGGCTCTGGGACTTCCAGGGGCTGTCAGGCAATACATATAAAAATGATTTCATCTAAATTCCCTGAGAGGTTTCATAGACCAAAGCACCTCTGAAGGACAAAGAGACAACTGTAAAATTACCTGAAAATAAATGCTTCTAAAGTGGTTGGAAGGAATCCAGGGTAAGGGAAATTCGAGGGCCAATAACTAATCCATCAGCTCTTTTTTTTTTTTTTTAATCCCACATCTGGATTTTTTTTTCCAAGGCCATAGCCTGTCACCATGCAGTTTATCAGCTGTCACTCCATCTCAATTCTGGGTGACGTGAGATCAATGGTGTAAAACTGCTCTCAGATCTATAGAGAAACTTATAACATCAGGCTCTACCATGTCCTGGCTGGTCCTGGGTCCCAGGGTTCTGAGGCAGAGGCTGCCATGCAGACTTCATTTCCATTTCAAAAGTGGACTGTGACCCACTTAAAGCAAGTGAGTTCAAGCTGTCAGATGCAAAGGAAGACCTAAGTCAGAAGTCTTCTGCACCTCAGAACAATGACTTTGAGGAGGAAGAAAAAAGACTAGCCAATGATTAAAATTCTCTCTGCCTAGAAAAGGCTCTAGCAACCTGCCTTAATTTCTTTTAAGTCATGTGGGATTTATTAATAACAAAACCCTAAATTTGTAGCAACATATTTTAGGCTCTGAGACCAATTAATCCATCCAGTTTATGTAACTATAGAACTCCTGCATGTAGTTGAGGCACAGATTTGTGGTTCTTCACTGAAGGTTTACTTCATTACCCACAACCTCCTTTTCCCCCATGAACTCTGTAATCTCTTCTAATTCTGCCTCAAAGTGCCCAAGCACCAAAAACAAGGTCGTAGGAACCCAGGCCACATCCCATATCCCACACCCTCCAGCCAAAAGGCTCCAGGGAAATTTTTAATTTCTCCCTCACACACACTGAATCCTTGGGGTGTTAAGGGAAACACCCCTGGGCCATGGACAGCTGTAGAACATCCCACTTCCACCCCACCATCATTTGTCATGGACAGATGTCCAACAGAAGATACACTGAGGTGCCACTAGATTTGCTCGTGGTTGAACCCAGAGAAGCCTCAACTTGCTGAGAAAAAGTAAATCCTCTCTCCCACCACTGTCCACCTGCATTCTTCTTGGAACTAAACTCAAGAGGAGGCTCCCAGGAGGAACTGCATTCTCCAGAGGACTGGTGATGGCTGGAGAACACCAACCAGCAACTCCTACACCATTTGCTTCAGCTCCTGGTTGGAGGGAGATGGGACTCATAGTAGGAAACACAGTCCTCAGGCTCAGCCCAGAGACAAACAAGAGTCATCAGAGTGTGCTCTTCTCTCCCGAGTCTCTTGGGATTTGACCTTACCAGTCACTCACTACTCTTCCCTAAAGAGTTACTTGAGAGAATTACCCTTGACTTTCCTTCCAGGTCAAATTTCCACCAGCGCAGGCTTCTTTCTCCACTTCCCTTTCCCTGCACCTGCTTTTCTTTCACTTTACTCTAGTGAGCCTATTTATGGCGGGGTGACAACCTTCAACACTCTCCATTGCCTTAAGAGTAAAACCCAAATGCCTTAACAAGATACACAAAGCACCCACCTGCTCACCCCGCCTTTCATCACCTCTCTGTACTCACTAGGTCCTTTCATAGAGCCTTACACCCCAGCCCTGAGACTTTTGTTTCACTTGCTGTTCGTCCTGCAAGGAATGCTTTTTTCATCTCCACCCCTACCTTCTCCCTTTCTACTCCTAGCTAATTTCTATTCATCCTTCAAAACTCAACTCAAATGTCACCCAAAAGCTTTCGCTGAGTATTCCCATTTCCCAGCACAACTGGGCCTCCCACCTCTGGGCTCATACACTCAGGCAGAGCATACCTGTACCACTGTTCTTAGGCCCCGGGCCACATGCCCAGATATTCCTCTTCCTCAAGAAGCCACCTGTGATCAGCAGTGGTGTGGGCCTTCCTCACAGCACTTCTCAAACGCATTTGCTGTCTGATTACTCTTCTATCTCCTCATCCTCAGGGTTGGCAGGATCTAACTTCTTATTTCAGAACAGTTTTACATTTATAGAAAAATTGTAGCACTAGTCCAGATAGTTCCCATAACCCCACGTCCCCTGTCATTAACATCTGGTACTTTTGTTACAATTAATAGCTAATATTGTTATTATCTAAAGCCCACATTTTATTCAGATTTCCTTGCTTATTCTCTGATGTCCTTTTTCTGTGCCACAATACCACATTACATTTAGTCATCATGTCTCTTTAAGCTCTTGCTGTGACAGTTTCTCAGATTTTCCTTTTTTTGATTATTTTGACAGTTTTGAGGCATACCGGTCAGTTTTTGCAGAATATCATCCTTCAGTTTAGTTTTATCTGACGTTTTTCTCATTATGAGACTGAAGTTCTGTGGTCTTGAGGAAGATCACAGAGATAAAGTGCCATTTTCATCACACCATACCTAGGGTGCATACTGTCAACATGACCTATCACTGTTGATGTTGACATTGAGGACCTGACCAAGGGAGTGTTTGACAGCTTTCTCCATGTAAAGTTACTCTTTTTCTCTCCACTCCATACCGTATTCTTTGGAAGAAAGTCACAATCCACGTAGTCCATACTTACAGAGTGGGAAATTATGATCCACTTTTTTGTGGGCAGAGAATCTACTACATAAGTTCTTCAATAGTCTTCCTTGTGGTAGAATTGTCTCTTCTTTCCTATTTATTTATTTGATCATTTATTTGTATCAGTATGGATACTTTATTTTTTAATCTGTTTCCACAGCATTTATCACAAAGTCTAGAACTTAGTAAGTTCTCAATAATATTGGTTGAGAGAATGAAGGTGTTACAGACTGACCTCCAAAAACTCGTAAGTTAAAGGCCTGACTCCTAGGACAACAGACTCTGACTGTATTTGGAGATAGAGCCTTTAAACAGATAATTAAGATTAAATGAGATCATAAGGGTGGGCTCTAATCCAGTATGACTGGTGTCCCTTTAAGAAGAGGAAGAGATACCAGGGAACTCAGCACACAGGGAAAAGGCCATATAAGGACACAGAGAGAAGGCAGCCATCTGCAAGCCAAGGAGAGAGGTCTCAGGAGAAATCAACCCTGTTGGCACCTTGATCTTGGACTTCGTGCCTCCAGAATTGTGAGAAAATAAATTTTTGTTGTTTAAATCACCCAGTATATGGCATTTTGTTATGGCAGCTCTAGCAGAGTAATAGAGGGGTCAAACACTTTTTGTACCTTGGCTCAGTATAAGTCAGCAGGAGGTCACCTGCTGCTCCTATATTTCCACTATCCAGGCATTCCACTGTCCAGGAGGGAAGGTCCCTTGAAATAGTCTGCTCCTCCAGAATTATGGGCTCCTGTCCATTAAATATCTGTATCTGTAGGTGGTTTCAGTCAGAATACATGGCTTTTATAGAAATGAGTAGGAAAAAAACTCCACTGAGAACTCCTTTTTGTCAACATCTGATCTCAACTAGCAAGTAAGGTACCAAAAGGTTTTGAAATGACATGAGGGCACAAAAATTGGTGGAACCCTCAGGTGACCATTGTCTCTTTCCTCTGGGATCTATATACCTACCACAATACCTATTATTTCCAGAGAGGAATGAGGGAATTGGGGGGACAGTTGTCACTAAAGCAAAGAGGCAAACAGGAAATGGGAGAGTTATTTTTCTTTCTGAACAAATCCCTCCCCTATAAAATAAGAGGTTTAGATTACATAGTCTTTGATGTTTCTTCCCTGTGCTTTAAAGGGAAATAAAAACTAACATGTGTTCCTAAGCACCTGATATTATATCATCTTACACGGTCTTCAAAACAACCTTGCAAAGTACTATTATTATACCCATTTTGCTGATAAGGGAACTAAGTAAGATACAGAGAGGCCGGGCGCTGTGGCTCATGCCTGTAATCTCAGCACTTTGGGAGGCTGAGGCAGGATGATCACTTGAGGTCAGGAGTTCGAGACCAGCCTTGAAAACATGGTGAAACCCCGTCTCTACCAAAAAATACAAAAATTAGCTGGGTATGTGTGGTGGTGCACGCCTGTAATCCCAGCTACACAGGAGACTGAGGCATGAGAATCGCTTGAGCCCAGGAGGCGGAGGTTGCCGTGAGCGGAGATCACGCCAGGGCACTCCAGCCTGGGCAACAGAGCAAGACTCCATCTCAAAAACCAAACAGAAAACAAAAACAAAAAACAATACAGAGAGAAAATAATTTGCACGGGTCACACAGCCAATCAGTGTAATGATCAAATTTGAACCCAAGCAGGATGATTCCAGATCCTGCAGTCAACAGCTGCGTTCTGCTTCTTATCAGGTAAAGCAGGTCTCCCAGAGTGACACACAGAACACACAAAATGAAGAGTGGCCCAAGATCTGGAAATGATCCAGGGTTTGTGAGCATCTGGCACTGGAATCAATCCAAAATCAATGTTTAAATAAGAGTTACCTTCACCCCCAAATTGTCTCATTGTCTGACTGCTGAATTTGAATCAGGGCTATGGAGAATGCTGCTTTGTGGTTTACTATACAGTTTAAAAGTCACCATGCCAGTACTGACAGCCCAACAAATACACACACAGAGAGAGATAACTTTAAAAAAAAAAAAAAAAAAAAGAATTTGGAGTGCAGAAAACAGCTTGGTTGCATTTCTAGTGCACCAACCCCAGAAAACCCAGAGGCTTCAGAATTTGATGAGATTTTTGCAAAGTGTGTTTTCACTACAAAAATAAATTAGATGCCCCGAAGAGCTTCCTCTGTTCTTTGCTTGGCCGAGCACTTGCTGCAAACTTCCCTCAGGGGTTTACCCAATGGTGAGCCTGTAGGAGGAAAAACCACGGCCCTGGGCTTATTTTTAAAGAAAAAAAAAAGTAAAAGGTTAAAAAATAACCCCTCTTCATCCATCCTTAGAATTACACTTTCCAGTGAAGTCTAGTACCCTTTCCTGGTAGATATAATCCTAATTAAAAATAAATTACATGCTGTATAGAACTTGAAATGGACAAGATAATCCTATTACATATGATAATATATCCTGATTTTCTTTCCCGCTAAACTGTGGGAGATATCAGATCAGCCTGAGCCCCCCATTGTCGCCTCTTTGAAAACTTTCCTAGAGCCCTAATCCATCACGTGACGCCCATGCCAATCTTGGTGTTCGCACGCGAGTTTCACAATGCCGGCATTAGGCTCGGTAACAGAAACCCAGCTTTGCGGAGCCCGCAACATTTGCATTTCGAGAAAACGCCGGCCATTGTGGAGCTGTGTTTGTTCTCAAGATTGCGAGACAGTTGCCGGCGAAGTTGCTAAAACCGAGAGAAAGGGGCTCCTTTGAGCCTGCCCAGACCTTTTGGTATGATAACAAGGCGATTCGAGCGGCTTTTGTGAGGCCTGATCAGCGCTCAGGCGGGCGAGCTCCCCTCCCTTTCCCCTACTCCTCTCCAGCGCCACCTCCCCGGACATATTTTCCTTCCCGGGGAGTTGCTGCGGACGTTGATGCGCTATTTTAAATCGTATTTCCATAATCGAGCGGCTGTCCTCTGCCGGCCCGGAGCTCACGGTGTTCGAGTGCCTTCACACCTCCACCGCCGGCACGGAAAGACCTGTGCGCGCCAGTGGCGGCTGGAGACTCGCGGCTCCCTTCCCCGGCTCCCCGGCTCCCCGGCTCCCCGGCTCCCCGGCTCCTGGCTCTCAGCCTCCCGGCGCCGCCGCCGTTGTGGCTACTTCCAATCGACGAGGGCCTGGCCACGGAAAAAACGCTTTAGACCTGCTACCAGCCACCCTACACCCCTCCTCCCGCCTCCTGGCTTTTGCCTGCCCCTACTCCCCTTTCCTTTTCCCACTTTCAAGCACGCCTTGGTTTATTTCAGCCTTGAGAATGAGCATGCTGACGCGGAATCACTTTGAGTAGAAATTGCAAGTAGTTCCGAATCTCTGGCCAAGCGAAAAACCCAAACTTAGCGCGTGGCGGGGCTCCCGAGTCCAGCCCAGAACTGCGGGTTGCAGGTGCGCAGGGGACGCTGGCGCGAGGTCCGGGTCCCAGCCACTCGCGGCCGGGCTGTGCTCGCGGGAACCGCTAAAATCCCTTCCTTTGGGACTCCGGCCCCATTTCCTCCCACTTTCCCCACCTTCCGGGTCCTCCGCCCAGCAGCATTAGCACCAGGCGGGCCTGGACTGCCCTGGGTACGCCAGCGGAAGCGCTGAGGCCGCTGTCCACCAGCCAAGTTCTGAACCTGTTCCCGTCTGGGTCTCCGGGGGAAGAGGGGTGAGGAGAGATGACATTAGCCTAGGGGCGCTAAAGGTCACCAGCCAGCCCCAGGCTGGGGTGGGAATGTTGCAGGGCTCGGAAGGAAAATAGAAAGTTCCTTCGGCTGCGTGTACCCCCCAAGGAATATCTCTTGGGCGGGGACAGTGGGAGGGCAAGATACTAAATCGCACTTGGGAGATGGAAGATAGCGGAAGAAAGGGCTGCGATTTGGGCTCCTGTAGGGGGCGCTCCTCCTTCCACGTCCCCGCGCGGCTGCAGATGCCTGGCCTTATTGCTTTTAGCATTCCCAAGGCTACAAGGTGGAAGAGGTGGAGAAGGGAACCCAGAGACACACCGCTCTGAGGAAGCCTCCAGCAACTCACCATCCCCCTCCCCAGTCTTGTAAGAGCTTGTATTTATGGATGGCTGGAGCTGCATGTTCCGCTCTCTGACAGTTCCAAGCACCTCTCTCATCCCCACTACCCAGCTCCCTGCTTGGTCTCCATACTCCAGGGAAACTCCTGATCCTCTTCTGAAAAAAACCCCAAAACACACTCCCTCGAGTTTGAGGGAAAGGAAAACATGGATAGGACGCTGACAGCAGGACCAAAATCGGGATTCTGAAGAATGTTTACTGAATGCAATCTGCTTACCAAACCTATCGCCTAAAAAGAAAAATTTCTTCCAGTGAGTGGCTTTTGTTTTTTACCTTTCCTCCTTCCTGTGTATTTGCATAGACTGCTCAATAAAGCCCTTCAGTAAGAATCATTAAGAATCCGTCTTGTTGCAGATCCGAGCTCCATCTCCCTGGCCGTCAGGGATGGGAGGGGGCTATCTGTGGGGCAGCGCAGCGCCCGGCCAGCCCCAGGATCGGCCCAGCCCAGATTTTGGCAGTGCCGAAGCTCCACACTTTCCTAGGCAGATGGTTAAGTTCCCCCCACGTTCCTGCCAGGTTTCAACGTCACACTGTGATTTTGTTCTTCTGGAACCGGACGAGTGTTGCTTCCCAGAGTGGCCCTATTAGAACAGAAAGAAAATCCTCTAAATAGGCGGAACAAGGCATCAGGAGGAAAAAGTTCTCTAAATGCACTTTAATATGAGCCGGGTATTGTGTGGAATTCAGCGCCCATCACCGTTTAGCCGGAGAGTTATGGCAGTGATTGGGGATGAATAGAGGAACATAATGGATACATGTGGCGTTTGCTCATTATATTCAAGTTAGTCCAACTCCGCTGTGGAAACTGTTCAACTTTCTCTCCCCTTAGCTTGTCACAGTGAAATAATACAGACATTGGGGCCTCCAATGGGATCGCCTGCCACACCATTCTATTTCCACTACTAACGAGGGCTTCATAAGCCTTTGATACAGTCTGATCTTTGAAACCTTTCCAAATCTCCTCAAGCTTATGCTAAATCCTATTTGGAACTTTTTTTTTCCTTGCCTGCTAGCGCCCAGGGCTTAAGAAAGCCATTTGGACAGTGACGTGCATACTAACATATCGCGGGGCTCTTTTCTGAAAGGGAAGTGGCAGCTCTGATCACCGGGGCTCACACGAGCAAAACACAATTGCGTACACAAATTTGAATAAAATCAATTTTCCCTTATCCTTCAGGCTTCTTAATCGAGAGGCTGTTCCAGGCACCGTAGCTAGGAGAGAAGGAAAGCAGAGCCTCATTCAGCAGAGCAAGTCTGTAGGTAGGGGGCTGCAAGGGTTTGGAAGCCTCAGAGGTGCAAAATGCAGAGTGTGTGCGTTGGCAGGGGCTGGGGGAAGAGGGAATCTGGAGCCACTGGGGTGAAACCCCAGGGTGTTCGCACTTAGTTCTAGCCGCAGCACGGAGGGAGGCAGGCGACAATTAACAAAACCATCCGCTCCTTTTACTCCTGGAGCCCTGTGCCAACTCCTCTACATGCAGGGTGCTGACAAGAAAAGGGGGAAAAAGCAAAAGGAGTTAAACAAAAGAAAGATTCCCTAATTTTCCTTTCTTGTTTTCCCCTCTAAGCCTTTCCACATTAAAGGGATTGTCAGAGGCAGGCGGAGGAGCGACGCGAGGGGGAGGCGGCCATTGGCTGCCTGGCTCGGGTGATTAGCATATCGGCGGCTATAAAGGCAAAGGCGGCGCGAGGCGGCGCAGCTTCTGTAAGAGAGGGAAAGGCGCAGGGTGAGGGCGGGTCCGCGCGTCCTCAGAGCCCGCTGGAGGCGCGGAGCTGCCACCCGCAGACTTCTCCCGCTCACGGCTCGCAAAGAGCGTGATTCCGAGAGCCTGAGACTGACGCCCGACCTTGAAACCAGAGAAGACTTCCTTAGCCTTTCGGATCGCACTTGAGGCTAGAGGCATGGGTCCTGTGAGGCGTTGGGGCAGCCCCTGCCTTTTCCCCTTGCAGCTCTTCAGCCTCTGCTGGGTGCTCTCAGTGGCCCAGAGCAAAACAGTCCGATACAGCACCTTCGAGGAGGATGCCCCCGGCACGGTCATCGGGACCCTGGCCGAGGACCTGCATATGAAAGTATCGGGTGACACAAGCTTCCGCCTGATGAAGCAATTCAACAGCTCTCTGCTCCGGGTGCGCGAAGGCGACGGGCAGCTGACCGTCGGGGACGCCGGACTGGACCGCGAGCGGCTGTGTGGCCAGGCCCCGCAGTGCGTGCTGGCCTTCGATGTGGTCAGCTTCTCGCAGGAGCAGTTCCGGCTGGTGCACGTGGAGGTGGAGGTGAGGGACGTCAACGACCACGCGCCGCGCTTCCCCCGGGCCCAGATCCCGGTAGAGGTGTCCGAGGGTGCGGCCGTGGGCACGCGCATCCCCTTGGAGGTGCCGGTGGACGAGGACGTGGGCGCCAACGGGCTGCAGACCGTGCGCCTGGCCGAGCCGCACAGCCCCTTTCGCGTGGAGCTGCAGACGCGAGCGGACGGCGCTCAGTGCGCGGACCTGGTGCTGCTGCAGGAGCTGGACCGCGAGAGCCAGGCCGCCTACAGCCTGGAGCTGGTGGCCCAGGACGGCGGCCGCCCGCCGCGCTCCGCCACTGCTGCCCTCAGTGTGCGCGTCCTGGATGCGAATGACCACAGCCCGGCCTTCCCTCAGGGCGCCGTGGCCGAAGTGGAGCTGGCGGAAGACGCGCCCGTGGGCTCCCTGCTTCTCGACCTGGACGCAGCCGACCCCGACGAGGGCCCTAACGGCGACGTGGTGTTCGCTTTTGGCGCCCGCACCCCGCCGGAGGCGCGCCGCCTCTTTCGGCTTGACCCGCGATCGGGCCGCCTCACCCTGGCCGGGCCGGTGGACTACGAGCGTCAGGACACCTACGAGCTGGACGTGCGGGCGCAGGACCGCGGACCCGGGCCCCGCGCTGCCACCTGCAAAGTCATCGTGCGCATCCGCGACGTCAATGACAACGCACCCGACATCGCCATCACCCCGCTGGCCGCCCCAGGCGCGCCGGCCGCCTCACCCTTCGCCGCTGCCGCCGCCGCCGCTGCGCTCGGGGGAGCGGACGCTAGCTCGCCGGCGGGAGCCGGGACGCCCGAGGCTGGCGCCACTTCGCTGGTGCCGGAGGGGGCGGCGCGCGAGAGCCTGGTGGCCCTGGTCAGCACCTCGGACAGGGACTCGGGCGCCAACGGGCAGGTGCGCTGCGCCCTCTATGGGCACGAGCACTTCCGGCTGCAGCCGGCCTACGCGGGCAGCTACCTGGTGGTGACCGCGGCGTCGCTGGACCGCGAACGCATCGCCGAGTACAACTTGACGCTGGTGGCCGAGGATCGCGGCGCGCCCCCGCTGCGCACCGTGCGGCCCTACACGGTGCGTGTGGGCGACGAGAACGACAACGCGCCGCTCTTCACGCAGCCGGTCTATGAGGTGTCGGTGCGCGAGAACAACCCGCCAGGCGCCTACCTGGCCACGGTGGCCGCCCGGGACCGGGACCTGGGCCGCAACGGCCAGGTCACCTACCGGCTGCTGGAGGCCGAGGTAGGCCGCGCCGGGGGCGCTGTGTCCACTTATGTCTCGGTGGACCCGGCTACCGGAGCTATCTACGCGCTGCGCAGTTTCGACTATGAGACGCTGCGCCAACTCGACGTTCGCATCCAAGCTAGCGACGGCGGCTCCCCTCAGCTTTCCAGCAGCGCCCTAGTGCAAGTGCGCGTGCTGGACCAGAACGACCATGCGCCGGTCCTGGTGCACCCGGCGCCAGCCAATGGCTCCCTAGAAGTGGCGGTGCCTGGGCGCACCGCAAAGGACACCGTTGTGGCCCGTGTGCAGGCCCGGGATGCAGACGAGGGAGCCAACGGGGAGCTGGCGTTCGAGCTGCAGCAGCAGGAGCCGCGCGAAGCCTTCGCTATCAGCCGCCGCACGGGGGAGATACTGCTCACCGGCGACCTCTCGCAGGAGCTACCTGGCCGCGTGTTCAGGGCGCTCCTGGTCATATCCGACGGTGGCCGTCCCCCGCTCACCACCACCGCAACTGTCAGCTTCGTGGTAACAGCAGGGGGCGGGCGTGGGCCGGCTGCGCCTGCCAGTGCGGGAAGCCCCGAGCGTTCCCGCCCGCCTGGCTCTCGGCTCGGGGCGTCTGGGTCGGCGCTGCAATGGGACACGCCGCTGATCGTCATCATCGTGCTGGCCGGGAGCTGCACGCTGCTGCTGGCCGCCATCATCGCCATCGCCACCACCTGCAACCGCCGCAAGAAGGAGGTGCGCAAAGGGGGGGCCCTCCGGGAAGAGCGGCCCGGGGCGGCGGGCGGCGGAGCCTCGGCTCACGGCTCCCCGGAGGAGGCCGCCCGGGGAGCCGGGCCCAGGCCCAACATGTTCGACGTGCTCACCTTCCCTGGCACCGGCAAAGCGCCCTTTGGCAGCCCCGCGGCGGACGCGCCTCCGCCTGCGGTCGCCGCGGCCGAAGTGCCGGGCTCAGAGGGCGGCAGCGCCACTGGGGAAAGCGCCTGTCACTTCGAAGGGCAGCAGCGGCTCCGCGGCGCGCACGCCGAGGTGAGGCCTTCCTTCGGCTGGGCGCCCCCGTCCGAGCTCCGCGGACAGGCTAGGGGAAGGGAGACTGGAGGGGTAGGGTGGGCGCATGCAGGTAGACACTTAACCTGTCGCACTTGTTTTTTGTTTCTTATCCAACTCTCCCCCCACTCCCATTCCCCTATTCCCTGCTGCAGCCCTACGGTGCCTCCCCGGGTTTTGGAAAGGAGCCGGCGCCCCCTGTGGCGGTGTGGAAAGGACACTCATTCAACACCATTTCTGGCAGAGAAGCAGAGAAGTTCAGCGGCAAAGACAGCGGTAAAGGGGACAGTGATTTCAACGACAGCGATTCCGACATCAGCGGGGACGCTCTGAAAAAGGATCTCATCAACCACATGCAGAGTGGTGAGGACTCTTCTTTCCCGCCAAATTCGGCATTCCTCCCTTCCCTCCCCTTCACCACTGTCTGCCTCCTCTCAATCTCGGTTCCCAGCCCCCTTCCCTCTTCCCCACTTTTTCTCACTCCTCCAGCTGCGGATCCGGGCCTGCCTCACACAGTGAATTTCAAAATGCCAAGTCGAGGCAACTCCAGCTCTTGAATAAAGCACACCCTCATCCTGTTAGGCAGCAGCATGGGTGATGCTAGCCATTAAAAAGGGGGTTCTGCTTATCAATTTTTTTTTCACTTCCAGCTGAAGAAGCTGGACCAGTTTTGCATTAAGATGGCTTTACAGGAAGCAATGTGCCTTCGACTCTTGAGACACGGTGTATATCTTTATGCGACAGCCTTTCCTTTCAGCTGCCCTGACCCAGGCTGACGTTCTGAAGATGGAAGCCTGGGTACGTATAATCTCAGGAATAATCGTCATGCTGTTTCCTTTTCCCTTTCGTGTTAGGACTGTGGGCGTGCACCGCTGAGTGTAAGATCCTGGGCCACTCTGACCGCTGCTGGAGCCCATCCTGCAGCGGGCCCAACGCACATCCGTCGCCTCACCCACCAGCCCAGATGTCAACCTTCTGTAAGAGCACGTCCCTGCCTCGGGATCCTCTGCGCAGGGACCATTACTATCAGGCCCAGCTGCCCAAGACAGTGGGGCTGCAGAGCGTCTATGAGAAAGTACTGCACAGAGACTATGACAGGACAGCCACTCTGCTCTCCCCTCCCCGTCCAGGGAGGCTCCCAGACCTGCAGGAGATTGGGGTACCCCTCTACCAGTCCCCTCCTGGCAGGTACCTGTCCCCGAAGAAGGGAGCCAATGAAAATGTGTAATCCCATGCTGCATGTCTTCACACATATACAGGTCACTCCGAGAAGCCCCTAAGTTATTGACCGGTTTCAGTGTTGTATATATAAATATGCAAGATGTGCCTTAAAATGAAGTTGTTGGAAGCTATTTCCAATCACATTGGTACTGTTTGGTATTTGCAAACAAAAATGTAGTTAATGTAATTTTTATGAAATGTGTGCAGTATTTAATTTTTCTTATCATGCTATTGACTTTAATTTCACTTGCGGCTTGCCATTTTCTTAGTGTTTTTAACCTGTACATTGTGTAATGTAATGTTTGTATATAATGAAATTTTGTTATATTTTTATATAATAAAAGCTAAAGTGGAAGTTATTGCCAAAGGAACTGTCTGCAAGACAAAAAACAAAACATGTTGGAATTACTTAATTGAAATTTATCTTTCACCTGAAACAACCTAGTGTTTGAGAAATTTTGCCTTGCCAAGAATAACTTGTATATCTTGACTCTGTGGTAGATTTCAAGTTCAATGTTATTTAATTACATTTGGTTTTCTGTAAACCGTGTCACCTATAAGCACAGTAATAAAAGATTTGTCATGTGTTTGAAGAATCTGCTAATTGCTTTTCATGAAGTTGCCTATAGTCAGACATACACAAATAATTTGAGTATCAGAATGAAACCTTCTTTCAAGTGCTATTTGGGCATTATTAATGTTCATGACAATATTAAACCTGTAGGATTTCAAGTATTGCAAAATGTCACCCAAGTATTAAAAATGTGTGTTGATTTCATAAATTATGTGCATCTCCATATGCATTAGTCTATAAAATCCCTGCTCTCATTTATTCACTAGGTAAATATTCATTGAGCAGCCACCAAAAAGTGAAGAAAGCTAAGTTTGGGTTGTTCATTCACTAATTAAACAAGCATCTGTAGAACTTTTACTAGCTGCTGGTACCTCCTCCTCAAGCTGGAGTTTGAGGTGAAGAAGACATAGTCCCAAAGAGCCCTCAGCTTATTCGGGGTGTTAGTATCAAAAAGACTAACATCTTAGTCTTTTGGAATATAATAGGTTCCCACTACATTCTGTCCTACTTCCTCTTTCCTTGCCTTCCTCTGGAGCCAGTCTCCAAAGTAACTATCATCACTATCCCATTCAAATTTATGGGCAAAATGACATGATGTTTGGGATTCGCTTTACAATGTTCTAGAAAAAAACACAGGGAGCTATGTGAAACAAGATCGATTTGATAAGATATTGATAATTGTAAATGCTAGCATAGGTGCATGTGAGGTAGGGAAATTTCACCAGTATCTCTAAATGTTTGTGTTTGAAAATGTACATAATGGAAAGTCTTAAAAAAAGACACTCAAGAGTACTATGCCTATGTCTTATACTCTATGGATTTCATTTGAAATTAAAATGATGATAAGCATAATGAGACCTAACATTTACTGAGCAAGTCTTTTGTGAGCAGAGCTCCTTACCAAGCATTCTGCATGAATTATCTCATTTAATCAGCAAACTACCCCCAGGATATGGGAAGCATCATTAACTCCATTTTGCAAATAAAGAAACCAAGGCACAAGAAGGTTAGATAAAATGCCAAAAATCACACAGCTAGTAAGTATCCAGGGTGAGATTCAAACCTAGGTTATTCAGTGCAAAAAATAAAACAAAGTAATGAAACAAGTTGTTTTTTGTTTGCTTTTCTTTTTTTTTTTTAACCTGAAAGAAACAAGGAGTTAGGTAGAAAAGTCCCAATGCATTGCCTTTACTTCATGATTACTGTTTAGCCCTTTATATTTGTGAAGTGCCTGTGTTCCTTTATTACTAATTATAGAGTGTGCGGCACTGTAATGAATAGAGAAGCCCTCAAAGCCGCCTGTTGAAGTCATAATTGAAACCAGTGGTAGCTCCAGGCTGAACAGCAGGGTGGGTACACATAAGTGCTTCACCACCCACAGCCTGTGCAAAGTTCAGCTGTTTCTGCAGGCAAGGGAGTCGCACATGCGCCTGACAAGCTCAGACTGCCCAAACCGTGGATTCCGAAAGAAAACATTACAGCTCCAGAGCCATGATGGCCAGGCCCCAGGGAACAGACTCCCAGGTAGACCTACCATTATAACATCTAAAACTTTATTCTCGAGCCAGCCTCATCAAATGCAAAACAGAAGAATGAATGATCCTACTGCAGTCTAAAAGCATCCAGTCTCTGAATGTGTTTGCTGCTTTTGTCCTTCAAAAGTAAAATAATGTTATTGTCATTATTTTATTTTGTACTGTGCAAATTACTTCATTACTCCAAAAATTTGGGTTTCAAAACCTCTGACTTACTATCATTTTTTCCCTTAGCAAAATAACCACTATCAGACGTTGTTCTGATTTGAAACTCTAAAAAAATCAAACACACAATTTCAGTCCTTAACATTGTTTGCTTAAACAAAAAAGGTTGGGGGGTTCCTCTATGGGCCAGCAGCAGGAACTCTCTAAGAAACAGGAGCTGTGTGTGGGAGGCTTTTCACTTGTCTCCAGAAATGTTTACTCTCAAGCACATTTTTAAGAAAATATATTGCTTTATTAAATTAAATGAGATAATATATATGCAGAATTCTTGGCACAATTCTTGGCCTATAGTAAGTTCCCACTAGTCTATCCTACTTCCTCTTTTCTTGCCTTCTTCTGGAGCCAGTCTCCACAGTACTATCAGCACCACCCCACCCACTGAGGAAGACAAAGTAGACCCAGGATGCCCAGCCTTGCTCTGACCCTGTTTTGCTGTCTTCACTCCCTCCACTTTCACCAAGTAGTCCAGAGCCTCATGTGTAGCCAACACTTTACAAACAAGCACGGCTAAGGTGAATATCATTGGCGAAATCACAAGCCTTAGAGGTTTGTGATTATAACACAGATACCTCTCTGGAAGTAGAGGCCAACAACCCTCGGGCACCTTAGCAGTGAATACCGGGACTTGAGAAAGCCTGTGGGGAAGACAGAGGTCACCTCAAGAGAGAAAGCTAAAGCCAGGCTTTACCTGTTTCACATTTTTGTCTCTGGCCCCATTGACTTGGATGTTCTACACATCTTCCTATAATAAAATATCTATAAGGAAACCACTTTAGAAAGTTAAACTGTTAGTGGTTTCAACATCTATTGAAAAATGCATTCTGAAATAGAGCAAAAACAGGATGCATGTCTCTAAATACAAATAAATATATATATATATATATACATACAGAGAGAAAAATATATATTTATAATCAGGATGAGTTCCATGCCATAATGAGCTAAATATCTGGCTTATTTCACTTGGCAAATATAAACTTTTAACATCTAAAAATTCCATTTTAGAAGACAAGCATATTCACTTTACTACTGAATATCCAATAATAGGATAATTGGACTGCTGTAAGCTCTGAAAGCAAACTGAAGCAAAGAAATACAATACTTGATGGGGCACTGTGTTCTGCAACAACTCAGAAGAGCTTTGAAATGCTGTCTTGGTTTTCAATAGCTATGCAATAACTCAAAAGGGTGTTTATTATTCCCTTTCTTCAGGGAGAGACAATCTGCAATGGAATTCACCAACAGGTTCAAAGTCAACTAATAAGTTTCAACTTATTAGTTGAAAGAGACACCAGGCTATTTTAAAAGCCATCACTTAAACCACCAGATTAAATGTGCAGGGGGGAAATCATTCATTATCAGAGTCAGGATTTGTTCCCACAAAATCTGTTTAAAGAATTTCAAACATGTCAAACTGAAGGCTGCATAGTTTAATATGGAATTAGGAAAATTCCATTTGCCAACCCAGTGTGACACTTGCTATATCACAGACACCTCCAACTCAGGATGCCCAAATGAAAAGCAACTCCTCTTTTCTGCCATCACTATGGCCAAAACTACTCCTCTGGCAATTGTTTTAAACTCAATAAATGGGACTGCAAATTTTAGACCAAACTAGAAATGCAAAAGTCATTTAAGACTCTACCCTATTTCTTACCCCACAATGATCCAATCACTCATCAAGATCTATTAAGTCTACATTCCAAATATTGTTTAATTGTCCCTTCACTTCATTGTAGCAGATATGATGCTCTGTCCATGTCCCCATTGCTGACATCTGAGTCTACCTCAACTGCAGTGGACAGTTCCAGTTGCACTATGGCAGTTTCCATCTCAAGCACCCATCTCTGCTGCTGCAGACTTGCTGAGTGCTTGTGGCCCCACCTGAAAGTTGTTCAACCTATGCACAGAGCAGCCTGGAAGTACTAAGATCTGCAGAAGCAACCCTCAACCAATGAGGGATAGGAGTTGGTGGTTAAATATCCCAGCTCTCCCATCTCTCAAAGGAATCACTTTGAGCTGTGATTTGCACAGTTCCCACGAGCGTCCCCAGGAAACACAAGCCCCAGTCGCTCACAGCAGCAGTCCACCCAGTAACACCTCTTTTATTGGCTTTCCTGCCTTTCCCTGCTCACTTTCCTCACCGCCTTTCTTGTGCTTCCTGGGATCACTTTCCAAATAAACTACCTGCACCCAAGTCCTTGTTTCAGTGTCTGGGTATAGGAGAACGGTCCAAGTTAGGATGGCTGCATAATAATAGGAACAAGGGTTTTCTTTTTTTTTTTTTTTTTAAGAGAATATTGTGTTCCGCCAGGCGCGGTGGCTCACGCCTGTAATCCCAGCACTTTGAGAGGCCAAGGCGGGTGGATCTTGACCAGCCTGGCCAAGATGGTGAAACCCCGTATCTACTAAAAATACAAAAATTAGCCAGGCAAGGTGGTGCACGCCTGTAGTCTCAGCTACTTGGGAGGCTGAGGCAGGAGAATCACTTGAACCCAGGAGGCGGAGGTTGCAGTGAGCCGAGATTGTGCCATTGCACTCCAGCCTGGGCGACAAGAGTGAAACTCCATCTAAAAAAAAAAACCAGAGAATACGTGTTCCAGGCACTTCACCAAGCACTTTATGGGTATTATCTAATACCCCCAACTGTACATTAAACCATCTTACATATGGAAAAAACAAGGCTTAGAGAGGTAAGGTAAATTGCCACAGGTCACACAGCTAATGTTAGATGGAGTTGGAATTAAAATCAAGATCTGAAACAGACTAAATCATACCACTGTATTCAACTTTCATTGCTTTTTTGGGGGGTTCTAGCACAAATCTTCTATCTGCTAACTCTGTGTCCACTGCCTGTCTCCCTCCACTCCATCTTCCACACTGCTGCCATAAAGATCTTTTCCTAAACACCTGATCTTGTAACTCTCATGATTTCACATCACCTTTAAAGTCCAAAGTGCTGTCCATGGCATCGCAGACCCTTCATGCCCTGCCTCCGTGGCATCTCAGACCCTTCGTGCCCTGCCTCCCTCCTCAGCCTCAATCCCGCTGCTGTCTTCCCTCCCATGCCCTTCACACACCTGATATTTCAGCCAGAAGAATTACTTTGTCACACCTCTCATTTCTGATCCTTCCTCCTGGAATGGCATTCTACTTCCTCTCCCACTCTCCCCACCCACACTTTTTCTTCTCTGAACCATTCCTCTTATCCTTCAAGACTGTTTAAGAATCACTTTACTAGAAAAGACTTCTGTGCCATGCCTTCCCCAACCCCCTCTCCCAGCCAACAGCCAGGTGGGCCCTGCCCCGCTGTGCAGCCTCAGCACGGGGCCAACTGAGGACAACTGTTGCTTCACTACTGGCTCATGAAGTCAAGGACTGTCTGTGTCATTCAACTGGGTATCCCCAGCACCAGGTACACTGGCTGGTACATCATCAGGATTCAATAAAAAAAGTGCTTGCTGAATGGAATGATTCCCTGAGCTAAGCACAAAAGGTCATAGTTATACACCATAGCCAAGAGACTACAACCACCAGTCACCTTATCTCCCCACAGGGGGTCTGAGCTAAATAAGCCTCCGAATCAGACACAACCAATCGATTCAGCTTCTCATCCACCCCAGCTAGTCTAGTGACTGGAGTGTTTGGAGGATGCAGGAGCAACAACAGCCCTGGCCAAGTCCAAGTCACCTTATCCACTGAAGATCAAGCCTTCCCCTCTTCCTGCCTTAGTGCAGCAGCATCTTTTTAGACCCAACTTAAAAGAGGCCCAGAAGTTTCTGCAGGGTCTCATGTATCTAGAGATTGATATAGTCTAGTCCATTTGGGTACCTAAACCCACGCAGCCCAAATAATCCAAATAGTTGTCAAATCTCTACTTTGTTCTATGCAAACACAGCATACCCTAAAGTTGATGAAAACATCAGATTGTTTTCTTTGCTAAGTGTTATTAGTTTCTTATTTTATTTGGCCAAATTTTCTTCCTATCAATTCTAGGAAAATAGCAGTAGAGGAGTGAGGATTTGCTTCTAATGAATGTCACTAGATCATCAGAGAAAGTGCTGGGTTATGAGGGTGGGGGTAGAATCTCATTTTTATTCAGCAACTGACTTTCAGCCACCATTTAACCTCGTTGTGATTCATTCTGCTTATCAGCCCAAAGTCCTTAATCACCACCCTCACTGAAGGTTGGAGAAGGAACTAATGAAGATGCTTAAGTGCTTCCTGGAATGCTAAGGACTCAGTCAGCTAAAGAAGTTCAATGTCACCATTCTGTCCCTGGTATTCCTCTCTGTCTGTGGTGGTGCATCTCCCAAACTATGTCTACAAATAAGAGTTAGTAAAAATCACATTCTACATAATTATCTAGATATTTTTCAAGTACTCACATGGAACTTTTAAGCATCTTTATAAAAAAATCCTTCAATTCCTCAATTTTGTATTACTGTTTTCAGTCAAATTCCTGAAAAACATTGTCTGGGATAGGGATTCTTGTAAAAATCATTTATTGAGGAAGTGCTCACAGAAATTAAGAGAAGCAGCCAGGCTTTGTGGCTTATGCCTGTAATCCCAGCACTTTGGGAGGCCGAGACAGGCGGATCACGAGGTCAGGAGATTGAGACCATCCTGGCTAACACAGTAAAACCTCGTCTCTACTAAAAATACAAAAAGTTAGCCAGGCGTGGTGGTGGCCTCCTATAGTCCCAGCTACTGGGGAGGCTGAGGCAGGAGAATGGAGTAAATCTGGGAGGCGGAGCTTGCAGTGAGCCTAGATCGCGCCACTGCATGCCAGCCTGGGCGACAGAGCTAGACTCCGTCTCAAAAAAAAAAGAAAAGAAAAGGAAAGAGCTACCATGAGCCTTTTGCAGCCATAATAGCTAGGAAGGAGTACACAGGTTCTTCAAGCGCATACATGTGGGGAGGGCCACCACAGCATCTAGTCTATTAGTGGTTTTCAAATCACTATCACCTGGAGGGGCTGTTAAAACACAGATTGCACTGGGCACAGTGACTTACAACTGCAATCCCAGAGACTCAGGAGGCTGAGGCAGGAGGATCACTTTAGCCCAGGAGTTTGAGACCAGCCTAGGCAACAGAGTCAGACCCCATTTCTAAACACACACACACACACACACACACACACACACACACACACATACACATATTGCTAGATATGATAGTTTGGGGACAGGATCCTTTAACTGACATTTCTAACAAGTCCACAGGTGATGCCAATATTGCTAGTCCAATGACCACCCTTTCAGAACCACTGCACTATAAAGATTGTGCAGTGTTGGGCCAAGATACCTTCTGACCTGCTATGATTTGGTCAGGTTTTACCCAGATATAGAATATAATCTTCAATCACTATCTTCAGAATGTTTGATTCTGTTGCTGGAAAGGGTCCCAATCCAGACCCCAAGAGAGGGATCTTGGATCTTGTGCAAGAAAGAATTTAGCCAAGTCCATAGAGTAAAGTGAAAGCGAGTTTATTAAGAAAGTAAAGGAACAGTCTGGGCGTGGTGGTTCATGCCTGTAACTCCAGAACTTTGGGAGACCGAGGCAGGTGGATCACCTGGGGTCAGGAGTTCGAAACCAGCCTGGCCAACATGGTGAAACCCTGTCTCTACTAAAAATGCAAAAATTAGCTGGGCGTGGTGGTGGGCACCTGTAATCCCAGCTACTTCGGAGGCTGAGGCAGGAAAATCACTTGAACATGGGAGGCGGAGGTTGCAGTGAGCTGAGATCACACCATTGTACTCTAGCCCAGGCAACAAACCAGTCAAGAAACTCAGTCAAGAAAGAAAGGAAAGTAAGAAAGAAAGAAGAGAGAGAGAAGAAGGAGAAAAGAAAAGAAATAAAGAATTGTTTCTCCATAGATAGAGCTGCCCCAGGGGATGCTGGTTGGCTATTTTTATGGTTATTTCTTGTTAATATGCTTAAAAAGGGGTGGATTATTCATGAGTTTTCCAGAAAAGGGGTGAGCAATTCCTGCAACTGAGAGTTCCTCTTCTCCCCTTTTCAGACCATATAGGGTAATTTCCTGACACTGTCATGGCATTTGTAAACTGCCATGGCGCATGGCACTGGTGGGAGTGTCTGTTAGCATGCTAATGCATTATAATTAGTGTCTAATGAGCAGTGAGGATGACCAGAAGTCACTTTTATTGCCATCTTGGTTTTGGTGGGTTTTGGCCAGCTTTTTTACCGCAACCTGTTTTATCAACAAGGTTTTTGTGACCTGTATCTTGTGCTGAACTCTTATCTCATCCTGTAATTTAGAATGCCTAACCTCCTGGGATTGCAGCCCAGTAGGTCTCAGCCTTATTTTATCCAGCCCCTATTCAAGATGAAGTCACTCTGGTTCAAACTTCTCTGACAATTCTATGCGTGTCACAAACACAAAGAGCAGGCATAAAACCCCTGAGTAGAGAAGGGGTAAAATGGTGAGTGTGGAGGTTACAGTTAAAAAGGCAGGGCCCTTGTCTCATCTACCAAGGCGTCATCAACACCACTTCCTACCTCCTCCCCCTTTCCCCCCTCCCCCTCCCCATCACAGCACTCAGATAGGAGGTACAGAAGGAGGCAAAGAGGGCATAGAGATGTCTGCTGATAAGCAGTCCCTGCTGCACACAGATGGCCAAGCCCCCTCTGGAGTGCCAAGTACAGCTCTGAGTGATACACTTTGTTGGGGACACAGAGCAACCGAGGCATGTTCAGAGAGGAAGGATTCAGAGATGAGGGGACTCAATGCAATAATGTTTTGTGAGGGAGACTTGGTAAACAATCCATAATGATGTCAGATACCCACAACTGGGATGGGCTATCTCTAGAGGTGGTAAATCCTTGTTACTGGAAACTTTCAAGCAAAGACTAGACAATCAGCTGATGGAATGAGGTGGGAGTGGAAGGCATCTGGATTGGAAGTTGAATCAGGACGCTCCTAAGTTTCTTCCCAAGCCTATTAGTTGATGACTTTAATGATAATTTTAGGTGTCAGCTTGGATGGACTAAGGGATGCCCAGATAGTAAAACATTATTTCTGGGTGTGTCTGTGAGGGTGTTTCTGGAAGAGATTAGTATTTGAATCAATAGACTGAGTAAAGATTTGCCCTTAACAATGAGTGGACATCGTCCAATCCACTGAGGGACTGAATAGAACGAGAGTGTGGAGGAAAAGCAAGTTTTCTCTTACTGAGCTGGGACATCCATATTTTCTTGCCCTGGGACATCAGAGCACCTGGTTCTGACAACAGTAGACACCTCCCCCAACCCCTACTCCCACTTCATTCTCAGGTCTTTGGTCAAGGACTGAATCACACCACCAGTTTTCCTGGTTCTTAACTTGGAAACAGCATATTGTGGAGTTTCTCAACCTCCATAATCACATGAACCAATTCTCATAATAAATCTCCTCTTATATACCTATATGTGTCCTATTGGTTCTGTTTCTCTAGAGAATGCTGACTAGTACAATGACTTTATGCAAATTATTGGTGCATTTTTTCTTCCATTCTCTAGATGTTCTTAGGATCCTGTCCTGCTTTACCTGATTCTCAAATGACAGAAAGCTTAGCACTCTAGCTCTTAGCCCAGTTGGCTTGTAAGAGCCCCTCAATTCCTTCCAACTTTCTGAAAGAGCCAGAATAATTCCTGCTTCCCTGGTGGATGCTTAGCTGATCTGGGAGACTAAGGCTGTTATTTTCTCCTTTTATGGTATAAAGCCCAAGTCTTGCCCCAGTGAAATTGCTTTTGATATGTTGTAAGGTATTTTCCAAACCACCTTCAGTCACTTCTAAAAGATACTGCTCACAATAGCCCTAGGAGAGCCGATGAGGGTAAGTGGTCCATCATACAGAGAGGGAAACTGAGATTTCGAGATTATCAGAAGCAGGTGGCTTCCCAGCCCCTTCCTAGGCCTTCCACCTTACCTCTTTCTTTAATGCTTATTAAATGGAGATACTTATTCATCATAAGTCCCCAGACTTATGTTCATGGTAAATCATTTAAGAATTGAGTCGCTGGGGTTGTGTTTTGGCCAACCTCCCACATTCATTCATCCCAGACTCATGTTCTAGAATACAAAGGCGCTGTGATTCATTTCTACTCTTCAGCTTCACTAATCAGAGAAGCCCATTGCTCTTGCCATGCACTGGCTGATATAACGGAAATTCCTAGGCTGAGGGCATTAGATTCAGACGCAGCTAAAAAGAAATGTCAGGCGATCTGATTTACTGTAGCTGTGGAGATGTGGGGAGGGAAAAAAAAAAGCAAAACTAGGTTGTTTGTGCTCTCTCTTACTCCTGAAGCTGTAGACACAGACAATTGCCATTTGCTTGACCAAGTCATCCGTGTGGGGATTGCTAGGCTTAAGTAGTTCCAGCCATACAAAAGGAATGTGCAGGCCCAGACGGTTCATGGGAAACCAATTTATAATGAGCTTCCAAACCCCCATGAAATGTAACAAGATCCAGAAAATTATAATTTCCAGAACTCCTCTCAGAAAGAGTCCTGTGTGGCTGGCATTTTGGAAAGGGGGGCTCGGGCACATTGGGGTGGAGAGGAGGTTGGCTGCTAAACTGCCTTCCAAGGGGCAACTATCATAAATTGTGTTGCTTTTGTTTGCTGAGTGGGCAGGCGAGTTTGGGGAGAGCCGAACTGCTAGGAGGAGAGGGTGATTATCTTCTTCTGCACTTTCCTCACACAGCACTCTGCCATTCTTCAAAATAAATGTGAAATGAATATTTAAATAATATAGGCTTAGGGGACTAAAATCTTACTTGTAATATTTTAGTTCTTTTATTTAAATAGATCTACAATAAATATGACAAAACATTCGCATTTGTCAATTCTGGTTAGTGGGGCACACAAGTGTTTGTCATATATTTGTTTTTATTTTCAACTACAACAAAATATTCCTGCTTTGAAAGATCACTCCATTTATTATCTTGCCCAGGGTTTCCATAGGTCTTTATTTTGTAATATAACACTGCCCCCATTCTCTCCCCCACCTTCCTACCCCCAACTGAGCACTGCTCTGAATAGGATAAAGACCAGCATATGAATGGTGGCCATGATCACAGACTGAAGATATGAGCACATGGGTAACCTCATCAGAGAGAAGCATTTGAAGGTCTGGGATGATAGATGATGCCTCTGAAAGCCCATCTCTTCTCCAAAGACCACCTCAGTGTTGGCGCCACCATTCCCATTTTGCTGATGTGGAGAGTACAAGAACAACCCTTACGGGGCAGTGTTTATGTTACAACAGGCTTGGCGCTAGGCCAGGATCTGTCTCTAAGAGGGCGCTGACAACATAAAAGAGCATCCTCCCTGGCACTGCCTGTAGGCACCTCTTTATGGATGTGACTATATGATGTTCACACCCAGTCTAATATGGCCATGCTCCTGTGAGTAAACATGATCTCTTTTCACTTTGAAGGGCGTTATCCTTTCAAGCACCAAATACCTAAGGAAGAGACAGAAAAGAGGAATTCAGATTATGGCTGATATGGTTTGGCTTTGTGTCCCCACCCAAATTTCATCTTGAATTGTAATCCCTAGGTGTTGAGGGAGAGACCTGGTGGGAGGTGATTGGATCATGGGGGCGGTTTCCCCCATGCTGTTCTCGTGATGGTGAGTGAGTTCTCATGAGAACTGATGGTTTTATAAGGAGATCTTCTCCCTTTGCTTCCTACACACTCTCGCCTGCTGCCATGTAAGCCGTGCCTGCTTCCCCTTACTGCCATGATAGTAAGTCTCCTGAGGCTTCCCTGGGCATGCAGAACTGTGAGTCAGTTAAACCTCTTTTCTTTACGAATTACCCAGTCTCGGGTAGTATCTTTGTAGCAGTGTGAGAACTGACTAATACAGTGGCTTTTGGGTAGATTACAGAGGGGACTAGTTCTCAGTCTATTAGGTCTGGACGTAAAAGATTCTGGATGGGCTTGCAGTAACCCTGAGGAGGTGGAAGGTTAAAGCAGTGTTTCTCAAAGTACAATCATTGGACTTCTGGAGAGTCTTTAGAATCTTCTGGAAGGTCCACTAGGATAAAACAATTTTCATAATACTACTAATATGTTATTTTCCTTTTTCACTGGGTTGACATTTGCTCTGATGATACAAAAGAAAGAGTGGGTAAAACTACTACTGGTGCCCTAGCACCAATCAAAATAAGAGTGCCACACTACTAATCACTGGATTTCTTGCACTTACAGAAAAATTGTCCTTAAGAATGACCTTGATGAATCAGTAATAAGTATTACTTTCATTAAATCTCAACCATTGAGTATACGTCTTTTTAACATTAACATTCTGTGTGACAAAATGGACAGTATGCAGAGAACATTTCTGCTGTGTTCAGAAGCACTACAGTTGTCTCAAGGAAAAGCACTAGCCCAGCTGGGCGCAGTGGCTCATACCTGTAATCCTAACACTCTGGGAGGCCGAGGCGAAGGGATCACTTGAGCCTAGGATTTGAGACCAGCCTGGGTAACATGGCAAAACCCAATCTCAAAAAGAAAGAGAGAAAGAGAAAGAGAGAGGGAGGGAGAGAGAGAGATAAGGAAAGAAAGAAAGAAAAGACAGAGCTCTCTGCTGGCAATGACACTAACAAATGTGAATGTTTCTAAATTTAGTTGATCTACATGACTCAGTGAATCAACATTTTCCCAGTGGACACTGGATGATGTAACAAAGTCATGCATAGGTAAATGATCTGTTTAAAGTGCAAGACAGACCAATGTAACAAGGGACAAAAAGTTCATTGATCTGGTTTCAGATTCCAGGGCCACTAACCTGTAAAATACTACCACTTGTAAAGTTTTGGTATAGCGGATCACAAAGAGGGCCACAATTAAATGAAAGGCTAATAAAATACTCTTCCCTTTTCCAACTACATGTCTATATGATAGTGGATTTTCTTCGTATACTTAAACCAAAACAACATATTGCAACAGCTTGAATACAGGAGCAATTATGAGAATCCAATTATCTTCTATTCAGCCAGAATTTAAAGAAATTTGTAAAAATGTAAAATAATGCCCCTTTCTCATAAAATTGTTTTGAAAAGATACTTATTTTTTGTAGTAATTATATTATTTTGTTAATATGCATTGGGCTCATCATTTTAAATTAGTTATTAATATTTTTAAGAATCTCAGTTTTAATACCGTAAATATATATACATAAAACATTCATAAACAAAAGTTCTTTGGAATTTTCAATAATTTTCAAGAGTGTTACAAACCAAAAATTTGAGAACTACTGAAGTAGAGCATTATGTGAAGATTAAATTAACAAATATTATATATAAAGTGTGTGGCTTATAAAAAGTGCCTAGTTATAATATTAATAGCCAATATATATTTACTATGTTCAAGCACTATTATAAGTGTTCATTTAACCCTCACAATACCTCTGTGAGAAAAGTACAATTATCTTTTTAAAGATGAGAAAAATGAGGCACAGAGAGGTTAAGTAACCTGTCCAAAGTTAAACAGCTAGTAAATGGTAGAATTAGGATTTGAACCTAAGTAGTTTGGCTCCAGATCTGGGTTCCAAATACTTATATTATATTGTCAGTACCTGTTGATGTTGATGTTAGTCATGGTTGGTAATGGTTGTAAGCTAGATTCTGTAGTTTCACATGCTGTACTTATTTTCCTCTTATTATTTTAGGCCTCTTTATAAGGTGTTATTTGATATTCAAAATTAGTCTCAAATCTGCCATGGGATATTAAGGGAGTGGAATAAGAGATGGTATTAGTGGAGAAAGCAGTACCACGTCCTATTTTCGTGATAGAAACAGAAATTTACAAAGAGCTCAAAAGAATCAGGGCTAAAAAGTCCAGCTGTCCTTCCTCATGCAGAGATTTCACTTCTACAGTCAACTTTAGGGGATTCATGTTGCATTTGTTAAGGAAGTTGGCACTTTCCCTATGTGTAGACCCCAGCCCTCAAGAAAATGACAATCTAATTGAAGGGAATAAAACAAATATATGAAATAACAGCTAGAACAGATGATAGTAGCTAATTAAGTTCTAAATTAATATGAAACCAGATTGAACTTAAAAACCTCTTAGATGATTCAGAAAATACTTTGGAGCCTACAGTGCCTCTGGGTCATAATTAAGAACAGTAATTATTATTGTACTCCTGATGTCACAGAATTCTGAGTTCAATTCTTTCGCATTTCAATTTGGCAAACTTTTTTTCTTCCACTGGTGATCCTGGATTTGATTCTTAGTTCTCTCCTACGCCCACATAGAGTGCTTTTTTCAGAATGAGCTTTGCTTAGTTGCCATCAGCTACCATCCCTGCACTAAGGGATGCTTTTTCTGTGCATCACTGGGATATTGTTGAGGACCTTTGTTATAACCTACGGAGTTTTGTCTTTTTTTTTTTTTTTTTTTTTTGAGACGGAGTCTCGCTAAGTCGCCCAGGCTGGAGTGCAGTGGCACGATCTCGGCTCATTGCAAGCTCCGCCTCCCGGGTTCACGCCATTCTCCCGCCTCAGCCTCCGGAGTAGCTGGGACTACAGGCGCCCGCCACCACCTCCGGCTAATTTTTTGTATTTTTAGTAGAGACCGGGTTTCACCGTGTGAGCCAGGATGGTCTCAATCTCCTGACATCGTGATCCACCCACCTCGGCCTCCCAAAGTGCTGGGATTACAGGCGTGAGCCACCGCGCCCGGCCACCCACGGAGCTCTTTTTATGGCTGATGCCTGTCAAGTACTGGTACCAACAGTGATTAGACTTCTAGGAGCTACTGGTCTGTTCTACTTTCATGCACATCATGAAAGTTGTACGTAACCAGGTTTCTTTTCCTGTTTTGATATATAGATGTTTAGAGCCAAGTTTGGGGCTAACCTGTTGCAGGCGCCCTTTTTGGTATATATTTCTATTTTGATCTTACTCTCAAGCTCATTTTTAAGTTATGTTATTTTGTTCTTAATTGTAATTTTGCTGGCTTGTATTTTACTTATCCTTAAAACCCAGTTTAAATTCTTGCAGGAATAAGGTGGGTTATAGATAACTGTTCTGTTCTGTTTCCAATATGGCCTTGTGCAAGTCCTTCAAATCTCTGGGCCTCTTAAATGCTCACCTCTAGAGTGCCTTTCAGCTCGAATATTTTACGATTCTTAGTAGTGGATATATCAGAATTATGGTTAACAGAATCTTTTAGGGCAAGGTTAACAAACTGAATTGTGCACTAAACATGTACAATATTTGCTGTGATCTGTCTTAGATGTTACCAATCAACAGATATTTGGAAATAGATGCAAAGAGTGGAGGGTGGAAACACCACTTTCACAATACTCCCCTCTGGTCTTTATCTGTGGCAAAGACATTTTTGCAATGCCTTGTTGAGCACCTACTTTGTGCAAGGCAGAATGCCAGGAGCAGAAACAGCGAATACAATATGCAAGATCTGGTCCCTGCACTTGAGAAGCTTAGCAAAGAAGGGAAACAAACTCTTAGGAAGAGTGTACAAGGGGAGGAGACGTGAGAAAGGGGAGAAATGCTAAATGAAGGCTGAAATTAAAAGGCCGAACTCCTTAGCTCCTCTTAACTAAAGCACAGTCAGCCTCGACCAGAGGAGAAGTGCTGAGGGCCAGGGAGTCCCTCGGCTGGCCCTGCCGCGGCAGCAGCAGCAGATGAGACCTAAGACCCCAGGGGAAGGAGACTGCTCGCCCTGCTGCTGGTGCCAGGGCTCTGCTCATGTTCATCCATAATAATAAGCGCTTCACACGTGAGTTCACTTGTCTTTCCAGGCTCTGCCAAAGTTTATGTGCCAGATGGCACTTGCCTCCCACATCTGATTTACTGTAGAGCAGACCAGCTGTGCCTCAGCCCAGGGCAGGCCCACATCTGGCAGCCAGTTGGTAAAATTCTCTCTATGTGATGCTTGTGCCCTCATATCATATTCCCCAGAGCAATTCTCTTTCTGTCAACTTTGTCTCTTCTCTGCTTATTCCTACGACTATTGTTGAGTATCTGTTGGCAATGGATCTGCTTAAGCACCTTTCTGTCAGAGAAAAGACTCTCACTGTGAAATGTAAATAATGCTACTACTATATTCTGTAGTAAAAATACTCACGGGTAAAGTAATGTGACAGACACGGATGGCTGCATACCCAAGAATTACTCCTTCCTTTTTCCTGTATTGGTAAGGCTGACTATTCAGGGAGGCAACTCGCTCCTGGGAGGACCTCAATCCCCCAACCCCAAATGATATGAAGGGATTGCTCCAATTTGCCTCCATTTCCCTTTTTAGTAATTGGTTTGGAGATGTGAAGGTGACTAAGACTGACCAATGATACATAAGTGAAAGTCTGGGATGGGGATTCTAGAAATAATTTTGCCCTCTACAAAGAGAGACAGATCATCCAAGACAAACAAAAACATACATGCACACAGAGACTGGTCCCTGAATGTTCAGGGCAGCCTTACTCATACGAGCCTGTATTAGTCCATTTTCGTACTGTGTCCGGAATTGCGGGGTGCTTCGTCTCACTGACTTCAAAAATGAAGCCACTGACCCTCGCGATGAGTGTTACAGTCCTTAAAGATAGTGTGTCCAGAGTTTGTTCCTTCTAATGTTCAGACGTGTTGAGTTTCTTCCTTCTGGTAGGTTCATGGTCTCGCTGGCTTCAGGACTGAAGCTGCAGACCTTCGCGGCAAGTGTTACAGCTCTTAAAGCGGCACATCCGGAGCTGTTCATTCCTCCCGGTGGGTTCATGGTCTTCTTGGCCTCAGGAGTGAAGCTGCAGACGTTTCCCGTGAGTGTTACAACTCATAAAAACAGTGTGCACCCAAATAGCGAGCAACATCAAGATTTACTGTGAAGAGCTAAAGAGCAAAGCTTCCACAATGTGTAAGGGGACGCAAGCAGGGTGCTGCTGCTGGGTGGGGCAGCCTGTTTTTATTCTCTTATCTGGCCCCACCCACATGCTGCTGATTGGTCCATTTTACAAAGAGCGGATTGATCTGTTTTGACAGGGTGGTGATTGGTGCGTTTACAAACCTTGAGCTAGACACAGAGTGCTGATTGGTGTATTTACAATCCTTTAGCTAGACATAAAGGTTCTCCAGGTCCGCACCCAACTCAGGAGCCCAGCTGGCTTCCCATAGTGGATCCCACTCCAGGGCTGTGGGTGGAGCTGCCTGCCAGTCCCGTGCCTGCCGCCTGCACTCCTCAGCTCTCGGGCAGTCGATGGGACCAGGCACCGTGGAGCAGGGGGTGGTGCCCGTTGGGGAGGCTGGGGCTGTGGGGGACCCCACCACGGAGGTGCTTGGGCATGGCAGGCTGCAGGGCCTGAACCGTGCCCCACAGAGAGGCGGCTGAGGCCTTGCAAGAATTCGAGCCTGGTGTGGTCGGGTGGCAGTGCGGGGGGACCCGGCGCCCTCTCTGCAGCTGCTGGCCCGGGTGCTAAACCCTCCACTGCCCGGGGCCAGCAGCGCTGGCCAGCCACTCCGAATGAGGGGCCGCCAAGCCCACGCCCACCCGGAACTCGAGCGCTGTGCGCAGCCCGGGTTCCCGCCAGCGCCTCTTCCTCCACACCTCCCAGCAAGCAGAGGGAGCCGGCTCCAGCCTCAGCCAGCCCAGAGAGGGGCTCCCACAGTGCAGCGGCGGGCTGAAGGGCTCCTCAAGCGTGGCCAGAGCGGACACTGAGACCAAGGAGGTGCTGAGAGTGAGCAAGGGCTGCCAGCACGTTTTCACCTCTCAATACTGCTATAAAGAAATAACCTGAGACTGAGTAATTTGTAAAGAAAAACAGTTTTAATGGACTCACAGTTCCACATGGCTGGGGAGGCCTCACAATCATGATGGAAGGCAAAGGAGGAGCAAAGTCACATTTTACATGATGGCAGGCAAGAGAGTGTGTGGAAGGGAGCTGTCCTTTATAAAACCATCAGATCTCCTGAGACTTATTTACTATCACAAGAACAACATGGGAAAACCTGCCCTGGTGATTCAATTACCTCCCACTGGGTCCCTCCCATGACAGTGGGGTTTATGGGAGCTACAGTTCAAGATGAGATTTGTGTGGGGTCAGAGCTAAACCATATCACAGCCCTAAACTGCAAACAACTCAAATGTCTTCCTGAAGGTGAATGGATGACAAATGGTGGTATAGTCAAACAATAGACTACTACTCAGCAAGAAAAGGAGTGAACTACTGACACATGCAACCACATAGATGAGTCTCAGAATTAGTATGCAGCACCTGAGTCCATACTTTGTGTCTAATTTCTATGAAAACCTAGAAAAGATCAATTTAATCTACAGTGATAGGAAGCAGATCACTAGTCACTGGGGGATGGTGGGGAGATTGACTGGAAAAGGGCTCAAAAGGACTTCTTGGGGTGATGAAAGTCTTCTGTATCTTGATTGTAGTGAAGATTATACAGATGTATACATTTGTCGAAACTTATCTGGCCATATACTCAAAATAGGTGAACTTTGTTACATCAAATTCTATTGCAATAAATTTGAAATGGAATGAAAGAAGTAAGAAGAAAGCTTATACCTTCTTCCTCCATGAATATTGTTGTACAGAGATGCATGCTTGGAGCTGAGACAACCATCTTGCAGCTACAAGATGATAAACCTGCAATTCCCAAACCATGCACTGAGGCACCCTGGAATGCTACAGTGAATTCCAGAGGCATCACAATGCAAATTTGCAGGGGAAAATTTTAAAAACAGTGATAACATATCAAGCATCATGAAAACTGCTAGATCCAGACAGTTCATACTTTCAATATTAGATTGCACCAAATTCCTTTTGATAGCGTATCTTTGTGAAATGGGGTTTTCAGCAGTTGTAATTTTTTTTTAAAGTACTGTGCAAAAATGAAAATGCAATGGGAGTTGAGGACAGCAGTAAAGTTCAAGAAGTTGTATAGTGCCCATCAGAATTATGGATCCCATTAGTAAGTAATTACAGTTATTTACCAATGAAATGAAAATACTTTGTCTTTCAATTTGCGTGTATTATTTTTTTCAAATGGCTACTAAATTATTAGGTCATGAATATCTACTAAATTGTTTGGACCTGTTAATAATTGCCCAATAAACATAAATTTTGGTATTTATTTTGGCCTAGTGGCACCATTAAAAAAAAATCACTGAGACACTAAGGGTACCACAGACCAGAAAGTTTGGGACCCTCTGTAATAAACCTAAGAGTAAAAAGCCAACATGCTTAATGAGTATAAATATACAGTTAGATAGAAAAAATAAGTTCTAATCTTTGATAGCAGAGTGGGCAACTGTAGTTAACAACAATGTATTCTATTTAAAAATAGCTAGAAGAGAGTATTTGAAATGTTCCCAACATATAGAAATGAGAAATAGTGGAGGTGATGGACACCCCAAATACCCGACTTGATCATTACACGGTCTATGCATGTGACAAAATATCACATATACCCCATAAATATGTACAAATATGTGTATCAATAAAAATGTTTGTTTAAGCCAATATGCTAAGAATGGCTGAGCAGATAAAAAGAGCTGGGGTCTTTAGTAATATCACTGCCTTGCCACACATGCATACAATGAAACACCTACCTCCAGACTTTTATGTGAGATACATAAATGTCAATACAATAAATGTCTTTATGGCCTAAGCCACTATGATAAGACTAAAAAATCAAATAAATAAGAAGAATCATCTACATACGCCACATCCTGACTTTCGTCCTTGAAAGTAAGGCATGTATCCTTTGAGTGCCTTCTCTATGCATTTGTATGCAAATAGTTATCTCTAAGCGTGTTTATAACATAAATGTAACAGTTTTATAACTTGATTTTTTCACTTATGCCTTAAAGAGTTTTTGAAACTGCTGCTTATGTCGCACTGTGTGAATGTACCATTCCATTATAGATGCATATTCAGAGGATGTCCAGTTTTTAAGATGAGCATCATTGTGGTGAATATCCTTGTAAATGTTTCTGATGCAACATGCCAGTATTTCTTCAGCTATAGAGATGCCTTGGAGTGATAATTCAAAGAATGTACAAATTTTGAATTTTGGAAGATACCGATGGGCTGAACCAATTCAGTAGCGAGTGAGAGTACCAATTTTCCCGTGCCCTTGTTAAAGCAGTCATGGTGGATGCCTCCTTATCCACGTGATAAGGATAAGCCCATTTCCCTTTCCAGAGATGGGTTTAGGAAGGGAAATGTGACCCAATTCTGGGCTAATGAACCATGAAGGAAAATGTGCCTGGGGAAACTTCTAGAAAGGTTTCCTCCTAAAAGGGTCACAAGAGAAAAGATCCCCTCTTCTTGTGAAACTTTTCAGGACTGGATGTGGTATCTGGAACAGCCTTAACCCTTTTGCCACTCTTAAGAGTTACAGCCTTAGGATGAAGTTTGGCAGAGCAATAAAGAAAGGTCATTATAAGTCACTGAAGGTACCACACCAGGAAGTGGCCATATCTCTAGACATTTGGTTATGTCAAATAACAAATTCATTAACTTTTCAAGGCAGTTTAAATCATGTGTTTATGCTACCTACAACCAAAAAGCTTACTGATATATATGTGATATTATTGAATGGTTTCTATCATTTAAAATTTGTGTTCAATCTTAGTGTGGATAAAAATTGACGTCAAATTCTTATTTTAATTTGCATTTCCCTTTTATTAATAATGTTGAGTGTTTTTCACATATATATTGACTTTTGCATTTCTTCTACTGTGAATTGCTTATTCATGTCCCTTGTTCATTTCTTTTGGATTGTCTGTTGATTTATGAGAGTTCTTTAAGTATAATATACATTAATCCTTTGTGTGTTTTATATCTTGCAAATACTACCTCCCACAGAGAATTTTTGTGTCTTGGATTTTTTTTGTTTTGTTTTGTTTTGTGTAGTCAAATCTACCCATTTTTTCTTTTCTATTTTTTTTAATCTGTGTCTTACATAAGAAGGCTTTCCCCATTTCGGCATAATTTTTCTTAAATCTCCTATTTTTCCAATATTTTAAAGTTTAGGTTTTATGATTAACTTTTTAATACCTCACCCATTTATTTTTGTGCTGGCACAAGGTTAAATTCCAACTTTATTTTTCAAAATGAATAGGTACTTTTCCCAACATCGTTCTGAACATCACCTCCCACTACCTGAAATGTCATTTTCATCAAAAACTAAAGTGCCATAAATTGATTTGTTTTTCTGGATCCTCTATTCTGTATTACTAATCTGTCACTTTTTGCACAAGTTTAATTCTTAAACTTGAGGACCATATTTTGATATCTGGTAGGGCAAGCCTCTCCTCCACTACTTATCAAAATGTTTCCCAGTTATTCTTATGCTTTTTCTCCCCCAGATTAATTTTAGTATATGTTTACCAAATTCTGGGGATTTTATTTGGATGGCAGTGACTCCAAAGACTGCCTTGGGGAGCACTGTCATCTTTACAATGTTGAGTAATTCTATTTTGGGTGTGTCTCTCTGTTTTCAGGGTTCAATTCTTGGCTTTTATAATAATGTTGTCATCATCATTTTATAGTTTTTTTCATTATTTCTCTTGCCCATTTCTTGTTAGGGTTATCATATCAGTATTCCTGGCGTTTTGTGCATTTTATTGTTGTGAATATGATTTGAATCTTTTATCCCTCTTGTTTTCTTAGTTATTTCTAGTATATAGAGAAGCTATTAATTTGTGGAGATTAATTTTGTGCCTAGCCATCTTACTGACCTATCTTATAGGATCCAACTTGTCAGTTGATTTGCTTGCACTTCCTAGCCAGGTTATATAAAATATTGTTCTTGATTTGGTTTAATGCATTTGACCTTGACATTGTTTCATCTGATACCAAAATGACCATACTTGCTCTTTTTGTCAAACTTTTCCTGGGAAATATTTTCCCATCTCTTTATTTCCAACCTTAATGTGTGTGCATGTGGTATGTGTGGGCTGTTTATTTGATTTAGATCTGTTTTTTAGGCCAGGCATGGTGGCTTACACCTGTAATCCCAGCACTTTGGGAGTCCGAGGTGGGTGAATCACCTGAGATCAGGAGTTTGAGACCAGCCTGGCCAACATGGCTAAACCCCATCTCTACTAAAAATATAGAAATTAGACAAGCATGGTGGCACATGCCTGTAGTCCCAGCTACTTGGGAGGCTGAGGCAGGAGAATCGCTTGAACCCAGGAGGCAGAGGGGCAGAGGTTGCAGTGATCTGAGATTATGCCACTGCACTCCAGCCTGGGTGGAGTTTGTCTCTGTCTCAAAAAAAAAAAAAAAAAAAAAAATCTGTTTTATTTTTGTTGTTGTTGTTATTTACTTTTTATTTCATAACCATAAACTTAACTCTGCAATCCAGCTAGACGTGGAAAGGAATAAGGAAAACGTGGAACCCAAAGGGAACTGCAGCGAGAGCACAAAGATTCTAGGATACTACAAGCAAATGGGGTGGAGGGGTGCTCTCCTGAGCTACAGAAGGAATGGCATGGTGGTTAAGAAAAAACACAAGTTGACCAGGTATTGTGGCTCATTCCTTTAATCCCAGCACTTTGGGTGGCTGAGGCGGGTGGATCACCTGAGGTTAGGAGTTTGAGACCAGCCTGGCCAAAATGGTGAAACCCCATCTCTACTAAAAATACAAAATTAGCCAGGCGTGGTGGCGCATGCCTATAATCCCAGCTATTCGGGAGGCTGAGGCAGGAGAATCACTTGAACCCAGAGGTGGAGCTTGCAGAGAGCGGAGATGACACCATTGTACGCTAGCCTGGGAAACAAGAGTGAAACTCCATCTTAAAAAGAAAAAACACAAGTCAAATTCATTAGAGTTGTCCACAGTCAACAATGGTGATCTTGCTGGTCTTGCCATTCCTAGATCCAAAGCGCTCCATAGCCTCCACAATATTCATGCCTTCTTTCACCTTGTCAAAGACCACATGCGTGCCATCCAACCACTCAGTCTTGGCAGTGCAGATGAAAAACTGGGAACCATTTGTGTTGGGTCCAGCATTTGCCATGGACAAGTAATTGGTTTGGGGATGTGAGGGTTCAGGACCTGTATGCTTCAGGATGAAGTTCTCATCATCAAATTTCTCTCCATAGATGGATTTGCCACCAGTGCCATTATGGTGTGTGAAGTCACTGCCCTGACACATAAACCACATAAACCCTGGAATAATTCTGTAAAAGCAGAAACCCTTGTAACCAAATCCTTTCTCTTCAGTGCTCAGAGCATGAAAGTTTTCTGCTGTCTTTGGAAACTTGTCTGCAAACAGCTCAAAAGAGACGTGGCACAAGGGCTGCTCATTGACAGCCATGTTGAAGAACATGGTGGGGTTGACCATGGCTGATAGTATGGGGCTCCTGGCAGCATCTGCAAAGCCAAGATCTGTTTATTAAACAGGATTGTTGAAAATCAAATCTTAGAACATCTATCCATTCATTCATTCAACAAATATTAATTGAAGGACTCAGCAGTGAACAAACAATTACAATCCCTGCCTTCATAATGCTCACACTCCAGCATTTGACACACTCACACACTTACTGTGATCCCTGTTGTGTCTGGATTTATTCCTGACAGCTTGTTTTATGCTTTTTCTTTCCATGTGTTTTGTTATTTATTTTTTCCCCTCATTTGCCTTTTTTATTGGATTGGGATTTTTCCCCCTTTATTGGTTTGGAAATTACACATCCTATTTCTATTTTTTTAGTAGTTGTCGTTTTGACAAATTTTTGACAAATGAATAAAATTTAAATTTGCTATTCATGCCTAGATTTACTATATCTGTAGCTTCTCCCTAATGATATGAAACTCTTAGACACTAACAGCGTTTCCATCCCACCATTCTCTCCGATGACATAGTAATTCAGAAGTTTAGCTCCAGACTACTGTGGAACTAAATTTGTACTATGCATCATGTTTATTTAGATTAATCACAACTTTTGCTGATGACTTTGCTCAAAATTATTTTGCATATTCCATAGTCTTACATCTTGAATCCATTTTTTCTTGTTGCTACAATTCATTCCCAAGAAATTCTTTCAGAAAACTTCTGTGAATGGAACACTTTCTGAGTCATTACACATTCTAAATATCTCTTCATTTTGCCCTCGCACTAGAATAATAGTGAATGGATATAGAATTCTAGGTTCAAAATTATATTCTAGGTTCAAAGTTCACACAGAACTTTGAAGAATTCTCTGTGTTATCTTCTTGTGTTCCGTGTGGCTGATGAGAAGTCTTGATGCCAATCTGATTTTCATTTATTTGCAGGTGCATACTACAGAAACAACTCAACTGCCTTCAGCAAAGTATGGAATTTGGTGACTTATCCCTGGAAAGTCCAGAGGTGGAGCTGGCCTCAAGTATGGCTGAGTAGTTCAAATGGTGCCATTGGGGTTTTCTTCCATGTCTTGTGACTCTGTTTGTCTGTATTTCTTTCTGTATGTTTGGCTCATTCTGTACTACTGCAACAAGCTTCCTCTGCAAGAAAGACAACTACGTGCAGCTGTAGCCAACATCCCTGTGACCACATAACCCCAAAGGAAAGGGACCAACTTCCCCATTAACACATGAAAATCCTGGGGAGGGCTTGGAGTGAGCCCTTTTTGGTGCCATGCCCATTCTGAGCTAATCACTGTAGCCAGAAAGTGGGATTCTCTGATTAGTCATGTGTGGGTCCTGGGCTTCTCCCTGTGGCCTGGGTTGGGGTGGTCCTGAAATTCATAGTCCCATATGAATGACATATAGCGAGAAAAGAAAGAAAAGAAGGAGAAGGGAGGGAGGGAGAGAGGACGGCAGGACAGACATTCTTACTGGAAGAAAGGAGAGAAAAAAGCAAACAAGAAAGCTAAAACTGTAACTACTATTGTCCACTATAGTAAATGGAATTTCTTTTGCTCTCTGGAAACATTTCAAATTCTCTTTTCACCAGTATTTTCTGGTGTGGATCTTTTTATATTAGTTCCATTAGCTTTCAATGGCTCCTTTTAAATAAATGATTCTTGTCTCTCTTTAGCTTGAAGAAATATTTCCTCCATTATCTCCTTCCTGCCTCTGACTCTGTTCTCTGACTCTGGAATTCCTGTTCAATTGGTGTTTTGGGCCTTCCTGGACTGATCCTTTTTGTATTAACATTTCCTATATTTTTCATCTCCTTGTAGTTTTGCTCTACATTCTTTATTTCTAAGATAATTTATTATTGAATAAAGAAGTCACAAAGCAAAATGGAGTGGGACAGATGTCAAAGATAAATTGAAAACATAGTTTCTGTCAAATGTTATTCTGGATTTCCTAAGTTTAGAAACAGGAAAAGTACCAAATGAAAGTAGTTGTTCAAATTAAGTCTTTCTAAAAGGTCTGTGATTTGAAAGCAAAATAACTTTTCACTAAAAATATTCTTATTACATGAAAGCCATAATTTAAGAGACTGAGAAAAAAGCTTTTTAATTAACAAATAAACTGCATCTCCCAGATACACTTAGGAATATTTGTTTTTAATCAGTCGGTCTTAAAATCACTGCTTCCACATGACAAACTAACATGAATCGACTATGGGTTGACATCATCTGATCCACACTGAAGTTTTCCATTTTTTGTCACACACTTCCTTTCGTGCCGCTTTCAGCAAAGCAGGTTTGGAGGGAAAGAGGTTTAGAAAGAACTACAATTGGTTCCTTAGTGAATAACTCCTCTCAAAGTGCTAGGATTTCAGGCGTGAGCCACCACGCCTGGCCTATTTCTCTCCTCTTTCTATCTTTCATGAAGTCTGAAATTTCCTCGAGGACACCTTGGTTATTTCCCACCTAAGCCCTCCAGTCACTTCAGAGGCCCTCTCCTGCCGGACCGTTTCCCCTCCTCTGTGTTTTACCAGCCTCGCTGTTTGGCCAGAGGTTTAGTAAGAGTTGCAACTTGCCTTTCTAGTCTGAATGCAGCTCTCATTAATTTCCTAACAGCTGCCCCAGGACTCTCTTCTTGTTTACTGCATATGCTGAAGTTGAGCTCAGAGTTTCTCTCCTTCTACTCTTACTTCACAGTAGTCTTCTTCTAGGTGGGTTTTGTACGAAGGTTTTCTTAGCTCCTTCCAATCTCATTCATTTGAGGAATTTTTCTCAATTTCTGATTTTTAATCTCCTTTTACTGCATTGAGGAAATTGGAGAGAAAGAAAGCTGTGTTCCAAAGCATACATAAATTTATTTTCTATATTGAACTCCCCAAGGAGTACTACAAAGGCATAGGTTTGCTAAATTTAATTTACATATAAGAGTGATATGAACAAAATTTTTTATTTTTATTATCATTATTTTTTTGAGACGGAGTCTCACTGTGTCACCCAGGATGGAGTGCAATGGCGCGATCTCGGCTCACTGTAAGCTCCGCCTCCCGGGTTCACACCATTCTCCTGCCTCAGCCTCCTGACTAGCTGGGACCACAGGTGCTCGCCACCACACTCGGCTTTTTTTTTTTTTTTTTGTATTTTTAGTAGAGGTGGGGTTTCACCGTGTTAGCCAGGATGGTCTGGATCGCCTGACCTCCTGATCCACCTGCCTCGGCCTCCCAAAGTGCTGGGATTACAGGCCTGAGCCACCACGCCTGGCCGAGATACTTTTTTTTTTTTAAGTACATCCTCCCCACTACCTTTTTCATAATGGGTCCCTTTGAGAGGTGACAACGTGCTGGCAAGCCCTTGCAGGCCTGGCTCGCTCTCGAGCGCCTCCTTGGCCTTGGTGCACACTCTGGCCACGCTTGAGGATTCCTTCAGCCCGCCGCTGCACTGTGGGAGCCCCTTTCTGGGCTGGCCAAGGCTGGAGCCAGCTCCCTCAGCTTGCGGGGAGGTGTGGAGAGAGAGGGGCCGGCAGGAACCAGGGCTGCCCATGGCGCTTGCGGGCCAGCACGAGTTCTGGGTGGGCATGGGCTTGGCGGGCCCGGCCCTCAGAGCGGCTGGCCAGCCCACAAGCCCTGGGCAGTAAGGGGCTTAGTACCTTGGCCACCACCTGCTGTGCTCGATTTCTCACCCGGCCTTAGCTGCCTCCCTGCCGGGCAGGCTTAGGACCTGTGGCCCACCATGCCGGAGCCTGCACGCCCCCACCTCCCCCGCCGGCTCCTGGGCCGCCGGAGCCTCCCGGATGAGCTCCACTACTTGCTCCACAGCGCCCAGTCCCATCGACTGCCCAAGAGCTGAGGAGTGCAGGCGCATGGCGCGGAACTGGCAGGCAGCTCCACCTGCCGCCCTGTGCGGGATCCACTGGGTGAAGCCAGCTGGGCTCCTGAGTCTGGTGGGGACTTGGAGAGTCTTTATGTCTAGCTAAGGGATTGTAAATACACCAATCAGCACTCTGTATCTAGCTCAAGATTTGTAAACACACCAATCAGCACCCTGTGTCTAGCTCAGGGTTTGTGAATGCACCAATCAGCACTCTGTATCTAGTTAATCTGGTAGGAACTTGGAGAACCTTTATGTCTAGCTAAGGGATTGTGAATGCACCAATCGGCACTCTGCATCTAGCTCAAGGTTTGTAAATGCACCAATCAGCACTCTATGTCTAGCTCAGGATTTGTAAATACACCAACAGACACTCTGTATCTAGCTAATCTAGTGGGGATGTGGAGAACTTTTGTCTCTAGCTCAGGGATTGCAAACGCACCAATCAGCACCCTGTCAAAACAGACCAATCAGCTCTCTGTAAAATGGACCAATCAGCAGGATGTGAGTGGGGCCAGATAAGAGAATAAAAGCAGGCTGCCCGAAGTAGCAGTAGCAACCCGCTGGGGTCTGTTCCCACCCTGTGGGGGCTTTGTTTTTTTGCTCTTTGTAATAAATCTTGTTGCTGCTTGCTGTTTGGGTCCACACTGCCTTTATGAGGTGTAACACTCATTGCAAAGGTCTGCAGCTCCGCTTCTGAAGCCAGTGAGACCACGAACCCACCGGCAGAAAAGAACAACTCCAGACGCACTGTCTTAAAGAGCTGTACCACTCACCATGAAGGTCTGCAGCTTCACTCCTGAGCCGGCGAGACCACTAACCCACCAAAAGGAAAAAACTCTGAACACATCTAAACATCAGAAGGAACAAACTCCAGACGCACCGCCTTTAAGAACTGTAACACTCACCGTGAGGGTGCGCGGCTTCATTCTTGTCAGTGAGACCAAGAACCCACCAATTCTAGACACACCTTCATACTCTACTAAGAAGTCGCCTCTCTGGAACGGTGATTCCTGTAACTGCATCTAAAATAAGTTCCCTCCTTTCCCACCCATATTTCCTAATTAAATATTCTGTTTCCTCGTGTAACACAACTTGTAATTATTTTGTTTACTGTTGGGTATTTTTGTTTGTTTTTGTTTATCTGTTTTCCCAACTAAATTGTAGGCTCCAGGAGAGAAACATACATTTCTTACATCAGTCTCTATTGTTAAACTATTACTTAAACCATAGTGTTATTAAGAAGTAGATGCACGGTGGTGGCTTATGCCTATAATCCCAGGACTTTGGGAGGCTGAGGCAGGTGGCTCATTTGAGTCCAGGGCAACATGGCAAAGCCTCACCTCTACAAAAAAAATTACCTGGGCATGGTCACACGCACCTGAGCGCTTGGAGTCCCAGCTACTCAGGAGGCTGAGATGGGAGGATCTCTTGAGCCAAAGAGGCAGAGGTTGCAGTGAGCCAAGATTGCACCACTGCATTCCAGCCTGGGTGACAAAGCAAGACTCTGTCTCAAAAATGAAAATTAAAAAAAGTAAAGTAATTTTCCCCAAGCCAACAGTGAAATACTCAAGGTTAGGAAAAGAAGGGAGATGTAAAAGCGAACAACCTGGAAAGTCCTCACACTATATCATTTCATAAACAATCAAAAGTTAAATGTTGAACCAGAGATCTCACTTCTGTGTTCTCTACACATTATCTTCTCAAGAAACGGCTTTCCCAGCCTTCTGCTGAAGCCCCTGGCCAAAGATAATTGATCTAAAAGAGGCCACCTGATTGGACCAATTTGGTCAAATAACCATCTTTAGAATAATCCTATTGGTGAATCAGAATTGCTTATTGGGGGAATTTGGCTTGGGGATTCTGGGATTCTCTGAAGATCAGGGAAGAGGCAGAAATGCTTGGTGCATGTGTGACTTAAGAAAACCACTCAGCCGAGAAGAGAAAAATAAGCTGACAGAGGGAAGCAGGGCCCTGAGGCCTCTTGGTGGCTTTCAGTTCAGGAACTGAGCCCCATTCAGCCACATGGGAGCCCCACTGTTGTCTCTGCCCCTGGACTCTGTGAGACAAATTTTCCTTTTTGCCTAAACCAACTTGAGCAAATTGTGGCCAAACAGCCCCTGATGAAGGCAAGTGTAAATTGTTATTTCTCACCTCTCCGTGTGTGTTGTGTGTGTGTGTGTGTGTGTGTTTGTGTGTGTGTGTGTACTGAGGGAAGGACTATTTAACCTTATTCCAAAGGCCTTCCCCTTTGTATATGGAGATGATAAATTCTTTCTTACAATTAGGTCCTGTGTTACACACCAGCAGCATAAGCTATGGGGTATCATTTCTGAGACACCCCAAAAGCCCTTTGCGTTCTCTAAACTCCTCCTACTCTTAAAATTGTACCATTTCCATTTAATACTTAGGCTTAAATCTTGTCTTCCTGAAACACTGTTTCCTGGTAAACACAGGTTCCTTATAAGCAGAGACTGGCCCTATTCATATGTGAGTTCTCACTGCACATAGACTGGTATAAGAGTGGAACCTGGCGGGAACTCCAGCTGGAATAAATGAATCAAATGGGAAAATATGGTGAGGAGGGAAAGTCATGGGTGCCACACTCAGACATCCTCAACTTCACCATTTTGGGCTCGACTAATTTCAATCGTAGGTGAGTTGTAAGAGACAGTTACAAAGAATTGAAAATTCCTGAACTGGGTGACAGACTCTACATCTGTCTTTGCAGTTTCCATTTACTTTTACAAGCATTAATGCCACCTGGCCAGATTCATTTAAATGAAGAGGAGCAGAAAGGTTTATGTGCACAAGGGAATGGAAAGGCATAGAGGGGGAAGAAAAGAGAAAGAAAATTGCCAGGCAGAAAGGTGGAGTCATCTCAATGTCTCCCTCCTGCTTTCTCTCTTCACCACCCTTGCTCTATTTCAGAAGTTTTATTGCCATCTTGACATTATCTAAATTATGATTTGAAATTCATTCAAGCAGACTAACTCGTGGTTATATTTGTAAAATTTGAAAAAACAAATTTAATTTCTTTCTTCAGGAAAAAACGAGCCTGATAAATACAACTAAGGGATTGTTCATGTGCACCCAGTGACTGGAACAAGGAGATGCATGGTTTTAATATCCATTCTCATAAAAGCCTGGAGGTTAGCCTTTCAACGGCACCCTGCAGGATTCCACACCATCTTTTCAAAGCACTTCACTAATGAGCTGCCATTATTTGTGCAAACAGCCTTGTGAGAAGGAGGAGGTTGTAGCTGTTCCATTTACAAATGAGAAGAGTGAGGTTTGAGGAAAGTAGACGAGTTTTCCCAACTGTGCAGTAAACCCATATAGGGCTCGAAGCTCTGAGCTCCCTGCACTTGATCCCATGAGCTAGGTTACTATTTGAAATGAGACTCCTTCAGACAATGAATTCTTAGATTCTGATGTGGCTAAAATGGGGTAGAATGAAGAGAGAAATTCCACAAATGGAGATAGACTTAAAGAGTATGATATACAACATCCATGGACTTACATCCAAGGCAAATATACAATTTTTTTTTCACATGGCTCATGGACAAAGGCTTTAAGAAAAATAATAGCAGTCTCAGGAATCATGTTCTTCCTAACAAACATGAGTGGCACAGTATTCTATGTGGATGTAGGCCCAAGGAGTATTTCTGTATGCTATTCTGGGTCCAGCACAGGATATGAGTTTAATTGGAACTGTTTTAATTCACATCTGGAATTTTCCAAAGACTAGCTCATTGACTAATTGGCCCCTTGAGTTAACAAATGGTTGCTATTTTGATGACTGAGTTGTTTTATCTGTAACAACTTTTTTTACTCCGTTCAGTTCAACATACATTTATTGGGCAAGCAACAATGCTGGATATTGGGCAAGGCAAGGAAGGAGAGAGAAGTTGGGGAACAAAGATAAATAATATGCAGTCTGTTGCCTCCAGAAACATAAAGCCTATTTGCATAAATAACTGATTTAATTATAAGGCAAATGGAATTTGATACTATAAAGGAGGCAAAGATATGGGAAGGCAGAGGAAGAAATAATGAGTGTTATAAAAGGTAATCAAAAGGGGCAAGAGGCAGGGAATTACAAGGCTTCATGAAGGAGGCAGCCTCTGAGCTAGGCCATGTAGAATGCATACAATGTCAATAGGTGAAGGAGAAAAGAGAATTCTAGGCAGAGGGAACAGGACAGAAAAGACACAGATGGAAGTAGAAAGGCTATGAGTGACTAAGTTGGAAGTGTAAGTTGAGGTCAGGTTGTGAAGGACCTTGAATTGAGTTCTGCAGGCAGTAAGGAGTCGCCAAAGATTTTTGAGTAAGGGAGCCAAGTGCTCCCCTGCCAGCCTGAAACAACTGGGTTACTTCTAAGAAGCAATGAACTATTATCTTATGTAAATCACCCTATTTGGGGGCCTCTTTGCTACATCAGCTTAGCCTTACCCTAACCAATAAAAAGGCCCTCATTTTACAAATGAGGAACCTGAAGCTTAGAGGAGACAAGTGACTTAACCAGCATCATGTTACCATAACTCTACCATGTAGAACCAGGACCAGACAGGAAATCTGGGCCTAGATATTCCATGGCCCCGAAAGATGTGATGATGGTGGCGGTGGTGGCAGTGGTGATGGTAATATGATGGTGATGATGGAGATTTTTTGTTTTCGATAAACTGGTATTTCAAGGTTTTGTTTTTATACCTCTTCTTTATATTTTTCTATTTTTTAATGTAAAAGCATGGAACAGATTCGCCATGTAATCACTTTAATCAATTATCTGCGGTGATAACTTCCCTGCAACTTAATTGGCAAAGTTGTTTCCCAGACTAACAGTACTATGGCATCATCTAAAAGTCACCTCAAAGAGACAGAACAATTCATTAAAAACCACTAATGTCTGCAGGGTTTAAAGATGTTAAGTGTTCATTTGGAGAATGAGAAATCAACGCACACTGACTTTTGCCATCCGGGTTTGTCACGCTCTGTGTCCGTGGGATGACTCACATTGCTAAAACCCAAGTTTAATTAACATGCTTATTCTGTGCCGCTACTTCCATTCTAACAAATTAAATGTTTAAACAGCCAATGCAAACATTTAGATCTGAGTCAAAATTGTTTGCACTCTGCCAGTTTAGGCATTTAATTTATTATAATCCTTTCCATAATACATACTTTGAAAGTCATTCTTTTGCACTGAAAAATATTGTTAGTATTTCAACTGATGCTGTTAAATCTGAGACTATCAGAATATGATGTGAGAACTAAATTGGACTGCAAATAAGGCCAATAAATGAGATATTAAATGAATCCTCATCTGTCCTAACTTCCTCAATTGACCAAGTGATAATAATGACAGGTGCCAACTCAGGCCTGACTTTTGTCCCACAATCTCTGCTCTTGTGGAGAGATGCTACAAGATGAGACAGGGATCTTTCAAAGCTCGTAAACATTTCTTCTTAAGAGCCTTTCCTGGATTCTGACCTCTTCCTCCCTGCAGATGTTTTTTCAACATACAGAATTTTGCTAGCTTTCAACAACTTCCCCTTCCCTGGGCTAAAGAAACTGAAAATGCAATGGAAGAAAAATTTTAACAAAAGCTTCATTGAAGCAATGCTGACTGCACTGATAAAGATCTCAGGCAAGCAGCCAAAGAAGCTAGACAGAGAGAGGTTCCCAAGGAATGACCCTATTTGGCCTCAGGTGACCACAAGGTGGCAGTGAAGGTCTTCACCCTCCCCATTGGCACCACCCTCCCAGGCCCCGACCCCCAGGCACTGTGCCTCTTCCCCACTGTCTCCCAGGGAAATAAATGGATACACCCAGATCTAAAAAGCTGACACTTTTACATTTTTAATAAAGATAACTTGTGTTTTATTGTGAATAACATGGAAACTGGAAAATGATTGAAAATTTCCCCCAATAGCCCTTGCTTGAAGAAAATGGAGCATGGTGTTGGAACCAAGAGGAAAATATTGTAGAGTAATAGATGCTGGTCATGCAAATTCATTAGAAGATCTCAGCTTCCTCATCTACAGAATGAGAGGTTAGGCTCCTCTCATCCCTGAGGTTTCTTCCGGTACCCTTCCAGAGAAAATAGCATGGATCAAACTCATCGACCAAGGGAGAGGGGTCAGTTTCAGGGGACACCAACTGGTTTGTTACTGTGTGCTAATCAAGGTCAGCTGCCACTGAAAACCTGAATGCATTCACTCTCTGGTTCTTCAGGCTTCCATCTCCTGCTCAGAAATCATTCAAGGTCTTCCACAAAACATTCCAGATTGTTTATACTTTGAGATTGAATTATATAGAGTCAAGCTTGGTCAGATTTTATAATGAAGCTATATCTACCCAAAAATTGGCTGGTGGAGGAAAGGAGGAAATCGTTGAATCTAGGCAATTTGTTGTTTCTGAAACCAATCAACTCAGATCAATCCAGCTTTGTTTGTTTTTCCAAATAATGTAGGTCATTTAGACACATGATAGGGCCTTCTCCTAGAGCCAGCTCAAGGAACTACCCATTCAAAAGGGCTTTGCTAAATGAGAATGGATGCCTGCCCCTCAACACACGCTCACTATTTAAATGCCAGGAGGGTTAACTGAGAAGTAACAGACAGAAGTCTTCCCACTGAACATCTATGCTGAGGCATTTTTAAATGTTTTTAATGTCTAAGGGTTGTAATTAAGTGAGGCATTAATTAGCTTTTCTAAACCACTTTTTAAAAAGTTAATCATAATTAGCATTAATTAAATACTATGTGCCAGACAATGTGTTAAGCACATTATATGTATTACCTCATCAATTCTTATTCCAACCCTATAAAGAAGGAACTGATACTTCCCCAATTTTATAGATGCAGAAACTGAGGTTTCAGGAGATGAGGTCACCTACCCAGGGTCACACGGCTGAAAACCAGGTATGCATGCCTGATTGCAAAGTCGCAGCTCTCTTTTTTTTTTTTTTTTTTTTTTGAGACAGAGCTTCACTCTGTCGCCCAGGCTGGAGTGCGGTGGCACAATCTCGGCTCACTGAAAGCTTTACCTCCTGGATTCACGCCATTCTCCTGCCTCAGCCTCCTGAGTAGCTGGGACTACAGGTGCCCGCCACCATGCCAGGCTAATTTTTTTTTTTTGTATTTTTAGTAGAGACAGTTTCATCGTGTTAGACAGATGGTCTCGATCTCCTGACCTCGTGATCCGCCAGCCTCGGCTTCCCAAAGTGCTGGGATTACAGGCATTAGCCACCACACCCGGCCACAAAGGACCCAGCTCTTGAAGGAAGTTTATCCAGCCCCAATTCTGTTTTTCATCTCTTCATAATCCCCGAGGATGATTTTTTTTTTTTTTTTTTTTTTTGAGATGGAGTCTTGCTCTGTTGCACAGGCTGGAGTGCAATGGTGCAATCTTGGCTCACTGCAACCTCTGCCTCCCGGATTCAAGCGATTCTCTTGCCTCAGCCTCCGGAGTAGTTGGGATTACAGGCGCCCACCACCACGCCCGGCTAATTTTTGTATTTTTAGTAGAGATGGGATTTCACCATATTGGTCAGGCTGGTCACAAACTCCTGACCCTAGGTGATCCACCCGCCTCAGCCACCCAAAGTGCTGGGATTACAGGCATGAGCCACCGCGCCCGGCTGATTCCTCTTTTTTACTGGCACCTGTGTCAGTATTACACATTTATGAGTATTTTAATATTTATAAAATGAGACCAACTCATCAAAAATTTGCAGAGGAAAGCCCCAACTCCTTACAGTGGGAAGAATACCAGGGTCACTTAGGGTTGCTCTCCATCTCTGTATCATTTACACGATATGGCTGCTGGTCCCAGGCTCTGCATCAAATTTACCACCTAAGGAGATTCCACACTCTCAAGGAATCCACCACAGTGGCCTCAGCTATCTTTAAACTGCCTTTCCTCTTGTCTTAACGCTCAATGAACACAGAGAACAGCCAACTTCTCCTTCTGATTCTGAACTTGAGGACGATCAAGAAAACACATGATTTTTTTTTTTTTTTTTTTTTTTTGAGACAGGGTCTTGCTCCATCTCCCAGGCTGGAGTACAGTGGCACAATCTCAGCTTACTGCAACCTCCGCCTCCTGGGTTCAAGAGATTCTCCTGCCTCAGCCTCCCGAGTACAGGGATTACAGGCGCACGCCACCATGCCTGGCTAATTTTTGTATTTTTAGTAGAGACAGGGTTTCACCATGTTGGTCAGGCTAGTCTCAAACTCCTGACCTCATGATCCACCCACCTCAGCCTCCCAAAGTGCTAGGATTACAGGCATGAGCCACCACGCCCAACAGAAAACACACAATTCTTAAGCAAGATATGACTTCAAGAGGTCCTCCAATCCTGTCTTCTGCTTCCAGACAGGGACTGTATAACTAAAAACAAATTAAAAAATCACCAAATATGAACAACCATCACTAACTTTTTTGGACATTCACGAGAGCGCAAAGGGTTCTACCTGTATCAGCTCATTTTACAGTGGGGGAGTTTGAGGCACAGAGAGGAGAAGTGATTTTCCCAAAGCCATACAACTAGGCAAGGGTACAGGTGGAATTAGAATCAAGTGTCCCCTGAATTTTATTTGCTAAATCTCTATTCCTTCTCCCTGGACTAGGTTGATGTGGGGAAGACAGGAGCAGGCATCTGGAATCGTAGAATCATGGGCAAAGCACCGAAATGGTAGTAGACATGGGTTCCTGAGCCACCTTTGCCTCTAACTGGCTGGGTTTCTTTAGATGAGCTCCCCCCATGCCTGGGCTTCAGTTTCCTCACCCTCAGATTTCCCTAAGGGCCTTTTTTTTTTTTTTAACTCTAAACTTCTAGGATTTGGGTTTGACAAGGTTAGTTGGGAGAAAAGCAGGGCAGAAACGTAGCAAGTTGGGAAACCAGGGGACCGGCTGGTGGCCACAGCTGTCCTGTTCATTCTGCTGGAATTCCACACCAGCCAGTGACTTTTCCTCCCATTCTCCACATTATGCATTCACATCAGACCTCTGTTTTATCTTCAGCATGTTAGTATTACACATTTTTATTTTGCCAGTTATCTCCTCTATTAACCCGGGCACTCTGCAAAATGACTTGTCATTAATAACGTGAACTGCCTTTTTCAGTTTAGACAGAAAGGAAGATATAGAATTGAAGGAACTGTGTTATCTAATGCATTTTCAAAGAGATTTGTTTGGAGGGAGCGCTTGTTAGAAATACCTAAGCAGAGAGCATCAAATCTTTGACAAAATATATATTCGAAATATTGCATAGAGGACTTTTAGGGATTAGAGTCTATCAGCATGCATTGCTTCAAATTTTCTGATGAAATTTTAGCAGCAACTATATTAGAATCTTGTAATCACATTCACGAATGCCAACGCCCAGATCACAAATGCCATCCCTACTGGATATGGATTTGAGGATATTTTTTTTTCAGGAAGGTATTGTTAGCTTTAGGGTCTAGTCTGCTTGCTTACCTTTTTAAAGATAAGCACAGAATTTTAGAATTGGGAGAGTCCAAATAGATTATTCCCAATCCCCCTGTTCCATAGATTAGGAAATTGCACTCAAGTACAGGAATGTCCCAAGGTCATACACCAAAATGCACAGCCAGGACTCAGACCAGCTGCTTGATTCCTAATCCCTCACTTCCACCCTTATGCCAACTGTCATGTTCTGCAAAAGGACAGAACCAGAAACAAAGGAGCATCAGAAGACTATGTCATTAATCAAATGATCTCTGAGCCAGAGATGGATGTCCTACAGTGCTCAATCAGAGCTTCAGAAAAGGGTAAATAGATCTGATATAGGGAACCTCTGTAGACCATGGGGAGCAACTGGGGAGGGTTAAGCTAGTAACTAATGCCCCAGGGGCAGAAGCCAAGCCTGGTGATTGACTTGGGAGCAGAGATTTATGTGGAATATGCCTCATACAGAGATACTGATGGGACTTTGACAGGTAATGCAATGGGGAAAGAATGGGCTGTGGGGTCATGGGAGCTTTGATTGTGAACCCCAGCTCGGTCTCTCACTGCCTATGACTTTGGACAGCTACCTTGCTTCATCTCTCTGAGCCTCAGTGACCCCATCTGCAAACTCAGACATCTTTGTGTGCTGTATAATGCTGTGAATGTGTAAATTTTAATACTGTGGCTTACATTTGTAAGTACATATTTATGATACAGTCATAACTGGCCAACAAACCACAGTTTGCATCCTTTCCAGGGACACAAGCAGCAAACTGACTCAGGGAAGTAGGGTTTGGGCTTGAACTCCTACAACCAAAGTGGTCACAAATTATGCAGTGTGGGCATGGGTTCCCAGTCCAACCTTTCCATTCCACCAACCCACTATTCTGCCTAATCTGCCTACATTTGTTTACATTGATTCAAACCCCATCAGAGCCAGGGAAGACACTGCTGCTATTGAAGGGGAGGCCCAGGACTGGCAGAGGGGATGCACTAAACAGCCCCTGTGGGTGTGGAGGAGAGGGCAGGCAGAGCAGTCTGCCCTGGGAAGGCTGGGAGAAACCTGCCACGGGTTTGGAGAGGCAGGCAAAAGACAGCTGCCCTTTCCGAAGGCATGCACCCTCCAAGGCCTGCCAAAAGGTCAGCCTACCATGGAGGACCCGAAGTGAGCCCAGAGCCTTTTAGGGACACATCTGCTATTCATGTATAATGTAACTGGATCAACTCTGAAACCAAGAGGCTTTAACTGCAGAGCTTGTCTGGAGGGAGATAATGAGGAGGAAGAAAAGGCCAATGAAAACAGAAAGTCCAGATAAAAAGCCCAGAAACAGATTAGGTCATCCCAGGTTTATTGTCATGGAAGAACCATTTCTCCAAGAGTGAAAAACTTGCAGTCCAGTGGCTAAACAAACTAACCTGTGGATTGTTTTACCTTCCTGGCCTCAGACGTTCCCTAGATCTTGGTTCACCTCCCTGGGCCTACGTTAACCTCCCTGAATGTCTCTTGGTTATCTTTTGGCTCTGACACCAGAGATTTCCTGGATTCTAAGTGGTAAGAAACATACAAAAAGTAAACTAAATAACAAGTTTCCTTGAAATATTAATCAATCATGCTTTCCTTTTTATGACTCGCTTTTGAATCAGTCAGAGGCATCCGTGTGGCCTCAAGGAGAATTAGGAATGCTTTAGTGGGAATGCAAAAGAAAGAAAATAATTTTTTTGCTTTCAAAATAAGCCTTCAGAGCTCAAAGTGAAGCCCTGGGGGAAGCGGGGGGAGAGTTTTCATTATAACCATGGATGGAAAGAAGAGAAGGGGTGTCTACTAGGTGACAGTTAAACTGGACTGGGATGGGAATCAAGACCCAGGATGGGATGGTGGGTGGGGTTGAGAGGAGGACACCAGACCTGGTGAGCAGGGAGGACACCCCAGGGAAACAAGGAGTCCTTATGATCAGGGACCAGAACTGGAAGTCTCATGACAGCCAAGTCATTAGTTTTTTGGGTTTTTTGTTTGTTTGTTTGTGTGAGACAGGGTCTTGCTCTGTCACCCAGGCTGGAGTGCAGCGGCGCGATCTCAGCTCATGGAAATCTCCACCTCCCAGGCTCAAGCTATCTTCCCACCTCAGCCTCACAAGTAGCTAGGACTACAGGCATGAGCCGCCATGCCCAGCTAATTTTTGTATTTTTGGTAGAGACAAGGTTTCACTATGTTACCCAGGCTGGTCTTGAATTCCTGAGCTCAAGCAACCTGCTCGCCTCAGCCTCTCGAAGTGCCGGGATTACAGGCGTGAGCCACTGGAAGTCTCAAGATAGCCAAGTCATCTTTGACTCCTGTCCTCACTCACACTCCACATACACTCCATCAGAAGAGCCTTTTCTGCCTACAGAATGCATCCAGAATGTAACCACTTCTTACCACTTCTGCTTCTACCACCTGGTGCCAGCCACCAGCACCTCTCACGTGGTTTATTACACACCTCCCAGTGGGTCTCCATGTGCCTGTCCTACCCTCATCTCTTCTCAGCACCGCAGTTGGAGCTGTGTACCATGTAAGTCAGATCCTGTGATTCCTCCGCTCCAATCCTCTGACAGCTCCCCATCTCAAGCATCCTCAAAGCAAAGCCTCCCAGATCCTACCAGGATAGGGCTCTTGTGACCTCTGTCACCTCCCATCATCCTTACTGCTCCTTGAACATGCCTGACACTCTCCCACCGAGGGCCTCTGCATGAGCCCTCTCCTCCATGGATGCTCCAGCCATCCTCATGGCTGCCTTCTTCTCCTCCCCAATCCCTGCTTAAGCTGACCTTTTCACCCTACTGCCAGCTGCCTCAGAAACACCACTGACTGGTCTTGCACAAATTGCCTTCTAAGATATTACATAAGAATTTATTGGCCTGGCGCAGTGGCTCACGCCTGTAATCCCAGCACTTTGGGAGGCAGAGACAGGCGGATCACGAGGTCAGGAAATCGAGACCATGGTGAAACCCCATCTCTACTAAAAATACAAAAAATTAGCCAGGCGCGGTGGTGGGCACCTGTAGTCGCAGCTACTTGGCAGGCTGAGGCAGGAGAATGGTGTGAACTGGGGTGGCAGAGCTTGCAGTGAGCTGAGACTGCACCACTGCACTCCAGCTTGGGTGACAGAGCGAGACTCCATCTCAAAAAAAAAAAAGAATTTATTATGTTTAACCCTCCTTGCCTATCTCCCCTACTGGAATATAAGCTCCATGAGGACAGATATCTTTGTTGTATTCACTGATGTAGCTCAAGTACCTAAAAGAGTGCCTAGAAGGTGGTCAATAAATATTTGTTGAAGGCCGGACGTGGTGACTCACACCTGTAATCCCAGCACTTTGGGAGGCTGAGGCGGGTGGATCGCGAGGTCAGGAGTTTGAGACCAGCCTGGCCAACATGGTGAAACCCCGTCTCCACTAAAAATACAAAGATTAGCCGGGTGTGGTGGTGTCTGCCTGTAATCCCAGCTACTCGGGAGGCTGAGGCAGGAGAATGGCATGAACCCAGAAGGCGCGGGGTTACAGTAAGCCGAGATCGTGCCACTGCACTCCAGCCTGGGAGACAGGGTGGGTCTCTGTCTCAAAAAAACAAAACAAAACAAAAAATTTGTTGAACAAATGAATGAATGAATGAAACCATCCCCACCCACTGAGCAATGTCTATGTGGTCCAGGCTGAATGGCCCAGCAGCCACTGTTGGGTGAGTCTTCAATCAACAGCTGCCTATGGACTTTCCAGCAATAGGAGGTCCACCTGGGCCCCAAGACTTTTCTAGGCCTCATCCAAACTTGCCCCATACAGATATTCCCCCTTTAACTGCTAAGGAGGCTGTAGTGGTGAGAAGGGAAACACTGCATAGTGGTGAAGCCCACCCCATGGCTAAAGATCTGATGGTGCTCTTTTGTTCTATTTTATGCAGCAAAATTTTATTGAATGTGGAAACTAGTAGTGCTCAGGCCTTGGAGAAATTTTTTAATGAGTCCATACCAGAATATGTAAATAACTCTTATAAATCAATAAGAAAAATATAGAAAACCCAATAGAAAAATGGACAAATGACTGAGATCCTTCACAAAAGATGATCTCCAGACAATAAATACAGTAAATTGGTTAATTAATCATAAGAGAATTGCTAACCAAAACTACAATGCAGTACACCCATCAGAATGCCAAAAGGAAAACGTAGGAAATTTGTGTTGGCAAGGAAGCAGGACAACTGCAACTCTCAAACACAGCTGGTGGAAGTGTAGTTGTACAACTACTTTGGAAACCATTTGGCAGAATCCACTGAAGCTGAACATACTCATACCGTATGACCCAGCAATTCTACTCCTAGGTATACAGCCAGGAGAAATGCATCTATATGCTCATTACAGATATGAACTTGAATGCTCACAGCCACACTATTTGTAAAGCATAAAGCTGCAAACTACCTAAATACTCATCAACAGTAGAACAAATAAATAAATTATGCTTTATTCATGCAATGAAATTCTTTAAATGCCTTATATCTACATACAAATATACGAATGCCTCTTACAAAAGTCAGACAGGAAAGAGTACATACTGTATGACTTCATTTGAGTAAATTCGAAACAGGTGAAATAATCTATGGTGCTAAAAGTCAGGATGGTGATTATCCTGGTGAGGGCAGCGACCATAGGGGTTTCTAGGGTGCTGGTAATGCTGTTTCTTGATTGGAATTCTGATTGCATAGGAGTGTTCATGAAAATTCATCCAGGTCGATATACATACTATGTGTACTTTTTGTGTAAGCATTATATTATACTTGGAATTTACTTTTTTTTTTTTTTTCCTCGAGACAGAGTCCTGCTTTGTCACCCAGGCTGGAGTGCAATGGTACAGCCTTGACTCACTGCAATCTCCGCTTCCCAGGTTCAGGCAATTCCCCTGCCTCAGCCTCCCGAGTAGCTGGAACTACAGGCACATGCCACCATGCCTGGCTAATTTTTGTATTTTTAGTAGAGACAGGGTTTCTCCATGTTGGCCAGGCTGGTCTCAAACTCCTGACCTCGGGTGATCCGCCCTTGTCAGTCTCCAAAAGTGCTGGGATTACAGGCATTAGCCACTGCGCCCAGCCTCAAGGAATTACTTCCAATGAGGGAGACAGACACATGAGCCATTCCTCACGTTGTAAGGTGGAACCAAGTAGGTGAAAAGCAGAAATGGAAGCCGTGTGCTATGAAGGCCAAGAGGGACAGAATTCACTTTGACTTGGAGATGCGGTTCACAAAGAAAGCTGGGCTTTGGGAAGAAGTTGAATAAATGAATGGAGAAAAATCCAGGCAGAGCAAAGACCAGAAACACAATACCAAGCATGCCTTATTTGAGGGCTGAGAGAAAAGCTTAGAAGCCAGAACTTGAGGGAGTGGGGAGGGAGGGGGAAGGAAGGGAGCACCCCACGGGCCCTGCCTTTCCTACCTCAACACATTGCCATGTGTTGACTTTAGCTTTCGTCTAACTGACTTCTACAGAACCACAGTATGTTCACAAGTATTAACAAAATCATCGCATGGCCAAAGACATTAAGATAACACTGCACACTAGATCTCTCTTGGAGATTCATAATATACCTTAGCATATTAAAAGCTTGTAACATCCTGCAATCATGAAGCCTGCTGAATTCAGTGTTTCTCAAATTTAGTTCACTGTGGAATCTTTTCCCCCTCTCTCTTTCTTTCTTTCTTTTCTTCCTTTCTTTTTGAACGCATATTAAGATGCCATCTGGTCACACCTAGGGTAATGCCAGCTCCAGTAATAAAGAAATCCCAATTTTTTTTCAGTGACTTCCACAATAAAAATGTACTGCTTACTGACATGGTACTGTTAGTGAAATGCAGGAGTCACTTGTCAGTGGGTGGTCATCCATAGTGATTCAAGGCCCAGGTTTCTTCCATTTGGTGACTTTTCCATTGCCTGGCATTCAGAATCTTTAGCATCCTAGTCAGCAGATAGGGAATACAGAATGGAAAAGTAGGCTCACTTCTTGACCACCTTAACCATTGATAAGAATACTAGCTACATGTCCCCATCTGGACACAAATGCATTTGGGAAATGTAGTCCGTGGCTGGGCAGCTATTCTATGGTATTAGAGAATGCAAATTTTGTTGTGGTTTTTCTGCCACATCCAGTAACTGAATATATTCCCTAAGCCACTGCTTTTTGTCATCGCACATTTAATCATGCCATTCCTTTGGCCTAGAAAGTCCCTTCCCCTCCCACAAATACTTTCTCCAACTGGCAAATTCTTATCCTCCTCTGGAGCCCAAGAGAAAGGTCACCTGCTCCATGAGCCCTTTCCTGACCTTGACCTTGTTGATCTTCTCTGTGTACCCACATGACTTTGGTGAGAGGTCATCAAAACCTTGTGTCTATTTCCAACCAGAAGAAGAACCCTATATGGGCAAGGTCTCTACCTCAGATACCTTCATATCCCCAGTGCCCAGAGCTGTGCTTAATAAAACAGTCAGGGCACAATAAATAGAGTGGGAAGGAGGGGGGGAGGGAGGGAGGGAGGGAGGCAAGGAGGGAGGGAGGAAAGAAGGAAGGAAGGAAGGAAGGAAGGAAGGAAGGAAGGAAGGAAGGAAGAAAGGGGAAGGGAAGGAGGGAGGGAACGAACTGTGGCATATGAAGGAATATAGTAGGAGGATATTGCCCCTTCTAATCTGTTATTCTGTAATTAACAAGGGCAAAGGGGCTTTTTATAAGAGTTTTGCTCCTCTTAGGAGCCCAGGGGTTAGACATATGCCACTATAGGCAATTTATGCTCTAATCTTTTTCTCTGAGGGTTTTTTGTAGATGGCTTTTAACAGCATGCAAATTTGCACCCTTTTGTTCATTCAATCTCAGGATTGACACTAGTGTAAACAATTATTGAAGTCCCATATCTGGAAGATGCCTGGATAAATGTTTTGGTCTGAATGCAGTCAAGCTGTACTTGATGGTATATAATTTAAAATAACATAATTAAAATGGGTAAGAAAAATCCAGACAAGCCGGGCACAGTGACTCATACCTGTATCATACCTGTAATCCCAGTACTTCGGAAGGCAGAAGTGGGTGGATCACCTGAGGTCAGGAGTTCGAGACCAGCCTGGCTAACATGGTGAAACCCTGTCTCTACTAAAAAAATTAGCCAGGCATGGTGGCATGTGCCTGTAATCCCAGCTACTTGGGAGGCTGAGGCAGGAGAATGGCGTGAACCTGGGAGGCAGAGGTTGCAGTGAGCTGAGATCGCACCATTGCACTCCAGCCTGGATGAGAAAGCAAGATTCCATCTCAAAAAAAAAAAAAAAGAAAGAAAAGAAAAGAAAAATCTGGACAAGATTTACTGCTCTAAAAAGAAACTTTAAAATGCAATCTCACAATCTTTTTATTGATATTGTCAAGATAAAATATTATTCCCAGAGAGGTTCATCAGTCTTTCTTCACTGAAAACCAGAGAAGGCACCTGATCAGGTGCGGGCACCAGAGGAGCTTTGCCTGCCTCAGCCCAGGGTGATGCAGGAGTCAGCTGCCCTGCCTTGCCCACCTGACTTCAGGAGCCCAAGTCAGAGTTCAGTCTGCACAGGCAGGACTTGAACCCAGGACCACAGAGTGAGCCCTTGTCAGCTGTGCTGAGTAAGAAATGAGAAATGTTGCAGGTCCTGAGGTGGGGTAGGTGGACAGTGGGATTCCTGAAGGATTCCACACCACCAGGCAGGAAGAACAAATCAAATCCCTGGTTTTAGCACTGACTTGTCTCTAAGACAGCATAAACAAGTTACTTAATCCTTGCTGGCCTTATTTTTGTTATCTTTAAAAAGGGACTAACTATATCAGTCCTCCCTTACCACCTCAGAGTGTTACAAAAAACAAATCAGACCAGAAATTTACATTAAGCCAAGAGTGACCAGGAAGAGGGAAAATGTCCGGACATCCTTGCTACCCTGGAGTTGTATGTCTTCCAGACATGGGTGCTGCCTCACCCTAGGGTGTCCCTTCTGGCATCTCAGGTATTGCCCAACCACACAAAAACAGAAGATCTGCCATGAACAAGAGCTGGAGCCTGAGCTGGTGAATATCCCACCACCTTGACAGTGGATATGTGTTTGGCCAGGGTGTCATGGGGGCTATTGCTGATAACCATGACCTTAATATCTGATCCCACATTTCTCATCTTTACCAGACTTTAGACAGAGCCGTCCCTCTAAATGCCAGTTTGGTCTGATGCTTGATGCCTTGTTTTCAGCAGCTTTCCTTCCCAAGACATGCTGGCTTCATTGATAAGTGTTGCTAGCTCTTTATCGACATCATTTTAGAAAAGGTTGCCAAGGCAACAGGATTCAGGAATGATTCTCATTACTGTACAATTCCCAACAAATGAGTGTCTGTGTGTATGTGGTCTCAACCAGTATTGGCACTCCCCTCTCCAAGCTAAAACGTCAACACTTAACAGTTTGCAGCACACAATTCAACATGTAATTATATATTGTCTCTTAGTAATTATACATTGTCTTAGTGAACAATGCAGCTGTGGGCACCCTCGGCAGCTCACATTAATACCTCCTACGTTAATATCCTCCTTCACTGATGGGCCAATAATACACATTTGTAGAAGCCATAAAGAAAGCCAAGATATTCACAGAAACATATTTATAGACCAAACCTAAACTCTGACTTCTGAATACTGCCTCAGTTTCCATCATGTAGGACCTTATGATTCCCACTGGTGGAACTGGCCAAACTGTGATTGTTTTGTTTTACCCATTGGTTTTCCAAGAAGGAAATACCAATACTCTCAATGTAGCCAGGGTTTGACAAAGACCAAGTGGGGTGAGCCCATTCAAACTGGGACAAATTCCTATATATTTTCTAAAACTATGGAATAGGAGTGAAACCACAATGTCAAAATAGTCTCCAGCTTCAACCCTGGTGCTTCACTTGGATGATGTCCCTGCTCTGTACCCAGAACTATGAAACCCACACCAATCTCTTAGAAATGTCAGACTTGGCCGGGCACGGTGGCTCACATCTGTAATCCCAGCCCTTTGGGAGGCTGAGGTGGGCAGATCACGAGGTCAGGAGATCAAGACCACCCTGGCTAACACAGTGAAACCCCGTCTCTACTAAAAATACAAAAAATTAGCCGGGCGTGGTGGCGGGCGCCTGTAGTCCCAGCTACTCGGGAGGCTGAGGCAGGAGAATGGCGTGACCCGGGAGGCGGAGCTTGCAGTGAGCTGAGATCACGCCACTGCACTCCAGCCTGGGCGACAGAGCAAGATTCCATCTCAAAAAAAAAAAAAAAGAAATGTCAGACTTTACTTTTCCTCTCCTCTAGGCTGTGAAGGAAATCCATAGTGACAGTAGAGGTGAAGGGGGAAAATATAAATAATTTAAAATCTCTATGTGGGTTTCATATAGTTCTTCCTCTTCCCCATCTCCTCCCTTCCTCCCCAAAAAAGCTTTAGAGGAGATAACTGGATTATAGGAGGTCTGGGATTGTAAGCACTGAGTTGCATTTTGAAAGAATTGGTGGCTCCAGGTCATTTTAATCAAGTTGCATGTCAGCTTGCAAATTTTCCAAATTAGCTGTAGGTGGAGGAGAGCAAGATGTCTTTCTTTCCTAAAGAATCAAAACAGATTGTTGTGATATGTTCTCAGTCATAATGACAGATTGGAGCTGCTGTTTGTGGTACAAGTCAGAAAACAAAGCAACTTTTTTTCCCCAAAATTGTAACACTTGATTGATTTCTGCTGAGATTTGGGCATCTCTCAGTTTGTCAGTGATGTTGATGGAGTTCACAAAAATCTTAAAAGCCAGATGCAGACACAGAGACTGATTTAAAGACTGGGAAAGGAAGCCTCTTGGTCTTGAGGGCAAGTTTTAGGGATGCTTAGTTTGGATGCTGTTCAAATGTTGTTCCCTTGAAAAGAGAGGATAATAGAAAAGGAATAGTTGGCACTCCCTCATCCTGGGCAGCACTCTGCTTCTGAAACAGGAATACTCCTACAAATAAAAGCTATGCGAGCCATCCTGAATAAGGCTGGCTCTGCACAATCAAACCAATGGATCATGCCCAGCCGGGGGTCTGTGTATCCCCCGATCAGTCCATGCAAAGGTCAGTCCTACATCACATCTCGTCAGAATGGCTGAGACACAGAAGATTGGTTTTCACAAACCAGGCAGGAAGGGTTTTACACCTGTCATTCATCTTGAAGTCACCCGGTAAACAACACAGCTTAAGACTACGGTTCCTGAATCCATAAATAGAATATCGAATTAATATTTGCATAATGCAAGGGAGGAAATAGGAAGCCAGGGAATGAACAATGATGGGATACGCTGGAACAATCCCTTAAAATGCCAACAAACCCAAAAATAAACAAGCACCTCCCACATTCTCAATATCTCAGTTTCCTTTACCAACTATTTCTCATTTTCTTCTTAAACCCACACCTTGTCTTAGTCCAGCTTTGAGGGTCACCTCCTCCCCCAAAGAACTTAGAGAAATTAGAATGAGTGCGTTTTCAGAAAAAGAATAGAAAATAGGGGAATGGGCTGGCCACAGTGGCTCACACCTGTAATCCCAGCACTTTGGGAGGCCAAGGCAGGTGGATCATGAGGTCAAGAAATCGAAACCATCCTGGCCAACATGGTGAAACCCTATCTCTACTAAAAATAAAAAAATTAGCTGAGCGTGGTGGCTTGTGCCTGTAGTCCCAGCTCTTCGGGAGGCTGAGGCAGGAGAATCGCTTGAACCCGGGAGGTGGAGGTTGCGGTGAGCCGAGATTGCACCACTGCACTCCAGCTTGGTGACAGAGTGAGATTCTGTCTCAAAAAAAAAAAAAAAAAAGCAAAAAGAAAATACGGAAATAATGCATTGAGCCGAAAGTTGCATAGAATAGATCTGGTATGAAAAGAAGAAGACATGCCAAGGGAATGAGAGAGAAACAGTTCAGAAGTATGATGAGAACTCAGAGAATTGAATGTCACGGAGGCCCTCTGAGGAAAGAGCTTCAAGGAAAATGGATTGCTAAGATCACCCAAGATTACAGAGTATTAAGGGATGGGCACTGCGCAGCTTGACCGTTGGAGAGACGCCCCTGACGTCAGGGGTGCCATCTGAATAAGAAGCTAGGGAAGGTCCCCACTGAGGAGGTGTAAGCTGCCCCAGAGATATGCCCCAGATAATGTTGGTGGCAGATGAGGATGACTGGTAAAGAAGCTCACCAGTGAAAAGAAGTAGAACTGGGGGAGTGGGTCAAGTGTCTGAAAGCTGGCGAAGGGCCAGTGGAGAAAAAGAGAAACAATCCAGACTACAGGAGAGAACACAGGGTCCCGACAGAAGTGATGGCCTCCAAGGCTGGCTCTGTTGAGGAAAATGTCCACCTAATCTTCTGAAACTGGAAAGTGGAGGGCAGGGTAGGTGACAAACCAGAGATATATTGGAGTGGAGGGGAGATGGCCAGAGATCATTCCAGTGGGCCTCAGTCTTCTCGTGACCATCCGCCTAGTTGGGACAGAGGTAGGGAGCATCTGAAGAGAAGGGAGGACATTTGCAAGCACCTTCGATAGAACAGAATGGAAGGGGAAAGGGGAAAGTTTTAGGCAGACAATGGGAATTGGATGAAGAATCAAAGTGCGCTGGGTAGGAGAATAAATGCATTAAAACCCCTGAAAAATCAGCAGTGGAAAATATTCTCAAGCTCTCTCTTCCTTCCTACGCTGGCCTAAAACGAGGCCACAGTCCAATCAGGCCTCCTAATATCCAATAAGATCAGCAGTGCGTAGGCTGTTCCTTGGGGCTCAAGTCCTAGACTCAAGGCTTAATGAGTCACCTGCCCTATATTTTCCACTTCAGGCCTTTGGCTTTCTGGGACCTCAGTCCACTCAGCTGCAAAATTGACTTACAGGATCATGTCAATCGCCAGATGCTGCAGAGCAGAGCAGCGGGTCCAGCTTCTGCAGGTAAACAAACTGCCTGAAAGGGAATGAGCAGTGATTTCCCAGGGAGTCCCTTCTGCAATGTCATTATAATGTCAGCTTTTGACAGCACAATGGTTTCAGTGAAAGACTCTGGAGCATCCCCTGAAAGTGCCTGAGCCTTATTAAAATGATGTCAGGACATGCTACCTTTCACATCTCACACACATGAAAACCTCACAGTGGGAGGACTCGGTTGCTCAAGCTACCATGATGCCTGGACCCTTGTGTGCACGTGGCCTATGGTATCCCCCATGACCCCTTCAGAAATTTCAGAATAAAGACAGTCAGTCTGGAGCTCAGACAGTTGGAGTCTGTCAGTCCAGAGGGGCGTCTTCTCAGCATTAGCTCCAAACCCCAGCATTTGTGTATCCATGAAATTGTACCTTTCATTTCCTCCGCATTCTTCTCCAGTCAATAGGTCATGGCACATGGTGCCTCTGGGCCTGGTATGTTCTGGTATGTTTTATTGAGAGCATTCTCTTTGGCCTCTACTAGAAGCTTGGCACGCTTTATCTCATGTTATCTTTATTTCATGAGGTTGATGTAATCATCCCCCCTCCTTTGTTTTTGAGATGAAGTCTTGCTCTGTCGACCAGGCTGGGGTGCATTGGTGCCATCATAGCTCACTGCAGCCTCGACTTCCTAGGCACAATCAAGAAACACCCTCCACCTCAGTCTCCCAAATAGCTAGGACTACAGGCATGCACCACCACACCTGGCTAATTTTTAAAATTTTTTGTAGAGATGAGGGTCTTGTTGCCCAAGCTGGTCTCAAACTCCTGGCCTCAAGCAATCCTCCTGCCTCAGCCTCCCAGTGCTGTGGGATTATAGGTGTGAGCCACTGTGCAGTCCAATCCCCATTTTTACAGATAGGAAAATTGAAGCTCAAGCAGATTGAGTTACTGGCCATGATCACACAGCCAGTTGTTGAAGAATTTGAACCAATGTCTGTGTGACTCCAAAGTGCCTGCTCTGACCCTGGTGACACTGCAGAATCATCACATCATGATGGGGCATGAACTGTAACTGAGCACACAGGGTGGGATCCCATTCTCTGTCAGGGGCAGTGAGGTCAACACCATCTGCACCCCAGGAGCCCCACAGCCTCACCCAGAGGATAAATCTAGAAAGGTTCTCTGTCTGCACTCTCCCAGGGCCCCAAAGTCATCAGCATCTGCCTAAGGAAGCTGACAGGGGGAGCAGATGTGGAGTGTGAGCAAGAATAGGTTGCACACCCATCCCTGATGTATTGGCATAACTTTCCCAGTATCCCAGAGTAACTGTAAGCAGCCCCAGCCAGCTGGGCCTGGGTGCTGCTACCCCTCTGCTTCCCTGGCTCATATATTCTCTCTCAGTTGACACTGACAGCACTCAAGGGATGCTGTCCCCCCAGGGCTTGGCCCCTGTGTCTTCACAAGCAGGAGCTGAAGGAGAGAATAAAACAGCATGCAGTGGTCCTTTAAAACACCATCCCATCTGACCTTCACAGCAACCCGGAGGCTATTATCATCCCCATTTAATGATGAAGAAACTGAGGCTCACAATGGTGGGATCACTTGCCGATGTCCCCCAGCTGGTCGGTGATAGAGCCAGGATTTGATTCTGTAATTCTCTGCTCCAAAGCCTGGGCTCCCACCCAGGCCCACACTCCAGTTCTCCCCATGGACTTGTCAGAGAAGACAACTCAGCTCAGAGGCTTGACCTGAGTCCTGCAAGAAGCTAGACTGGCTTGATCACCTCATTTAATATCTGCATCAACCAGTCAGCAAGTGTTTTTTGGGGTTTTTTGTTGTTGTTGTTGTTTGTTTGTTTGTTTGTTTTGAGACGGAGTCTCACTCTGTCACTCAGGCTGAAGTACAGTGGCACGATCTCGGCTCACTGCAACCTCAGCCTCCCAGGTTCACGCCATTCTCCTGCCTCAGCCTCCCGAGTAGCTGGGACTACAGGTGCCTGCCACCACGCCTGGCTAATTTTTTGTATTTTTAGTAGAGACAGGGTTTCACCATGTTAGCCAGGATGGTCTCAATCTCCTGACCTTGTGATCCACCCACCTCAGCCTCCCAAAGCGCTGGGATTACAGACGTAAGCCACCGCACCCGGCCTTGTTTTTGTTTTTGTTTTACAACTGTTTGTTTGTCTTTGAGACAAGGTCTTGCTCTGTCACCCAGGCTAGACAGAGTGCAGTGGTGTGATCATAGCTCACTGCAGCCTTGAACTCCTAGGCTCAAGCACTCCTCCTGCCTCAGCCTCCCAAGTATCTGGGACTACAGGTGTGCACCACCACACACGGCTAATTTTTCCATTTTTTTGTAGAGATGGGTTCTCGCTCTGTTGTCCAGGCTGGTCTGGAACTCCTGGCCTCAAGTGATCCTCCCACCTTGACCTCTCAAAATGCTAGGAATACATGCGAGAGCCACTGCACCCGGCCAAACAAGTGTTTGGTTTTTGTTTGTTAGAGATGGAGTCTCGCTGTGTCTCCGGGCTGGAGTGCAGTGGCGCGATCTTGGCTCACCGCAACCTCTGCCTCCCGGGTTCAAGCGATTCTCCTGCCTCAGCCTCCCGAATAGCTGGGACTACAGGCACACGCCACCACGCCCAGCTGATTTTTTTATTTTTAGTAGAGATGGGGTTTCACCATGTTGGCCAGGATGGTCTCGATCTCCTCACCTCGTCTTCCACCCCACTCGGCCTCCAAAGTGCTAGGATTACAAGTGTTTTTTAAAGCACCTTCCAGGCTGTGAGGGGAACCAAAAGGAAATATGGGTGTATTACCTATCCCTAAAGAGCTCACAGTGGGGAGGGGAGGGGAGGGGAGGCAGCGGGAGGGGAGGGGAGGCAGGGGGAGGGGAGGGGAGGCAGGGGGAGGGAAAAGTTGGCATACAAGAAACAAGAAACAAAAGAAAATGAAACCACAGGCTGGGCCTTGCCCTGCGGCATGTAGTGCAGCGGGGAGGAAGCTGAGGCAGGGGCAGGGGGAAAAGGGAGATGGGCCTGGAAATCCAGCAGCATTTGGATATGTGGAGGGGCGAGAAGGGTTGGGGGTGCAGGCAGGGCTGGAAGAGGGCCTTCCTTTTTGGGGAAGGGGCTATGACCCAGGGAGGGAGCTGGCTTTGCAGGAAGTGGTGGAGATGGGAGTGTTCAGAGAGAAAGACAGGGACAAAAGGTAAAGAACATAAAAATAAAAAACAATGGTGAAGGTGGAGACAAGGAATGGTAGGGAAGGAAAGAGAGGAAAACGGAAGATGGGGTGGCAACCCTTGGCAAAGGCACAGGGGGACACGGGGGAGCTCATAGTTAGGAGTCAGCACACTCAGGCTTCTGGTAGGAAGGAAAAAGAAGGCCCTTGAGAACCTCCGCCCTAGTCTTTTGAAAACAGCTCAGGGCAAGTGGGAGGAAAGGTGTCTGGGACTAGTACTGCCGTGGCCTGGATGACGGATTTCTCAGCAGCCGCTTTCTAGGAGTGGGGGCTTCGTGCCCTATCAGTTACCTTTCAGGCTGTGGGGTGGTGGCCAGTGGGGGTCTGTCTGCTGGGGGGTCCCCTGGGCAAGGCCAATGCAGCAAGGCCAGCACTCTGGTGACTCAGGAGAGCTAATGCGGCTCCCGGAAAGGCCTGAAGACACTGAGATGGTGGGCACTCCTTGGCCGGTGCAGAGAGCAGAGGAGTTGGAGTCAGGGTTGAACTCCATGGATCCCTCCTCTCCTGGCAATGGCTCGGCAGAAGAACTAAGGGGAAAATCCTGAAAGTCTCAAACTCCACGCTCCTATGCTCCCTGGAAAATTGCAGACACAGAAAGGGAGCTCCAAACATGACTGTGTGGAGGGACAGACTCTGCTGACATAATGGAAATAATGGCCTGGGACATGGATGGGAGGGATGAGAGAGGGGCAGCTTCACAGCTGACATGATTCAAAACTTAATTCGCATTATTTCCATATTGAGTTTAAGCTAAACTTCCAGATTAGCCTAAAATGCAAGATATGAAAATACAATTTTTTGTGTTTGAAACTTGCCTAAACTTTAACATACACTTTGTGGCCAAAAGAGAGGGAGAAAGAGAGACAGAAAGAGAAAAAAGAGGCATTTTTTTCTTCAGGAGGAATGGCTAGTATTTGTAGTTCTCCCTTTCTTTCCATCTGAAGCAAATGCAGATGTTTAAGCCTCACTGCTTCGGAGAAAATTGTTGTTCTTTTTTGTTGTTGTTTTTTAGATTGAGTCTTGCTCTGTTACGCAGGCTGGAGTGCAGTGGTGCCATCTTGGCTCACTGAAACTTCAGCTCCCGAGTTCAAGCGATTCTCCTGCCTCAGCCTCCCGAGTGGCTGGGACTACAGGTGCATGACACTGCACCTGGCTAATTTTTGTGTTTTTAGTAGAGACAGAGTTTCACCCTATTGGCCATGCTGGGCTCAAATTCCTGACCTCAAGTGATACACCCTCCTCGGCCTCCCAAAGTGCTGGGATTACAGATGTGAGACACTGCACCTGGCCCGTTATGTTTAATAATTAATATAGACAGCCTGAGCACTGACCACTCAGAATAGATGCTGGACCTAACAACCAGATGGCCCAACCAGGGAGTGGCAGCTGACCACTAGCCTGGCTGAATCTTGTTCACGTGCACGCGCATGCACACACACACACACACACACACACACACCACTCATGCGAGAAAGTTCTGCCCCAGTTTGCTGATTGCAGAAGGACCAGGTACTAAATACCACATGCATTTCCAGTCTAATTTAGCAGGGCTTAGTGATTGTCTAAAAATAATTCTTCAAGTCAAATTTCTTCAATTCTCTAGCTGCCGTTCCTAGACACAGCTCCCCTGACCTTTTCAGATTCTCGCTATACAATTTGCCTCTTGTTCAGATAATTTGCAATTACCACACACCAACTGGTTGCTGATAAAGGCTAAATGTAAAATACCAACAGTATCCGACTTCAAAGGGGGGCTTAAGATTGGGGTAGTTACTAACAATGAGGATCAAGGAGAAGGGAGGAAAAAAACGTAGGTTTAATTACATATTAGATGGTGCCATCACAGCTCTAAGACAAGTCCAATTCTCAGCGAGAGAATCAATTGCCCTCAGGATGGAAACTCAGATCCATAGAGATGTACAGACACTAGCTTTCTTTTAGAGCCAGGCTGGCAATTAGTTATTAGACTAGTTGTAAAGAGCAGAAACTAGGTGCCTAATCTGCAATTTCTTCCTTCCTCTCCTCCTCCTCCCCGTTGCCTTTTTTTCTTCTCCTTCTCACTCTCTCTCTCCCCTCCCACTCTCCCTCTTTCTCAATATTTTTATTCTTGTTTATAATGGGCTGGGCACTGTCCTAGGCACTAGGAATATAAAATAAGAAAGACCATCTCTACCCTCAAGGATCTTACAGCCCACTGGGAGAAGAAGACACATAGAAAATCCAAATACAGTGAAGGGAAATTCCAGGCATGCCTGGAGCACCTAACAGCGGCAACCTAGTCAGTCAAGAGTCAGATCAGCTCCAGCACCTGAACGGCGCCAGCCTGATGGGGCTTTGGAGGACAAGTTGCCCAGAGTGCCCTGAATGTCCTAGTGAAGTACAGGGCCCTGGGGCTATGAAAGATCTGGGAAGGTGCAGGAGGTGTTCCGTGCCTTCGGCTCAACACCTAAAGTGAGACAGGAGCTGAGCTCAACCTAAAGCAGCTCCTGAATTCCTCACCATCTCTGGTCAGCAGTGAACCAGGAAACTCCTAGGTGTCTGAGGTATCGGCCTCACTCGTACAGGAAGGTGCGAGTGGGCTTTGAGAAACTATAGGGGAAATCTCTCAGATGGCTTCTCTTTTACCTGTAAAGGGAATCTGGAATTCCACCACTGAAATTTCATTTAGAATCTAGAAATCTTGCATCCTTATTAAAGTATAAAGTTCCCTGGAAAGCCCTGCCCTCAATTTATAAGGAGGTCCCAGGTGAAGAGGTGAGCAGCTGACAGCAATTTCCTCTGAGGCCCCAGGGGGATCAAAGACTCCTGGGAAGGGTCCTTGGGGGAGGAGAGGAAGAGGGCCTGAGTTACTGAGAGCAAGAAATATGCCCTTTAAAGCATAATGAAGCCAAAATGAAAAAAAGTCATTTTTTTCCTTTGTAATTTCAGAAGTGGGCAGCATTTGTAGTTCTCCCCTTATCTCCATCTGAAGCAAATGCAGACACTTAAGCCTCTTGGCTTCAGAGCGTTTCATTCTTTCACCCTGCAGACTGTATGGAGCACCCACTGTGTGCCAGGCTCTGTGCCAGGCTGGGACAGGAGGGGGTGTCAGAGGGCTTCTTCCTGCCCTCCAGTCACTGTGTGTGGCCAGAGCCTCTGGCACTGGGGCCAGGGATCAAAGGTGCCATGGTGGCGGGCAGTGCCCTTCCTGCAGCTGACTTTGCCCAAAGACCACATCCAGTGCCCTGCAGAGAGGGCCGGACCACCACAGGAGGCATTAGCAAACAGCACCTTGTCAAAAGGCTTACCTAAAACCCAGTGCCTGCAGGTCAAAAAATAAACCAACAGGTGAAATGAACATAAAAGGAACAACCTGCCGAGCCTCTTAATCTGTCACTTAAATCTAGGGCTTTTAGCTATAATTGAACATCCTACTGTGACTATTATGAAGAGGAGGAGGAGGAGACGTTGAAGTTGTGGTTTAGGAGGGTGGAGGAAAATAAATTTTCCTTCAAAACTAGTCAATAACAATGCCTTTGTGTTAAAGGGATGGAGTGCTGGCCCAGTCACTGCAGACGAAAACAATACAGCCAGTCATGGAAGGCGGCAGCTGACTCACCGTGGAGGCTGCCCATTACGCTGTGTGAGTCTAGAGGACCGCTGACAGGCCCAAGGACCAGAAAAGCACCACTGACTTCTAAGCTTGAAAAGAAGCCTCCTTGGCAGATGACTGTAAGCAGTATCATCCTAACTGCTCAATCTGACTAAAAGAAAGAACAAAGAAAAGAAATGGAAAATAGTGGGGGAGGAGGAGGGAGAGAAGAAAAGAAAAAAAGAAAGAAGAAAAACCCTCCATAGACTATGGCATCAAAAACTCCATTTACAAGCTCTGAGAAGATCACAGGGTACAGGGGTGATTTTGTGAAGAACAAATTCTTTCAGGCTGATCACCACCCAGCCTCCTGGGAGTTCAAGAGGGAGCAATAGCTCCTTGTCTTCTGGAAGGAGAGAGGATCTTCAAAGCATTCTGTCCCTTTGGAAGGGCAGTGTGGTATAAAAACAGGAGGTGGTTGTGGCGCCTGTATTACTATTATTATTTGACAGAATCGTCTTTGAGAGATTGTTCTCCTGCCTAAGAGGGAAATTAGGCTGAGGGAGCGAATTGTTTCTGCAAATTTCTTCTTTAGAGAAATCGGGCTCCTGGGGTATGAAGAGACATAGTGAGGGGGTCTACGGTGGATACCTCAGCAGGCAAACTCATTACATCTTAATCTTCACCGAGAACCAACTTGATGTGTGACCTTGTGAGAGGTTGGGTGGAACTAAATTTGCTGTAACTCTCTTCAGAAAGGATCAAAATGAATAGTGTACTCCTCACATCAAAGCTTTTCCCAAGAGCACCAAGCAAGGGCCACTTTCTTGCCCATCTGGAGTCCCTGCCTTTTAAGTGATCAGAACAGATCCTGAAACACTCCCTTCTTCAAGAATCATGGTCAGAGCCAGGGCAAGAGGAGTGGTGACCCGCTTCAACCTTCCTTTGAATAAATGCGAGTCACTCAGAACACTCCCTTCAGCTCATCATGCCAGAAATACAATGGTTGATGCCTTGTTCGCAATCTGAATCTTAATTCCTCCCTACTGTAACACCTCTTTGATCCCTTCCTTGTCAGGGGATGAGACACACGGGAGGAGTGAAAGTGCCATGTAATTTGGGCTTACTCCTTAAAGCACCGAATCATAAAAAATAAACAAGGAGCCTGGTCGTATTGCATGCTTTCCTGCTGAAATAAACAGAGGACATTTCATACTTGAAATTTTATGATTCAGGCCATCGTCTTGAATGAGCATTATATTGTGCGCTTGTAATTCACATACAGTGTGTAATAAAAGGCTAAGTAGTGGTGATTTCTGCCTGTCTGGCTGATGCTTTTAATGAAACCTGATTTTTGAAGCATTACATGTTATTAACTACTTTTCTGTAAGTCTGCTCAGGATTAACCCTATCAGGGTTAATGAAGGAAGTGTTAAAAAGACATGGCTCAAGGTAAGAAGCTCCATTACAGAGATCAGAAACCATGTCAGTAATTCATTCCCAGCATGGCTGTGAGCAAAGAGACTTGAATAAATGCTCTTTTGTGTAATGAGGGTGGTGCCCATGGCAGGGAGAGGCATCAGTTAGGATTCTTGGTGTGAGCAACGGAAACCAACTCTGGTAACTTGAGCCAGAAAGGGTATTTATGGGAAGAATTCTAAGTGGGTCCCAGTGTTTAAGGAAGAGCTGAACAACCAGGTCCCAGAAAGAACTAAATGAAAGCTGCTCCCATAAACTCAAAAACAGGACTCACGGACCCCTCCCTAGGATGCTGACATACCATCATTCCACTGCAATCACCTCCAGTACCTGCGTGTCTCCACTCAAGAGCGGATTCCTGGGAGAGGTGATGGTGATATAATTGGCCCATTTGAGGCCATGAGTCTATCCCTGAGCCAAGTAGATGGAATCCTGTATTTGGCAGCCCCATAAAAACCACAAAGAATGAAGAAAGGGCATTTCTCCCAAAGAAAGGAATGTTGAGTGGACAAAAATAACAGATCTCCACTAGAGACAGCCTCACTGACACAAATCTACACATTTTCACATTCCCTAAAGTCTAGACGCTCCTGGTTTCATCTGAATGTGTCTTCCTATCCCAAGAACAGGCCTATAACCTGTTCTTCCTTCAGAGGTCGTCGTAGGCAGAATGTATTCCCCTGCCTGCTCCACAAAAAGGTCCATGCCCTAATTCCCAGAACCTATGAATAGGGGCCTTTGCAGCTGTGATTCAGCTCATGGACTATAAAATACAGCAATTAGCCTGGTTTATCCAGTGGGCCCACATGAGTCAGGGAGATTCAGGACAAGGAAAAGTTGGAGAAATCCTGAGCATGAGAGGAACAAGATGCCCTACTGCTGGAGAAGGGCCACATGAAAAATACAAGAAGGAATTCAAGCAGCACTGAGGAGCAAGGATCAGCCTCTGACAGGCCAGCAGGAAACCAGGGACCCCATCACACAACTGCAAGGAACTTGATTTAGCCAACAACCTGAATGAGCCTAGAGCTGGGTTCAGACGTGGAGATTCCAGAAAGGAACCCAGCCTTGCTCACATCTTAATTTTAGCCTCGAAGCGGAGAGCTCAATGAGGCCACACACTCTACTTAAACTTCTCACCCACAGAGCTATGAAATGAAACTTTGTGTTGTTTTTAAGCCACTAAATTTGTGACGATTGGTTATGGCAGCAATAAAAAACCAATACAGAGCCCATGTAGAGGTCTCACCCGCTATAGCATTAATGCCAGCATCTTATGATTTTCTTGGTGACTCTCTGGGGGGATAATCTCTCTGGGTTTATCAACTTGGCTCTAGTTCTTTTTCGGCATCATCAGCAATAACAACAATAACAAACTTAAAAAACTATTTATTAAGCACCTACCATGTGGTATATCCTTTATAGCAATTATAACTTTTAGTCCTCGCCAAAAAAAAAGATTTTACAGATTACAAAGTCTCCATGCCACTGCATTTTAGAACATGAGGATAGTAATAATGCCTACTTCACTGGAATTTTACAAGGATTGACTAAGATACAGAGAGATTGCATAACTCGTCAAATTCACACAAATAGTAAGAGAGAAAGCTGGGATTAAAACCCCATTCTGTCTGGTGCAAACCTGTGTTCCTCCTAAGCCACACTGCCGCAACAATATAGCTATGGAAGCACACAAAATAACATGTCACTCAACTGGAATCCAGTATCACTTCATGGCCTCACGTTTCTCCAGTGTCTTTGACATATGGTTCAGTGGAAAGTGCACTGGGGTCTGATGAGGTTCCATCCCTCTACCAATTGGTCTGTGTGAAAGTTGGGGAACACATTGAAAGTTGCAGCCAGTTCTCAGTTCTTGGTTTTCAGTCTCCCTGGGCCCTCTTGGGTCTCCCCTATGCAACACAATCTTCCAGTCAGCCAGGAATATGTGGAGGATTTATCTCTGCTTTTCTGTGGCACTCTTTTATTTCTGGGATCTCCCCATTAAATTTCCTGCTGGTCCATAGCCCACCCCAACTAAGAACACAATCTTGGGCTAGCAAAGTCACAGATTTTCCTCATTCTTTCCCAATTGAGTCTTCCACATTTAGCCAGCAAAGCCACAGGTTTATACACACACACACACACACCCCCCGAAGTGAGTCCATCTCTCCTGGCAGCAAATTGCTCATTTTCTTGGCCAGCCCTGCGCTTTTAAAGCTCCAATTCTGGCCAGCTGGGCTTGTGGGAGAAGATGGAGCAGCTCCAGGCAAGAAGGCCAAAGACTCCTGCTGTTCTTACCCGAAGCTCCAGCAGTTTTTCAGGAATAAAAGCTTCACAATTTGCTGTCCGCCTTTAGTCAGTTTACAGTGCTTTGAAATGGTTATTCTTGACAATTTTATTCCAGTTTTCTGCTTGTTTTGTGAAGAGGAATCACTGACGTCTCATGCTGCAGCAACCGGAAGTCCCACCCACCATCTTCTCAAGAGACTCCAGTGCGGAGGCTCACCCAGCAGTGGGGAGTTCTTACTCTATTTACTCAGTAGTCCTTGTCCACAGGCCCAGACCAGCCCCAAAACTACTTCAAGGAGCCAATGTCTATGCCTCTCAGAAACCCCTCTCTCCACACCTCCCAGCTCTTCCCTGGGATAGACAAAATGGAGTCCGAATTTTGCAATAAATAGAATCTGTTTCTGTTACACGTATCTCATATCAGAAAATGCACAGGCCTGGCTGCTGAACCTTCAGCTTTGACTGTCTCTCTGTGTTTTTCACTGCAGTTAATGAACCATAACTGCCCCCAAATACTTTGGCTCTCAGACTATTTCAGCCAACATTCCAAATTGGGTATCAATTCACCATTGCATTTATATGAAAGAACAAGAAAGAGCTTTGTTTTCGTGTTTTTTTTTTTTTCTACTCAAGCCTAGTTCCTTGTAGCTGACAGCTTAGCCTTGGACCATTTTAGAAAAAGGACCAGAAAGGTTTAGCCTTCTGCTCTTTATTTTTGCTACACTATCCCTATGTTATTATCCCCCTTTCGTAACTCTCAGAAAGTAAAGGAAACCAACAGCCCTTCATGGCAGTGGATGGGAAAGTCATCTAGTGAGGTGGTGATGTTATTGCAAGCTGCTCACAAATCTAAATGCCATCCAAGCATTATTGGTAGTCTGAATAAATAATATAGGTAAACCACTTTTCAGATGCATGTACATCTTCGTTGTAAAGTGCTGGCAAGTTTACAGTGGCTAGTATTGTATTATTGTACATTTTCTCTAACGTTGAATATCAAGTCAATAGCTGCTATATCATGCTGGAAATGGGGAGAAAGATCAATGAAATTTATCAGTGTAAGAAAGTATTCCTCATTCTCAGGCTGGGCGCAGTGGCTCATGCCTGTAATCCCAGCACTTTGAGAGGCTGAGGCAGGCAGATCACCTGAGGTCAGGAGCTCAAGACCAGCCTGGCTAACATGGTGAAATCCCACTTACTAAAAATAAAAAAAATTAGCTGGGTGTGGTGGCCTGCACCTGTTGTCCCAGCTACTTGGGAGGCTGAGTCAGGAGAATCACTTGAACCCAGGAGGTGGAGGTTGCAGTGAGCTGAGATTGTGCCATTGCACTTCAGCCTGGGTGACAGAGTGAGACTCTGTCTCAAAAAAAAAAAAGAAAAAAAGAAAGTATTCCTCATTCTCAAAAAGATTGGGAATCACTGCTCTGGAGAAACTGGACCTCTAGTGAAACAGCATCCCTTCTCTTCTTTGGCCTAGGGTGGAAGTAATATTAGGGACTGTGTCCCCATCCCCCCACCACACAACACCTCCTCTGGCTCATGCCCATGATATTGGCCCAGTGTTGAGAATGGTACCCTTGTAGAATAGGGTAGACACTGGTCTGGGAGTCTGAAGAGCCAGCTTCTACTGTGGTATGCCATTACTTGCTGGAAAATCTTGGGTCTTTTGCTTCACTTTCTTGGACCTTCATTTATAAAACAATTCACTAAATGGTGTCAAAGACCCTTGCTGGCTCAGCCATTATTTGACTCAACAAATTGTAATTCTAGGCATCTTGCACATATCTTCCTTCTTATAAACCCCAGAATGGCCACACATCTTTTACAGATAATTGTATTTTCCAGCTAAGTGTCAACAGTCTCTTTGCTTGGCTACTGGCCATAAAAATAAAGTGCAATTCAGGGTATAAGCAGCCAATAGCATCAGGACTCAGATGGAGGAACGCACCTGTGTTAATAACCACCACCATTTACTGAGCACTTGCTATGAGCAAGGCACACTGATAAGTGCTTTTTGTGTAGTAAGTAATTTCATCCCCTTAACACCCTCTGAGGCATTCTGTTATTTATCCCTCTTTCCAGGTGAGACGACCTAAACCCTTCCCCAGCCTGCATCTGCATCATCTTCATATCCTCTAGATGATCTTCCCCTTACAGAGAAATGAAGTATGTATTTGTTCTTAGAATATAATTCATAAATGTGTAAGCCATCACCATGTGGGTTCCTTTCATGAAACACAGCAAGATTCAAGGAAGAAAATAAAAGGTTCATTTAACTATTAACATTGAACATTTCCTTCTCTGAAGCAAATGTCAAATGTCTGTGTAATTATCCTTAACTCTCACTGGCAGCAGGAAAGAATTTGGTGATTCAAAGTTTGCCACTCCTTTGAGTTAATCTTAAAAGGAGAACATATAAAGCAGTGAGAAAGGCATAAACTGGACACAGTTCCTGACTGCTGAAAGCCTTCAGTGATGAAAGACATCATGACTTCTGCCACTGAGTCAATCAGCCCCATCCCTAATCCCATTGATAACTTCTTCAACCAGAACCCAACCCAGAGAAGACTGGGCTCAACCAATACATACCAAATTAGAACAAAAATAAGCCAACAATGATTACCCACAGGGTTGAGAATGTTGCTGTGAAGTCGTCCTCCACAGATAATGCTTGTGTATATAATATATGTATAAGAATAGATTTGGAAAGTAACGTGACAAAACTAAGCAACAACCACTCTGAATCTGATTAATAATTTTTAGAAAAAGAGGTAGGGGTGAATTCAGGAAGCAGCTGCAGTTAACCAGCTTAAGTCAAACCAAGATGGAGGCATGGAGACTGTGGGCTGCAATGCAGGTGTGACAGCAGCTGATGACCCAGTAACCAGAAATAGGCTAGAAACCGCAGTGAGAGTTAGAAGGAGCTGGGTATGCCCGTCACATGGATAGGATGGACTAAGCCATAAGGCTTCGGTTATCTGCCTCTGCCGGCTGCCTCCTGTATTGCTTCAGCCTAAAAAATTTGTGCATAGCTTCTAACACTAACAATAGCTAATATCCTATTTGTGAGTTCTTACTATGCGCCAGGCTGTATGCCAAAAACTTTGCACACATTATCCTGATTTCATTCTCCCTGAGTCCTAGGAGGAAAGCACTGTTCATCCCCTTTTATAGATCAGAAAACTGAGGGACTAAGCACTTTGCCCAAAGACATGTACTGTACTTGGGAAATGTAGAAGCTCCCAGTCAAACTCAGAAACCTTCATTCCAGAGCCTTGTACCTAATTGCTTCCTGATTTCCTAACCACTTTGTGAGTTTTCCTTGAAATGGAAAGGAAAAATGTGATACAGGTGGTAAAGAATCAAAACCCAATTTTGCCAAATTCACAGATACGTTGGGGTTGGACCTGGGCAGGGGACAGTAGGAAGCAACAGGAATAACACTGTCAGTGGGGACAGTGGCACCCCTCATTCCAGAAGTGACCACCTGAGCACACAGGGGCTCACCTACAGAGACCTGGAGTGGGAGTGCAGAACGCACCTGAACGCTGAGGAAAATCCTGCTCAGGTAGGAGAAGGTGCTGTTGCCATGGCTACCACAAATTCTTGGCCCAATCCTAGGACAGTAGCTTGAGTCCTAATTCAGAGAAGCCTGGTTTTCAGGGAGAAAAAAGAAATAAAACAGAAAAGAATCAGAGCCTCTCTCAGCCACAGCAGCCCTCCACAAAGGGGCAGTGTCTCTGCCCAGCTCACAATCTAAACAGATTAACCGCAAATGCCTGGAGGCCGCTGAAAGGCGCCTTGCAGAAGATGAAGCGCCCTTTCATACCTGACAGTATTCCAGATGGGGCTTAGCATGGCTTTACTAAGGAAGCTGCCAGAATAAATACACACACCATTCCAACAGGATCCCGTTCCACTCGTGGGTCTCCCGCAGCAGCCTACAGTTGGCCCCTCACAATGCTGGCTTTTTCCCAGCTAGTCAACCCTCATTTACCCAACCAAGCTAAGCCCTGGAGGCGCTGGGTGCTTTCCCACTCAGCTGCCCGCAGCTCTGCCTGCAGCTCAGTGTAGTCCTAAAAGCCCCCTGTTTAAACAGAGGCTGGGTTGTCATTCCTCTGCAATGATGGCTTGCTCCTTTAGTAAGAATTCAGGCCTAGCGTGAGGAGTCCTGACGCCACCACCTGGCCTCTGAGTGGTGCCTGCTTTGCTGACCCCAGCGCACTGCCAGGCATACATGCACTGCCTACACACCTGGAAAGGCACCCCAGAGTCCAGGACCAGGGAACTGACTGCAGGAGCTTACCCTCCCCATCAGGTTGACCCACCATGGCCACCATACTATTCTGGAACCCACCGTGGTCACCAGCTAGGAATTGTGCAAACTGGGTCCTGCCTCTCCATTTTTCACCCCTGCACTGAAGTGCCAGCAAAAACATTCAATGCCTAGGGTGGAAAAACAATCTACCTAAATCCTAAAGCTTCCCATACCTCAGAAGGGGTCAAAAATAGTGGAGCCAACTAATTACAGCCTAGTGACAATAGGTTCCATAATCCTTTATTTTTACATTTATATCTTAGCTCAGGCAGAAATTATTGAAACATTAAACAGAATTCTAAATATGTGAAAGAAAATATGTATCCCATTTTTGGACCCTAATGAGGTAAACTAGTTTCATTGGTCTGCATGCAACTGCTATTGTTTTTCATTTTTCCAGAGAACTTTTACTGTTACATCGCATCTAAATTCTAACCTCATGAGAAGAGTAAACTAGGCTTTATTAGCCCTGTTCCACAGGTGAGGCTACAGAGGCCTAAGAGATCCAGACGAACTCCTTAAGGGCAGGGGCTCAGCTGTTCTCTCAAGACAGGACCAGAGCACTATTTTAGTAAGTCTTGGTCTATGGCCCAATACAACTTCTCCAGAATATCATAGGTCCCTGCCATGCCCATGTCCTGGGTTGACTCGAGGCCTGAGTGGATTGAGGAGATAGGTTTTCCTTTCATAAACAGTATCAGTGATTGCCTTGAGGAAAGGGAACTGCGTGACTGCAGCCAGGGATAAGAAGATTTTCTTTTTACTGTATACCCTTTTGTGGCTTTAAATTAGGTACCATATACATGAATCAATTATTCAGAAAATAATTAGCACTTCATTTTAAAGGCGTTCCCTTTTCAAATCAATTTTATCCTACCTCCAAACTAATGGAATTGAAACATGTAATTTTAAGATCCTTAAGCCCACATTACGGGCTGTGAGCCCATATCATAGACGGACCCACAACGAAGCTCAAAGGGAATAGACTGAGATGGAAAACACTGCACACAGGGTTACCCCACTACACCCAAAAGATGCACAGTTCAAAGGAAATAAGATAGCCAGCTTTTTATTTTTTTATTTTTTGAGATGGAGTCTCACACTGTTGCCCAGGCTGGAGTGCAGTGGCGTGATCTTGGCTCACTGCAACCTCCGCCTCCCAGGTTCACGTCATTCTTCTGCCTCAGCCTCCCAAGTAACTAGGACTACAGATGCCCGCTGCCACGCACAGCTAATTTTTTGTATTTTATTAGAGACGGGGTTTCACCGTGTTAGCCAGGATGGTCTCGATCTCCTGACCTCGTGATCTGCCTGCCTCGGCCTCCCAAAGTGCTGGCATTAGAGACGAGAGCCACCGCACCCGGCCAATAGCCAGCTTTTAATTATCTGTGTTAGAAAAAAAAAAAGTCATGGGGGTAGGTCAGCTACAATGTAAGTAAACATTAAAAGTTATATTTAATTTATATACAGCTTTGGAATGTGTTTGTACAGTGCACTTTGGAATATAGATCTGTTTTCTTCCATGAACTTACAGCACTGTAAGCTAAATAAACCCAAAGGACTAAAATATTGGGAAACTGTCGGTAATTTCCCTATGTGTCTCTTAGGATGCTTTTGGCTACTGGAAACAAAAATCCTAACTGACACTGACTTAAACAATGAGGAAATTAACTGTCTTACAAAACGGATCAGGATCTCAGGGTTTGCTGATCCCCTAGCTCAGCAATGTCAGCGGGTCCCAGGTCCTTCTGTCTCTTTCCTCTGCACCCCTCAGTGCTAGTTTCATTCTCAGGCTTGTAGCAATATGACAGAAGAACTCCAGGCATCACTCCCCTATCTAACAAGGTTAAGGGGAAAAAGGAAACACCTTTTCTTAGAAACAGATACCTCTCTCAGAATCTTCCTGCCTTCACTTTACCCCGAGACAACCCTGTATTCCCCATTTCATCACGTGTCCTTCCAGAACCAACCACGAGCAAGGAAACAGAATAATTGCAATAGGCTTACTCTAATCAAAGGGAGAAGAATGGATGTTGGCCAGTCAAACAGCACATCCTCTGCACATGTCCTCATTTCCCCTGTCCCTGAAGTCACTCCATGAGAGCATCACAGGCAATAGACTGAGATTTTTGACTAATGCTGAATATTATTTTAATGTAGATGCCCCACTCCCACTTCCTTCTTTTTGGTCCTGCTAAGGAACGGTGAGAAACTATGCATTTTAGTTTGAAGTTCCCGCTACCTGAGTGCTGTAAGTAATGCAAATAAGTATAAACAAAGATAATGTTCACATCATTAAAAGACAACTTAGACTGAACAGGGGATGAATTCAGTAAGCCATTAAAAGCAAGATTTGCCATGAGGGAACACAATAATAAGCAGCCAGCCCCATATTCAAGGTGAATGTGTCTATCAGGATGAGTATCTTGTGCATTATTGTCATTTCCAGAAATCTACCTGAGCCAAGAATATGTTTCAAGGCTAATGATCAGATGAAGGGTGTAGTGAACAGGTGTCATTGATTCAAAGGTTCCTGTGCAGAGTGGGGTGGGTAGGTCTTGTCCTTGGCTACTGCCCCTGCCCCAGAGGCTTAGAAGTGGACACTCAGGGAGTGTGCTCATTAAAGGCATACAGTTCCACAGGAGAAAGGATGGATTGATGTCACTAACTTGCTGAGATAATAACCACCTCAGCTCCACAAAGCCCCAGTTGGAGGTTAAGAAGAGAATAGCCTACAAGCAGTTTACACAGAGCAGCTAAGAAATAAAGCACTGTGTCAGATGGATCACTGAAAAGCAACATGGGAATCTGTTCCCTTTTTTTTCTGGAAAGAAACAGAAGGTACAGCCACTGGCCACATTTATTTTTGGAGCAGAGAGAAGATAAATAGATAGAAAAAGATATAGACATATGGATTGATCTGATTCAACCCTAGAGAAACATCCATCTCAGCATGTCAGGGTTAAGAAGGGCCATACACTCGTGACCTGCACCATCAGAACTGCACAGTTTGATCTTGCTTTTTAATAGTAGAAAGTGCAAGAATGCCAGGATGGGATCATTCCAGAATCAAAAATTGAAGAAAAAAAATCCCTGATTCCTCTTATATCATACACAGCCACACTGTGTTCTCGAGCAGTGCTTCTCAGACGTCGGCATCATATGAGTCACCTGGGAGCTTCTACAAAGGCTTACTCTGACTCAGGAGGTCTGGGGTAAGGCCCAAGGGTCTGCATTTCTAACGAGCTCCCAGGTGATGCTGATGCTGCCATCTGGAATGTAAATTTTGAGTGGCCAGGTTCTAGGCTACCTACGGTATAGCATAAGGTCTATTGAGTTACCGTTGGTGAGATTTTAAGATGTGTAGATTTTCAGACAAGAAGAAGCCTTTAAAAGCCAGCTAACACAGTGGTTGTTAAAGTGTGGTCAGGGAACCTGGGGGGTTCCTAAGACTCTTGAAAGGGTTCATGGGATCAAAACTATTTTTATAGTAAACTAAGATGTTAATTTCTGTTTCACATTCATTCTTTCACAAGTGTCCAACAGTTTTCCAGGGGGGTTTTGATGTGTGAAATCATAAAAGACTAAATAGAGAAGCAAATCTAAGAATCCAGCTGTCTTCCAATAAATAAGAGAATAAAGAAATTTGTAAAAATGTTTTTTAAAAGTCAGTTAACAGAGATTAACATCCAAAGCATATTAAAAAATAACTCCTACAACCCAACAAAGAAAGCCCAATTTAAAAATGGGCAAAGGACTTGAATAGACATTTCTCCAAAGAAGATATACAGATAACCAATAAACATGCAAAAATATGTTCAAACCTCACTAATTATTATTAAATTTTTTTTGAGACAGAGTTTCCCTCTTGTTGCCCAGGCTGGAGTGCAATGGCATGATCTTGGCTCACTGCAACTTCTGCCTCCCAGGTTCAAGCAATTCTCCTGCCTCAGCCTCCCAAGTAGCTGGGATTACAGGCATGCCCCACCATGCCTGGATAATTTTGTATTTTTAGTGGAGACGGGTTTCTCCATGTTGGTCATGCTGGTCTCAAACTCCCAACCTCAGGTGATCCGCCCACCTTGGCCTCCCAAAGTGCTGGGATTACAGGCGTGAGCCACTGTACCTGGCCCAAACTTCACTAATTATTAGAGATATGTAAATCAAAACCATAATGAGATACCACTTCACACCCACTTGGAGGGCTATCATTTAAAAACAACAAAAAATAAATAAAAATAAAAATAAAAAACAGAAAATAGTAAGTATTGGTGAGGATGAGGAAAATTGGAACCTTTGTGCACTGCTGATAGAAATGTAAAATGGTACAGCCATTATGGAAAAAAGTACGGCAGTTCCTCAAAAAAAATAAACATAGACCCATCATATGGTTGTGTATATACACAGCAATCCCACTTCTTCATATATACACAAAAGAACTGAAAGCAGGTACCAGAATAGGTATTTGTACACCAGTCTTCCTGGCAGCATTATTTCATGGTAGCCAGAAGGTAGAAACGACCCAAATGTTCATTGAAGGATGAATGGATACACAAAATGTGGTATACACGTACAGTGGAATAGTATTCAGCCTTAAGGGAAATTCTGACACGTTTTACAACATGAATGAACCTTGAAAACATTATACTAAGTGAAATAAGCCAGACACAAAGGACAAATATTGTATGATTCTACTTCTATGAGTGATATGGTTTGGATCTGTGTCCCCACCAATCCCCTATTGAATTGTAATCCCCAGTGTTGAAGACGGGACCTGGTGGGAGGTGATTGGATCATAGGGGTGGTTTTCTCATGAGCGGTTTAGCACCATCCTCTTGGTGCAGTTCTTGTGGTAGTGAGTTCTTGTGAGATCTGGTTGTTTAAAAGTGTGAGGCACCTTCCACCTCAATCTCTCTTCTTCCTGCTCTGGCCGTGTGAAGTGCATGCTCCCATTTCCCCTTCTACCATGACTGTAAGTTTCCCGTGGCCTTCCCAGAAGCCGAGCAGTGTTGCCATGCTTCCCGTACAGCCTGCAGAACCATGAGCCAATTAAACCTCTTTTCTTTATAAATTACCCAGTCTCAGGTATTTTTTTATAGCAATGAGAGAACAGACTAATACAACGAGGTACCTCGCATAGTCAGATTCATACAGACAGAAAGTAGAAGGGTGTTTGCCAGGAGCTGGGGAGAAAGGAGAGTGAGGAGTTATTGTTTGATGGGTATGAAGTTTCAGTCTGGGAAGATAAACAAGTTCTGAAGATGGGTGGTAGTGATGGTAGCACAACAGTGTGAATGTAATTAATGCCACTGAACTGTACACCTAAAAGTGGTATAAATGGTAACTTTTATTTATTTTTATTTTTATCTTTTTGAGACGAAGTCTCGCTCTGTCACCCAGGCAGGCGGGAGTACAGCGGTATGATCTCGGCTCACTGCAAACTCCACCTCCCACGTTCATGTGATTCTTCTGCCTCAGACTCCCAAGTAGCTGGGATTACAGGACCACACCACCATGCTCCGCTAATTTTTGTATTTTTAGTAGAAATGGGGTTTCACCATGTTGGCCAAGCTAGTCTTGAACTCCTTGGCCTCAGGTGATCTGCCCGCCTTGGTCTCCCAAACTGCTGGGATTACAGGTGTGAGCTACCAAGCCTGGCTGGTAAATTTTATGTTATGCATATTTTACCACAAGAAAAAAGGCTAACTTAACTCTCTGGTAATATATGAAGAGGGGGAGGCAAAGGATTATTATAAACGGCTGAGCAGAGAGGCACAGCTGGCTGGCGATGGAGACCAGACAGAACCCTGGGACCTAACTCCCAATTCTGTGTTTTTTGGCTTCAGAACTCTGACCCCGGGCTGCACTGTAATGATGTGCAGATGCAAAATGGTGTAGTGAAGAGATAAGAGGACCAGGTATCAGGAAACCAAGATTCTAACCATAATTCTGTCATTCCTGGCTGTGACACTTGAGAGGAGTCTTTGACTTTCCTGGAATTAGTCCTCTGGTCAGTAAAATGTAGAGATCGACAATGTTTTCATCAGTGAAATAAAGAGAATGTCTCCCAAAATATTTTGCTTGGAATACTGATGTCAAGAGATATCTGTGGGGAAATAATATGGTTTTGTAGTCAAATATTTGGGACATGCTGCAGACTTAATCCCTCTTTTGGATATTCACAAAACACATTAGCATGTTAAAGGATCTGCAAAGTTCTGTGGTAAAGAAATCTGTTCATTTTTCTTTACCCACGATCTCACTTTGGGCTCCCGAAGCAGACACTGAGCCAAGGATTTGAGTACAAATAGTTTATTTGGTAAGTGAAGGGAAACAGTAAGGAAATCAAGAAGGAAAGTCAGTCTTAAAGGGTACGTAATCAAGTTAGCTGCCCTTGGGACAACCAGCTCACAAGCCCACTGCAGAAATTCTAGAAGCTAGAGTAGGACACAGTTCAGTGATCACACCTAAAGGGTGGGGGAGCTGGGGTGTTTATACACCACCTCCTGCCAGTCATAGGCTGAGGACAGCTTGTGGTGAGTGTCAAGCTCCTGGCACTCTTGGCCCATTATTTGAGGACAGAACAGCCCTCCATGGCTTCAGAAAGGACCTAGACAAAAAGATTCAGACTCGAGCTCCTGGACGTCAGCCTCTTGCATTGAAGCAGTAAGACTAGAGGGATACAGCAGAGCACCGGCAGCATCTGCTAAATCAGCTTTTCCCAAACTGCCGTGACCCTTGAACGCCTCCTCCCTTGTTTCTCAACACCTAAAAATATCCTACAGAACTTTAGGAAACAAGACAATTTGTAAGATCCCTCTGGCTTTAATGTTCTAATGAACTCTGATTTTAAGTTACTTAAGAAAACTTACGATGCCACTTCCAAGCTCAATGACCATTCTGTTTCTCAGCTTTGACCCTACCTGGCTCGTTCTGGGCAAGGCTGGCCTCCTGCCAGGGCTGGCAGAGAGACAGGCTGTCCAGCTACAGCAGGTGGAAGAGATCAAGGACCTGCCCTTTTCTCCCGCCCCTCTAGTGCCTCAGATCCATGGGTGTGTGTCTCAGGCTTTTCTCTCAAAGGAGAATGCACCATCTGTGAGAAGTGGCAATCTCTTCTTCAAACGCACACATTCCTTGGCTATTATTAAAAAGTCAAAAAATAACAGATGTTGGCGAGGCTGGGAAAAAATGGGAACCCTTTCACACTGTTGGTGGAAATGTAAATTAGTTCAGCCAATGTGGAAAGCACTTTGGAGATTTCTCAAAGAACTAAAAATGGAACAACTGTTCGACCTAGCAATCCCATTACTGGGTACATATCCAAAGGAAAATAAGTCACTCTTCCAAAAAAAACCCACATGTAGTCATATGTTCATCACAGCGCTATTCACAGTCACCAAGACAGGGAATCAGCTGAGGTGCCCATCAATGGTGGAATGGATAAAGAAAATGTAGTACATATACACCGTGGGATACTATACAGCCATAAAAAAGAACTAAATCATGTCCTTTGCAGCAACATGGATGCAGCTAGAGGCCATTATCCTAAGGAAATTAGCACAAAAACAGAAAACCTAATTTTGCATATTCTCACTTATAAATGGGAGCTAAACATTTGGTACACATGGACATAAAGATGGGAACAATAGACACCGAGGACTACAAGAAGGAGGAAGGAGAGAGGAGGCAAGGCTTGAAAAACTACCTGTTGAGTGCTATGCTCACTACCTGCGTGATGGATTCAATCACACCCCAACCCTCAGCATCACACAATAAATCCATGTAACAAACCTGCTTATGTACTCCTGAATCTAAAATAAAAGTTGAAATTACACACACACACACACACACACACACACACACACAGAGAGAGAGAGAGAGAGAGGGAGAGAGATTTCTTTAAAAAGGAGGGCTCTTGTCTAGGTCCCCAAGTTTGCATAGTTAATTTTTTTCTCCAACAGCAAACCGGCCTCCTATGTTCAAAAAGAGAACTCTTATCTGAGCCTAGGGAAAATTTGAGGCCAGAGATCAATCACTAAAGTCTAATATCATACCTGTTTGTAATGAAGAAAAGAAAGGACAAATCCTTATCCACGAAATGTGGGTAATTCCTCCAGACAAATGGGCTGTCCTTAAAGAAGTCACATGCTGACGAACAGTCATTCCCATCCAACCCCACCGTCAGTGTTCTCTCTCAGAACCAGGCAGTTTGAAGGCTTCCTTCGGGTAGAAAAAATTACACTGGCCTTGGTTCAAGCCTCCTCACTTTCTTTAGCTGACAAGTCTTAAAAAGAAATCAAGAACCAGAAAGAATTAAAGGTTTGCCTATTTTTCCTCACAGTCAGAGGCGGTGCTGCTTCCAGAATTCATCTTGAAGTTCCATTTTCAATCTCTTTCTCCCTACACAAACACATCAATAATAGTCCCGTTATACACACACCTGAACTATATTTACAAAATGCAACTATAAATTATCCTGCAAATTGTATTAACACTGTGAATAAATTTAAGGATGTTCGCGTGAGACAGAAAACCAGCCTATTTCTAAACAACAAATACCAATGTAAAATCTATTAAAGTCAGTTCAGTCAAGAGCCTGGCTCGGTGCTGAGTGCTGAGGAGACAGCAGGCTAGACTCTGTTGAACTGCTGTTTTTGTAGGAAGAAAAAGGTCAGATATTGGCGATTTAATATGGTCAGCCTTATACAAAAATAAGTCACACAAATCCTGCGTGCAAGGAGTTTACAGTTCAGGAGAGAAGACTAATATGTGAAACAACCAAGGTTGAAACAAGGACTTAAAAACGTACAATGTGCTAAGGAGCCGAGGGGGGTAACCAGGGCAGGTGCCTTAAGGAAGTGTTTTTGCCTTTTATGTTAACAAAAAAAATCAAATATTATACAAGTATTTTATTTATTTATTTATTTATTTTTAGATGGAGTTTCTCTCTTGTCCAGGCTGGAGTGCAATGGCGTGATCTCAGCTCACTGCAACCTCCGCCTCTCGGGTTCAAGCGATTCTCCTGCCTCGGCCTCCCAAGTAGCTGGGATTACAAGCATGTGCCACCACGCCTGGCTAATTTTGCATTTTTAGTAGAGATGGGGTTTCTCCATGTTGGTCAGGCTGGCCTCAAACTCCCAACCTCAGGTGATCCGCCCACTTCAGCCTCCCAAAGTGCTGGCATTAGAGGCGTGAGCCACCGCACCCGGCCATACAAGTATTTCAAAAAGAAAAATTCCCCCCGAGTCCTTTCCTCCAGAAATAATTTACATTATCAATAGTTTAGTGTATTTTACATTTTTTCTTTGTACTTTTATTTCTGCTTCTTTAAAGAAAAGTTGGGGCCAGGCATGGTGGCTCATGCCTGTAATCCCAGCACTTTGGGAGGCTGAGGCAGGCAGATCGCTTGAGCCCAGGAGTTCCAGACCAGCCTGGGCAACATGGCGAAATCCCATGTCTACAAAAAATACAAAAATTAGGGTGTGGTGGTGTGCACCTGTAGTCCCAGCTACTTGGGAGGCTGAGGTGGAAGAATCACCCGAGTTCCAGAGGTAGAGGCTACAGTGAGCTGTGATTGTACCAGTGCACTCCAGCCTGGGCAGCAGCAGAAGACCCTGTCGAGAGAGAGACAGAGACAGAGAGGAAGAAGGAAGGAAGGAAGGAAGGAAGGGAGGGAGGGAGGGAGGGAGGGAGGGAGGGGAGGGAGAGAAGGAAGGGAAAGAAATTTCTTTATTTCATTTACTTTCTTAATAAACTTGCTTTCACTTTGCTCTATGGACTTGCCTCAAATTCTTTCTTGGGTGAGATCCAAGAACCCTATCTTGGCATCTGGATTGGGACCCCTTTCCAGTAACAATACTGCTGATGTCATAAACGCCCCTTTGCCGATACACTTGCACACATGTGTCTCTTCCATGTCTTCAAAGGGCATTAACTCCCTGGGCCTCTCTAAGGTAGCAGACAGAACCAAAGTCCATGTTGGATAATCATTTAATCATTTATCAAGTAATAGAGAAGGAAGTGCTTAAAGTGGACAACCGTAGTTTGGAAATCAAGGAAGCTGTGATGGGAACGGAAGTGGAGGTGGTAAAGGCTTCAGCAATGGTGATGGAATTGATAAGGACCAGTAGGTAGAGGCCTACTGAGGCCACTTCTTTTTGGTTGGCAGCTGTCTTCTCTGAAATTTGAAGGTAGAGAAAGTGTTGAGAGAGAAAAAAGTGCTTCAGACACAGATAAGAATTGGAGAGACAAAGGATGTGTGAAGAGCAGCAATCTTCAGACTGAAGAACCAGAGCCCTGGGGTTATGCAGAGGCTTTCCTAAGGACACAGGGCACAGATGGTTCCGGAGAATTAAGTCCCAAGTCCTCCATTTCCACGCATTAATTTGCCTGAGGATGTGTCTGCAGTCAAAGGTCCTGGAAATTTGCCTTCCCCTCCTCCCCCTTCACAAGTTCAACTCCCACTGTTAGCTATTATTTGATTTGTTGTTGTTTACCATTTCCTCAGTGCATATATTTTCTGTACTGTGGCACAATAATTTTGCTCAGAGGAGAGTCTCACAAGATGCCCTAGGGAAAGCAAGGGAAGGATATGATCTATAAATGTCAAGAAACCAGGAGCAGTTTTCCGACATCCTGTGTGTGATGAGAGATAGCCAGATCAGGGTTTTTATTACACTCTGTCTGATCAGTGTATCAGATGGGATCCCACCACGCACCGGGCTGCACTCTGTAATCGATGGTAAATTGTCAAAAATGATTTTTTTAATGAATTGCGTAGACTACACTGTGCCTTGAGAAAAATGGCCCTGTATTCAGAAAATCTCATTTTTTTAGAGAGGCAATTTTAGTAGCTAAATATTTGAATGTAGTTAAATATTTATGGATTCACAACGTTAAATATTCACATTAACTCTGGTAGGCAGATGTTTCTTATCATCAGTCATAGACTCACAGATTCATGTGTCTCTCATTACCTGCTTCTTCAGTTATTCTTCCAAGTCCTTTCCAGTGATCTAATTGCTTCTGCGACAAGGACATTTTTATCAACTTATGTTAATTAAAAGGCTCAACTTCCAATGTGCCATGCCTAAACCAGAATTAGTAGTTGAGAACTATAATCCTTCTTGGAGTAGCTTGGCCATTCACCCACCCTGCTCCCTGCTTCCACCATCATAACCAGCCTTCTCCAGCTCCAGCTCTGAGCTGTCTGTTACTTGTCCTTCTGACTCTCTTGTCTTAGTCCCTTTGAGCTGCTAAAACAAAATGTAATACCTTAGACTAGGTGGCTTATAAATAACAGAAATTTACTGCTCACAGTTCTGGAGGCCGAGAAGTCCAAGATCAAGACACCAGCAGATTCGATGTCTGGTGAGGGCCCATTTCCTGGTTCATAGATGGTGACTTCTCACTGTGTCTTCACATGGAAGAAGGGCCAAGCTAGCTCTCTGGGGTCTCTTTTATAAAGGCACTTATCCAATGTATGATTAATTAACCTAATAACCCCTAAAAGGCCCATCTCCTAATACCATCACCTCAGAGGTAAGGATTTTAACATATGAATTTGGAGGCGACACAAACATTCAGACCATAGCATTCTGACTCTTCTGTCCATCTGCAAAAGGAAAAGTGAGGCTGCCCCTGTGGGTCTGCAGGAGCTATAGAAAACAATTAGGGTCAATCTGGAGGGATGTCTTCTCATAAATCTCACAGTTTGGGCCAAAAGCACTGAGACCAAGCTTGTTCATTCACTTAATCTCCTTATTTGGTCATATATGACCTGGGCAAGCCCACTCCATACTCATTCATCCTTCTCATTAAGACCTCCACCATTGTCTTAATGTTAACTCCCAGAGAGAAATCAATAACAGATGCAAATAAGGTCTGTGCAACACACAGCACTGTTGGTTCTAGTCCCTAAGGTCCCCAAAACTACCCTTCATCTTTCTCTTCAATTCTGCAAACTCATGTCCTTCCAATGAGTCCCTTTCTTGATTAAACTAGTTTGGGTTGGATTTCTGTTTGTACATTCCAGACTGTAATCATGAACATGTATGCAGTGTATGAACTACTGTTGCTTTACCATCACAATGGTAGCTTATCTAAAGGGTCTCAGTTCTATTTTTCCACAAAACAAGAAGACCCATATGATATGTACTACATGCCAGGAATGCGCAGATGGATGCGCTGCTCCTTCACCAGAGTCAACAGACATTCTCTGGGTGCCTGACATAAGTCACTGGCCTCACGAGCTTGCTATCCAAAGAGGGTGCCCACCTCTAATTATGACAATTGTCATAAGAGAGGGACAAAGTACTTGCTATGGTGGCTCAGGTGGGAACAATGATACCACCATTGTGGGAGCAGGAAAGGCTTATGATTGATGAAGCATTTTAGCTGGGTCTGAAAAGATAGGTAGGGTTTCAGTCGGCAAAGATCATGAGAAGGAACTTTTCAACCAGAAAGCCAGGAAAAGCAAAAGCAGAGAAGCAATAACATGCAGGGCAAGCTTGCAAACCAGCAGTACCCAAGCTGGCTGAAATGTTGGGTGTATGAGCATGAGCTATGGGAGAAAACACAGGGAGGGAAGACGTAGCCACGTGGTGGAGGGGATGCCTACCTTGTGCTAGGCCTAAAGAGTATTCTCTTAATTTAATAAACAATGGAAAGAACTCTCAGAATGTTTCTGAGTCAAGGAATGATGCGATCTGAGTTCTACTTTAAGATTAATCCAGCAGCATTATGTGGGATGATTTCAAAGACAGAGAGAATGGGGGCAGAGAAACTAGTAAGAAAGCAGACTCAATAACCTTAGGCAAGAGATAATGAGGAATTGAACTAGGACGGTAGAGATGGGAAGGGGAAAATTGATGGATGGTAGAGACACTGCAGAAGTAGAAAACCGACATGATTTGACAACTCTAAGTATGAAATCCTTCACAAACGTGTGTATCATTCTTATTTGGTGTTACTTAGGGTAGTCAAGATATGCAGGCCATCTGTCACTGATGCTAATGAGGAAGTCAGATTTTATCCTCATTTGAAGCAGGCTGTCAAAAACCCAGAGACCCCAGGCTCACAGGACTGTGTAGTAAGGGAATATCACAGGGCCAGCCTTACAAGGGCCAGTCACCTATTTAGTGCAACGCCCAGAACAACACCAGGCTCCTACACCCCCAACACCTCCCCAAGTAGAACACCTTGACATGTACCTGAACTATCACCACATTCATGAATTTTCCTAAGGTCCAGTAGGACTGTGTTACACTTGGAGGCAAACCTGCTTCAGAGCACCTCCCAACCCCCCAGGCAGGCCCGGGGATCCAGGTAGGGACAGAGAACAATCTTTAGAGTCAGGAAGTAGGACTGCCTGTTTCTCACCTGCATCTGCAGCACCCAGCACAGAGTCAGCATGTAGCATTGCACAGGAAATGGATGAAAGAATGATTCAATAATGAAATGAGGCTGGGGATAGTGGCTCACTCCTATAATCCCAGTGCTTTGGGAGGCCAAGGCAGGAGGATTGTCTGAGGCCAGGAATTCAAGACCATCCTGGGCAACAGAGTGAGACCCTCATTCTAAAGTTTTTTTTTTAAGAGACGAGAGTCTCACTCTCTTGCCCAGGCTGGAGTGCAGTGATGTGATCTCAGCTCACTGCAACTTCTGCCTCCCAGGTTCGAGAGATTCTCATGCCTCAGCCTCCTGAGTAGCTGGAATTACAGGTGTGCACCACCATGCCCGGCTAATTTTTGTATTTTTAGTAGAGACGGGGTTTCACCATGTTGGCCAGGCTGGTCTCAAACTCCTGACCTCATGTGATCCACCCGGCTTGGCCCCCCAAAGTACTGGTATTGTAGGTGTTAGCCACCATGCCCAGCCTACAAAAAAAAATTTTTTTTAATTAGCTGGGCGTGGTAGTGCCCACCTGTAGTCCCAGCTACTGGGGAGGCTGAGGCAGGAGGATTGTTGATCTCAGGGATTTGAGATTACATTGAGCTATGATCATGGCACTGCACTTCAGCCTGGACAACAGAATAAGACCCTGTCTACAAAAATAATCATAATAATCATGATCATAATAATTGACTAAATTACAGGATTTCTAGAATGTCTAAGCATTTTATGGAGGCCCCAGCAGCTGCCGCCCCTCTCCCTCCACCAGCATCACATCCCTGCACATCTTCTGAAGCACCCCAGAAAAGCTGAGTTCTCCATGGCTCTCAGCTGCAGCCTGCAAGGTGGTGGAACATGACCCCAACTTGCAGGAGACAGGGGTGGGTGAGGAGGGCTTTGCGGAGTTATGAATCTACTCCTGCTCCACCTTCACCTACGTGGAAGACCATAATGTCTGTTCTCTCAGGGGTAGGCAGAAGAGCTGAATATATTAAATAATCATTTTTTAATTTAAACTGGTAAAGCATTTGGGAATATCAATGGTGTGAACAATTCTCACAACAAAATAACATTCAAGGCGCCCACCACAGTGACTACTTATGTCTCAACACTTGTTTCTTTCCTTATCATTCCCTCTATTGCTTCAAGCCGTAATTTGATGAATCTCGGTGCCAGAAAAAAGCAAAACTTATTAAAATTGTGCTGTCAAACTGTTGTGATTTTACTTTGTCATGCATTCGACTGTTTGAAAACAATGTTCCCTCCCCAACCCTTGAGCCCTAAGCTTGGAAACAACACCTGCCTCAGGTTCTTCTGCTTCTTTCTTGCACAAACAAAAGTTTCTCCTATAATATTGGGGTCTACAAAGATCTAGAAAGGGAAATCTCTTGTTGTTCCCCCTTCCTCTAACTACATGTGGGTTGTCATTACTGTAAACATGTGGCATTTTGAGATTGAAAAATTACAGCGGTCAGAATTCTGCCATGCCATGCCCCAGGAGGATCCCCTGGAAAAGGTCTGAGCAAAAGGCCCTGATCTCTATTAGATTTTTGTTTGTTTATTTTTTTTGAGACAGAGACTCTCTCTGTCACCCAGGCTGGAGTGCAGTGGTGCAATCTTGACTCACTGCAACCTCCATCTTCTGGGTTCAAGCAGTTCTCCTACCTCAGCCTCCCAAGTAACTGGGATTACAGGTTTCTGCCACCATGCCCCACTAATTTTTTTATTTTTAGTAGAGATGGGGTTTCACCATGTCGGCCAGGCTGGTCTCGAACTCCTGACCTCAAGTGATTTTCCTGCCTTGGCCTCCCAAAGTGCTGGGATTACAGGTGTGAGCCACCATGCCTGGCCATCTATTGGGTTTTGACTGCATCAAGGACCTGGGCCCTGCAAACGAGCTGAATGGAGGAAATTCAGGAACTCTCGAGGTGGTCCTACAAGATCCTAGACCTTGGAAGGTATGGGGCCATCCAGTCTTTTTCAGGTGAGAGAAGGTCATTGATCAAGGGTGATGGTTTCCTCCCTGGAGACCTGGTGGCCACTGGTGAGTCTAGGCCTTTGTGACCAACTACACTAAACCTACCCTTATGAACCAGCCTCAAGAAGAAGCTGGTGAAAGTGTCTCTGTGAAATCATACCAGGAAATGCTGGGGAAAGAAACAAGCTGTTTGGGGACCTGGCCCGCAGTGGCACCCAGACTAATTGGTGGCAGAACTTTTGTGAAAATAAAGCAAGGAATTCAGCACTCTATGATCACATTCATTTCCTCCCTCTTGTATTTCTGTGTTGTCTGGTTTGGATTTGTTTTTCCAGTGCATTTCCTAATAAGATTTCCTCGGGAAAAGTCCAACTTTACTTCAACTGAACCATGGGCAGAAAGGATGCAGACACCTGGACCCAAGTAATGAACAAAGATCAGTCCACCTCCCCACGTGGTGCTTGGAGGAATGGTGACAGAAGCTCAAGTGGAAACAGGATGGCAGGCAGTAGACGGTGGGGTAGCCGGGAGAGAAAGCAAAACATCAGAACCAGTGGCTAGAGACCCTCCTGGGCTCCTCCTGGGGCGCTCTCTCTCACCCTCTTTAGCTCCTCTAGACTCTCACCTACACTGACTGCACTGAAGATCGTGGGCTACCAGCAAGGGAGAGAGAAGAATATTAAGAGCACGGACTTTGCACTCAGACATGCTTGGGCTCAAGCACTCGCTCTGCCACACTTGGCTGTGTGACCTTGAACGTGACATTGAATATCCCTAAGCCTCTTTTTTTTTTTTTTTTTTTTCATTTGCTAAAAGAGAGTAACTAAAGTACCACTACTGCATGGTAGGTTGTTGCTGGAATGAAATGAGATGACAGATGCAAATGTTGAGTGGAATTGTGTGGCTCAGCCAGCCCATCACCTCTGCCTCTTCTGGGAAAGCATTCCTCTTCTCTTGGGGAATTACCCTTCCTTCCCCAACTTCACCATAGCAATCCAAATGGGAATTGCTGCCTTTTTACATGACCTTGAAGACAGTGACAAATCAAGAGGTGATCACCTATTCCAAGTTATGCCAAGCACGGTACACACCCCATAACTACCCTCACTGGTCGAGGGATGGGTGTGTGTCCTAAACAAGTCAATGAGATTCTTCAAAAGGAACCTAGACGGTAGATATTGAAGCCCCTGGCTCCAGTCACCTCGACCTTCTGTAGTTTGGCTATACGCTAATTTGAATTGTGTTTATGTCCCATACAGTCAAAAGAATCCTGTAATAGCCAGAAGTGGAGTATTTAAAGTAACAGAACCTGAAATGTGGAACTGGCTGAATTAAGGTTATGGAGGTTTTAACAAACATCTGCAAATTCTTTAACACTCCTTCCATCAAGAGATAGAGTCTCTGTTCCTTCTTCTTGAAGTTGGGCAGGTCTTGGTGACTGCCTGGATTAACAGAATGTGGTAGAAATGACACTGTATGATTTCTGAGGTTAGGAAAGAAACAGCCATGGAGCTTCTGACAGTTTTTCTTGGGATTCTCACTCTGGGAGCCTTCAGTCACCATGGAAGAAATTCAGATCCTCGAGGCTGCCATGTGGACAGACTGCATGGAGGGGGTTGCCTGAGGAGCCCCAGCTATTGGAGTCTTCCCAGCTCAGTTACCACCTTCATGGGATGAAATCTTTGCAAGAACCCCTCAGCTTCTGTCTGATACCATGAGTAAGGTCTCCCTTGCTGAGCCCAGTCAACCCCCAGAATCGTGAGCAAAATAAATGATTGTAATTGCTTTAACCACTGTTTGGGGTGATTTGTTGTGCAGCAACAGATAACCAGAATAGCAAGTGAAGGCAGTCAGGACTCCTTCTTTCTGATAGCAATCTTTGGCAAGAGTCAGTTAAGCTCTTTGTTAAATGATTACCTGCCGTGTCTGGGGACTCAACCCACTGAGACTTTAAAGATTTGGGCAAATTGAGAGTACTTAAATATATCATATCATCTATAAATTGCAAGATCCTAAGAAGCTTCTCCTGGAACTGATGAAAAGGAATGAACGTCACCAATGATGTGGTTGGGTATACAAGATATACATGAGTTAGACATGACTTTGAAATATTTCAAGATGCTGAGGAAATAAGTAAGCATGTAATCTTTCCATGGGATAGTTGCATTAAATTGGATGAGACATTTCTGGAAATGCCTTGGAAGGAGTGTGTGTGTGTATGTGTGTGTGTGTGTGTGTGTGTGTGTGCGTGTACACGCACATTCATACCCAGGCACTGAATAGCCAAGGGTGTGGACTGTAATGGATTTATTTTTCTCTTTGCCCTGCACTCTTTCCTTCTAAATACAACCCTCTCTCTCTTCTCCTCAGGTTTACCCTCAGGAGAGCCATCCCTCCTGTCCATTCACTAGAGGATCTGAAGCTGCCATTATCTTAACATTATGGGTTAAGAGGTAAAACCTGGCCCATGCTGGGCCTCCCAGAGGTCTTCCCAGCATTGCTCAGACCTGAGCAGGAAGGCAAATAGTGCGGTGAGACGGAGAGATCTTCACGCTCTCCACTTGAATCTGTAATAATGAAAGACCAAATCTGAGAGTGGAAACGGTCCTAGCCTCATGCAAGATGAAGCCAACACAGACAGAAAAGAGTTGGTGGGAGACCAGAAAAGCCCATGTGGTGCTTGAGTACCTACCTTTGCCACCACTGACTTACATCAGCCAAAAATTCATGGCCAACTCTGTTTGATTCAATCATCAGCAATCAACAGAATCTTTTAACACAGTTCCAGGGCCATAGAAAGCACCCAATAAATGCTTTTCAAACCTGTTTTCCACTGTTGTGCTTCAGCAAGAAGGAGAAAAGACAACTATGCATGAGAAATGTGTTCAAACCACACTCCATTAGGGCTCAGTGGGCCACGAAGTCAGCTCACTCCATCAGCCTCCTGTAGAGCCCTTAAAATATAGCAGTGCCCAGATCCCACCCCGGATCCCTGAATGAGAATCTTTAGGGATGGGGCCTAGGTGCCTGTGTATTGTTAAAAATTTCATGGGTGGACTTCTGACTAAGTAAACACAGGTGCTTATCTCCATTCCTTCCTAAAACCCCATAAAATGACAGCAAAAGAATTAAGGAGCTAAAAATATACAAAAGCAAAAAGAACAGGAGTAGAGCCAACAGCAGATGAGAAATGTCAATAACATTTTGTACCATGGAAACTGCATGGAAGAGTCAACAAAGAAAACTGAATCTAAGTGTCCATGGGAAGGCAAACAGAGGCAAGCCTGTTTGCACCACAGGACCCCAGAAAGGCCCAGGAACTGATCATAGGTACTAGGTACCCTGAAAGACAGAGGGGCAACGTTGGGCTGAAAACAGGAGGATTGGTTACAACCCTGTGCAAGAAGCAGTTTGTGCCTCGATAAATGTCCCACCCACATTGCCAGGCAACAGCCCTTCCTTCAACAGGCATAAGATGAGGTTCACTCTCTAGTGGGGGATCAAAAAGCCAGCTGCTGGAATCCGGGACTCAGGCACAGGTGAGAGCAAGATGAGATGTCCCTAAGATTAGGAGATTTAAAATATCGCAGGCTGAATGGAGAGAACCTCCATCCCTCTTCCCTTCCTGCTTCCCCGGTGCTGGAACTAAACTTAAACCTTCAAGACAAGAGCATAGAGAGGAATCCTCCCAGAGAAAATTGATAGGCCTGAGAGAAAGACCCACAGATAAAGATGTTTGGGTGTCCCCATTAAAAAGCCAAATCCACACCCATTGACCATATCAGATCACGATCCTACCCACACACTCCAGGCTTCTGTTTGGCTTTTCAGGGGCTCACATTTAGATATGAATGACAGCCAATGATCCCCAACACTTGTGAGGAAAACTACTTCAGGAAAAGAGACCAAAACCATTACATGGGACAAAGAAGCCTATAAGAAAAAAGGCAATGCAGGGAATAAAAGAAAACTTCTTTAAAAACTGTAATTAATATGCTCACAGATAGGAGAAGATATTACAGCAGTGAAACTAAAATAAAATGCTATTTTTAAGAACCATTTGAGAACAAGAAAGATTATGGCAGAATAAAAGAAGTAAAAGATAAAGTCGCAAAAAGCTCACAGAAATTAGAATTTTTTAATGGAAAATAAAAGAGAAAAGATGAGTGGCCATTCAAAAAATATTCCAAAAAGTGAAAGCATAGAGGAAAAATTTAACCCCTCCAAAAAACTACGAGAAAAATTCTTAGAACTAAGAACATGCATTTCTGCTGATTTTATCTCTACAAACTTACATTCACAGAAAATACATGGGGATAATAAAATAATTACTACTTACAGAGAGCTTGCTCTATGCCCAGTGCTTGCTGTGTCTTACATGCCTTATATTTCATTTAACCTTCATAGTAATCCTATGAAATTGGTGCTATTATTTTTCCTGCTTGCAGATGAAAAAACTAAAACTCAAAAAAGTTAAGTAATTTAGGGGCTATAATTCAACCCAAGACTGCCTGTCCTAACCTATTCTGCCTCCTGGCTGTTAATACAAACTGCATATATGTACACGCACACACACCCACACACATACACACACATCTTTACCTGTGCTGCTCCTTGCTCTTACCTCTGGGGTAGCTGCTAACCAGTTTTGTTACTTGCTTTCTTTTGTTATTTTACTTTTCAGAAAGACTTAATCCTTCTTGCCACTTCACATTCTCAATTTTTAACTAAATTGGCCATTTTCTGCTTTTCATTTGGGAGCTTTGCACACAGAAATGTGAAAAATAGCTCAGTCCTTGGGCTTGCTGTACCAGCTCATATGGCCCTTTAACCTCACAGTCATTCTTCAGAAGTCAAAATCCCTTGGAAAAGAAAAATCTTCCTTTTGTCCCTATTTGGTTAGGTAAGAGCCTGCTCAGGATAGACTTTGCAGAGATGCAGAAGAGTTCACATCCCCCGTGAAATGCAAAGACCAGCTGGGAGACAATATTGATAGATCTTGGGATAGGAACAAGACCGCCTTTCACCAAGGACTGCTTTATTTGAAAGTGTGAAGATAATGTCAACAGTGTCTGTCTTGGGGCTCCTCTCTAAAGAAAGGATATGTATTCAGCTGGGCTGAGCCAGCCCTCTCTGAATAAAGGCAATGACAGAATCTTTCAAGGCATGTTGGCTCTTATGTGAACATTATGGTACATTGGCACTGAAAGCTTATAAAATACCTCAAAGGCTACAATGTTACTGCACAGCAAGGAGAGGTTTTTCTTCAAGGATGCACACATGCAATTTCTTCAGTCCTGTCTATCTAGGTATTCTTTTATTTTTTAATTTTATTTATTTATTTATTTATTTTTGAGACAAAGTCTTGCTCTGTTGCCCAGGCTGGAGTGCAGTGGTGCAATCTCAGCTCACTATAACCTCTGCCTCCTAGGTTCAAGCGATTCTCCTGCCTCAGCCTCCGGAGTAGCTGGGATCGCAGGCAGGCGCCACCATGCCTGGCTAATTTTTTGTATTTTTAGTAGACACGGGGTTTCACCATGTTGGCCAGGCTGGTCTTGAACTCCTGACTTCAAGTAGTCTGCCCGCCTTGGCCTCCCAAAGTGCTGTGATTACAGGCGTGAGCCACCGCGCCCGACCTATCTAGGTTTTTGTGTGTTTTGTTTGTTTGTTTGTTTGTTTTTTGAGGCTGAGTCTCACTCTGTTGCCCAGGCTGGAGTGCAGTGGCACAATCTCGGCTCACCACAACCTCTGCCTCCCAGGTTCAAGCAATTCTCCTGCCTCAGCCTCCTGAGTAGCTGGGACTACAGGCACGCGCCACCATGCCTGGCTAATTTTTGTATTTTTAGTAGAGATGGGGTTTCACTATATTGGCCAGGCTGGTCTCAAACTCCTGACCTCGTGATCCGCCCTCCTCGGCCTCCCAACGTGCTGGGATTACAGGCATGAGCCACTACGCCTGGCCCTATCTAGGTATTTTTAATGTGTCTGTTTCCATAGTGTGTCAGAGGCTCTTGTGTTCCACAAAAACTGTGTGACTAATGCCAACTTTTTAGCAGGGACCATCTCTTCCAGATTCACAAAAGGTGAAAGGAATAATGAGAGAACTAGTGTTGGCTCCCTAGTATGTGTCATCACTGAAGCAAAGAGAGAAGTTAGAAAACACGATATCCACCACCAAAAGGAGAAAAGGTAGGTACAGTGATGGGTTGACTTTCAAGACGGGATTGTCTTGTAAGTAGTTGAAAACAATTCCATAGTAACAAGAGAACATCATTTTGCTAAGCCACCAATGTAACTATGCCTTTGGCTATTTAAGGGATTATTAAAATCTTGAAAATCACCTGTAGATCAAATTAAACGAATGGCAGCATTTGACAAGATACAAAAATCATCAAATCATCCCGAAGTTTATAATACTTAGGGCATTCCACTTAAATATTCTTAAATTAATTTGAAAAAGTTAGGCCAAGCATGTTGGCTCATGCCTGTAACCACAGCACTTTGGGAGGTCAAAGTAAGAGGATCACTTGAGCCCAGGAGTTCCAGACCAGCCTGGGCAAAATAGCAAGACCATGTCTCTACAAAAAAAAGTTTAAAAATTAACCAGACATGGTGGCACCTGTAGTCCCAGCTATTCTGGACACTAAGTAGGAAGATTGCTTGAGCTGGGGTGGTCAAGACTGCAGTGAGCTGTGATCACACTGCATTCCAGCCCAGGGGATAGAATGAGATCCTGTCTCAAAAAGAAACCAAGAAGAAAAAGAAAAAGTTGTTAAAATAATATTTTGCAGAGTACCCAGTTTTTTTTCACATCATTTTGTTTGGAGCTTTAAGATACATTTATGAGATGGATAAGCCTCCTGTTACTCTCCTTATTTTACAAAGAAGGAAACTAAGGCTCAGAAAAGCTAAGAGATTTTTCCGAGGTCACACAAACTGGTAAGAATAATGGCTAAATTAGTATAGTGCTTTACAAGACACAAAGAGCTTTTAAATTAATCATATCCTGTGGAACTCTCCCTATAGTCCTGTTAGAACAATGTTTACTAGTAGGCCCATTTCTCAGAAGTAAACTGAGGCTTTGAGAAGTGAGAAAGTTTTCGTTTTTAAGGTCTCACCATTGCTAGGATTGGTCAATTCAATACCCACATCCCAGATTCCAAGTCTCATTCTCTTTCTACTAGAATTCAAATCCAGGTCTACTGACTACGAATCCATTGCACTTTCTGCTAAACCACCTGGCCTTGAAGAGAATAGAGAAATAAATCTTCTTCCCTCTTAACTGACATTTGTTGGGCTGGATATTTTGAAATCCTTAGCATCCTTGGGCTCCATGTTGATTATGTCAGCTCATTGGGTATTAGAGCAATTGTCTACCCAACAGCCCATTTAAACTGATTTACAAATAGAAGATGCCTTAGAAACTATAGAAGTTTTAACATACAGAAGTATGGCTATAGTTTGGATATTTAACCCTCCAAGCCTCATGTTGAAACTTGATTTTCAGTGTTGGAGGTGGGGCCTATTGGAGATGTTTGGGTTACGTGGGCAGATCCCTCATAAATGGCTTGGTGCTGTCTTCACTCTATTAATTCCTGCGAGAGCTGACTGTTGAAAAGAGCCCAGCACCCCTCTGCGTTTCTCTCTTGCTTCCTCTCTGGCCAGGTGATCTCTACACATGGGCTCCCCTTCCCCTTCTGCTGTGAGTGGAAGGAGCCTGAGGCCCTCATCAGAAACAGAGGCCGAGGCCATGCTTTTTTTTTTTTTTTTTTTTGAGGCAGAGTATGGCTCTGTCACCCAGGCTGGAGTGCAATGGCGTGATCTCGGCTCACTGCAACCTCTGCCTCCCAGTTTCAAGCAATTTTCCTGCCTCAGCCTCCTGAGTAGCTGGGATTACAGGTGCCCGCCACCACAGCTGGCTAATTTTTGTATTTTTAGTAGGGATAGGGTTTCACCATGTTGGCCAGGCTGGTCTCGAACTCCTGACCTCAAGTGATCCACCCACCTCGGCTTCCCAAAGTGCTGGAATTACAGACAGGAGCCACGGCACCCGGCCTGGGGCCATGTTTCTTGTACAGCCTGCAGAACTGAGAGTCAAATAAACCTCTTTCTTAAATACATTACGCAGCCTCAATAATTCCTTAATGGCAGCACCGAATGGACTGAGGCAAGTACATTCATATATAGCACAATATTTGAAATTTTACATTGAAACCAAGACCTATGATTTTAGAAGACCTAAGCATGCCTCGATATGCCATCACTAAGCCCTCCACCAGGTCAATATGTTGAATTGAAAGCATGCAGTAAGGTAGTTTCAAAGCAACACCCAAGCAGCCACCTACAAAATATCCCGTTGTCCTGAAGACCTTAAACACTCCTCTTAAAGTAATCTAAATCAAGGTCCAAGTAGGTGACAAGAACGAATCTATTAACAAAGTCCAAAGTTATTAGTCCTAACATAGCATTCTGTCACTTTTCTTTTTTTTTTAATTCAAAGTTAACTTTATTTTGGCATTGATTTTGGTGTCTGGTATAATTTCATTTTTCAAGCAAAATTTAAAGACTGTCATTTCCACACACTTGCACCCAATGAGAAACAGCTTTGGTGACAACTTTTTTTTATTAAAGTTCCTCATGACCAAACAATAGTGCTTCATTCATCTGAATTGAAAGACAAGGTTGTCAGAAAATCTGTAAACTGTTTCCATACAAATCCCCAAGTACTGTGAATAGTGCCTCTGTCCAACTTTTTTCAGAGGTCTGGCTTCAGCACAAAACTTGGTTCAGTAGGTTTCATAAAACCAATCTTCAGGTGCCACAAATGCCCAGTGGGTTTTCTGTTGACTCTGAAAATACCATATACTGTATTTAATCTCTTCATGGGGCACGATCATTAGTTTAGTTTCCACGTTTCTGATATATTCGAAGGTTCTTACAGGCTCAGGGTATAGTTTTGAGAAATCAAAGTGGTTTATTGCTTTTTATGTTTTATACAAAATAATAGGTGCCACTTTTTCTTTTCAACATCTTTACTTTCCTAAACAAAGTGAAGGTAGGGATGAGGGAAAAAAAACTTAATAGTGTGTTACAAAAGTCCATCATTTTCTGTTTTCATTTTTCTAATTCTTATGTAACTATGTAGATAGTCTTTGAATTAATACCAAATCTCAATGTCAGTGGAAATCTTGGTCCCAAGAGAACTGCCAGGGATTTAAAACAGAAAATAGCTCACATGATATATGTAGCTGGCATCAATCTGAGAAGTCAGCTTATTAGGGAAGTTTTCTTTGAAATGCAGCACGAAAGGCTGAACTCATCGCTGCAGATGAGATCTTTCTTGGCTTAGCAAGAGAAGGTAGAGCAGGTGCCTATGGTGATTCTCAGATTACGTATTTGATATTTTTTTTGCAATTAAATGAAAAGTTAGGAACCTCTTGATTGTTCCCATTTGTTTTTACTACAGCTGCTCCCAGGAGAAACAGTATTTTTGCCATTTGTAAATTGGCAGTAACTCCCAGCTTTTCCTTTATGTCGTGGCATATGTTATCATCAGTCTTCTGTTTCTATGATATGATTTGCTCTTTTTAATCCCTGCTTAAAATTCACTTTTCCTGTGCTTCCATGTGTGAAAGCCCACCAGCTTGCTCCACTCTGCCACTACTGTGCGTCTTCATTTAACTCAGCACCTATTACATGCTGGCCACTCTCACTGGGCATCTCCACGTGTTAGCTCACTTCTGTGCTCTCAATAACCTTCAGGGATAGGTGTTTTGTTTTTTTTGTTTGTTTGAGACAGAGTCTCATTCTGTCACCCAGGCTGGAGTGCAGTGGTGCAATCTTGGCTCACTGCAACCTCTGCCTCCCGAGTTCAAGTGATTTTCCCGCCTCAGACTCCTGAGTAGCTGGGATTACGGGCATGCGCCACATGCTCAGCTTATTTTTGTATTTTTAGTAGAGACAGGGTTTCACCATGTTGCCCATAGGGATAGTTTTGATGTTCTGATTCTACAGATGACAAACCTGACATTCAGAGATATAAAAAGTAACTCGTTGGCCAGGTGCAGTGGCTCACACCTGTAATCCCGGCACTTTGGGAAGCCAAGTCAAGCAGATCACTTGAGGCCAGAAGTTCAAGACCAGCCTGGCTAACATGGTGAAAACCCATCTCTACTAAAAATACAAAAAAATTAGCTGGACATGGTGGCGCATGCCTGTATTCCCAGCTACTAGGGAAGCTGAGACGGGAGAATTGCTTGAACCCGGGAGGCAGAAGTTGCAGTGAGCCAAGATCGCACAACTGCACTCCAGGCTGGGCAACAGAGCCAGACTCCGTCTCAAAAAAAAGAAAAAAAGTAGGCCAGGCTCAGTGGCTCACACCTGTAATCCCAGAACTCTGGGAGGCCGAGGCAGGCTGATCACCTGAGGTCAGAGTTCGAGATTAGCCTGGGTAACATGGTGAAACCCCATCTGTACTAAAAAAAAAACTACAAAAATTAGCTAGGAGTGGTGGTGCAGTAATCCCAGTTACTCAGGAGGCTGAGGCAGGAGAATTGCTTGAACCCGGGAGGTGGAAGTTGCAGTGAGTCGAGATCGCGCCATTGCACTCCAGCCTGGGCAACAAAAGTGAATCTCCGTCCCACAAAAAAAAAAAAAATGTAATTCATCTACAGTCACAAAGCTCGTCCGTAGGAGAATTGGGATTTGACTCCAGGGCTAGTGGACTCCAGAGCCTGGCCAGTCCATGCCAGCATGGTGTTCCTTAGGTGATGTGTTACGTCTGCCTGGAGCAGTAAAAGAGCTATGAATAACTGACAACTTCTACATGTATGTATAAAGGTCACACAGTTCATGAGTTAGACTCAGATTCAGCAGGTCTTTGAAATCATCTCGTTCAAACTTCTACACCCTAATAAGCAATTCCCTGTACAACATTCCAAGTAAAAGGTTTCTCAGTCTGTGCTTGAGTTGTTTTTAAATGAAAAAAATATATAGTAAATGGCTGTGAATATGATCACACTTACATATAAATATTCATCCCATGATTGAGTTTCTGCAGCAACGCTCTATTTGGGAGCAATTGTGCAAACAGCCGTGCTCAGGGTGGATCAGAGAATTCCCACCAGCAGAGCCAGGCACCCAGGAGAGACCCAGCAATGAGGTATAATCAAGAATTGCGGTCCTTGTTGTTGTTTATGTGCCTTCCTGGGACTGACAATCTTGAAAGTTGTCCCCAAAAGGGCCAAACAGCATCCTTTTAAGATGGCACAAAAAAGATCAACATAACACAGATTCAAAAAGAAGGGGGATCCCTTACAGTCTCACCGGCCAAACTCATCTGTTTCCATTCTTCTTGCTTCCAATCCTTGCCCACATGTAAACATGATTTTTAGAGTTGTAATCAAGTATACTTGCAATTTGCTATTCCATTCTCTATGTTTAACATTATATCATCACATTTTATGATGCTACACAGTCTGCATAATTACAATTTTTAGTGACTATATGGTAGTCCATCAAATTGACACAATGCAATTTATTTAACTACTCACTCTTAAGTTGTTTCTGGTTTTTCTTTATTATGAATTACTCCACAATGATCATTTTCATTTTTATTGATTTTTCTCTTCTTTTGGATGATTTCCTTGGAGCCAAAAATCGGTATACTCTTGTTGTTGTTGTGTTGTTGTTGTTTTGAGACGGAGTCTTGCTCTGTCGCCCAGGCTGGAGTGTAGTGGTGCTATCTCGGCTCACTACAAGCTCCACCTCCCGGGTTTGCGCCATTCTCCTGCCTCAGCCTCCTGAGTAGCTGGGACTATAGGCGCCCACCACCACGCCCGGCTAATTTTTTGTACTTTTAGTAGAGACAGGATTTCACCGTGTTAGCCAGGATGTCTTGATCTCCTGACCTCGTGATCCACCCCAGAAAGTGCTGGGATCACAGGTGTGAGCCACCGAGTCTGGCCTGGTAGCTCATTTTCAAATGTTCCTGCCCCAGGCTTAGGAGTAGGAACAATAGATACCTGAAAACTCAGATTCACCTGAAGTACTTCCAAATCTCTGAGCTCACCTGCCAAAAATGCTGCCCCAGGGGAGTCATTTGTGTAAGTTGACATACCTCCCCATCAGCCTCTAGTTACACTGCAACCCACTCTTGAGTGAATGACATGTTATTATATCATCTACAAGGTGGACCTGAGGAAGAAGCCACTGGGCTAGGGAGTCAGGGGATCTGAGTCTTAGTCTTCGCTATGTTGTTGTGGTAAGTCCCTTGATCTTGCCCAAATTCAGTTTATTATCTGTACAATGGGAATAGTAATGATTATCTGCCTGTTTGACAAGGTTTTGAGCTTCATGTGAAATCTTGCACGTGAACTCTGTTTGTAAACTCTGATGTACTAGATAGATGTTGGAGGGGTGAGGGAGCAGAAAGGGGAGGCAGGAAGCTGGTCATATCCCCAGCTGGATGGTGGATGGTAGAAAGCAGAGTCCTAAATGAATAAGATACAGGATAGGTAAATTCTGATGAGTCAGCCTGAAAAGTTGCCTTAGTTTGCTCAGGCTGCTGTTATAACAAAATTCCACAGACTGGGTAGCTTAAACCACAGATGTTTATATCTCACAGTTCTGGAGGCTATAAAGTTTAATGTCAAGGTGCCAGCAGATTCAGTTCCTGATGAGGGCTCTTTTCCTGGTTTACAAACAGCCACCTTCTCACTGTGTCCTCACATGGTGGAGAGGATGGGCTCTGGTTCTCTTTCTCTTCTTACAAAGACATGAATCCCATCATGGGCTCTGCATCCTTGTGATCTCATCTAAACTTAATCATCTCCCAAAGGCCTCGCCTCCAAGTACCATCACTTTGGGGGTTAGGGCTCAACATATGAATTTTAGAGAGACACAAACATTCGGTCTATAACAAGGGCTAATATTTGAGAACAAAGCACTAATGGAAACAGACCTGAATGGGAGGCGGATTGGGCTTCAAGCACCCAGGACAAGAGGATGCCTGAGGATCCTCTTGGTGGTGAACAAGGTTATGAATCCTGCTTCTGTCACTTTCTAGAGTTGTACAACCTGGACAGGTTACCAACTCTGCTATACCTCAACTACCTCTTCTAACATGGAGACTCATTTATTCACTGGCCAGATATTTATTGAGCAGCTACTGTGTACCAGAAACTGTTCTCAGTGCTGGGGATTATAAAAAGATGATTAAGACAGATTAAGTCCCTGCCTTTAGGAAGCAAACATCCCCATGAGATGTACCAGTGCCCTGTGGGGGTCTCGTGTAATCTACATGGCATGTGCATAGTAAGTGCTCTAGAATTGCTAGCTGCTATTATCATCTATTTCACCATTTTTCCTGGGGCTGGCCCTGTTAAGATGCTATGTGAATAGAACAAATGCATAGAAAGCTGGGGTATTAACCCAGAGGTCCATTCATATATTGCATCTGTTTGTATTTGCTTTGTGGATAGAACTTCCAGGGTCACCCCCGCACTGCTCATCTCACTAGGTAGCCAATATCTGTGCTATTCAACCATTCTCTGGGCTCTCTTCTCCAATGAGTCCAGAAGGGCATCGTTTATTTAGGAAATGACATGTTCTGAGTTATTAATACATTCCAAATATTAAAATTTCAGTCGAAGCACTGGGAAAATCATGGCAGGATCATAATTTAGGGAAGCCAGGTGGCTAATGAATGCTTGGTGCCCAGGAATATCTTGATTCCTCTGCCCCTCTCTCTCAATTAACAAAAGCGCTGATGATCTCGGGGCTGTTTCTGGCCAGCTGGGATAAATCAACCCTCTGGCAGCTGCCCAAATGATGCATTTTAAGGGCACAGGCCATGTGGCTCACGATTGCAAAGCAATTGGGGTCACTGTGTTTGCATATGGATTAACTCGCTGTGCAGGGATCCTACCCGCTTACTGTGCCCGCTGCGGGTTGACACTCAATAACTATTCAACAATGATAAAGAGGAGCCAGACCTAATGACCCTTCAGAATGCTCCCCATCTTCATTTCTCTCCATTCCTATTTTTATTACTTTCAGCACAGAGAATTCAGTCGGCTTTCCTATTTTCACCGTCCTTATTCTTCTTAGAAGTTTTCCACATTTAACAGAAAAAGGTATCTGGGTGACTATGGTTGGAAAAAAACATACTAATGGGTTGAAAATTATCGGCCTGGCCCATTCTCCTTGGTGATTCCAAGGCAAGTCACAAAAGTTAGAGTCGTTTTGAATAAACTATTAATTGGATGTGCTGTTCTCTGGGAAAATCCAGGGTAAGTCCCATTGATGGGCTTAGGTGGTAATTGCTCTGTTGTGAACAGCGTCTAGAAGTTCCCGAATAGTCTGTCTCCGTTCCCCTGAGCAATCATCTGTGGCACCAAGGAGGTAACTGACTTAGTCCCTATTCAGCCATTCAATAAACATCTACCAACAATCTACCGCATTCAACACACCATATTAAACATGGGTAAGTTCCTACGATGTAGAAGACAGTCCCCAGCAAGCCAGGAGCTTGCTGTCTTACAAAAGGGATGAGGATCAGGAATTCACAAAATAAACACAACACAGGTCATACAGTTTAGGCAACAACAGTTTCATGATCATTGTGATGTGTGATCACAGGTCCTGGATTTTCTGGGCTCATTCTATCTAATACTTCATTTTCTCTGCCGTTATCCCCATAAATCATTGAAACATTCCAAAAATTCCAATAGTCAAAAGTCCAAACTACATTTCTCAGACGACCTCTACTATTTGAAAGCAAGACAAAAATCCTCTGTCAAAGCAGAAGTTCTGGTTTTTACCTAAAATGATGGCCACTGGCCACCTAAGTATTCTTACCATAGGTGACTGGCCCATTCATGATTCTGCAGTGGCTATTTACAAGGAACATAAGCCTCTTCAGCAAGGTCTTCTGTACAGTGACTTGGCACATGTTTTCGATGGTCCTCACCCTGCTTTCTTTTCTTTTCCTTTTCTTTTTTTTTTTTTGTTTTGTTTTGAGATGGAGTTTCACACCTGGCCTGGCAATTAACTTTTTGTGCATTATTACAGACCCTACATCCTTGTGCCAATGAACTGGCTCACGGGCTCTATTTGCTTTTCCTTTTCTACTTCCTGTTGTCTAGCCTATTTGGAGGTACTGCAGGGAACATTTTTACATTGGCAAAATAAAAAAAATTGCACTGATGACAGATACACTCCAGAAAAAATAATGTCATATTCCAAAGCTAAATACCAGGTATTCATTCATTATCTGCCTTTTGGAATCATCAAAACAGGGTTTCTTCCATTTAGTTTAGCAAATTTTGAGCCTTTTATAAGTATATTAGTCTACACGCAAATACCAGAGTGTGCAGGACCTGCACAGAGCATAGTGATATAAGACTATGTATAAATAATTGGAGCTATGCTCTGCCCCTGCACCCCTCACGGCGACTGTATCTTGGCTTGTGGGCTCCATCTCACCCTTCTGCTCTCAAGAACTCAAACCCCTTTCAGGGGAGCTTTATGAGGCAGTTGTCTCTGGGATGACACAAGAACCTCCTCACTCTCTTCAGTCTTGCTCCTTTTCATCTCTTCACCCTGTAGCGACATCACCTTTTCTGAAATGCAACTCACATCCACTCACACCTCTGCTCAAGACCCTTCTGTGGCTCCTAGTTCCATCAGAGTCAAGTCCAAATGCCTGTGAAGCACATCTGAAACTCTGGTCCCTTTCCTGCTTTCCTCTTGGCCTGTTTAATTGCCTGTTGTCCCCACCAGACCATCATGTAAGCTTCTGGGAGTTCAGGTCTGTTGTTCGTTGGGCAGATGGATAGTAAATTAATACAGAAAAAGAAAAGTGCGCCGGGCATGGTGGCTCACACCTGTCATCTCAGCACTTTGGGAGGCCGAGGTGGGTGGATCACTTGAGGTCAGGAGTTTGAGACCAGCCATGGCCAACATGGCGAAACCCTGTCTCTACTAAAAATACAAAAATTAGCTGGGTGTGATTGTGGGCACCTGTAATCCCAGCTACTCTAGGGGCTGAGGCAGGAGAATCTTGAACCTGGGAGGCAGAGGTTGCAGTGAGCTGAGATCTCACCACTGCACTCCAGCCTGGGAGACAGAGCGAGACTCTGTCTCAAAAAAAAAAAAAAAAAAAAAGTTAATTGCCTATGACAGCCAGACATCAATGCCCTCTCACCTCCCCTCCACCTAGGTTGTAAACATCAGTATCAACATCAGAAAATTCTAGAGATGCTTCAGCTGCTTGACTGGAGCAATATGTTAGTGACACAGTAGAATGCCCTTAAAGGCTCTCCTTTATCTTAAACCACTTGTCCCTAAGCACCCCCCTTCTCCTAATCTAAACTCCAGAGTGTTCAGAAAGCAGTAGTGATGGAGAGCTGTATGTAAACGTAACTACAATAACAGTGCCATGAATTGGAGCTCTCCATTGCTCCCCAAACCTTCTGGAAGAGGGAAGCTCTGTATGGATTCCCAGGAGACAAGGGGCTGTTTCTGGTTCTCCACCATCCATTCCAGGACTTTGTTCCAGGCCCCTCTATCTGCAAAATCTCTTCTTCTCACATTCATGCATCCATTCATACCACCTTCTTCTCTCTCTCATCTCTGGCTAGGGAGTTCCACGTAGAATATTCTGCCACTCTCTGTCACAATTTCTGCAACTCCCTCACAGGTTTTTCGTTTTTTTTTTCCCTGTCGGGTCCCTATCATGCCCACAGCAACTGCTGTGGTATAAATGTTTGTGTCCGCCCTGCCAAATTCGTATGTTGCAACCTAGTACCCAATGTGGTGGTACTGGGACAAGGGACCTTTGGAAGATGGTGGGTCATACGGGCTCCTAGAATTAGTGTCTTTATAAAGAGGACTGAGGGAACTTGTTTGCTCCTTCCTCTGTGTGAGATGCAGTGAAAAAGTTCCATCCTGAACCAGAGTCTGGAGCCCTCATTAGACATAAAGTCTGCTGGTGCCTTGGTCTTGCACTTCCAAGCCTCCAGAACTGTGACCAGTAAATTTCTATTGCTTATATGTTATCCCATTTAAGGTATTTTGTTATAGCAGCCTGAATGGATGAAAACAGCAACTTCAAAATGCACTCTAATTTCAACACCTTTCCTTCAATATCCTCAACTCCTAGATGTGTCATCAGCTCCAATCCTTTGTTAGTAAGTCCACACTTTAGACCACATTTTTACGCAAAATTGGTCCACCCCTAAAATCTCAAAGTCTGAGTTCTCCTTCTCTGATTATAACCTTCTTAGTTTCTCCCTCTCCTGTCCCATCCAGACACCATAATCATGCCAGTCTTTCCCTATTCCTGGCTCATGAACCCTTCCTCACTTCGTGGACTTTCCTTCCCAACTCAGATTCTAGAATCACCTAGCCCCTGATTCTCTCTCCTTCTCAAGACAGTCTTCAATATCCAATACTCCACCAGGCACGGTGGCTCACGCCTGTAATCTCAGCACTTTGGGAGGCCGAGGCCGGAGAATCACTTGAAGCCAGGAGTTGGAGAACAGCCTGGCCATCATGAAGAAACCCCGTCTCTACTAAAAATACAAAAATTAGTTGGGCGTGGTGGCAAGCACCTGTAGTCCCAGCTACTCGGGAGGCTGAGGCAGTAGAATCGTTTGAACCTGGGAGGCGGAGGTTGCAGTGAGCCAAGATCACACCACTGCACTCTGGCCTGACAGAGTGAGACACATCTCAAAAAAAAAAAAAAAAAAAAAAAAAAATCCAGTACCCCCAACATCTTCCAGTTTCCTCTAACCTGCTGTGTTCGTTCAGTGCTGATGGGGAGTCTTGGCTCCTTCATGTTCTCCAGCCCCAAATGGTCGCTGCTCTTATAAATTCTTTCTTGTATTCCTCATACAACTGATATCAACTTCTCCCACACCCCCTAAGCCCTGCTGGCTCCTCCAGCCTCTTTGTCTCAGCAGATGGTCTTCTCGGCTTATCTACTGACACTATCAAGTACAACATCTGCACTTGAATTTTCACAGCTCTTCAACTTAACACGTCCAAAACTCATCCAATGCTTTCTACATCTACTCAGTTGTTTGTGCTTGATACATGAAGTCATCCTGACTTCCTCCCTCACTCACCTCACACTCAGCCAGTCTCCAGAGCGTGTTGATTCTACCTCCAGCATGGATCTGAAATCCTAATTGACTGCTTCAGATTAATATTTCTTCCCATCTGTATCACTTACAATTATTCTAGTTCAGACCAACATCATCTCTTGCCTGGACCACTGCAAGAGCCTCCTAAAAGGTCTGCCTCTGGGCCAGGTTCATTGGCTCATGCCTGTAATCCTAGCACTTTGAAAGGCCAAGGGAGGAGGATCGATTGAGGCCAGCAGTTCAAGACCAGCCTGGGCAATGTCACGAGACACTGCCTTTACAAAATAAATATATGTGTATATTAATTAATCAGGCATGGTGCATGCCTGTAGATGTAGCTACTCAGGAAGCTGAGGCAGGAGGAACACTTGAGCTCAGGAGCTCAAGGTTACAGTGAGGCTTGATCCCACCACTACACTCCAGCCTGGGCAACAGAGCCAGACCCTGGCTTTAAAACATTAAAATGAGGTCAGGTGCGGTGGCTCACTCCTGTAATCCCAGCACTTTGGGAGGCAAAGGCGGGCAGATCACCTGATGTTAGGAGTTTGAGACCAGCATGGCCAACATGGTGAAACCCTGTCTCTACTAAAAATACAAAAATTAGCTGGATGTGGTGGCGGGTGCCTGTAATCCCAGCTACTCGGGAGGCTGAGGCAGGAGCATTGCTTGAACCCAAGAGGCAGAGGTTACAGTGAGCCGAGATCATGCCACTGTACTCCAGCCTAGGCAACAGAGAGAGACTCTGTCTCAAAAAAATAAAGATTAAAAATTTTAAAAAAACACAAACTGCCCCTTATACTTTGCCCACTCCAGTTTGATTATTCTGCCCCACAGTGGCCAAAATGATATTTTTAAAATGCAAACCAGATCACACCATTCCACTGCTTTAAACCCCTTAATGACTTCCCGATACTGAGAGGAAATTTTTCAAAATTCTTAACATAGCCTAGAACACTTTATTAGCCGAGGTAACCGTCTCTCTCTGTAGTGTCATCTCTGGCCATTCTTTCTTTTATTCTCTATGATCTGGCTTTCCCTTTTTCCAATGCCAAACTCTACCGTTTCATGGCCTTCTAACACGCCGTCCCTCCACATTTCCCACACCCTTTCACCCATCTCCACCTGGAAAATGCCCCTTCTCTCAGCTTTCAACCTAAATGACACCTCTTCAGGTGCTTTCCCCATTCCCCACTCAGGGCAAATTAGATGTTATATGATCTTAATGTAGCCTATGTTTTTTCCTCATACTGTGTGTTACAAATGCAATGACATCATACTTTGTGATTACCTGCTTAATGACCATGTTTTCCACTATTCTATAAGCTCATCAAGAGCAGGGGCCATGTCTCCTGTGCTCATTACTGTGTACCCAGACCTGGCACAGTGCCTGAGAGCAGAGCTGGGTTATAACTTCCAGGGAATGGGCCTACAGGTGGGCCCAGCAGCAGAGTGGGTAGAGGAAAGCAAGCCTGTGAAAGGGGGCACCCCTTTGATTTCATTCTTCACGAGTGTCTAAGTTCATTTTGTGCTGCTAAAACAGAATACCACAGGCCAGTTAATTTATAAACCAAGCTTATTTGGCTTATGGTTCTGGAGGCTGGGAAGTCCAAGAGTAATGTGCTGTACCTGATGAGGGCCTTTGTGGCAGAAGTTGGAAGAATGAGAGAATACATGCCCATGTGAGAAAGGGAAAGGGAGCCAAACTCATCCTTTTATCAGGAACCCACTCTTATGATAACTACCCCACTCCTGCAATAGTGGTATTAATCCTTTCACAAAGGCAGACCCCTCATGACCTAATCATCTCTTAAAGGTCCACCTCTCAACACTTGCATTGGGAATTCAGTTTCCAGCACATGAATTTTGAGAAACACATTCAAACCACAGCAATGAGCCTCCCAATCTTGCTCCCTTACTGCTTTTTCTACTGCCTTTTCATTATCTATAACCATCATCATGTGAACACATCACCTTAAAATTGTTGAAAATACGCCACTTTAAGAGAATGTGCTCAGAGGAGGCAACTGATCTCCATACCCATTCCTCACCCCTCACGCCCTGGTCAGCTACTTTCTGTATATTATGTGTTAAAAATGTATGAATGAGGCAAGGTCTTGCATTTCTCCTGATTCCTCACCCTCTCTTCAATGTCTGTTTGGCCCCAAAGTATCCACTCACCACTCACTCCCTCCAGTCCTTCTCTTCTTCTCAAGGTTCATCAAGGGAAGGTGGTACCTTCCTTGATCCTCTAACTCCCCTCATCTAACTTCCTTACATTCATCCTTCTTCCCCTCACGTTGAAAGTTGTTAAAAGAATTGTCTCCATTTGTAGCATTCACTTCCTCCCCACCTACTCACTGTTATTTAGTGCTTTATTCACTCAATTCCTGAATAGCTAATACGTGTTCACAATATAGAATTCAAAACATTTCAGAAGGTTCACAGTTAAGCATCTTCTTTCTACTGGTCTCCCCAAGCTTCACACTTTCCTCAGAGGCAACCCCCACTACCAGCATCTTATTTATCTTTCCAGAAAGCATATACTTACATTTATTCTTGTTTGTATTTCTTTATACAAATGGAAGCATTTCTACACATTTTCTACCTTTTGCTTTTTTCACTTGAAGTATCTTAGAGAGTGTTCTATCTACATCACTACATCCAAAGCTGCCTCGTTCTTTTAAAAGGCTGCCAAACCCCCACGGTGAGAATGGATCATAAATTGTCTACTCTGGACATTGAGGATATTACTAGTGCTTTGTTCTAACAAACATGCTGCCGTGAGCATCATTGCACATATAGGATTTTTCCACCCTTGTGAGTGCATCTGTAGGATAAATCCATAGAAATGAAACTGCATTTTGCATTTTGGAATTAAATTGCTCTCCATAGAAGTTGTACCAATTCACCCACTACAGTAGTCCATAAATTCACTGCCCCTCATATTTTTCAACAGATTGTTTTAACAAGCATTTTTATGTTTTTCCAGTCTCATAGGTGAACCAGTCTACTTTTAATTTGCATTTCCTTGTATGGATGCAGTTGTGACTGGGTGTGGTGGCTCATGCCTGTAATCCCAGCATTTTGGGAGGCCAAGGTGGGCAGATCACTTGATGTCAGGAGTTCGAGACCAGCCTGGCGAACATGGTGAAACCCCGCCTCTATTAAAAATAGAAAAATTAGTCAGGCATGGTGGCTGGCGCCTGTAATCCCAGCCACTTGGGAGGCTGAGGCAGGAGAACCACTTGAACCCGGGAGGTGGAGGTTGCAGTGAGCCAAGATCGCACCACTACACTCCAGCCTGGGCGACAGAGCAAGACTCTGTCTCAAAAAAAAAAAAAAAAAAAAAAAAAAAGGCAAAACAATGCTGTTGTGCATTCTTCTTACACTTAAGAGCCATTTCTACTTCTTGCTTCACCAACTCTCTGTTTCCATTCTTTGCCATTTTTTCTACTACATTTTTGGTCTTTTGGTTTTCCTAGGAAAACACTATATAAGAAAACTAGTTCCTTGTCTGTGGTATAAGTTGCAAATATTTTTAATCACTCTGTAACCCTTTGCAACGTGTCTTCTGTGCCCAGGGAAGCAAATGGAACTACTGTCTCGCTGGTTCCCCATGGCCTCCTGGTTGTGCCTTTCCAAGGCCTTTCTCTGTGCTCATTTTTTTTTCCAGCATTTGACACTGCTGACCCACTCTTCCTGAATGTGCCTTTAAAAATTACAGGTACTACTTTACATTGCACCGTCTCCCACCTCTCTGACGGTTACTTCTCTTATTCCTTCACCAAAATTCCTGTGAAGAATGCCCTTGTGAAAAGAGGTCTTTGAACTCTGCCTCAGCAGTGCCCCAGGGATGAGCCCTGGCTGGAGATCTCGCTGGAGTTTTTTCCAAGCACCTTAAGTCTAGTGTGATGCGCAGACAGCTATTTCCATCGCTGAGTCCAATGCAGGCTCAGGACGTTTCCTTGGCTCTTTTACTTTTCATCCCCACATCAAGCTCAACATATCTAAAACTGTTCCTTCCAACTTTTTCACTTCCCTAGGGTTCCTATCACTCTCCCAATCCTCTTAGGTCTGAAAACTCACTTCCCACAGCCCAGGAATTGCCAAGTCCTATCGATTCTTCTGTAAAAGTCGTCTCCTACATTTCTCCCCACCTTCCCAGCGCCAGGTCATCACGCTTGTCACCTTACTCTTCATCACATGTCTTGGATGATTCTTCAACACTTTCTCCTTCTGCAGTCCTGCACATGCAATCTTCCACTGCCCTTTGGGGAAGCCTCAATCTCTCCCACGCACTAGTGCTCCTCACTTACACCTCACCAGAGGGCTCTGCACAAAGCTAGAATCAAACGCAATTTAAGGAAGCCTGGATCCAAATGAAGTACCATGTATCCTGGAACTGGAAGATAGCATTTCCAAAAGTGCAAATTTTATATACATACACACACACACACACACACACACATATATTTGTGTTATTCCTTTGGATACATCAGTACTCTGTGTGTGTGTGTGTGTGCGCTTTACCATTGTTGCTTTTGTTTGCACTTATTTAATTTATTCAACCAACCAGCATGCACTTTTATTCTGGTCTCCCCAACTCCTTCCCTCCAGCCCTGCTCTGCTTAGCTCTCACTTTTGCTGCAGTTGTACCCAGCCCCTAGAAAAACTGGTGGCAAGGAGCCATCTCTAAGACCCTGCTCCGTTTTCCAGCCCCAGGGCCATCCAGCAATGCCAGGCCAGTGAGAAGGTGGCCTAACCCTTACACTCTTAGGCCAGTGTCCCCTGTCCACCTGCACCACTCTGTTGTCTTCTCCTTCACCTTCCATGAGCCATCTTCCCCCCACCCCCTCCCCAACACACACATACAAAGACCCTGCAGGAAATGGCCTCCAGCCAGGTGTCACAGCAGAGCCCGCTGACATTCTAAGACATCCTCGGTGCATGGCTAATTGCTCTGGCACTTGAGTATTTCTTTGGGTCCCAGGATTCAGCATCCCGCTCTGAGGGATGCAACCACCCCCACACCTTCAGAGTCACCGGAATGCTGTTTAGGGGCCAGTAGACAGGATAGAGTGAGGAGGAAAGGGGACATCCAGGAGTGCAGGACAAGCTGCCCGCGGCGGGAGAGAGAAGGGAGGAGAGAGGTGAGGCGCTGGAAGGGGTGGGGACAGCTGGGCTGGCCCAGGCGGGACCATGCACCGTGTGTGCGCGCGGCGTTGAAATGCCCTGCACGTCGGGGCAGCGGGACAGAGCCCAGGGCGCCCAGGGAGTCTCCGAGTGCCTCGCTCCTCCCGCCGCAACCATGACAGAGAACTCCGACAAAGTTCCCATTGCCCTGGTGGGACCTGATGACGTGGAATTCTGCAGCCCCCCGGTGAGTACCGCCAGGGATTCCACACGCAGGGCCCTGGTTGTGTGAGTATCTGGTTCCACAGTTCGGACTCAGGGATGCGTGCCACCGAATGGGTGTGTTGGCGGGGGGATAAATTTGGGTCCCAAATGTGTGCGTGGGGTGTCGCCCCACGCATATGAGTGTGCAGAGGTCACGGCATCCACAGGCGGGTGCGGAGGGGCGTCCCGTGGCCGGTAGAGGGTGCAGGTCCTGGGGCGAAGGCCCTGTGCTGCGGGGTTTGCTCATCCCACTTCCACGCCCGACTGCAAAGGGCCCTCGGCAGGGAGCGCGGCGAAAGGGGCACCCGTAGGAGCTCGAGCGAGCTGTTTCCCGCCCGACTCCCCAGTCCCTGGGGGCTACAGCGTGGGGCCCGGGTGCGCGGGGGGCCGCAGGTGCGGGCGGCACAAACGTGACGGTCCCTTTCCCGCCCCGGCCCGCAGGCGTACGCTACGGTGACGGTGAAGCCCTCCAGCCCCGCGCGGCTGCTCAAGGTGGGAGCCGTGGTCCTCATTTCGGGAGCTGTGCTGCTGCTCTTCGGGGCCATCGGGGCCTTCTACTTCTGGAAGGGGAGCGACAGTCACGTAAGTCCGGAGGGCGGCGCGCGGGGACCCCCGTGTGGCCTATGGTGCCCCTAGGGGGAGCCCGAGCGCGGGCCGGCGAGGGGCGCGCGGCTGCCGGAGGGCCCCTGGGCCCAGCGTGAGCTCCCCTCTCCCATCCCACTCTGGCACGCGGCTTTCCGCCTTAGGTCAACGTTGTAGAAAAGCAAGTGAAGGTTTCACGGGAGAAGATTGAAGCGTAGAGTAGGGGAGAATGCAGTGGACGGTCCGAGAAAGGCCATTCTCGGCTCATCTCCCACTAAGCAGTGGCGCGACCGTGGGGAAGGCTCGTCACCTTTTGGCCTCGGTGTACTCGTCCTGAAGGGAAGAAATGGAACTGGACGATCTCTAAGGCCTCTCCCTGCTAAGAAAGGCTGTGGATGTAAAATCCAGGACAAAGATAGTGGAGGAATATTCAGACCCATTGGGAAGGAATTTTTGCCTTTCAGAAGGTTTTTTTGTGACCTACCCATGAACATTCCCTTCTCTCTCTGGAAAACAAAAACAAAAACAAAAAACAAACAAACAAACAAAAAGCCTAACTTCCTTAAAGGTGGAAAATCTCTTTAACAATTAATTCTGGCCTAGTCATCACATGTGGTTTAATAGTAGGTGTTTTACTAACTGCTGTCCTACTTTCTTTGTATGCAACCATTTATTTTAAAGCTCCATGGCTCTCGAGGAGTATAAAGACTGTTTCTAAGTTGACTGGGCAGAGCTCCAGTGTGTTCTCTAAATACTCTGAAAGTGTTCACCTATGTAAAAGGGGGCATTTTTATCTTGATGACCACTGCCAGGTCTGGTATAAGCTTATTTCGACTAATGGAAAAGAATTCCATCTCCAGGGCACACACAAAGGCCTCTGTCATAATCACTATCCTCAGAGGATTGGTGATTGCTGTTTTTTCCTCTCTCTCCTACCATGAAATGCAAAGCATGAACGAATTCCAGTACTTACAGAAAATGGTGCTGAAAGCAATTCAACCATTTTACACATCACATCTTCTGCAGTCACTGCATAATTTGTATTTTTAACTCAAATGTCTAATGTAGATAAGCATGCCATTTAGCACCGAGTCTGTTTTAGAGACTATATCAAATTTACAAGCATCGATTTGTAAGATCAGAATTGCACTGTATTTTGTGGGTATTTGAAAAGTGCCTTAATGTATTTGTATTTTAAATATAGAAGCTGGGCCAGATGCTCATGTTTGAAACAGCAAATGTGAATAAGAGAATGATTTCAGTATCTACATCTCCATTAATAGCAGGTTTAGATTGTCATCTGTTTGGGAAATTCTGTGGTTTTAGAATGTAAATGCTATCTTTTAAATAACAAAGCCTCAATGGTATAGGTCAATGGGGGATAAAAATAGCTATGCTTTTTTTTGATAAAGATTCTGGACATGATATATTTTAAAATGAATACCATTTGTCATTTAATTATTCAAGGTAAACATCACTAACTGACAAGCTTCTAAAAAGAGAGATTAAACAATCATACTGAATAAGCACAGCTCCCTTTTTTCATATCTTTTACTTTACTGCAAGATGGTTGGTTGTCTGGTTCAGGAGAGCAGTATTAAATTCTAAGAATTCAGAGGAATAGTGAATCACATTTTATTGCCAACAATCAAAGTTATTGCTATATCCTATACAGACAGGAGAATGAAGAAAATCATGATAGTTTTTTTCTCCCTGATCCATATGACTTAAGTATGAAAAACAAATCACAAAATACTAAATAGAGTAACTTTGGCACCATCTAGGCATAGCACATGCACAGGTCTGCTTTGCCTGAATACAAATCTAAATAGCTCAGACAAAATGTAATCAAAAAAGGTAAGTCTTTGTCAAACAGAAAGACTTGTCAAACCAAATGGATTATCCACTCTTTGGGGATTATCTGTGCCTCAGCTCCTCTATATTGGTTTATAGAGGAGAACCAGCTGTAATTCACCTCCTATCCTTTTCATGTAGGTAAATCCCCTTAGGACAGGTTTACTGAAATTTAGCTGGAGGACTATGAAGCACCGGAGTACTAATAATCAGGGGACGACTGAACTGGGCTCCAATATTGAGGCCATTTTTCATCCACATTATTGTAAATGGAACAAGGCATTGAAATATGGGAAATTTCCACCAATATGAGATAACTGACAACCCCACCCTGTGGGATGAGGGAAGGAGATCATTGCTCGGGGCCTTTCCTCTCAGACTAATTTTTCTAGACATTTTCCCAAACATTATGTAATTAATCTTATAGAACGTAGGCCTTATTAAAAACTCATTAGCAAATATCCTTGGCTGTAAAAGGCACCATATTGAGCAGAATTTTGGCAAATAATAAATTTCATCTTATTTGGATAAAAATAGCCTTGGGTGTCCACAGCTCCATGGACTTAGAGCAGATAAGGTAATTGCTGCTCCAACAGCCCAGCCTCATCCCCAGCTCAGAGTCTAGTATGTTAGAAACTGGACTGCCTCCTCCCCCCAACATCCTCCCCCAGTAGCTTCAGGAGGGGGACAGCTTCACTGCTGTCCCCATGCAGATGGCTCGGTGCACATAAAAGGTGGGCTGCAGGCCAGGCGTGGTGGCTCACGTCTGTAATCCCAGCACTTTGGGAGGCCGAGGCAGGAGGATCACTTGAGGTCAGGAGTTCAAGACCAGCCTGGCCAGCATGGTGAAATCCCATCTCTACTAAAAATGCAAAAAAAGGACGGGCGCAGTGGCTCACGCCTGTAATCCCAGCACTTTGGGAAGCCGAGGCGGGCGGTTCACGAGGTCAGGAGATCAAGACCATCCTGGCTAACACGGTGAAACCCTGTCTCTACTAAAAATACAAAAAAAATTAGCCGGGTCTGGTAGCGGGTGCCTGTAGTACCAGCTACTTGGGAGGCTGAGGCAGGAGAATGGTGTGAACCCGGGAGGCGGAGCTTGCGGTGAGCGGAGATTGCGCCACTGCACTCCAGCCTGGGTGACAGAGCAAGACTCCGCCTCAAAAAAAAAAAAAAAAAAAAAATTAGCTGGGCGTGGTGGTGCATGCCTGTAGTCCCAGCTCCCTGGGAGGCTGAGGCAGGAGAATGGCTTGAACCTGGGAGGCGGAGGTTGCAGTGAGTCGAGACTGTGCCACTGCACCCCAGCTTGGGTGACAAAGCAAGACTCCATCTCAAAAAAAAAAAAAAAAAAAAAAAACGTGGGCTGCAGCTGCACAACCAAGATGCCCTACGTCAAGCTTGTCCAATCCGTGGTCTTGCATGTGGCCCAGGGCGGTTTTGAATACAACCCAACACAAATTCGCAAACTTTCTTAAAACATTATGAGATTTTTTTTTTTTTTTAGATTTTAAAAAAAAATTCATCAGCTATCATTAATGTTAGTGTATTTTATGTGTGGTCCAAGACAATTCTTCTTCCATTGTGGCCCAGGGAAGCCAAAAGATTGGATATCCCTGCACCTAGTTAGGGAGGCTTTCTGGGGAGAAGACAGCCAGAGGTAGTGGGGGAGGAATGTGAAATTCAGACCACAGGCCACTCTTCTAGTGTGACAACCTTGTCTCCTTAAGAACTGCTAAGAATTTAGAAATGGTTATGTTCTTAAATGTTGCATTGCTTTACTAGTTAGTAAAAGTAAAAGTAAAAGCTTTTAATGTGCAATGTTCTTAAAAAAAAAAAAAAAAACACAGAACCTCTTGTCACATGAGTGGAAGACACTCACATGGGTGTTTCCTACCAGGCTCCTTCTGACAGTCATCACTGACCCATATGAACACTGGCTGCTCAGAGAGCACCGGACAGAACAGAAACTTCTTTCCAAATCTCATCTGCAGGAGTCCCGTCTCAGCCAAAGAAAACAGGTTTCCCAAACCTGGCTGATCATAAGGGCCACCTGAGGGGCAAGGGGAAAAGAGACTGGTGGGCTGTGCTCTAGCTCCACTAAATCAGAACCCCCAGGAGTAGTTCTTGTGATCAGGGAAGCCTAGGAGACAGTAAATTGCAGACATCTAAGTTCCTCAGAAAGAGACAGGGAAGGAGGGGCAATGAGGGATGGTTGAGCTGAAAAAGGACACTGGTATTTTCTGTCCTGCTGAATGAATGCTGTTCCTAAAAGGGTGCTGGATAGCAAAGCCATTTCTGTATCTCTGCTGATAATAAAATAGTGCACTGTGGGTCTTGTAATAGTGAGTTTTCTTCAAGAAATGGATCCAACAATAACAGATCCTTTTTCCAGTGTTTGTGCATGTAGCAGTCACTCTTCATAATGAGGAAGAAAAATCAGACTTGAATTGGATCTAAGCTATTTGCAGTTTTGACTGGCTGACCTGACATTAAGTAGTAACAGTTTTTCATCAGTTCTCATTCCTCCCCTTTAAAGATTTATATATATGTGTATATATACATTTATAATTTATATATAAGATATGTAATATATCATATATAAGATATATAGATATACATACATATGCATCTAAATCCAAAAAACAAAAAAACCTACCTCCTAGCCCTGCCACACAGAAAGGTCTACCAGGACAGCAGCACACTGAGCAGGAGCAGCATCTGAGTTATTTTGAAACCAGTGCAGTAATCAGGTGTCTGAGCCCTTTAGGTCAGCTATTAGTGGCAAACTTTAAAAAAAAATGTTTTAAGTGTTGAAATTTGTCTTTCTAACAAAATGTTACTCAGAAATGCAACACATAAGACAGAAAAAGCAGAGCCACTCTGGTTAGACTATGGATGGACAGGAGAGAACAGAGTGCCACAGTGCCATCCTCACCTCTAGGCCATGCCCGGGAGATCCCAAGAGTTCTAAGGACATAGATGAAAGCCACCTCTGAGGTCCAACTTCATTATACATTCGTGGCAACTCACAAGATCCAGAGATGAGTGGTGTGGCCACCTGTTTTCCTGATTACTGGACTGGTGCTCTTCTGCAGCGCCAGGTCCCTTCCCCTCTTCCACACTCCCCACACATCTCATAACAAAATGCCCTACAGCACCATGGGCCTGCCCCATAGAGTCGTTCAGGGAGTACTACCGTTTTGAGCTGAAACAAACATGCACATTGGCCTTCCTCTACACACATGCTGCTCTATACCAAGCATACCCTGGTCCTGTCTGCAGTCCTTTCCATACACCTAATACCATATACCATATACCTGAGACACTGCATGCCTAATCTTGACCAAAGGATGAAAACAACTTGTGAAATTGAGGTGCCACTGCAGACATGTTCAGCTGGGAGCCCAATTAAGCTTCTGCCTCCTCAATTTCCATTTATCTATCAATAGTGCTCAACCCAGATGCATAATAGAATTGAGCTTTAGAAAAAGAAAGACCTATGCCCAAGTGCCCTCCCCACAGCTTCTGATTTAATTTGTCCAGGGTGAAACCCAGGCATGGTACCCAGAGAGTCTACCCAGATGCTTCTAAAGTACAGCCAGCATTGCAAATTACGGAGCTATTGGAATAGGTGTCAGAGACAACCAAAGGTTTTACTCTTAAGGTATTTTTAAGGAAATCATTGCGTTAACTGATTGCTGTATGAATGAAGTCGTCATATGTAAATGTATTATTATTAAGGACTATCTCATGTATCTCTGAAACATATGGACGCTACCTCATACACTGCCGTTCTAAAGATAAGCCCTGAATTGCTCGAAAAAGAAACCATCACTAACTCTTATGCTCACTTTCAGATTTACAATGTCCATTACACCATGAGTATTAATGGGAAATTACAAGATGGGTCAATGGAAATAGATGCTGGGAACAACTTGGAGACCTTTAAAATGGGAAGTGGAGCTGAAGAAGCAATTGAAGTTAATGATTTCCAGAATGTAAGTATATTTCATGCATTTAGAGAATTTAACCAGGCAAGCCTGGGGGACTTTTCTAATTCAAGGAGAAGCAGCGTTTCTCACACACATCCAAATGGTAACTGTTCTTTATAGCAGTTGTAGTGCCACTAATCCACACATGTAGCATATTCTCTCTGAGAAAGGACCAGACTTTGTCCTTTATATTTGCAAAAGAAAAAAACAACACTTCAGTTGTAAAATACCAAAAACAAAAAGAACCACCTTTATTGAATTCATGTACATAAGGATTTAGCTGTTTTGAAAAAAATTTTTTACTTCTAGGAAATTAAAGGTATGTCCCTAGAGATCAAAATAAAACTTGATTTTTAAAACTGGAAGAAAAAAACCACAATACCATAGTATTGAAAAGAGCAGGTTCTTCTTGAAATTATATAAAAGTCTTGGCAGAAAGACTTGAAGGAGCTATTTCTTTTCAAGCGGATTTCTGTAACATGATGAATAAAATGCTCAAAACAATCCAAGAATGTTGCAAGATTTGAAATGTAAATTTCTGAAGAAGAGGGAAATTTTAATGACCTAATAATCTCATCAACAACAGGTGGGATCTATTTGCATACTTTTCTCAATTCTGATTTCCTATTTAATCCAGAAAATGACCATGAGCAAATTCTCCTATTATAGCATATGTTTTCTGACCATAGCATATTACCATAGCATATTAGAGATAAAACATTCACATCTCCTTTGAAAAGGAGACTGTTTAGTTTCGATTTTTTAACAAAAATTTCATTTACAGGCAATTTGAGACATTAGGCTGTGCAGCAATGTTTTGGTGTACATCTGCAAACCAAAGTGTCATTCCAGGCCGAATTTCCTGTTGGCCAACATAAATATTTTATGCTCTTTCATGTTTTACTGTGAGGAAGAGGCATCACTATTTGTGTTCTCCTGTTAAATCTGCAGATGGAGTAGGTGAAACTTCATAATGAAAAAAGGCTCTTGAAAATAATGTCTCTTCTGATAGTTTATTGGTCCACAAACACCTCATCGACCCATCTTCCTCTGATTGATGAGAAAAGCTAAAGATGCTTTTCATTTGAGTGAAAGCACTCCTCTTGTTGGTATCAAAATATACCTCATAAGTCCATTTGAATACCCAACAGATGCTAACATTAGAGCTACTGTGATGTCAGATATTATTTGATCATGACAAGGACTATGTTCAGAATGGTCTCTGCTCTGGGAACAGCCTCTGCTGCTCTGTATGTGCCCAGATGCACTTTGTTTAGTCATAGCTTTGCACGTGATTCTGGTCAATGCACAAGTATAATTTCTCTGCACTTATTAAAGACTTTTACTGCAAGACCCAGGACAGGGTAAAATCATTTTTTCTTTGTACTACTCAATATAAACTAATAAAATGTGACTCCCCAACACACATTATTCAATCCAGAAATTGAATACCTGTGGTGTGCCACAATATTAAGATATGCAAAGGGAGCTACAAAGATGAATAAGAAAAGATTCATCTTTCTTGAGATGTTCATGTATCAAAAATATTCTTTTAACATATTTTAATAGCAAACCTATATTTCTGTTTTATAATCCTTTGGTTCTTTTCTAATAATGGTATCGATTGTGTTTTGTTCTCATAGACCAACAGGGCCACAGATATTTTATAAACTGATCAATTCTCTTTGATAGCTTCCACATTTCTCTAAGTCAGAACTGGTGAGTAGAATATTTTTTTGATGGATAGAACGTGTTATGGGTTTAAACAAGCCTGAACTTTTGAAAACACATGAATCAGCCACTATGGTACCTACGCTATTACTTTCTCCTGTATTTTGAATCAACAGTCAAATTCAAGAAGCATTTATTGAGACATACTGTGTGCAAGGGATGGTGCTAAGCAGGGGGAATGCAAAAATGATTGACCCTTCCCTCAAGGACCCTTCAGTTCAGTTCAGGAGGCAGACGCACACACAGAAATAGCTTCAGGTTAGCCTGGAAAACGTGTTCCAATGAGCTGTTAACAGAGAGGAAACATCCTTGCTGAATAGGGGACTGGAGCAGGTCTTACAGAGGTAGTGATGACCAAATCAGGTCCTGAAGAATAATTAGGATTTCAACTATCAGACAGGTAGGGGAAGGCTCTCCAGGCCCAGGGAAAAATAGTGAACACGAATGTGCAGGCTCGCTCCAGGGTTCTAATTCTAAGTAGCCCAGTTCAGCCCAACTTGGGGAAGGAAAGAAGATGGGGATGCAGGTGGGGCTAGATTATAAAAGGTTTTGAATTGTAAATGAACAGTCTCCCCAGTTCATTCAGGACTCCACCAAGATTTTAGTAGAACCCAGTGGAAAAAAACAACCCCCGACAGAGGATAGCACTGAAAAAAGTGCTCCAGGCTCTCCACCCTGAGAGATAGAAAAGCCAAGTTCATTCATACTGTATGAGTTACATTCTAGTTATACTCTCACAAGCACCAGTGCTGTTGCTTTAAGCCAACCCCCTCGGACTGAATGCCCCATTTATATAACAAAAAGCCTTAGAAATTGAAAGAATATCCCATCAAAAAGTGGGCAAAGGATATGAACAGACACTTCTCAAAAGAAGACATTTATGCAGCCAAAAAACACATGAAAAAACGCTCATCATCACTGGCCATCAGAGAAATGCAAATCAAAACCACAATGAGATACCATCTCACACCAGTTAGAATGGCCATCATTAAAAAGTCAGGAAACAACAGGTGCTGGAGAGGATGTGGAGAAATAGGAACACTTTTACACTGTTGGTGGGACTGTAAACTAGTTCAACCATTGTGGAAGTCAGTGTGGCCATTCCTCAGGGATCTAGAACTAGAAATACCATTTGATCCAGCCATCCCATTACTGGGTATATACCCAAAGGATTATAAATCATGCTGCTATAAAGACACATGCACATGTATGTTGATTGCGGCACTATTCACAATAGCAAAGACTTGGAACCAACCCAAATGTCCAACAATGATAGACTGGATTAAGAAAATGTGCCACATATACACCATGGAATACTATGCAGCCATAAAAAATGATGAGTTCATGTCCTTTGTAGAGACATGGATGAAGCTGGAAACCATCATTCTCAGCAAACTACAAGGACAAAAAACCAAACACCACCTGTTCTCACTCATAGGTGGGAACTGAACAATGAGAACACACAGACACAGGAAGGGGAACATCACACACCGGGGACTGTTGTGGGGTGGGGGGAGGGGGGAGGGATAGCACTAGGAGATATACCTAATGCTAAATGACGAGTTAATGGGTGCAGCTCACCAACATGGCACATGTATACATATATAACAAATCTGCACATTGTGCACATGTACCCGAAAACTTAAAGTATAATAATAACAAAATTTAAAAAAAAAGAAATTGAAAGAATAAACTGATGGGCATATGGGGGTTCACTGTATAATCCTTTTAATTTTGTGAATATTTGAAATTTTTTATTTAAAAAGCTAGAGAAAGTAAAGATAGCATAACCTATCAATTCAGCCTCCAACTATAAGGTAAAGGAAAAATGAAATGAAACTAATTTATATTAAAAATATGGACTTCATATGTAAATGTTCAGCCAGATGCACTAGAAGATATAAAGTCAAACACTTATAGTAGAAGCTGAATGACTGTCAATGCCACAGCCCAAAATGCAGACAGACACAAGTGTGTGTTGGCAATTTAAATGCTATGTAATTTTCTCAAACAGTGAAGAAAAGTACTGTTTTCTCTCCATTTCACAGTAATTGCATTCCTAGGAAATTTGTTGTACATTAAGACTATGCCAAAAATTACTTTGTGTTTACAAATAAAACAACATTGGGTTCTAGACACTGATATTTACAAACAGGTTTTTTTCCTCCAACCCAGGACAATTAGTTCTTCAGGACTGTCCCAGGCTCTGCAGGACCTGCCGTCCCTGGGCCCTGTGCAATAAAGGTCAGGAGTGCCCCCAATCTTTGTGACAACAAGAAACTTCTCCAAGGATTTCTAAAGTGCCCTCCTGGGGACACGAACTCCTACCATCCTTGGGAACCTCTGGTCTAAGTCATAGAAATAGATGAGATACCTTAGAAAGAAAAAAATGTGCAGCCAAGGTAAGATTACGTCACTCTTTTGAAAAAAGAATGTTAGATTCTTGGACTCTCTACTCATCACCCTTGCTAGCAAATTTCTTCATTACCACCAGCTTCTAAAGCCTGTTTGTTTGCAAAAACAGGAGGTTTGCTTGGCTTTCTTGTGCTTCTTTTAGTTCCCTCTGTTTAATCTCTTAATATATCTGGCTGCTTGATGTGGAGTTTCAGCTAGATACGGTGGTTAATATGTGTGAATTCTTTCCCACACTTCCCACCCCATGGGGGTTTCAGTTCTCACTGCGGTGTGTCAACTGTCAGAACCAACTTAACACTAGATTCCCATTCAGTGCTGCGAATCATTCAGTAGAATCAGCTTTCCCCTTTGGGGATACGGTGACGGTTGTATAGCGTTCCCTCTACACATCTCACGTTCAGGGGATGTGTTTGAAGTTAAGAGAAAATGTCACATAAGAAGGCATCATCTCCCTCCCTGCCTTCTGTTTTTCAAACTATGAGTCCTAAATTTACATGCCAAATAAGAGCAGCGGCCCTACAGGAGGTAGCATAAGAGAAAGCAGTTATTCTCCACGTGTATTCCTCAGGCTGCCAGTGGAGCATCACTTGGCTTGTTAGAAATGCAGATTTTAGGCCCCACCCCAGACCTACTGAATGGGAAACTGGGGGTGGGGCACAACACTGTTTAATTTAACAAGTCCTCCAGGTGAATTTTTTTTTTTTTTTTTTTTGAGATGGAGTCTCGTTCTGTCGCCAGGCTGCAGTGCAGTGGTGCGATCTTGGCTCACCGCAACCTCCGCCTCCTGGCTTCAAGCAATTCTCCTGCCTCAGCCTCCCGAGTAGCTGGGACTACAGGTGCACGCCACCACACCCAACTAATTTTTGTATTTTTAGTAGAGATGGGGTTTCACCATGTTGGCCAGGATGGTCTCCATCTCTTGACCTCGTGATCTTCCTGCCTTGGCCTCCCAAAGTGCTGGGATTACAGGCATGAGCCACTGCCCTGGCCCAGGTGATTTTTTAATTTGCCTTTTTAAAATTGTTACATAATATTTTATATATTTATAGGATATATGTGATATTTTGTTACATCAATAGGATGTGTAATGATAATGTTAGGGTATTTGGTTTTCATTTCTATGTGTTGGGAACATTTCAAGTCCTCTCTTCTAGCTACTTTGAAACATACAATACATTGTTGCCAACTATAGTCACCCCACTCTGCTACTGAACATCAGAACTTATTTCTTCTATCTAACTGCATGTTTGTACCACCCATTAACCAACCTGTCTTCATTCCCCCAGCTCCACCCATATATCCTTCTCAGCCTCTGGTATCTATCACTACTTTCTGCTTCCGTGAGATCAACTTTTTTAGCTCCCACATAGGAGAGAGAACATATGACATTTGTCTTTCTGTGCCTGGCTTATTTCATTTAACATAATGACCTCCGGTTCCATCCATGTTACTGCAAATGACATGATTTCATTCTTTTCTATGGCCAAATAGTATTCCATTGTGGATATATATATGTATATACCAGTGGTCCTTCTCCCTTCCAAGTAGCTGTGACTACAGGCACACACCACCACACCTAGCTAATTTTTAAAAATTTTTTGTAGAAATGGGGTCTCACCATGTTGCCCAGGCTGGTTGCAAACTCCTGGGCTCAAGCAATCCTCCTGCCTCAGCCTCCCAAAGTGTTGGGATTACAGGCATGAGACACTATCCTTGGCCCTTTTTTATTCTTTTTTATTTATTTTTGTCTGACTGGGTTATTTCAAAAGACTTCTCTTCAAGTTCTGAGATACCTGAAATAGTCTATTGTTGAATCTTTTTTTTTTTTTTTGAGACGGAGTCTGGCTCTGTTGCCCAGGCTGAAGTGCGGTGGTGCCATTTCAACTCACTGCAACCTCCGCCTCCTGAGTTCAAGCGATTCTCCTGCCTCAGCCTCTTGAGTAACTGGGATAACAGGCGTGCACCACCATGGCCAGCTATTTTTTATTTTTTTGTATTTTTAGTAGAGATGGGGTTTTGCCATGTTGGCCAGGCTGGTCTCGAACTCCTGACCTCAGGTGATCCACTCACCTTGGCCTCCCAAAGTGCTGGGATTACAGGCATGAGCCACTGTGCCTGGCCTCTATTGTTGAATCTTTTAAGTGTATATTGTATTTCATTCAATGAATTCTTCAGTTCCATAATTTCTATTTCATTCTTTTTTATAATATACATCTCCTTATTAAATTTCTCACTCATATCCTAAATTGTCTTTCTGATTTCTTTGTCATGTTTTTCAGTATTCTCTTGTATCTCACGGAGCTTCTTTAATATCAATATTTAATTTTTTTTTCTGGGATTTCATAAATTTGTTTTTGATTGTGATCTGTTGCTGGAGAATTATTGTATTCCTCCGGGAGTGTCATGTTTTATTGCTTTTTCATGCTTCCTGTGTCCTTGTGTTGATATCTGTGCATCTGATATAATAATTGCTTATTACAGTTTTTTAAATTTGCTTTCATAGGGGTGGACTTTTGGTGTTGGTTAGGTAGGGCACTTCAGCTTTCATTCTGGGTGCATGCAGTAGTATAATCTCTGTATGATTTTTTTTTTTTTTTTTTTTTAGCTGTAAACAGCGTCAGTGGTGTCTGTGATTTTTCTTGGTAGCTTAAGGTGTGGTTGTTAATGAAGACTGTTCTGAAGTTTTGTGGGGGACCCAGGGGATTTTTGATACACGGGAAGGTTTGTGAACCACTGATAAAAAGAAACTTGGGTCCAAAGGTTATTGCAATAACTTTAAAAGCTTTGTTACCTTGAACACCTTTCTCTTTCATATGGTAGTCTTCAACCCTGGCATCAACCCTTTAAATTATAAACACCTGGGCAGCTTTTACGAATACCAATACCTGGGCCCCAGAGCAAACCAATCAAATAGGAATCTCTGGGGGGCCCAGGCATCTGTGTTCTTAAACCCTCTCCAGTGAATTCAGGTGCAGTTAAGAGCCAAGCCTCAGCAGTAAGCCTCGGAGTTCCTCTTCTGTAAAGTGGGGATAATGCCCCTGTCTCTCTGAGTGAGCAGTAGTGCTGGGAGAAATAGGTGAAATTAGTTACATATGTATACATGATTAATTAAGCCACAAGACAAATAATAAAGAGCTTGAGGAAGAATGAGCCTTTTCTTCTGTGTTCTGCAGTCCTTTACTCACCAGCTTCTGTAGGGCTCCTGGCTCTGTGACTACATAAGGTAGAGCTATCCATGAATCCCCTCCAGCATGACTTACATTTAATTTTCTTCTTCATTGTAAAGGGCTGAATCTTGAGCCAGGATCCCTAGATTTTAAGTGTTTTCTTCCCCCATTCCTTATCACTGGCCCTGGTACCATTTCTATATCATCCCAACACTTGCCTCAACTCAACAGAGGACTGGTAAGGTTCAGATTTGTGCTAGTATCTCCATTATTATACCATAAAAACTGTAGGCCTTTAATATTATTTTAGGTTCACTAGTCCTGAAACTAACAGCAGCAGGAGGAGAGTAAACATTCCTGGGACAGAACATCCTGTTACCCCTCATGTCCTCTGTGGATAGAATCGGGGCTGTGCTGTCAGCCAAGACTGGAGCTTTGTGGCTGATGTTTCCCTTGAGGCAGGTCCTAGGCAGACCAAGAGAAGATATTGTTTATATCTCTCAGGAGACAAAAAAAACCATCTAAGTCCTTGGGTAAGGTATAGAAGGAAAGTTCAGGACCAGGTGCTGTAGAAAGTTTTACTGTTTACTCTGGGCTCAGTAACCTAGGAAAATTCTGAATTCATAGAATTAATTAATTTGACCAACATCTTTTGAGAAGCTTTGTGGGGTCACCAAAAAAGAAAACAAAAAAGATTCAAATACTGATCTCGAGAAGCTTATAACTAAGTAGGCTGTGTATAGTTGAGTAAGCAACCCAGTTGAGGAATGAAGACGGGAGGACTTATGGGAAAGCAGAGGAAAGACAGCTGCTTAGGCTGAGATGTTCAGAGAAGGCTGCATGGAGAAGGTGGCATTTCATCTGAGCTTGTGAATATAGATGGAATAACTAACATATTCTGTCCCAGCTCAAATATCATCCCCTCATTCAGTCACCTCCCCTGACTATGCTGTCTAAATTACCACCTCATCATTCCTGTCTTATTTTTCTTCTTAACGGTTATTACCTGACTTTATCTCTATTCTTGTTTATTTTTTTGAGACAGAGCCTCGTTCTGTCACCCAGGCTGGAGTGCAGTGGCGATCTTGGCTGTCTGCAACCTCCGCCTCCCGGGTTCAAGCGATTCTCCTGCCTCAGCCTCCCAAGTAGCTGGGATTACAGGAGCCCGCTACCACACCCGGCTAATCTTTGTATTTTTAGTAGAGACGGGGTTTCACCATGGTGGCCAGGCTGGTCTCAAACTCCCGACCTCAGGTGATCTACCCACGTCGGCCTCCCAAATTTCTGGTGGCATAAGCCACCATGCCCGGCTGTTTTTGTTTGTTTTTTGTTTTTGTTTTGAGACAGAGTCTTGCTCTGTTGCCCAGGCTGTGGAGTGCAGTGGTACGATCTCGGCTCACTGCAAGCTCCACCTCCCCGGTTCACCCTATTCTCTTGCCTCAGCCTCCCATGTAGCTGGGACTACAGGCGCCCGCCACCATGCCTGGCTTTTTTTTTTTTTTTTTTTTTTTGTATTTTTAGTAGAGATGGAGTTTCACCATGTTAGCCAGGATGGTCTTGATCTCCTGACCTCGTGATCTGCCTGCCTCGGCCTCCCAAAGTGCTGGGATTACAGGCGTGAGCCACCGCGCCCGGCTGCCCGGCTGTTTTTTATTATTGGTAAATAATGCTAAAAGGTAAGTTCCATGAGGGCAGTTCCATCTCTTTTGTTCATCCCTGTCCCTAGCACCCGGAACAGCATCTGGAACACAGTAGACACTCAATAAATCAAATAAATGAACAAATGGATGGATAGATGGATCCACTTTTGTTTCATAGGGCATCACAGGAATTCGTTTTGCTGGAGGAGAGAAGTGCTACATTAAAGCGCAAGTGAAGGCTCGTATTCCTGAGGTGGGCGCCGTGACCAAACAGAGCATCTCCTCCAAACTGGTGGGTACCAACATGCCTGAGACAGTGAGACTGCTTGGCAAACATTGTTTGAAGGCACAGCCCTTTTGGTTTTTATTTTTTGTTTTTATTTTTATTTTTATTGAGACAGAGTCTCACTCTGGAGTGCAGTGGCGCTTTTGGCTCACTGCATTCGATTCTCCTGTCTCAGCTTCCCAAGCAGCTGGGACTACAGGGACGCCACCACGTCCAACTAACTTGTTGTATTTTTAATAGATACAGGGTTTCACCATGTTGGCCAGGCTCTTCTTGAACTCCTGGCCTCAAGTGATCTGCACGCCTCGGCCTCCCAAAGTGCCAGGATTATAGGAGTGAGCCACCGCGCCCAGCCTAAAGGCACAACACTTTTGGTTTCTAGTATCTGGATAGGTTCATAACTAGATGGTAAATTCGATTTCTTCTCTGCCAAAGGAATTTAAACTGTTTTTGTTCTACTGGGGTCAAGGGATTCTTCTCATGTGATATAGTATATTTAAATGTTTTGGGAAGCCACATTTTAAAGTGCATAAAGGGGCTGGGTGCTCATATGGCCTTATTTGCCTGAGGTTAGGGAACTATCTGATCTGTGGTTAAGACTCCACAACAGAGGCAGGCATGGTGGCTGATGCTGGTAATCCCAGCACTTTGGGAGGCCAAGGTGGGCAGTTCATTTAAGGCCAGGAATTTGAGACAAGCCTGGACAACACGGCAAAACCCTGTCTCTACTAAAAATACAAAAAATTAGCTGGCCGTGGTGGTGCGTGCCTATAGTCCCAGCTACTCAGGAGGCAGAGGTGGGATGATCACTTGAGCCCAGGAGATTGAGGCTGCAGGGAGCTGAGATTGCACCAGTGCACTCCAGTCTGGGCAACAGAATGAGACCCTATCTCAAAAAAAAAAAAAAACCCCGAAAGAGACTCCACAATAAAGACAAAGGACTCCACAAGATACAGTCTTCATTAAACGGACCCACAATAGCGGATCACACAGCTTCTGCTGGAAAGCAGCCACAGGGCACTCATCCCCCACCCCAACACCAGCTAGCTTCACTGAGAGTGGTTCTAATTGTTTTGCCCTACGTTAAGCTGAGATAGCTCCTCCTACAACTTCTTCCCATTGGTTCAGGTTCAGCGCATTGAAGCTACACAACATATATCTAATTCCTTTTCTATGTGTCAAACCTGTGAGTTTTTAAAACATGTTTCTTTCATTTATTATTAATAACTTGCCTTTGAGCTTGATTTTTTAAAAATTTACTTTAGGAATTGCATACAGAATTCTAAAGACACATTTAACAATAATAACTTACTTTTAATGGTAGTTTAGGGCTTACAAAATGGTCCCATTGATTATTGCCTCTTATTTGAGTTGTGGCAGGATAGAGCGGAGAGAAAATGGGCTTTGAAGTCAGAAAAACGTGGATTTACATCTCAGCTCTCATACTCCCTATGGATATTGTCATCTGCAAGCTGGGGGTATGCATACAGTGCCCATGGCCCTCAAATCTACTTGATGGTTGACAGATGGCTGCTGCTCATTGTTGTTAATTTTATTATGATCATCTTTGATCCTCCCAGTATTCCTGAGAGGGAGGTAAAGCAAGTATCAGCTCCCTCAAGGCAAAAGAGGAAAACTATATGGGTAAGCAAAGGTGCTTGGAAACTGCCTGATTGTTTGCCCCCATAGGAGCAGCTGCAGGCGGTGTCTCAAAACAGAACAAAACAAAAGCTAAAAAAAAAACCCATGAGTTTGTAAAGCTGGCTACCATTCCTCTGTTTTCTTTTTTCTACTCTGTTTCCCATCCATCCTGTGAGATGTATTCCAGACCTTCCTTGCTCTGGTCATTCTCTCCTGATGGTGTTCCAGCTGGTTCCTTATGAGCCGCGCTGTTCAGAATCAAAGGTCGTCTTCTCGGTGCGAGTATGTTATACCAAGTATAAAAATGGGACCAAGACCTCCTTTGTTCTGACCCTTGAGCTTCTCTTATTGCATTACCATTTTTTATAGTCATATCCCTCAGTTTCTGTCATGAAGACTTCAGTGAACTATAATCCTTGCCATTTTCCCTATAAATGGACCCAGAACTTGTTCTCCTCTCCTGCTGACCCAGATTTAATCATAAGTTTGCAGTATATTTTCTGAGTTTTTAAATACATTTTTCCCTGATTTTTAAAAACAATACTGTGTTACTGTAGGAAATTTGAGAGATACATAAAAGTATATATAGAGATGGCCGAACAGGAACAGCTCTAGTCTGCAGCTCCCAGTGAGATCAACACAGAAGGCAGGTGATTTCTGCATTTCCAACTGAGGTACCTGGCTTATCTCACTGGGAGTGGTTGGACAGTGGGTGCAGCCCACAGAGGGCAAGCCAAAGCAGGGTGGGGCATAGACTCACCCAGGAAGCTCAAGGGATTGGGGAACTCCCTCCCCTAGCCAAGGGAAGTTGTGAGGGACCGTGCCATGAGGAACAGTGCCTTCCAGCCCAGATACTATGCTTTTCCCATGGTCTTTGCAACCTGCAGACCAGGAGATTCCCTTGGGTGCCTATACCACCAGGGCCCTGGGTTTCAACTGGGTGGCCATTTGGGAAGACACTGAGCTAGCTGCAGAAGTCTTTCTTCATACCCCAGTGGGGCCAGGAACACCAGCAAGATAGCACCGTTCACTCCCCTGGAAAGGGGGCTGAAGCCAGGGAGCCAAGTGGTCTAGCTCAGCAGATCCTACCCCCATGGAGCCCAGCAAGCTAAGATCCACTGGCTTGAAATTCTGGCTGCCAGCACAGCAGTTTGAAGTCAACCTGGGACACTTGAGCTTGGTGGGGGGAGGGGCGTCTGCCATTACTGAGGCTTGAGTAGGCGGTTTTCCCCTCACAGTGTAAACAAAGCCGCCAGGAAGTTGGAACTGGGCAGAGCCCACTGCAGTTCTTCAAAGCCACTGTAACCAGACTGCCTCTCTAGATTCCTCCTCTCCAGGCAGGGCATTTCTGAAAGGAAGGCAGCAGCCCCAGTCAGGGGCTTATAGATAAAACTCCCATCTCCCTAGGACAGAGCACCTAGGGGAAGGGGCGGCTGTGGGCACAGCTTCAGCAGACTTAAACATTCCTGCCTGCCAGCTCTGAAGAGAGCAGTGGATCTCCCAGCACAGCACTCAAGCTTGGCTAAGGGACAGACTGCCTCCTCAAGTGGGTCCCTGACCCCCTGGTGCCTGACTGGGAGACACCTCCCAGCAGGGATTGACAGATACCTCATACAGAAGAGCTCTGGCTGGCATCTGATGGGTGCCCCTCTGGGACAAAGCTTCCAGAGGAAGGAACAGACAGCAATTTTTGCTGTTCTGCAGCCTCTGATGGTGATATCCAGGCATACAGGGTCTGGAGTGGACCTCAGCAAACTCCAGCAGACCTGTAGCAGAGGGGCTTGACTGTTAGAAGGAAAACTAACAAACAGAAAGGAATAGCATCAACATCAACAAAAAGGACATCCATACAGAACCCCATCCAAAGGTCACCAACATCAAGGAAAAACCAGTGCAAAAAGGCTGAAAATTCCAAAAACCAGAACGCCTCTTCTCCTCCAAAGGATCACAACTCCTCGCCAGCAAGGGAACAAATCTGGATGGAGAATGAGTTTGACGAACTGACAGAAGTAGGCTTCAGAAGGTGGGTAATAACAAACTCCTCTGAGCTAAAGGAGCATATTCTAACGCAATGCAAGGAAGCCAAGAACCTTGAAAAAAGGTTAGAGGAATTGCTAACTAAAATAACCAGTTTAGGGAAGAACTTAAATGACCTGATGGAGTTGAAAAACACAGCACGAGAACTTCGTGAACCATACACAAGTATCAGTAGCCAAGTGCATTAAGTGGAAGGAAGAAAGGATATCCAAGATTGAAGATCAACTTAACGAAATACAGCATGAAGACGAGATTAGAGAAAAAAGAATGAAAAGGAATGAACAAAGCCTCCAAGAAATATGGGACTATGTGAAAAGACCAAACCTACATTTGATTGGTGTACCTGAAAGTGACAGGGAGAATGGAAACAAGTTGGGAAACACTCTTCAGGATATTACCCAGGAGAACTTCCCCAACCTAGCAAGACAGGCTAACATTCAAATTCAGGAAATACAGAGAACACCACAAAGATACTCCTCAAGAAGAGCAACCCCAAGACACATAATCGTCAGATTCACCAAGATTGAAATGAAGGAAAAAATGTTAAGAGCAGCCAGAGAGAAAGTTCAGGTTACCCACAAAGGGAGCCCATAAGACTAACAGTGGATCTCTTGGCAGAAACCCTACAAGCCAGAAGAGAGTGGGGGCCAATATTCAACCTCTTCAAGAAAAGAATATTCAACCCAGAATTTCATATCCAGCCAAACTAAGCCTCATAAGCAAAGGAGAAATAAAATCCTTTAGAGACAAGCAAATGCTGAGAGATTTTGTCACCACCAGCCCTGCCTTACAAGAGCTCCTGAAAGAAGCACTAAATATGGAAAAGAAAAACTGGTACCAGCCACTGCAAAAACATACCAAATTGTAAAGACCATCAACACTATGAAGAAACTGCATCAACTAAAGAGCAAAATAACCAGCTAGCATCAGAATGATAGGATCAAATTCACACATGACAATATTAACCTTAAATGTAAATGGGCTAAATCCCGCAATTAAAAGACACAGACAGGCAAATTGAATAAAGAGTCCAGACCCATCGGTGTGCTGTATTCAGGAGACCCATCTCACGTGCAAAGACACACATAGGTTCAAAACAAAGGGATGGAGGAATATTTACCAAGCAAATGGAAAGCAAAAAAAGCAGAGGTTGCAATCCTAGTCTCTGATAAAACAGACTTTAAACCAACAAAGATCAAAAGACAAATAAGGGCATTACATAATGGTAAAAGGATCAATGCAACCAGAAGAACTAACTATCCTAAATATATATGCACCCAATATAGGAGCACCCAGGTTCATAAAGCAAGTTTCTTAGAGACCTACAAAGAGACTTAGACTCCCACATAATAATAGTGGGAGACTTTAACACCCCGTTTTCAATATTAGACAGATCAATGAGACAGAAAATTAACAAGGATATTCAGGACCTGAACTCAGCTCTGGACCAAGCAGATCTAATAGACATGTACAGAACTCTCCACCCCAAATCAACAGAATATACATTCTTCTCAGCACCACATCACAATCATTCTAAAATTGGAAGAAAAACACTCCTCAGCAAATGCAAAAGAATGGAAATCATAACAGTCTCTCAGACCACAGTACAATCAAATTAGAACTCAGGATTAAGAAACTCACTCAAAACTGCACAACTACACGGAAACTGAACAACCTGCTCCTGAATGACTACTGGGTAAATAACGAAATGAAGGCAGAAATAAAGATGTTCTTTGAAATCAATGAGAACAAAAACACAATGTACCAGAATCTCTGGGACACAGCTAAAGCAGTGTTTAGAGGGAAATTTATAGCACTAAAATGCCCACAGGAGAAAGCCAGAAAGATCTAAAATTGACACCCTAACATCACAATTAAAACAACTAGAGAAGCAAGAGCAAACAAATTCAAAAGCTAGCAGAAGACAAGAAATAACTAAGATCAGAGCAGAACTGAAGGAGATAGAGACATGAAAAACCCTTCCAAAAATCATTGAATCCAGGAGCTGGTTTTTTGAAGAGACTAACAAATAGATAGACCACTAGCCAGACTAATAAAGAAGAAAAGAGAGAAGAATCAAATGACACAATAAAAAATGATAAGGGGGATATCACCACCGATCCCACAGAAATACAAACTACCATCAGATAATACTATAAACACCTCTACACAAATAAACTAGAAAATTTAGAAGAAATGGGTAAATTCCTGGACATATACACCCTCCCAAGACTAAACCAGGAAGAATCTGAATCCCTGAATAGACCAATAAGAAGGTCTGAAATTGAGGCAGTAATTAATAGCCTACCAACCAAAAAAATCCCAGGACCAGACGGATTCACAGCCAAATTCTACCAGAGGTACAAAGAGGATCTGGTACCATTCTTTCTGAAACTATTCCAGACAATACAAAAAGAGGGACTCCTCTCTAACTCATTTTATGAGACCAGCATTATCCTGATACTAAAACCTGGCAGAGACACAACAAAAAAAGAAAATTTCAGGCCAATATCCCTGATGAACATTGATGCAAAAATCCTTAATAAAATACTGGCAAACTGAATGCAGCAGCACATCAAAAAGCTTATCCACAACGATCAAGTCGGCTTCATCCCTGGGATACAAGGCTGGTACAACATACACAAATCAATCAACATAATCCATTACCTAAACAGAACCAATGACAAAAACACATGATTATCTCAATAGATGCAGAAAAGGCCTTCAATAAAATTTAACACCGCTTCATGCTAAAAACTTTCAGTAACCTAGGTATTGATGGAACATATCTCAAAATAATAAGAGCTATTTACGACAAACCCACAGCCAATATCACAGTGAATGGGCAAAAACTGGAAGCATTCACTTTGAAAACCAGCACAAGACAAGGATGCCCTCTCTCACCATTCCTATTCAACATAGTGTGGGAAGTTCTGGCCAGGGCAATCAGGCAAGAGAAAGAAATAAAGGGTATTCTAATAGGAGGAGAGGAAGTCAAATTGTCTCATTTTGCAGAATACATGATTGTACATTTAGAAAACTCCATCGCCTCAGCACAAAATCTCTTTAAGCTGATAAGCAACTTCACCAAAGTCTCAGGATACAAAATCAATGTGCAAAAATCACAAGCATTCCTATACACTAATAATAGACAGAGAGCCAAATCATGAGGGAACTCTCATTCACAATTGCTAAAAGAGAATAAAATACCTAGGAATACAACTTAGAAGGGATGTGAAGCACCTCTTAAAGGAGAACTACAAACCACTACTCAATGAAAAAAGAGAGGATACAAACACATGGAAAAACATTCCATGCTCATGGATGTGAAGAATCAATGTCATGAAAATGGCCATATTACCCAAAGTAATTTATAGATTCAATGCTATCCCCATCAAGCTACCATTGACTTTCTTCACAGAATTAGAAAAAACTACTTTAAATTTCATATGGAACCAAAAAAGAGCCCGTATAGCCAAGACAATCCTATGCAAAAAGAACAAAGCAGGAGGCATCATGCTACCTGACTTCAAACTATACTACAAGGCTATAGTAACCAAAACAGCATGGTACTGGTACCAAAACAGATATATGGATCAATGGAACAGAACAGAGCCCTCAGAAATAATGCCATACATCTACAACCATCAGATCTTTGACAAACCTGACAAAAACAAGCAATGGGGAAAGGATTCCCTATTTAATAAATGGTCTTGGGAAAACTGGCTAGCCATATGCAGAAAACTGAAACTGGACCCCTTCCTTACACCTTATACAAAAATTAACTCAAGCTCGATTAAAGACTTAAATGTAAGACCTAAAATCATAAAAACCCTAGAAGAAAACCTAGGCAATACCATTCAGGACATAGGCATGGGCAAAGACTTCATGACTAAAATACCAAAAGCAATGGCAATAAAAGCCAAAATTGACAAATGAGATCTAATTAAAGAGCTTCTGCACAGCAAAAGAAACTATCATCAGAATGAAGAGGCAACCTACAGAATGGGAGAACAAATTTTTGCAATCTATCCATCTGACAAAGGGCTAATATCCAGAATCTACAAGGAACTTAAACAAATTCACAAGAAAGAAACAAAAAACCCCATCAAAAAGTGGGTGAAGGATATGAACAGACACTTCTCAAAAGAAGACATTTATGTGGCCAACAAACATATGAAAAAAGGTTCATCATCAATGGTCATTAGAGAAATGCAAATCAAAACCACAATGAGATACCATCTCATACCAGTTAGAATGGTGATCATTAAAAAGTCAGGAAACAACAGATGCTGGAGAAGATGTGGAGGAATAGGAATGCTTTTACACTGTTGGTGGAACTGTAAACTAGTTCAACCATTGTGGAATACAGTGTGGTGATTCCTCAAGGATCTAGAACCAGAAATATCATTTGACCCAGCAATCCCATCACTGAGTATATACCCAAAGGATTATAAATCATTCTACTATAAAGACACATGCATATGTATGCTTATTGCAGCACTATTCACAATAGCAAAGACTTGGAACCAACCCAAATGCCCATCAATGATAGACTGGATAAAGAAAATGTGGCACATGTACACCATGGAATATTATGCAGCCATAAAAACGATGAGTTCATGTCCTTTGCAGGGACACAGATGAAGCTGGAAACCATCATTCTCAGCAAAGTAACACAGGAACAGAAAACCAGACACCGCATGTTCTCACTCATAAGTAGGAGCTGAACAATGAGAACACATGGACACAGGGAGGGGAACATCACACACCAGGGCCTGTCAGGGAGTGGGGGTGCTAGGGGAAGAATAGCATTAAGAGAAATATCTAATGTAGATGACGAGTTGATGCATGCAGCAAACCACCATGGCATGTGTATACCTAAGTAACAAACCTGCACAGTCTGCGCATGTATCCCAGAATTTAAAGTATAATTTTAAAAAATTAAAACAGTTGAACTCATGGAGATAGAGAATAGAAGGATGATTACCAGAGGCTGGAACGGCTGGGGGAAGGGAGGATGGTAATGGGTACAAAAAATAGTTATAAAGAACAAAAAACAGAAAAACTAGATAAGACCTAGTATTTGCTAGCACAGCAGGGAGACTGTAGTAAAAAATAATTATACATTTAAAAAAAAACTAGGAGTATAACTGGATTGTTTGAAACAAAGAATAAATCCTTGCAGTAATTACCCTGATGTGGTAATTATGCATTGCATGCTGGTATCAAAATATCTTAGGTAACCCATAAGTATATACCTACTATAGATCCACAAAAGTTAAAAATAAAAAAAGAAAATAGGTGTAAGAATCTTGACTAAAATATTAGTAAAAGGAATATAGCCATATGTTGAATAAGTAACATGTCATGACAGGGTAAGGTTTATTTCAGGGATGTACAAATGGTTCAATACTGGGACATCTTAGGGAAAAAAAAAGTATAGATAATAAAATTACCTACAATTGCATAATCCACAAAAAGCTAATGCTAATGTTTTGGTGAATTTTCTCCGTGTGTGTGTGTGTGTGTGTGTGTGTGTGTGATAGTCTTTCTATATGGGAAATTATACTGTTGTACATGCTTATTATTGTCATAACTAGTTCTTCTAAAATGTAGATTATAATGGACATATGCTTTATCATATGATTGTAATTTTAAAAGTCTTATTCTTAAATACTTCAGGTATCTTCAATTTTTCATTACTTCAAATAATAACAATTAAAAATAACTATTTTTAAATACCATTATTTACCATGATAAATAAATTCGCCGTGATGGTGAATGCTTTTATATTTAAATCTTTGTCTGCATCTGATTCTTAGGCCATAGACGTAGATTATTTGTCCTGTGTTTTAGTTGTTTATGTCATGCATGATGGATCCTCTAGTGGACAAAAACAAATTCAGACAATACATTTGTGTGAATTAGGAATATGTTTGGCTGTCAGTAGCGGAAAACTACCCTTAGAGTAACTTACACAAATCAGGATCTGTTTTTCTCCATAGTAAGCAATGTGGAGGCAGGTGGCTGCAGGCATTGGCTCGGTGGCCAGCATTTCTGTGATTTTTTAGAATCTTGCCTTCCAGCTCCAATCATGGTTGCCACTGCTCAACCTCTTCCTAACTTCCTTAGTTGGCATTCAAGTAAAAATGTCAGGAAGACAGACGTTGAGCAATGCCAACCACGACTTCCCTTTAATCAGGAAAAGCAGAAGGCCTCCCAGGCCCTCAGCATACTTTGGCCTGGATCTCACTGGCTAGCACTGGTCACCCGGGCACCCTGGACTGCAGGAGAACTAGAGAAAGCAAGTGTCTCTCCTGGGGCTGGGCTCATTGCTGCTTCCAATAAAAGAAGGACTATGTTACAAGGCAGGTGGGGGAGGAAGGTGATTGGGTAGGCAACCAAAAGTACATGCCTCAAGATTTATTTAACATCCTTAGCATGGAGGATGCATCTATATGCATTATCCCAATCACCCCACTCTTCCCCACACACTTTAGACTGAGATGGGGTAGATTTATGTACCACTTGCTTTCATAAATTTTTCATCAGTTTTGTATAACTTTAAAAAGCTACAGTACTCAAAGAGCATTCATTTCCTGGATGGAGCCATTTAATTTAAGGTAAATAACTGGATTACCTGACTGTTAGCTTCCTCCAATAACTTTAAGTTGTTTTAATGCAGCCATAAGCCTGAGGGAGAAAGCATAAATGAAGTACTGCTTTTAGCTAAAAATTAGGAGAAAACATTTTAATTTCTCCAAGCTATTGCAGACTAATAAATACATGAAAGGAACAACCTGGCAGGATAAATTTGTCTCCTGGGTTATCAAACCATTCTCAGCATCTCACTGTGGAAGAAAATCCAGGGTTTAACTTTGAAATCTCAGTGGTGTGCTTGATGCAAGGAACATCTGAAATATGTGTTGTTATAGCTGGGAAATGGAGAAATTGTTTATGTTAAATAATACTTTGAACTGAAGACATTAAAGAACCAATCACTTGCTTTTTCATTGTTGTTCAGAAGCTGCAGAACAAAACCCCACAAGATTTTCACTTCAAATGAAGGGTTCCTCTATCCTTTGTAGGATTCCAGGGTTCGTTCAATTGCTTTTCCTCAAAAACATCTTTGATCAAAAACATCAGATTAACCTAAATCTCAAAGTTGGTATCTAGTAATTTTCACTTCAACTCAGGGCACTTATATTCACATGGTATAGCTATCCAGAGGCAGGGCAACAGGAAGGAGGCGTGCTGAATATTGTGAAAGGAGCTACAAAGAGAAGAGATTAGAACCTTAAAGTGCACGCATGTACACACGCATGCTCGGAATTCTCATTAATTTTTTATAAGGCAAAATGACCTTTTAGCAACACGTGACTCTTAATATGCAGCATGTTTCACTGTCCTCTTTGCTCAAATGCAATCGTTTTTACTTTCAGGAAGGCGAGATCATGCCAGTCAAATATGAAGAAAATTCTCTTATCTGGGTGGCTGTAGATCAGCCTGTGAAGGACAACAGCTTCTTGAGTTCTAAGGTGTTAGAACTCTGCGGTGACCTTCCTATTTTCTGGCTTAAACCAACCTATCCAAAAGGTAACATTTTAAATTATCTTAAGCTGTTTACAACTTTCCCTGTTCATGCATGTGAGGTTCCTCCAACCCCCTCCACAGGCCTGAGCATGTAACAAGGAGGATAAATCAGGATGCATGTCGCAGTGTCTCAGTAATTAGCATGAGAGATGAAAGAGCAGGAAAATGACAGCCCGTGACTGTTGCAGGGAAGGGAGGGAGCAGTAGGGTTAACAGGAGGCAGATCGGGAAGACAACGCCACGGCATTACTTGCAGCTTTTGTTTATGACACTCCCACTTCTTCCACTCTGCCCCTTAATCTCAGTTGTTTGCACCTTCCAATTTTACATTTTTTTAATTTCCAAGGCATAGAATCAAGGGACTAAGAAACTGTCATACCGCCGAGTCTTTATTGTGTTCAAACCTAGAATTATGGGACAGCCAAAAGCTGCTGTGGGTATTGGCTGAGATTCCTCTCAAGTTCAGAGCTTGAATATTAGCTTCCAAGTCCAGTGAAAATAAATGCAGACTCCCTGGGGTTCACAGCTAGGCTGGAGCATATCTTTGAGCTATTTCTGGGTGATGAAGGGCAGGTGAGCCCGGTGGGCCTCACTCTCCCTCCTGAGTTTCTCCTGTCCCCTGAGTTGTCTCACTATTTCTACTGCAGTCACCACACTGGCCTCCCAAAGGCCTATTTTGTAGCTCTGGTTCAAGTGTGGGAAAAAAAAGGCCTTTCTCCTAGCACAGCTGAGATAGGCTAATCTTTTCTGAAAGATTTTATGGAAGACTAGCAGACAGCAGCATGGAAATAAAGAAAATATAGGCCTTTAAAACCAGTAGGCTTGGTGGGCACACAGGGAAAAAACTGGGCAGTTAGTGTTTAATAGGTACAGTTTCCTTTTTTGCAAGATGTTCTAGATGGTGGTGATGATTACACAGCAATGTGAATATACTTCATGCCACTGAACTGTACACTTAAAAATGGTTAACATGGTAAATTTCGTTATGTATATTTTACAATTTTTAAAAATACCCACCAGGCTTAGGAAGTACAGGTTTCTGATTCTGCCATGACTAACTTATTCTTATGGTTCACAAGTCTCATTCTGTCCCAAAGCTGGAGAAGATGGCTCCTCTCCAGCCTGGGTGAGGCAAATAGGATTCAGTGACAAGCCACTGGCAGTAGCTGCCCGGCACAGTGGGCTGAGAAAGAGCTGGAGACCACATGCCGGCTCAGTAAGAAAGAATTCCAAACTCAGCAGGGGCTGGCTGGCTGAAGGGGGCAGGAGAGGGGCTGCCAAATGGGCTGTGCTGTTGCCATTCCTGCTTTTGCCCCTGTGGGTGGTCACAACTCACAGTTCTATGATGGCTTGCCAAGTTCTGGCTTTCTGTTCCACACCTGCCACCACCTGGGTGGGCCTTCTTACTTTCCGTCACTCATTTGACAGACATTCATGAGGGCCTAGTATGTGCCATAAACTTGTTGTAGGTACTTGAGGTGCATCCGTGAATAGAACAGACAAGAACCCGTGCCCTCAGGGAGTTTTGCATTGTAGCAAGGGGAGACAGTAAACACTAAATTAAAATAAGAAAATTGTATAATATGATACAAGATGCTATGGAAAATACCAGTGCAGGGCCATGGGGTGGGCACTGGCGATCGGAACACAGCATTATTGGCAATGCTAAGACAACTGATAGGATGAGTAATTTCTCACTTGGGGAAAGAGCTTCTTCCCTACATATCCAAGATGTGGCTTGGTCTCTCCCAGCCCAATAGCGTGACCACATTTTAAGTATTCAATCACCACAACATCCATACAAGAATTACACATATTATGTACACAAGAAAAGTGGAAAACACCTCAATGCCCCCAATTAGAAAAGGTAAATGTTGATTATATCCATAAAATGGAATATCATAGATATGAAAAATGGATTCCCCCATCTCTCATAAGTACAGTTATATTTTACAATACAATCAAGAAACTAAGTCCCCCTCTGATGATGCCAGGCTTCCTACCACCTAATTCTAATAAAAGCACCACACTCCAGGGTCCAGCAGCCCATGCCCTTGGATCTTGAAGCCAGCAGGTCATCAGTGTCACACAGGTCAGAAGGGAACGGGGAGAGCTGACACCTGCTGAGCTCTGTGTGTCAGGCATGGTACTAGAGCATTACGCTTTGTCCTCATTTAATCTTTGCCAACAACTGTTGGGGTAACTACTCGTTCCCATTTTATAGATGAAGAAACTAAGGTTCACAGAGATAAGTAATTTGCCTAAGGTCATTTAGTTAGTTAAAAGAAGCAGAATTGTGATCAAATCCAGGTCTCACTGGTGCCTCTCCAACCATGCTATCTGTGGAAGCTACCAGTGGCTTTAAAGCACATCTTAGTTCTCCTAAATAACAAAGCATGATATAATCCTCATCACCTAATAGTTCAGTGCTTATTATATGCAACACACTGCTTAAACCTTTAGACAGATTCTCATTAACCCTATCACTACCCTATGAATTAGATATTATTATTATCCCCATTTTACAGATAACGAAACTGGGGCTCAGAGAGACACCAAAATCCAAGCTGTGTGGTACTTTCTACTTTTTTTTGAGATGGAGTTTCACTCTTGTCACCCAGGCTTGAGTGCCATGGCGCAATCTCGGCTCACTGCAGCCTCCGCCTCCCAGGTTCAAGTGATTCTCCTGTCTCAGCCTCCCGAGTAGCTGGGATTACAGGTGCCTGCCACTGCGCCCGGCTAATTATTGTATTTTTAGTAGAGATGGAGTTTCACCATGTTGACCAGGCTGGTCTCGAACTCCTGACCTCAAGTGATCCGCCTGCCTCGGCCTCCCAAAGTGCTGGGATTACAGGCATGAGCTACTGCTCCTGGCCTGTATTTTGGTTAATTGGCAGCCATGAGCCCTGCTGCAGGACCCATGAGGCTATGTGGTAAACTAGAGCCAGGGAGTTCGCACTGGGCACCTAGCTATGCCACCCATTCTGTGATCTTAGGCAAGTCACTTAGCCTTTCTGAGGTTTGATGCCCTCATATATAAAAGCATTTGCTTTTTCTATCCCATAGGATTTTTCAAAAGAATAAACCAAGATATTTCCCTTGCAAACTGTAAAGCTTTATACTGATATAGTCAATCCATTAGAAATACTTAGGGCTACAATTAACAGAATATTTGATCACAGTGGTTTCAACAAACACAGGTTTATTTTTTTCATATAGCCAGAAGTCTAGAGAGAGGAGGTTTTCGACACTATCAGCTACTCAATGATACCATCAAGTCTCTTTCCAGTTACCATTTTACTACCTGTAGCATGCTGGCTTGTGGTGCCTATCACTTCATAGTCACAAGTTGACTCTCATAACTCCAGATATCACATCTGTGTTCAAGAAAGGAAAAACAAGACAGGGAAGCCTATCTGTCTCCTTTTACCGAGAAAGCAAAAGCTTTCCCAGAAACTGCACTAGCATATTCTGCTGATGTCTCCCTTGTCAGATATGTCTCACCTGGCCACTTCTAATTGCAAAGGAAGCTGGGGAAATGAGTGGTGGTTTATTTTCTCAGCCCCAGTAGTGAAGGCAGACCAAAAGAAAGTGGGGAGGTGGTGCTGAGGTTTGCCAGGCCATCTTACAATGTCGTCCTCAATTAGTATTGCAAAACCAAATTCAGATTATCTGTATGTTTAACTATTAGCCCAAGACTCTAAAATATGCTTTATTATTACAAACATCAGTACAAAAATTTTAAACCACCTGGTTATGCATAAATTTTGATATCCTTTTCTTATGTTTTTCACCCTGATAAACACAGATCTAATTTCCTTAATTATTCAAATAAAGGGATTAATTTACAGAAATTTTTGCAGAAATCCAGAGGGAAAGAAGAGAAGTGGTAAGAAAAATTGTTCCAACTACCACGAAAAGACCACGCAGCGGACCACGGAGCAACCCAGGCGCTGGAAGACTGAATAATGAAACCAGACCCAGTGTTCAAGAGGACTCCCAAGCCTTCAATCCTGATAATCCTTATCATGTGCGTTCCGGTGCTTTTTGACATGATTAGACAAATGCATTAAACAGTGCCAAGGCCAGGCGTGGTGGCTTACGCCTGTAATCCTAGCACTTTGGGAGGCAGGAGTGGGCAGATCACAAGGTCAGGAGTTCGAGGCCAGCCTGGCCAACATGGTGAAACCCTGTCTCTACTAAAGATACAAAAAATTAGCCAGGCATGGTGGCACACGCCTGTAATCCCAGCTACTCCGGAGGCTGAGGCAGGAGAATCGCTTGAACACAGGAGGTGGAGGTTGCAGTGAGCCGAGATTGCGCCACTGCACTTCAGCCTGGGTGACAGGGCGAGACTCCGTCTCAAAAAAAAAAAATAGTGCCGAAATGGTGTTTGTACTTGAGGTTTCAAACGCGCATATAAGTATTCAACTTAGACTTTTATTCAATTATTTTAAAAATACATTTTCATTTGTTGCAAAGTTGTTTTGTTGTTGTTGTTTCACTGCCTGGGAATCGCCTCCCAGGTTCAAGCGATTCTCCTGCCTCAGCCTCCCAAGTAGCTGGGATTACAGGTGCCCACCACCATGCCCAGCTAATTTTTTGTTTTTTGTTTTTTTTTTGTAGAGACAGGGTTTCACTATGTTGGGCAGGCTGTTCTCGAACTCCTGGCCTCAGGTGATCCACCTGCCTTGGCCTCCCACGATGTTGTTGGGATTACAGGTGTGAGCCACCGCGCCCAGCCTTTTGCAAGGTTTATAATTAAGGGTAAGAACACTTAAGCATTACCTCTGTAGTGTAAAATTCTGATTGGCTGGTAACCCTTATTCAGTTGTTTTCTGTGCTCTCCTTTTTTTGAGTCACAGGCATATTCATGAAAACAAATTCATATCAGGAATTTGATTATTTGAAAATGTTTCCTACAGTGCTCCCTGGAGGCAACATATGGAATGGAAGTATTCTCTTTTCCCCTTTATATCCACTTTATTCAACAGGCAGTCATTTAGGCACCTGCTCTTTCCCAGGCTCTGTGCACAGTCAGGACACTGTGCCCTCAGGGGTTCAGTCCAGTTAGAGGATAGAACCACACTTAGATGTAAAACATTTTAGGCTGAAACACTGAAAAGTGATGTTTGTGAGGATGACACGAGGTGTCATCTGCCCTCAGGGGCTCTCAGTCCAGTTAGAGGATAGACCCACACTTAGTTGTAAAACGTTTAGGCTGAAACACTGAAAAGTGATGTTTGTGAGGATGACACGAGGTGCTAAAAACTCAAATCTTCCACCAAATATTTACCATTATACTTTTCAGGGAGTGAAAAAGTAGAATAGGTATTTATTTGTAGCTAGCTTTTAAAATAAAAAATATAGGCTGGGCGCGGTGGCTCACACTTGTAATCCCAGCACTTTGGGAGGCTGAGGTGGGCGGATCACCTGAGGTCAGGAGTTCAAGACCAGCCTGGCCAACATGGTGAAACCCCGTCTCTACTAAAAGTACAAAAAATTAGCCGGCACAGTGACGTGCACCTGTAGTCCCAGCTACTCAGGAGGCTGAGGTAGGAGAATCGCTTGAACCCAGGAGACTGAGGATGCAGTGAGCCAAGATCACACCATTGCACTCCAGCATGGGTGACAGAGCGAGTCTTCAACTAAAAAATAAATTAAAAATACATGCAGAAATTTTTTAAAAACAGTACAAAAGGATATATTATGAAAAGTGTTTCCCTTCCACCCCAGGCACCCTCCCCAAAGCAACCTATTAACAATGACTATTTGTCCAGTTTCTTTGCGTAAGTACACACACACAGACACACACACATACACACACACACTTTTAACACAAAACTTTTATACCTTGCTTTCTTTCCAGTTACAATATTTTGGAGATTGTTTTCCTACATAGTACCTCATTCATTTAATGACTACTATTCATTTAATAGTAACTCATTGTATACATAAATGTACAGAAATTTAGTTACGCTTTCATGGCTATAAATTATTTCCCTGTCTTGCTGTTTGCAAATACTGTTACAGGATACAATCTTGTACATGACTTACAGGATTATGAGGAGTAAATAAAGGTAATGCAGGTGGAGCTCTTTTAGTACAGGGCTTGGGATACACAGGTGAACAGTAACTTTCTCAATATTAGCTATTAGTATTGTGCCTCTTTGTACACACATGGAAGTCTACCTTTAGCATAAATACTGAAGCATGAGTCTACAGCATCAAAGTAGATTTACATTTTAATGGAGGATACCAAATTGCCTTTCAAGGAATTACATCAGCCTTATGTCTGCAAACAGTAATGAAAGGACCCACTTATCATCAAACTTAAAAAAAACTTTCACCAATCTGTTGGGTGTAAATTGTATCTCCTGGTTGTTTATCTTGCTTGTCTTTAATTATGTGTAAGGGTGAGCATCTTTTCATATACTAAGTCATTCGCACGTTTTTCTATGTAGCCTATTCAGTCCGACACTATTTCAGGTGTTGCAAATATATTTCCTAGTTTATCATTTTAAAAATATTTTAGAAAAGCTTGGAGCAAAAAGTATTTTCTAAATAACCAAAGGCTTATCAGAAAATTCAGGATGCCACAATACTTTACTACCTTAGCTTGAAGAAGAATAAAAAGAATCTGAATAGACAAATAAAATTTAATATTGTTTATTTACTAGAGAGCTGGGCTGGCTGAATCTGGCTCAAGGGGTGAGGGCATCAGCCCCTTTATAGACAGGCAGGATATGACTTTGCCTTGGATCCAGTCTTAAGTGACGTGTATCACTTGAAAAACTCCAATTGTATCAATTTTTTGCTTTATTATATGTTGGACTTTAAGCAGAAATGGTTAAAGCATTTATCTCCATGGTCTCAGTCATTCAGTTATTCCTTTAAAAAAATATATCTTAGGGTAACAACATGAGATTTCCTCCCAACCTTTCAATCCTAACTTTGTCAGGCCCTCAGATAAGGAAGTGCCTCAACTGACAGGCCTTTTAACTCTCCCTGCCCCATAATTAATAAATGAGGTTGTTGTCTTTTTGCTGTCCCAGATTAACCTATTCAAGAAATAAGGTAAAGAACAGAGTGAGTCTGATGAATTAAAAAATGAATGCTTTAAGATAATATTTTGATGACATAACTTGAATATAGATTGTATCAGATCATGTTGTTAATTTTGTGATAATGGCAATCTGGTTGTAAATTTAGGAAAATATCCTTATTTGGGGGGGCACATTCTAATGTATTTATGGGAGAAATGTCACAATTCCTCCAATTCTCTTTAAATTCACTTCAGAATTTACTTTAAAATACTAGTTTTGCTTTGATGGGCACATAAATTATTTCCCTATCTTTTGCTATTGCAAGAAGGGGAAAAGCAAATTTGACAATAGGTTAGCAATTGTCCAATCTAGGTGAGTCTATTGGTGTTCAATCTATAATTTTCTCTACTCTCCAGTATGTTTGAAATTTTTTTTTTTTCAAGACAGAGTTTCACTCTTGTTACCCAGGCAGGAGTGCAATGGCACAATCTCAGCTCACTGCAACCTCCACCTCCTGGTTCAGTAGATTCTCCTGCCTCAGCCTCCCGAGTAGCTGGAATTACAGGTGTCCACCACCATACCTGGCTAATTTTTTGTATTTTTAGTAGAGATGGGGTTGGTTTCACCATGTTGGCCAGGCTTGTCTCAAACTCCTGACCTCAGGTGATCCACCCGCCTCGACCTCCCAAAGTGCTGGGATTGCAGGCGTGAGCCACTGCACCTGGCTGAAATTTTTAATAACTCCCACCCCCAACATCCCAAATTAAGATTAAAGACTTTTTGTTTAAACACCAGAATCAGCTAACTTTAGGAAAGAAGCTTAAATTGAATCAAGAATTTAAAGATAAGGGCTTCTTGGGAATGTACTTCAATACCATATTAAAAATAATGCAGAATCTCCACCCTTGGAAGTCCCCAAAAAGGAAAACCAAATATGTAAACCAGGCAGGGTTGGTGGGATGGGAGTTCCTTCCAGTTCTGTAATCTCACCAGCAGTGAAAATGGAGATTTTTACTTCACCAATGTAATCTTGTGTTTATATAACTATACTTACATAAAAAATTAGAAGGTAAAGTTTAAGGCCTTGAATTTTACATGTTTTTGTGGAGTCTTTTCCTGAGACCCCTTTGTCCCTATAGAGATAACATCCCCATCTGTTACTGAAATGAAAGCAGGAGAAAACTAAATGACTTGACAGTGTTCTCAGAGCCAGTGCAACTGGAATTGAAATCTGTCTTTAGCCTAAATTGATGAGTTTCAAAATGTGCTTCTAGAGCCCTGGAAGCTATTACTGCAAGAAGCCACAAGCATTCCACTGACTTAGAATTAGCAGTGGCAGAAATGCTACTTTTTATCATAATGCTTCCTTCTTGCTTTCCTACTTAAAACAAGCTGAGTTACTGAGTGGTAACCATAGTTCATTAAAGGCATGGAGAAACTTCAGGATATCGTTTTAAAAGACAAAACAACTTTCTAGTCAGTGACAGGTGAGGTAGGTGTAGATTCCTTGGTGTCAAAAGGAATTATGAATGACAGCAGGTAAACAAGATCAAACCCTTTACAGCAGATTACACCTTGTAGCAGTGAAAAATTCAGAATCTTCATGCATGCTATGACCTTCTCATTATGCAGTTATCACAAATAATTATCTTTTATTTCACAGCAGCAGGAAGGGGAAAGCATGACATTCGACCCTAGACTGGATCACGAAGGAATCTGTTGTATAGAATGTAGGCGGAGCTACACCCACTGCCAGAAGATCTGTGAACCCCTGGGGGGCTATTACCCATGGCCTTATAATTATCAAGGCTGCCGTTCGGCCTGCAGAGTCATCATGCCATGTAGCTGGTGGGTGGCCCGTATCTTGGGCATGGTGTGAAATCACTTCATGTATCATCTGCTGTAAAATAAGAACTAGCTGAAGAGAAACCAAAGAAGCATTAAGGCAGGTTGATGCTGATGGGACCACAAAATATTTTTACACTCAACCTGAGCGGTTATTCTTGACACTCTTAACAGAATTTTTTTCAATTGTTTTCCAGAACTTTAGTATATGCAAATGTACTGAAAGGGTAGTTCAAGTCTAAAATGCCATAACCCCTTTATTATTTGTTATTTTTTATTTGCATTGCTTTGCCATAAGTCTTCCCTTGCTTGTATCTTCCAAACCTATTTTGAAATAAACATGAAAAATTTACAATCTGCCAAAAATCTCAATTGTACACTTGAGCTCCTTTTAAGTCATGATGAAAATAAGTCATTGTTATTTGTACAGAATTCCTCAACTGTTCTTAATCTTTTTTGCTCTTCCTCTTGTAAATGTGCCCCCAGAATTCCCAGATAAAAACACACATAAAAAGGAAAGGATATATAATGGAATCTACCTAAAAGTGAACATTTTTAGCCTCAATCTGGAAGCTCATGGGGAATTATTTGAGTGCACTGGCATGTGACCTGTGTTAAGAGTCACCTCCAGGGAAACAGCACTAGGATAAAGAAAAATGCAGTCAAAGATAAATCAGACTTCTGGGGAGGAAGGACTTTACTGACATTCTGAAAAGCAGGTCTTCACACTTTTCTCAATCTGTTTTCAGTAAGTGGTCACTGGGCATGAAGAAGCATAATGATTTTTACCTTTGTAGTACAAATCAGGCTGCGGCTGTAGTCCAATTACCAATAAGTTACTCTCCTAGTTACAGGGCTGACAGTGTTGCTTGGCAGATACAGCTGAGGAGGAATAGCTTATTTATGTATAATGACATAAAGTCTCTCAGGAACAAGGACTGTCTTTAGAAATTGAAATATTAGATCAAGAGGATGAGCAGGTATTTTATATTTTTGACATTTCAGTTTTGCATCCCACAGTTTGAGAGATAAACAACTTTCCTAAGGAAAATAGAAGTTTTCCAAAACACAGGATTCTGAGATGACAGAAAGGTCTTACTTAATGCCATGATCTCACTACACTCTCATATTCAGAATATACTTTATTATTGTGTATTCCACAGTAAATCCCTAATACTGGTGTTTTCCAATTAAAGTCTATAAAATGATACAGAATTTTAAAAACCTGGTTTTCAGGTGAACACTCAGATCCCTCCATTTAATGAAATACACAGCAAGCCTAGGTCTCTAGAGAAAAGAGATGAAGGAAAGACACCGTAATGGCATGTAATGGTCACACTGTTCTCAGGAAGCAGCTACTTCCTGCAGTTATGAATTCTACGTTTAGTCTTTAAAACTGTTGTTACTCTATTAACAAAAGAAACATGCGTCACTGGTTCTGCATATCATCTCCCACCCCCATGACTCAGCAACCTGTACTGGGTTCTAAAAGTAAACAGAATGATTTAGTGATCCCAGCCCAGAAGAGCATATGGTCTTATGAGAGATAGATAATCAGGGTTCAGCACACCAGACAAAGCCTTGATAAAGATGGAAGCAATGGGCTTCTTGGAGAATGCCTACTCTCTAGATTTTCAAGGATGAGCAGGAGTTAGCCAAGTGAAGGTGACAGAAGATTTGCATTCCAGGCAGAGGGAGTTTGAGTAAGACCAGAGGTGTGAAGTGAAGCTGCATGGTACAAGCAGGAAAACAGCATTCAGGTCGGGGTAGGAAATACCAAGATGAAAATGTAGGCAGAAGCTTTAAGTTGCATGTTAATTTGGGGGATTTCGTGTGTGTGTGTGTGTGTGTGTGCGCGCATGTTAATTTGGGAATTTTGTGTGTGTGTGTGAGAGAGAGAGAGAAGTAGGGAACCAACGAAAAGTTGCAGGCAAGGAGGGAGCTGGTTAAGTTTTCACCTTAAGATGAATCCCCCTTGGTAGCTTCCCATGTGAAAACTGAACAGGTGCCATACACGCCAAAGAGGCATCTTAATAAGGACAGCAGGTCATAAGGGAAGGCTGCCTTTTGAAAAGATGCTCCCTTTCAAAGCTTCATAATTAGATGAAAATATAGGAGGTGGGTAATTTACTTCTAACTGGCCAACGGATTATGTTGTGTTATGAAACGTCACTAAATACCCAAGGACATCAATTTAACAAAAAAAATCAGGGTGATTTAAGAACAGGAAAAATTCAAGGTTGGATTAAGGATAGGAATGACAAAGGAGACTTAAATTGTATTCAAGGATGAAAACAAGGGTCTACTTTGAAAGAGAAGTGGACAGATGAACATTCAATAAAGGAAGAGGGCAACAGGGAAGAATTACAAATTTCTTCACAACTTGGTACTAATTTCTCAAATTACTTTTAACCAGGCCAGTCTAAAAGTTGCAAATACAGCCCAGTTTGCTGTGCTGAATCTTGACTGAAATGTTAGTATGTGTGTATAGACTTATGTGTATTACTGGTACTTTATTACAGATACTCATTTAATTCTCAGCAGTGGTACAAACCAATCCTGATGGAACATCTCAAGTTAGATTTCAAGGTCCTAGTTTGACTCGAAATGGAAGGAAAAATGTGACAGCTGCCATTTAGTCAGCACATGGAAAATGTTTTCGTTTTCTGGCTGCAAAAACTTGTGTGTTTTTACACCCCCCCCTTCTACCAGCACCTCAAATAACTGTGACACTAAAAAAGTAGATATAATACTAAGAATAACCACTTAACCCACTCGACAGTTTCTTACATCAGATTTTATTATACTGAAATACAAGCTACATTTTTACAAAATAGAAATTCTGTGTGAGTGGATTGACTTAATTTTATTTCTGTATAAGCTAAATATGTTGATCTGTTTTATGAACGTGTATTTTATAAAAATGGTCACAATATATTTTTTAAGTTAACTGATTTATTGAGGGAGGAGGAGGAGAGTTGACCAAAGTCTACATGCATAGACAGTCCTAAAAGTATATCTCAAACATGAAGATGTAAATTTGAGAGTTAATGATACAAATTTCAGCAAAAACATTTTACAGGCAGAGTGTTTTGGTGTTTATAAAAGCTGAACTCCTTTTGAAGGGCTTTTGTACAAATATGCATGCTCATATACTACATGCATATATAGGTGTGCTTCATTTTGAGAAAGTCCAGTATAATACTAGCATCAAATTTACAAAACAGGTTTAGTGTTGACTAACTGAAGAACTCACTACAGGTTTTACTTCAATTGCTTACATTCAGAAGTATTCAATTTACAAATTTTAGGTACTTACTGTGTAAGGTAAGTACATCTATACATAAATACTTTTATGCAGGTATAATATAAACACAGCAAATAGCTGAGGCTATTTTCTAAGGTGTTTGGCTTAGTGAACCTTTTTTACATCTTTATAGTTTTAAAGTCAAATACACAGCAGTCTTTATTTGGGTGTATGTTATCACAGAGGGATAAAAATCAGTAATGGGACTGGGAACAGTATACCCACTAAGTTAAATTAAGTCATTGGTTAAAACACCAAATTATTCAAAACCATTTAAGAGCTATGCCCCACTAAATTCCCTCTGAATTTAGTAATTTATAGATGTTGTGTTTCGTATTCCTATTCTCACCTTTGTGCCTGCTCCTTTGCAAACATTCTTTTCACACCAAATTCTTAGAACTGAATCAGAACTGCAGAAAATCCAACACCTTTTCTCTCCTCTGCACATGGCTACAAAAATTCTAATAGTAACAAGATAGTTTGAAAGACATACCTCTATATACTTGTTACTAGCATTGCATTTGCAAACTTACTTGAAATTACTTTTTTAAAAAAACAGGATTTCTATGGCATCCTGTCCTTCAGGTTTCCTTCTAAGGTATGAATTGCTAAGAATTTTCTTTTCAGCTGCCTATATTTCATCAGCCTAGATAATCAATCATCTTTTATACTAAATTTGCCATATACTGACAAAGTCAAAGACTTGTAATAAACTAGACAAGCAAAAACTTTCTCTTAGTGGGACTAATGCTATTAAAGGCAAGTGGTTTCCTTTCCATTAAAACTATATTCCTGCCTGTTAAGTTACTGATGTAACTCCAAAAAATTAAGCAGTAAAAAAGATCTCCATGGGATGTGCCCTAACACAAATTCTACTCTGCCTATTCAAACCAGCACCGTAATTTTTAACATTCACTTAGCACCTATGGGTAATTAAACAGGCATCATCTGAGAATATTCCAGTTGCTAAATAGTACCCCATTATTAATTAGTACTATGCCAGGGCTCTCTATGAGTATTTCTCTGCTCTGTTCTAGTAATATCTTAGCAGTGATAAAAGTGTTTTGCCCAAATAGTTATTCTCATTTTGTTTCAATTTGATTGAAACAAACATTTGATTTTCTTTCATCATGTGCTGTCATATGGTGATATGGATTCAATAACTTAATCATAATGACCTCCCAAGATTAAGAAGAAAAAAAGCATCATTCAGCATCTCTCCTCTACCTTTTAATTTCTATGTTAAGAGGGAAACAAAACCTTCAAAGGAGCAAGCCAAGTAGCTTTTCCCCTTCTCTAAACTTTACTGGAAATAAGGCATTAGAGGTGATTAGTGCTAATCTCACTTCTGTTCTCTCCTTTACTCCTTGACATCACTGTGTTCTACATGCAGTCCTCCAGGTCAACTGCTTCAAAACCATCAGTTCATTCAAAACAAAGATGTACTGGACCCTCTCTCAAAGGTACTGATTCAAAATCTCAGGAGGAAAGTAATGAAGGTCTACATTTTTAAAAATAAGCTTCCCAAGTGAAGGTTACTCACCAATAAGCTTAAGAACCACTACCCTATATATTACACAAAATAGCTGCCCAATGTTATAATTTTAGTTGTCTGATATCAGAAGGTCAGCAGAGGATTAGGGTAAATCAGCTAAGCATGGTGGCTCACGCTTGTAATCCCAGCACTTTGGGAAGCCAAGGCAAGAGGATTACTTGAGGCCAGGAGTTAAGAGAGCAGCCCGGGCAACACAGCAAGACCCTGTCTCTACAAAAAAAATTGAAAAATTAGCTTAGTGCACTAGTAGTGCAGTCCCAGCTACCTGGGAGGCTGAGGCAGGAGGATCACTTGACTCCAGGAGTTGGAGGTTACAGTGAGCTACTGTGTGCCTGGACAGCAGAGCAAAACCCTCTTAAAAAAAAAAAAATTAGGATAAATAAGTTTTAAGAGAGAGTCTATCACCAACTATCTAAGTGAGTTACATTAAAAACCTGTATGAAGAAAAAAGTATATGAGATGACAGCACTGGAAAAAGTGCATCTGTAAAACCAAAGGTTTGGACTACATAGTATTTAAGATCCATTCCAGCTCTAAAATTCTGACTTCGTTTTTGTCTCCTCATACTGACAGTGGATGGAATGCAAATACATGTTTGCATTCCAGGGAATAAGAGGTTCCAAAGCTACCTCTAGTCTTGGCAGATGGCCCATAAAAACATGCTCTGTTGATCTGATTTTAACAACTCTAAAATAAAATCCTATGCTACACATATTCCTAAGTCCTTGTTCACAACCAGTCATTCTCCAATCTTGCCTTGGTACTTATTCTGCTGTAACTGTATTTATATTCCAGAACAAGAAATAGCTTTGCTAAACAAAGATTAGACTAACATATGCTATTACCTATAGCTTAATGTGCTAAGGAACAAACAGCAGACATAAGTTGAGTATTCAGGCTGAGGGCTTCTTTCCACTCCCACAAGCTAAGCTCCACGAAGGCAGGGAATTTTGTTTACCTAGTACCTAGCACCTAGCTCAGTGTCTGACGCGTATTTGGCAATCAATGAATATTTGCTGAGTGCATAAATGAATGAGTGGATGTCATGAACCAAGTTCTTTTTCAGATACCTGTATTTTTCTATTACATACCTTAAAGTAAAGGCTCACTCAAAGAAAAAGTGTATGGCTTTTGACAGCAAAGACTTAAAGGGCCTCAAGGGTGTCAATACTGTTTAAAAATAAAGTATACAACCCTCATCAAAGAGGGTTTTCTAGTATTCAATATCTCAAAATTTCTTCAGGGATTCCAGAAAAAAAATGGACTGGTGAGCAACTCAAACTTTTGTCTCCAAGAAGATTGGTATGCTTATAAATTGACTCACTCTTTGTTTCCAGATTGCTACATATGCTCAAACCTAACTCCATGCCTGGCTTTTAAGATCTGGCCTCTCCTGTACTCTCCCCAAGACATCTGGGCTCATAATTTTTTACGAATGGAGGGTTAACCTAGTTAGAAAGTAAACTTCAGTCCATTCAATTAAAACACAAAACAAGGGCACGGTGGCTTACACCTATAATCCCAACACTTTGGGAGGCCAAGGTGGGAGGACTGCTTGAGCCCAGGAGTTTGAGAGACCAACCTGGGCAATGCAGGGAGACCCCATCTCTACACAAAATTTAAAAATTAGCTGGGAGTGGTGGCACACACCTGTAGTCCCAGCTACTCAGGAGGCTGAGGAAGGAGGACTGCTTGAGCCCAGGAGACAGAGGCTGCAGTGAGCTGTGACCATGCCATTACATTCCAGCCTGGGCAAAGAGCAAGACGTTATCTAAAAAAATAAAAAATAAATAAAATAAATAAAATAAATAAAATAAATCAGGACACCCCTCCAAAAAATGGTATCTCAAAATTAAATAGCAAAAAAAAAAAAAAAAAAAAAAAAAGTACTTGGATATCACACAGGTTTTGATTAGTTATATAACTGTTACTACCTCTAACAATGTAGTTAAAATTAGCTCTCGTGGCTGTGGGTTAAAAACCTACTTAAAAATTACAATCCTGTCAGAAATGGTGGTGCACACCTAGTCTCAGCTACTCAGGAGGCTGAAGTGAGAAGATCACTCGAGCCCTGGACTTTGAGGCTGTAACACACAATTATCACGCCTGTGAACAGCCACTGCACTCCAGCCTGAGCAACATAACAAGACTTCACCTTTTTGAAAACAAATTACCATTCTATTTACATTGACAAATAAATGATCAACTTTAAGGGCTTGACATTTTTTAAAAACCTCAATTTTAAACACTATGGTTTGGGATGAATAACTTCCAATATTTGAGTACATACTATGTGAAAGGCACTATGCTATGTATCAAAGATCCAAAGCTTAAGTAAATAACACTAACTGACCAAGACACACAAGGTAAAACAGACACAGCCGCAACTAACCCTAAAACATGTGACACCATGAGAGGTATCATAAATAGAGGCATAAACAAGGCACTCCCACATCACGACTAGAGTGGCAATACATTTCAGTATAGGGCATGGAGCGGGGAGTTCCACAAGAGTACTGACATTTTAATTGACGTCTCATAGAATGAATGGAAGAAAATAAGGGCATTCTGTGCAATGATAAGACCATGAGCAAATCCATCCAATTCTGGGAGCCTGTTCTCTATGTACCAGGTGCTACCCATACAAAGATGGAAGCCAGACCCCGCCCTCAAGAAACTCAGTCACACGGGGGAAGAAATGAATCACTTGCAATGTACTGATCTGACAAAAAAGGAATAGATCAGCACTCTCAAGCATGCTCATGACACATTGTGGTTTTGGTATGACTCCATCAAAGGATCCAATGATGTCTCAACCATAAGCAAATAACCCAATCCAATGCCACAAAAGTCAGTAACAGAGTAGCAAAAGATTAGACTTCTTTCCTGAGTTTGATTAGCATACAAACTCAGTTTTGACACATCAGTAGGAAACTGGAGATGCCCAGGAGGGGCAGAAAAAGGAATGAAAATACATGACATATTCAGAAACAGCGGATGTCTGAACACTAAAAACAAAGAATATGCAATAGACTGTAAGTGCCCTTTGCAGAAAAAGTTTGACCATGCCTAGAAGATTCTTGTGTGTCTGGGAGCTTTAGTACACAGCAAAGCAGTGACAAGAGATGTGGCCAAAAATTTTGGCTGGGGTTGAATTCTGAAAACTCTTGAATAGCAGGTAAATGCCAGACTCAACCTCCTTTGAAGAATTTCAACACTAAACAGGACTGAGGGGAAAAAATAAATCAAGGACTTTACATTTAAGTAGCATTTATTGATAACATAATTTGAGTCAGGACTTAGTTATTAAATCCTCACAATCCTGAGGGTTAATTATCATCCAGTGTTATAAATAAGAAAAAAGTTCAGATAAGTCACCTGCCCTCAAAACACACAATTATGAAAGTATCAGAACTGGGATTGTAAGAGTCTAGATTCATAAGTTACTACTCCTTCCATTACAAAACAACAGCTGTCTCTGTGGTGAAGTACAATTTTTTAAAGTCAATTGTTTTGAAATAGCAAAATAACAATAATAATAAAGGAAATGCACTCAATTTCTTGAATATGTTCACTTTTAGTCAATTCAAGCCACAGAAAAAGTTTAGAAAACAGATAATCAGTAAAAAGTGGTTGTGAGAACTCCCAGCTGACAGTGAGCCCATATTAATGTCTACACACTTGTATATGCGCCACACTGATTCATTTGGGGCAAGAATAATAAGATTGATGAATTAACTCTTATAAAAACATCTATCAGCGGGCTGGGCGTGGTGGCTCACGCCTGTAATCCCAGCACTTTGGGAGGCCGAGGCGGGCGGATCACAAGGTCAGGAGATTGAGACCATCCTGGCTAACACGGTGAAACTCTGTCTCTACTAAAAATACAAAAAATTAGCTGGGCATGGTGGCGGGCGCCTATAGTTCCAGCTACTCGGGAGGCTGAGGCATGAGAATGGCGTGAACCGGGAGGCGGAGCTTGCAGTGAGCCGAGATCGCGCCACTGCACTCCAGCCTGGGCGACACAGAGCGACAGAGCGAGACTCGCGTCTCAAAAACAAAAACAAACACAAACACAAACAAACAAATATCAGCTTCTTTTCACTGATGGGAATAACAAGACAATCTGTGGTTTACAAACAGCATGATTTTGTACCTTGTATTTTTTACAAATCCTAATAGTCTTACCTTCTGTTTTGAGCTCTGAAATTGAAATGAAAACCAGAGAACTTCCGAAAGAAGTCCCTTAACATTCTACAACTAGTTTATATTTTCTGCCACCACTTTATTTTACGATTCTTTATAAAGTGCTGCTGACAATACTTACATAATTAAGCTCTATTTAAGTAAAATTATTAAAAACTTTTCATGAAGTCTTATGCTCTCCAAAGTACAAATTTTATAAATTACAGTAACAATTGTTAACTAGCTGATATACTTTCCTCAGACAGAATTCCACATCTTGAAAGACTGAACTTACAACACAAAAAGAGCTTCTCTAGGATTTCCACCTTCCAGCCTAGGATCATCTGATGTTATCTGTCACATGAAGCACTGCTCTTTGCACTTCACACACATAGATACACAATTCCAAAACCCTCAGACCAGATGAGTTTTTGAAGTCAGAATTTTGGATTTTAGAAGATAATGCAATATAGATAGACTATTAATAGTTCCCCTTTATCCATGGTTTTGCTTTCCACAATTTCAGTGACCCACAGTCAACTGCTGTCCAAAAATAACTGTTCACATAAGTTTTATTGCAGTATATTGTATATTCTATTATTAATATCTTACTGTGCCTAATTTATAAACTTTATCATAAGTATACATGTATAAAAAAATGTATATACAGCATTCAGTACTGGGGGTCTTAGAATGTATCTGCCACAGTTAAGGGGCAACTGCTGTATTTTGTAACAATTTCAGCAGGATCAGTGCTAGCATTCTATAATTAAACATTTAATATTTCTGCTGCAAAATGTGACTATTCATATTATAAATTCAGGTCATGTTTTATATCACTTATCATACAGATGCGCGCGCACACACACACACACACACACACACACACAAAACCTTAGTATTTTGAGTCTTCTGGATTAAGATAACTGTGGAGTTACATGAATTCATTCAACTAAGACCATGAGGCATGAGGTGGATCCTAGTATCTCCTCTACATAGACGCAAAAACTGAGGCACAGAGACATTAAGCACCTATCCATTGTCACACAGCTAGTAAGCAATGTAGCCAGGATGATCCCAAACAGGATGGCTTCAGAGTCCATACATTTAACCACTATGCAATACTGTCTTTTCATGTACTTAACAAAAGCTTTAAATATATATTAATAGTATGCGCAATTGTTTATTATTTAGAGCTTTTGTGGCTGCATTATAGGGTACAGTTTTTTAAAAAACCCTATATAGGTATTAAGGACCATTTTCCTAACTCCTTCTAAAGAAACTGAAAATTACCTTTAGGTAAATAGCAGTGTTTCTGAAACATGTTTTTGTATAACTGAATCCTTTAATCATAGGAAAAAATAAAGTCAATGATATAGGTAGAAGTCTCAATGTAAAAATAAAACTAAAAATCCAAATGTGAAGTCATACCAAATATTTAAAAGACTCCAGACAAGCCAAAATTCAAATATATATATATACAAAATGCTAACATAGTTACGAAAAAGGAAATAACCTGAATCATTCAAATTTTATTGGAGAAATCAGTGACACACAAATCCTAACATGTCTATAGGAATAAAACCTTGAAACAATCTCAGCATTTGTACAACGGAACTGGTATGAGAGCTCCCAAGTTAAAGGAAAAAAAGAATTTCACTGGCATCATGTACCAGTCTTCTTACACATGCGACAGTTGTTAAAAGTACACTGTTTCTCTGTAATGATCTAGATTTGAGAAAAACAGCACCCTCTCAAAAATCAGACTACTTCTTTGCATTACTTCCAGTATGAGGCAAGAGATATGGATTCCTAATAAGCTTTCCTACTTAAGAAAGTGAGGATCTCTAGGAATGTATCTTCCCAGCTCATATATAAGAATTAGTTCTTGGCTGGGCACAGTGGCTCACGCCTATAATCCCAGCATTTTGGGAGGCCAAGGTGGGTGGATCATGAGGTAAGGAGTTCAAGACCAGCCTGAACAACATGGTGAAACCTCGTCTCTACTAAAAATACAAAAATTAGCTGGGCATGGCGGCGCATGCCTGTAATCCCAGCTACTCAGGAGGCTGAGGCAGAAGAATTGCTTGAACCTGGGAGGTGGAGGTTGCAGTGAGCCGAGACTGCACCACTGCATTCCAGCCTGAGCGACAGAGTGAGACTCTGCCTCAAAAAAAAAAAAGAATTAGTTCTTTAACTTGAATATTCTCTGCTTCATTTCCAGTCAGCTGATTTGGTAATAAAAATCATTCATTCCACATCTAGCTTATTAACCTGATGAGAGGATTGCAGTTGTCAGAAGTATGGGTAATGGAGTCTGACAGGCCTGGGTTCAAATCCCAGCTATTGCAATTACTTACTAGTAGAGTGACTTGGGCAAAGAACTTTACTTTGGCCCTATCATCTTTCTGATTTGCAATAATGGGATGCTATCGAAGGGCGATTAAAAATGAGATAGTGCCACCCAGTCCATAAAAAATGCCAGTACACAGTAACTACCACTATTTGCAGTAATGAGTTAGCACTCATTGTATATGATTTTAGCTGATTTGGAGGAGCAACTTTACTAAGGTAGGAAGTGAGGCTAAGAGTTAAATTAATCTCAGAAACCAATCATAAGGATGGCTCCAAATAGTAACATTTGTAGGTAAATCAATACTTTCCCCACAAGTTCCCAAAATAAAATCTCTTGGTGTGTGTAAAATGATCTTACGATTTAAAAAATGCACAGATGGAGAAAGGAAAACCACATCAAAAGAGATGAACCCTTTTATTTAAAACTACATATGACACTTCCCTGCACAGAAACCAGTATTTTGTCCTTTTAGCTTTTATCATCTAATTCCTCTAGGCAGAAATAACTTAAATCCATACTGTCATATGGTTACAGTAGCAGGTATGAGCAAAAGATGTACTTCTTTAGAGCTAGTTACAAAGGGTAAGTGGCTCTAGTAACTAACAAAAACACACACCACCTAGAAACATTCTACCTTTTTTTGGAAATGTCAGTAAAGCTACAAGTTCAGAGAGATGCACACCAATCTGAACAGGAAAGATTCCAAGGGAATTTAAGTGCATTAGGCTGATTAGATGGTAAATTAATATGCAATTTTGCTCTGGGTCAGTGACATATCTCAGAGATCAATAATCTAATCTGATGTAGGTAACTGAGGAAGGAATAGAGAAAGGTAAACTGGGAAAGAAGAGCCAAAAAATATTTAAGTACTGAACTAAATTAAAATTTCTATCTAAATTATTCATAATAGCACTGTGATATATCTCCATTTTAAATATTTACTTGAAGTTCATGACTGGGCGTGGTGGCTCACTCCTGTAATCCCAGCACTTTGGGGAGGCTGAGGCAGGTAGATAACTTGAGCCCAGAAGTTCAAGACCAGCCTGGGCACACGGTGAAACCCGGTTCTACAAAAAAAATACAAAAATTAGCCAGTCGTGGTGGTGCATGCCTGTGGTCTCAGCTACTTGGGAGGCTGAGATGGGAGAATCATTTGAGCCTGAAAGATTAAGGCTACAGTGAGCCAAGAATGAAAATGTGGGCCAGGCACAGTGACTCACACCTGTAATCCCAGCACTTTGGGAAGCCGAGGCAAGAGGATTACTTGAGCCTAGGAGTTGGAGGCTACAGTGAGCCATGATCGCACCACTGCACTCCAGCCTAGGTGATAGAAGACCATGTCTCTAAAAAATTTTTTTAAAAAGGAATAAAAATGTCTTTAAAAACTAGAGTTATTAATGCAAGCCATCCTCTTTCTCCATTCCATTTCACTCCCTATAGACAGAAAACAGATTGGCCAGTAAGTGCCAGTGCTAAAGACTGAGCTTGTTAGTTGGCAATCAACTCTGAATGGGTATTAAGACATAAGACAGGAAATTATCAAAATTGACCTTGATGTTTCAAACTTGTGATATAGATATCTAAAGAGATTACTAGATAGCAGAGTTCAAAAAGCAGATTATTCTATTCAAGATTCTTTGAAGACAGTGGGAGAATTCTGGATTCATCAAGGTGCAAATTATTATGCAAATCAGAAGAGATGAAGTCTACAAGACCAAGAAAAACATGTATTCCAGGACCAACCTTAAAAGAGAAAGGAAACACTTAAGAGGAAAAATATATACATTCTGAAGAAACAAAAGGCTACTAATACTAACAGCATTAAGAGAACCAAAATTTGAGAAATGAAAATTGGAGTCTAGAAACAAAGGGGGAACAATTAATAGCTACACTGAGATAGCAGAGGATAAGGACAGAGTTATGAGGCTTTTAATCAGAAAGAAGTTTTTTGTTTTAACTTTCTGGAGGCTTACAAGTTTCCATTATCTAGAATGATTAAACAAAGCAGTACTTTAGAGTGGGATTCTTGGGCAGCAATCTAGCCCACTTTTCAAAATTCCCTTGACCTATAAATCTAACGTATTTGACAAGGTGCGTTTATAATGCTTTCAGTCATGTTTTACAAACTCCCTTCAGACCAGCAAAATCCCAAATCCCGCAACACTTAGCAAATCTAGCCAATAGGTAAGCATATTCTAGATAATATGTCCTTTAAAAACAACCAAAGATAGTACTAGATTTTTTTTTTTTAAACAGCTATTTATTTTTTTTGAGATGGAGTCACCCAGGCTGGAGTGCAGTGGCATGATCTTGGCTCACTGCACCCTCTGCCTCCCGGTTCAAGCAATTCTCCCTGCCTCAGCCTCCCAAGTAGCTGGGACTACAGGCGCATGCCACTATGCCCAGCTAATTTTTGCATTTTTAGTAGACACAGGGTTTCACCATGTTGGCCAGGCTGGTCTTGAACTCCTGACCTCAGGTGATCTGCCCGCCGCCGCCTCCCAAAATGCTGGGATTACAAGCATGAGCTACCGCACCTGGTCAAAAACAGCTATTTTAATAGTGTCATTTTTAAGAAAGAAAAAGTTCAGCGGCAAAAATATGCTTCTGTATTTAGAACCACGGACCTTTAATTATAACTCTAAGACTCTATGGATTATTTACAAAGGAACTAAGAAAGGCCTAAACCTGCTGAAGATTATGAAGGTAGTCAATGACAGAAGACTTGCTAGAGCTAAGCATTCTTGTCTCTGGTGTAGTGCTGTACGTCCTCCTATGCCTCTGCAGCAACAGCCTTCCTCTTCATCTTAGGATTAATGGTACTGAGAAAATTTAACATACAGAATACAATAGTCACTATCCTATTTCCCTAAGAAGAAAACTTTAGAAATCCATCCAACCAAAAACTTAATTTTGCCTTTTCCTTCAGTGTTCAAGAAGAAAAAAATGTATCTAGTAGCTCTAAGTAGACAGAAGGACAAGTGAAAATTCTAGAATGCTTAAACAAGCTATAACAACAGGTTTGGGCACTATCTGGTATCACCTTACTGAAACTTTCCTTAGGAACTCCCCTACACCCCACAACGAAGGACTAGAAGGAAGGAGCTGAATTCCTACTGTTTTGGAGGCTGAAATGATGACCCGTTTGCCTCCCACTCCCCCTGCTCTGAGGGTACAGAGTAGTGCTTTGCCATAAAAATGTTAGTGACACCTAACAGAGCTGAGACCAACATCTGGGGTATTACAGTCGAGAAAATCATGGTGAGAAAACGAAGTCAGATCTACAGGTCATCCATAGCCTATACCTTGTAACAGCTTAGACTGTAAACAATTTTAATCACAGAACATTTTCCTGTCTCTAAAGTGTATTTATACCGAGTTCAGCATTCAATCTTTCCACAGTTCCTTCATGAATGTTATTTTTTTTCCCTGCTACATTTATAAGCTCTTTGAAGTTAATAATCATGTCTTTTACTTTTTGTATTCTCATGATATCTATATATTCTAGGCACAGAGTAAATACTAAACATATACACATTAATTTACTCTCACAGCAGTTACCATAAACCAATGAAACCAAAGTAATCATGGGGACGTGACAACAGAGATTTTCTAGTGACAACAGAGATTTTCTAATAAAGAAAAAAAATACCAAAAAACCCATCAATGCTGTAATTTCAGGAATCCTGTTGTGATAAAAGAAGCAAGTGGAGTTCGGCTTTCCTAGAACCTTCTTTGCCCCACCTTCACAGATTATCCTTAGTATAAACTTGCAGTGTGTTAAAACTCAGGTATCTGTTTTATACAGAAATTTGCAAGGTAAGGACCAAAATATCTCAGTGCAATTAAAATTACAAATTCTTCCCATTAAAAGAACTAAACAGGAATTCCCTGTGATAATTTCTCAAAGTTCTCATTAAAAACTTAAGAAAAAGGTAAATAAACCAAACATCTTCATAGAAAAATTGTATTTACAACTCCATTCAAAAGCAGTTTTTAAAAGCAAATACAATGTAACACTGAAGGTGAAAAATCTAAGCTCACCCAAAGCTGCCAGGTCTAATAAATTACTGACAGAATACTGCATCAAAAATAAGGCAATAACTGAAAATATACCATTAAAGATTTCTCCATCCCCACAACTAGATAGAATGAATCTATCTAGGAGCAAATGATACACTTTATTCAGTTTCACCATGTCTGAAATCTTTAAGGACAGAAGTGATAAAATGTTATCTTCATTCTTCATTAGACTTGAACACTTGAAGGAAAATAATTTCTAAAGCACGAAGAGGTAAAGAGGTATAATCTTTCAAAAAGATATTCAGTGTTCAAAATTCAAGAATGCAATATCAATACACAATGGGCATTAGGTGAATATACACAATACAGTGAGAGCAAATTAATTTATTTAGTACTTTTTCCATTCCATATCATCAGGAGGATTGATTTCAACTTTCCTTTTACCTACATCAGACCAGTTGGTACTCAAAACTGTACCACCCGACTCCATCTGCAATGAAAAACAAAAATAGATTAATTCCTGGACCATATAATCAAAATAGAATATTTTTCTAAAAAGAGCCCCAAATATTGGCTACTATATACAGCTCAATATAAACTCTATGCAATACATATATAATAGATTATACACAGATAAAATATATAGCTCAATATAAACTCAAAACAATATTTTTATTTAATCTTAGGCATTCCAGAGGTTAACAAGTTCCATAAAATCTGAAAAGGAAATCCTAAAGTAGTCAGGGAGGTGCACTACACCCTTTGCTAATGAGCATAGATGTGCATGTAGAAAAACTACCTTCAATTGAAAATATTATTAGCTCCCAAAAAAAATGATTATTGTAATCTCTTTTGCTGAAGACCGTAAAGACCAGTCAAAATAATCTCTTCTTGTACCAGCTGAAGAGAACTTTAAGGGCCTCTACTTTCTGCTCTCTTTGTACCAAACACATGCAAGTTTATCCAAAATTTTTTAAAAATCAAGGTACATAAATGCAGGTATAGAAAGTCAGTGTCTCACTGAAGAATTGGTCATTTATTTACCGTCTACTGAATATACCACCTACCAACAACCCAAGCATATTCATTAATATATTTAAAAAAACCATCTGGACATTTTTTTTGTTTGTTTTTTTGTTTTTTTGAGACGGAGTTCACTCTTGTTGCCCAGGCTGGAGTGCAATGGCACGATCTCGGCTCACCGCAACCTCCACCTTCCAGGTTCAAGCGCTTCTCCTGCCTCAGCCTCCCGAGTAGCTGGGATTACAGGCATGCACCACCATGCCCGGCTAATTTTGTATTTTTAGTAGAGACAGGGTTTCTCCATATTGGTCAGGCTGGTCTCAAACTCCCGACCCTCAGGTGATCCGCCTGCCTTGGCCTTCCAAAGTGCTGGGATTATAGGCATGAGCCACCGCGCCTGGCCCCATATGGATATTTCTTATTTTAACATGATAAAAATCAATGGATTTGAACCACATCAAAGAATAATGCGAATTATTAAAATATAAACATTTAAAAATAACCAACTGTGTTAGTGGCCAATGTATACAGTTACAAACCCTACACATTGGAACCTCAATGTAACCCCATGTCCGACACGCTCTACCGAGCTCCCTTACATGGGATTTTTTGCATGGCAGTGATTTTTGTGTCCTTAGTCATCTTGCAAACATGAAATGTCACCACCTCTATGTGGCTTTCTCTGACTTCTTATTTCTCTGTTCCTGTAAATTTGTCTTCTGTGTGAGCCTAATTACCATTTACATAACATGTGTCACAGTGCGTTGTTGCAATTTAAGGTTCTGTCTTCTTAGATCTGCTTTCCACCCTTGACTTCAACTAATGCTGAGAGCTCATTAAGGGCAAGGAGTACATTTTACTAATATTCATATCGTAGTTCTAAGCACAGTGGCCTAGCACATAGTGGGCTTTAAATAAAATGACTGAATTACATTTGACAAGTCTGTATAATAAACTACCCCAAGGCCGGGCGTAGTGGCTCACGCCTGGAATTCCAGCACTTTGGGAGGCTGAGGTGGGCAGATCACCTGAGGTCAGGAGATCAAGACCAGCCTGGCCAACGTGATGAAATCCCATCTCTACTAAAACTACAAAAATTAGCCAGGCGTAGTGGCATGCGCCTGTAGTCCCAGCTACTCTAGAGGCTGAGTCACGAGAATCACTTGAACCTGGGAGGCAGAGGTTGCAATGAGCTGAGATCGCGCCACTGCATTCCAGCCTGAGTGACCGAGTGAAACTCTCTCTCAAACAGACAAACACGAACTACCCCAAGAGGATCTTCAGTTGTGGATTTGGTTTACAAACTGACCATATTTGCTGATGACACTTATCACCCCACCCCAGCATCTCTCCTAATAGACTGCAGGGCAATTTAGCACTTCCCTCTGATTATTTTGTGTATCTTGGTCTTTTGTCCCAATTAGATAAGGAGATTATAGAGAATAAAGTCTAGTTTCTTTCATATTCTCACAAGGACAGAAGCCCCTGGTATATTCCAGATCAATGTTGCTGCACAGATGGCTTATTTTATGGGTATACACAATTTGGTTATAATTGTCAAAGTTTCTATATGAAAATGAGTGCAGATTCTACCTGTGATCTTTGATTTGATTTGACTTGACATCTTTGATCTGACATACTGCTAATCTTGTCTACCACACTTTTAAAAGTCAAAAGTGAGAATGACTTCTCCTGGGAAGATCAAGTAGATTACTTTTCCTATTCTTCCCAGTAGTAAATCTAAACACCCTAGATGCTACATATCAAACAGAGGTAAAAAGACTCTAAAAGGGGCCAGATGCAGTGGCTCACACCTATAATCCCAGTACTTTGGGAGGACAATGCAGGAGGATTGCTTAAGTCCAAGAGTTCAAGAACAGCCTGGACAACATAGGAGACCTTATCTCTACAAAAAAAAAAGAAGAAGAAGAAAAATAGCCGGGTGTGGTGGCGCACACCTATAGTGCCAGCTACTTAGGAGGCTCAGGTGGGAGGATCACTTGAGCTCAGGAGTTCAAGGCTGCAGTGATTCATGATCGCACCTCTGTATTCCAGCTGGAACAACAGAGCAAGACCCTGTCTAGAAAAAAAAAAAAAAAAAAAAAAAAAAAGACACCAAAAGGTAAAGTGAAGATAGACCTACCAGGGACCTTGGGACTCAAGAAATGACATGGTGGCAAATTCTGGGTTTTCCTTTTGCCTCATATATCCTAGACTTGGAGCTGAAGAAGCTGGAAACACCAAGGGGCACAAACAAGAAAAAAAAAAAAAAGTCCCAACAAACCCCTGCTCTCTCTTGCCAAGAGATCAGGGAAGGACGCTGCCTAGGAAAACAGAAAACTTTCAGACAACAGGCCAGGCGTGGTGGCTCATGCCTGTAATCTCAGCACTTTGGGAGGCCAACATGGGAGGACTGCTTGAGTTCAAGAGTTCAAGACCAGCCTGGGCAATATGGGGAGGCCTCGTCTCTACAAAAAACAAAAAAAAATTAACTGGGAATGGTGGCGCATGCCTGTGATCCCAGCTACTCAGGAGGACTACTCGAGCCCAGGAGGTCAAGGCTGCACTGAGCCACGATTGCACCACTGCACTCCCCTCTGGGCGACAGAGAGACCCTGTCTCAAAAATGAGTGAATAGGTAGAAATAGATAATAGATAAATGTACATCTTAAGAACCTAGAAAAATAAGAACAAAATGCACCTAAAGCAAGCAGAAGGAAGAAAGTAAAAATAAAAATAGAAATGAATAAAAAAATGTAGAACAAAGTAGAGGAAAAAATGAAACAGAGCTAATTCTTTGGAAGAAAAAATTCAATAACATAAGCAAATCTAGCTAATGGATAAGCATATGCTACATAAGGTGTCCTTTAAACCTCTAGCAAGACTGACAAAGAAAAAACAGAAAAGACACAAATTACTATTATAAGAATGGTAAAAAGATATCACTATAAACCCTGCAGACATCAAAAGAGTAGGGAGGCCAGGCATGGGGGTTCACTCCTGTAATCCCAGCACTTTGGGAGGCCAAGGTGGGCGGATTGCTTGAGCTCAGGAGTTACAGACCAGACTGGACAACATGGCAAAACCCCATCTCTACAAAATAAAATAAAATTAAATAAAATTAAAATAAATTAGTTGGACATGACGGCACATGCCTGTAGTCCCAGCTACTGGAGAGGCTGAGATGAGAGGATCACTTGAGCCTGGGAAGTTGAGGCTGCAGTGAGCTATGATCACACTACTACACTCTAGCCTGGGCGACAGAAAAATGCCGTCTCAAAAACAAAAGACAAAAAACAAAAAGAATAAGGGACTATACAAACACTGACAACTTGGACAAAATGGATCAATTTATCAGAAACACAAACCACAAGTCACCCATATGAAATAGATAATTTGAACAGTCCTATAAAAACTTTTAGGTTAACTAAATTCATAACTCTAAATCTCCTAATAAAGAAATCTCCAGGCCCAGACTATTTCACTGGTGAGTTCTACCAAATACTTAAGAAAAGTTAATACCAATTATACACAATATCTTCTAAAAGATGGAAGAGGATGAAATGCTTCCTAATTCATTTTATGAAGTATTACTCTGATGCCAAACCAAAGACAGCACAAAAAGAAAATTACAGACTCATATTCCTCATGAATATAGACACAATAACCCATAACAAAACATTAGAAGACAGAATTAAGAGACACACTATATGACAAAGTAGGGCTCATGCAAGACTGTCTCAATACTTAAAAATCAATCATATTAATCATATAAAATCACCATATTAACAGGCTAAGGAAGAAAAATCATATAATCCTATCAATCAACACAGACAAAACATTTTACAAAAAGTTTATATTAAAAGTTAATGATAAAAAAATTTCAGAAAAATAGGAATACAACAGAACTTTCATAACTTGACAAAGATCATCTACCAAAAATTTACAGTTAACATTTTACTTAATGATGAAACAATAGATACTTTTCCCTTAAAATGGGAAACAAAGCAAGGATATCCACATTCACTACTCTTATTCAACACAGTGCTGAAGTTGCAGCCAGTGAAATACAGCAAGAAAAGGAGATAAAAGGCATACAGATAGAAAAGGGAGAAATAAAACTCTCCGTATCTGCAGATAAATAAAACTTCCATATTTGAAGATGACTGTCCACATTAAAAAAATGACAATCTATCCAAAAATACTCCTAGAACTGAGTCCAGCAATGTCATAGAACACAAGATAAACATAAAATTAACTGTATCTCTAGATTCCAGTAATGAACACCAAAATTATATATAATCACTTTATTCTAAAATTTACATGGAAAGACAAATGAGTTAGAATATCTAAAAACAACTGCGAAAATAAAGGATAAAGTAGGAGGAATGAGTCTGCCCAATTTCAGACTTAAATGGCTACAGCTCAAGACAGTGGGACTGACAGAGGAACATACATATAGATCACATACAGCTCAATCTAACACAATGGGGAACTTAGAAATAGACTCACACAAATATGCTCAACTGATTTTTGAGAGAGGTGCAAAAGCAATCCAATGAGAAGATAGGTGCTAGAACACTTGAACATACTATCCACCTCACAAAAAGGAATCTCAAGTTAAATCTCACACTTGACATAAAAATTCAAAATGCATCACAGACTTAAATGTAATATGTAGGCCAGGTGCTGTGGCTCACGCCTGTAACTCTAACACTTCAGGAAGCCAAGGCCAAAGGACTGCTTGAGGTCAGAAGTTCGAGACCACCCTAAGCAATACGGAGACACTCCACCTCTACAAAAAATTTTAAAAATTAGCCAGGCATGGCAGCATGGATGTGTAGTCCCATCTACTTGGGAGGCTGAGGCGTGAGGATCACTTGAGCCCAGGGCTTTGAGGTTACAGTGAACTGTGACTGTGCCACTGTACTTCAGCCTGGGTGACAGAATGAGACCCTGTCTCTAAATAAAAAATAAATGTAATATGTAAAACAATATTACTTTTATTTATTTTTTAAATAGGAGAAAGTCTTTGAGATCTAGGCAAAGAGTTAATAAGACTTGAAACTAAAAGCATGATCCATAAAAAGTGGTAAATTAGACTTAATCAAAATGAAATATTTTGGCTCTATGAAAGACCCTGTTAAGAAAATGAAAACTACAAACTGGGAGAAAATATATGCAAACTACATATCTGACAAAGATTGCCAGATCTGTGATCATCAGGGATCACGGAAGGGTGGGGGTGGGGTTAGTGAGTATGGCCATAAGATAGCAACATAAGGGATCCTTGGAATCCATGAAAATGTTCTATCTCTTTTTTTTTTTTTTTTTTTTTTTTAAGAGATAGGGTCTCACTTTGCTGCCCAGGCTAAGTGTAGTGGCACGATCATAGCTCACTGCAACCTTGAATTCCTGGGCTCAAACAATACTCCTGCCTCAGACGCCTGAGCTGACAGGGGCACAACATCATGCCAAGCTAGCTTTTAAATTTCTTGTAGAGACCAGAACTTACCATATTGCCCAGGCTAATCTAGCCGCAAGGGATCCTGTGGCCTCAGACTCCCAAAGCACTGGGATTAAAGGTTCCGTATCTTAACTGTCAATATCATGGTTGTGACGCTGTAGCATAGTTTTGGCAAAATGTTTCCATCAGTGGAAACTTTGTAAAAGGTACAAAGAATCTCATTTCTTAGGATTGCATGTCAATCTGCAATTATCTCAAAACTGAAAGTTTAATGGAGACTTTTTTTTTTTTGAGACAGGGTCTCTATTGCCCAGGCTGTAGTTTAGTGGCACAAAAAAACAGCTCACTGCAACCTTGACCACCCAGGCTCAAGAGATCCTCCCACCTCACCTTCCCAAGTAGCTGAGACCACGGACACATGCCACCAGGCCTAGCTAATTTTTTTTTTTTTGTAGAGATAGGGTCTCTCTATGTTGCCCAGGCTGGTCTCAAGATCTTTAGCTCAAGTGATCCTCCCACCTCAGTCTCCCAAAAGTGATGAAAAACATTTTTTTAATCAATAGTGAGGCTGGTTGAGATGCCTCACACCTGTAATCCCAGCACTTTGGGAGGCTGACGCGGCTAGATTGCTTGAAGCCAGGAGTTCAAGACCAGCCTGGGCAACGTGGCGCAACCCCATCTCTACAAGAAATAAAGTAGCCAGGCGTGGTGGTGCATGTCTATAGTCCCAGCTACTGCAGAGGCTGAGGTAGGAGAATCACTTGAGCCTGGCAGACAGAGGCTGCAATGAGCCGAGATCACACCACTGCACTCAAGCCTGGGCAACAGCGTGAGACCTCGTCTCTAAATAAATAAACTGTGAAAAGCACAATCATGACCAATTAACCACATATTTCTTAAGTGTGAAATACCTGAGCCTCAACCACATTAACTAAACATTAAATTACTAATTTTAACTTTCTACTGTAAATATGAATGTCTTAAAAAAGTCATATTTCCAGAGCTACTGGTATTAATAAAAGTCACGATTACAACTGCAAGCTAAATATACAATGACGAATTATTACTAAAATTTTGAGGTCTAATTTAGGTATTTATGCTGCCCTGACAAAAAGCCTGAATTTTCTTAATCAAGAGAGTTGTTAAACAATGAATAATGTGCACCTTCTACTTGCAAACACTATTCTGAAAAGTTTCGCATCTATATTCTTCATCTCTAACATTGAGACTACATATGAGTCTAGAAGGGAAACAACAGAAGTTCACTCAGCTACTGTGATAAATCCAAGTAAGATGACTCCATATCAATGTAACTCATTGATAAAAAATACCTACTTAGGATAAACCACTTGTTTCTCATCTCTTCCATAAGTTTTCAACTTCCTCAAAAATTACTCTTAGAGCAAAAAGAAACGTTCAGACAGACCTTATTCAAAAAGTACTCCCAGCTATAGTACACGCAATTTGGTCTCACATTACCAATTTTCTCGTTTAAAATATGTAAAATTTGCTCCCATATATATTTCTTTAAAAGTTTATATTCTTACAAAGGATTTGTTCATGGCACGTTTCACTTCATCAGAACCATCTGAATAGATCTGCTGAAATAATCTGTTTAAAGCTGCATCTCCCTCCAACTTTTCATTCTTTTCTTCTTCTTTGATCTCACCAACCAATTTATCCCAATTTCTTGTATAAGGAGATGATGATGGATATAGGTTCTTTACATCTATGAAGTAAAAAAGGCAGAAGTAATTAATCAACATGTTTCAATTATGTCGAGAATATGTAAACTTTGTGACCATGTATAATGGAACATCTTAGCAAACAGGTTACTGAATTTCAGGTATCCAATAAGTGTCTTTCTGGTATATACGTCAATAACAAAATTCACATTTCTAAAAACTGAGTCAGTTACCATAATGTAAAATCTGGGGATTTCTTTTGAGCAAAATAACTCAATAAAGTGTAAACTTTTGATACGTTATACAAAATTAGATTAAAAGCAGATTCTTCATGTTGATAACAGAAACTAGATGAAAAGTATACAGAACTTTTATGTTTTCAGAAAAGTTGCAGAGACAGTACAAACAATTCTAAAAATAAAATTTTTTAAAGGATGCCTAAGAAATCTTTTGTAACTAAGATTTTAATAAATGTTAAAAATGTGACTTTTTCTCAAGTACTTAGTATCTTTCAGAGTATAAATAGCCTGAAAATATAAATAATCATCCATGCCACTCCATACTCTCCCCACATCAAAAAAGTAAGATTATTTTAATAGGCAATAACAATAAGTAATTCCTAAATGTTTAAAGTACTACACTTGATCTAAAGTTCAATGCCCACATCCCATATACCTAGCAAATAATAGCATTTGTAGGGAACACTGGAGTAAACAGAGGCTGCTTGCAGCCAGAGAGGCTACTGGCCCAGGGGCTCGGGGTACTGCCAAGATTGCTCCAAAGACAAAAGGCATCAAGATCTTGGCACACAAATAATTAGAAAATAACTAGATAACCTAGTAGCTACAGGAGCAGATCTGTTCACTATTCAATGAAAATATAATGACAGCCTCAAATGTGAGTCACATATATAATTTAAAAATTCCTAGTAACTACATTACTAAAAAGAATCAGGTGAAATACAGTTTAATAATACATTTTATTTAACCTGATATATCAAATACAGTATCATATTGACTTGAAACCAACAGAGGCCGGGCATGGGGGCTCACGCCTATAATCCCAGCACTTTGGGAGGCCAAGTAGGAGGACTGCTTGAGGCCAGAAGTGTGAGACCAGCCTGGGCAACACAGTGAGAGCCCATCTCTATGAAAAAAAAATAATAATAATTAGCTGAGCGTGGTGGCACATGCCTGCAGTACCAGCTACTCGGAAGGTTGGGGTAGGAGGACTGCTTGAGTCCAGGAGGTCGAGGCTACACTGAGCCATGACAGTGCCACTGCATTCCAGCCTGGGCGACAGAGCAAGATTCTCTCTCCAAAAAAAAAAAAAAAAAAAAAAAAAACCCAACAAAAAAAAGAAGGCATTTTATATTCTTTTTTTCATACTAAGTCTTCAAACTGTAGCATATATTTCACATAGCACATCATCTCAATGCAGACTAGTCATATTTCAAGTGCTCAACAGGTAACATGTGGCTAGCAGCTACTGTATTGGACAAAAGAGCTATAGTTTTCAAAAAACCCAATTCAAAATTTCCCCATCAGTATGTATTAGGACACATTAGTACTAATCTAAATGTTCCTCCCAATACTGCTCTCTACATCCCTTTTGTCAAAATAGCTGAGAAACTATTTAACATCCACTGTTTTTCTACGCTTTTTCTTCACTTGTAAACCGACTTTCTCCCTGCCCATTCCTCCTCAAAACAAAACAACACACACAACACCAACACATAGTTTTTTTTCAGGGCCAAATATATTGTTTGGAAAATCCTATCCACCTTCCTTCTACTAGATATCCTTCTATCTTTGTACATTTTCACTAGTAGCCAGATAAAACAAAAAATGCATGCCATGGTAAGTTAAGAGCCTGGGAAACATGGATTTAATTAATTCTAATGCTGACTCCCAGGAAGGATGAGAACAGAGGTTTTAATCTCTATTTTATAGATAAGCAAGCTGGCTCAGATAGGTTAAGTGACTTGCCCTTATCTACAGTCTCCAGCTTGCAATACACAGGAATCTGACAAGTATATTAATTTCTTACAAAAACAGGACAGGAAGAATATCATCTTGAATATCTAAGGTGTTGAGTTTAGAAAAAACATGGTAACTATAACACTAAAAAGCCTTGATCTTTAATCTCAGAAAAACTTTTAACACCTGGAGATGGTAGATGAACTACTGAGAGATGAGTAATCTAACCTCCCTGCTCATTCACTATAATATCAAATAACTACATAGATACTCATGTCAGCAAAGACTGTTTCCATTGTTAGAAAATGCAACAACAAGCAGTATGCAACAAGTAGACAACAGGTTAACAGAATAACTGGACCCAACTTTGAAGACCTAGATTTTAGTCCTAGACAATGAGAACTGATGGATAATCTTGAGCTTAACTTTTCTGAGCCTGCAAAATGGGAGGAATACTAAGGGGCTGCCTGTTATGCAGGGCTGTTAGAATTAAGTAAGATACTACATTTAAAGTGATTATATATTTTTTAAAGCTTTCAGCTACATATAAACCTCAGCCTCAAAATCTCTTGGAGTCAGTCCTAAAAGAAACACATACATCTTTCAAATAAAGTGTGAGGCACATGCTTAAATACCTTAAATACCAACTAGATATACTTCAGTCCTTAAAAAGTATCTGTTGGTGTTAATACCCTGATTTTGAAAATTATACCATAGACTACTTAAGAGGTAATCATTGGACTAGTTAAGACACTATCACTGGGGGAAACTGGGTGAAAGCTACACGAGAATCTCTTATTTTTGAAATTTCTAAATATCCAAAATTATTTCTTAAGAAATAACTATACACACACACACACACACAAACACACACACAAATGATCTGTTGAATAACTCAGTGTTTTCTAAAAGATACCACAAGGAAATGTGTTTTCTGTTACAGAAGAAAGCAGTCAAAATCAGAAAAAATAGCTGAGACACATGTTACTTTGTTTCAGTCATTAAATCAGACCATTACTTCCAATAAAAAGAAATTTCCCTCCACTCATTAATGAAGCTATTGCTATAAAATATAATCTTAGGTTGTAGTTCTGAGTGTGCTGTGAATTAGTCCACTAGAAAAATTCTTACCTAGTTATCGCATATACTTAAAATTGACCTCAACACAAAGTTCAGTTTCTTACAGGGTTAAATATACAATGAAGCCTGGTTTTCTACTCTTCTCCTAAAGACTTTCCTTTGGCATTTATTACCTATTTGTGTCCATCTCTAAATTAGCAATAAGAAATGGGGTAGATACCTTACCCTGTAAAGCCCTGAAAATTCCAGGCAATTAGATGACAATATCAGTAGAAGGAATAGAAAGGAATTAAGAGAAGGAGAGGGAAGAAGGGGAAATCTATCAGCTGAGTAAACCAACTTACAACCCAAAAAGAAACAACAGGAAGGGCCAACACACAAAAATAAACACCCTCAAACTGATGTCATAAACTTTACATGGTAAACAATAAATCCCAACTCCCTCTGGGATTTTGCTGCCATTCATTTGTATTCTTAGAATTTGAGAAGTCAGAACTTTCACAGAAAGGCTACTTTATATTCATTACGGAGCAACCTTATTATACTCAATGTATCTTATCTTGGGAACATAAATAATGAAAGTAAAAAGAATGTTCATTACTATTTAATTTCAATTACACAACACAATATGAATATAAAGCTCATCAAGGCCAGAAAACAAACCTGCTACGAATTGTTTTGGTGTTGGCACATCTCCTTGCCCCTCTAGCTTTTCCCATCTCACAGCCTCTGGCTTTTTCAGTTTAATTTCAATCTGGAGGAAACACCAAATAAAATCCATTACTTGATGTAAAATACACAAAACAGTAAAAAATGCAGTTTTCTTAAGTCATCAAAGTTTTGTAAGAATAGTATCTTTGGCAGTTTCCTTACATTATACAAGGTTAAATTTGGAAAACTATGAAACAATTGTTTCTACATTCAAAATTCACCCTTGAAAAAAAACAACATACACACTATATATAAGCTGCAATCAAGAAGAGACTTGAAATACATATGCTTTTTTTCATCCAAAGCAATGTTCTGAACCAGGGATGATTCTGCCACCCAGGAGACTTTTAGCCATGTCTGGAGACATTGTGGGTTGTCATATTGCAGTGAGGGAAGAGGTGGTAAAGACATCTAGTGAGTAGAGACCACGGTTGCTACTAAACATCCTACAATGTACTGGGCAATTCCCCAAAATGTCAATAATGCCAACACAGAGAAATCTGATTCTAAAAGAATTACTGCATTTACATGTGCATTAACCTGTTTTACAGTGGAGAAACTTATTTCACTGTATAAACACAATACAACTAATGTTAACATTCAGGCAATCATTCATTCAACAAATAATTACTAAGCACCTACTATGAGACAGTACAGTCTTCAAGGCTGTGGGAGATTTTTGTTTTATTTTTAGAGATAGGGTCTTGCTCTGTCTCCCAGGCTGGAGTGCAGTAGAACGATCATAGCTCACTCTAGCCTTGAACTCCTGGGCTCAAGTGATCCTCCAGCCTCAGCTTCCCAAGTAGCTGGGACTACAGACAAGTGCCACCACTCCTGGCTAATGTTTTTAAAATTTTTTGTAGAGACAGAGTCTCACTAGGTTGCCCAGGCTGGTCTCAGACTCCTGGCCTCAAGCCATTCTCCCACCTCAGCCTCCCAAAGTGCTAGGATTACAGGCATGAGCCACCACGCCCGGCTGGATTTTTAAAATATTAAAGACACATCCTCGACCATTTGGAAGTATGTGAGATACTTTAAGAAAGTTACTGAAGTTCTAAATAAGTAAATGTTCTAAAAGCTCAGGAGAGAGCACACCTGACTGTGAAGAGGAAAGGCTTTATACACCTTGAAGGGCTCTGAAGGGTAGAAGCATTTGCAAGAGTGAAGGGGTAGGTCTCCAGAGCACAGGGAATGGCCTAACTGGAGCATGGGTATGAAAGGACACTGCATCAGGGAGTACTGAGAAGACTAAGTTCACTTACTTACCGAGAAGACTAAGTTCACTTATTAAAATGAAAAGTTAATAGTATCCTAATAGCATCTTTTACTATCTAATTAAGGCTAGGCCTCTGAGTCTATCCTTACCCCTAACACACGCAATCACATAGCATTTTATCTACCTTTTGTTTTCTTTATTCAAATAATGCTCTCACCTCTATTTTAACAGGCTCCTATCAGCATTTTTAGTGCAAATATTAAAGTAAGCACTATAATAAACATTATATAAAACAGTTTAAATGAGCAACTGAATTAGAATTTTATATTCTCATGTTTTTTTCCTATGAAAAGGATCACTACTTTTGTAAACGGGATTAAAAAATCAAAAGGCAGACTTAAAAAAAGAAGTCTATTCACCCTTTGGTTCTTTTATCAGATAACTCATTAAACTGGCAATTCCAGGTAATCTTTAGACCAAATGCATTTAGCAAAAGTACCTTCAAAATTTGCACCTTAAAATACCTTAACAAACGCTAACATAGGGAAAACTGCCAATATTTTTAATCAGAGATAAAATGATGGTATATGTATGTGGGGTATCTGGTCTCAAGTGTTTATTTTTATTTTCTTTAGGAGCAAAGAAATTTAACAACTGTTTTCATAATAAGAGAAAAATATGAAACAAATGTCACTGGGATAAGGGCAAAGAGTAGTAATCCCAGCACCTTAGGAGGCCGAGGCAGGCAGATTACCTGAGGTCAGGAGTTCAAGACCAGCCTGGCCAACATGGCAAAACCCTGTCTCTACTAAAAATACAAAAAATAGCCAGGCGTAGTGGCATGTGACTGTAGTCTCAGCTACTCGGGAGACTGAGACAGAATTGCTTGAATCTGGGAGGCGGAGGCTGCTGTGAGCCAAGATCGTGCCGCTGCACTTCAGCCTGGGCAACAGAGCGAGACTCTGTCAAAAAAAAAAAAAAAAAAAAAAAAAGTATAGTATCTTTGGTGTAATTTACATGTTTAAACTCTACATACATAAAAACATATTTCATAAGAATCTCTAGAATTCCTTAAGTGAACTACAATTAATTTTTTATAAAGTAATATACCACCAATACTTTCTATACTCTGGTTACTTTGTCACTGCTACAATATTTATCAAAAGGGACATAAATCAAACAGATGGCAATGACACAGCAATAGTTACTGAAAAGAACTGTTAACATATCTGAAAAATTAAAATTGCATCTTCTTTAATTTTCAACTCATCTAAAAAATGAGGGCCTGGAAAGCACTGTGTACATCACCACGTTAAACTTGGCCACAGGCCACCTTATATTCACACTTCATGTTCCTGTAACTATGAACATACTGTCTATAAAAAGTACCTTGTTTCACCTGAAGAGCAGCACAGAGTAGCATTCGCGTCTACTGAAAGCCACTATAACCTGATTAACTGTGCAGTATGAACAAAGAGGACTTTATAAAGCAAAAGGCAAAGCTCTTAGTAACAACCCGCTTCAGCTGAGACAAGCTGACCTCAACTTGAAATTATACTTAATCCATTCATTAAAATAGCTGCATGTAATAAACCACTTAAAGTAGCTTTTTAAAAAAGGTAAAAGGGGCCAGGTGTGTTGGTTCACACCTGTAATCCTGGCACTCTGGGGGGCTGAAGTGGGAGGATCACGTGAGCCCAAGAGGTTGAGGCCACAGTGGGCCATGATCACTCCACTGCACTCCAGCATGGGCAACAGAATGAGACCCTATCTCCCCCTACAAAAAAAAAAAGTAAAAGAAGGGAGGGATTAATGTCCTATGAAATCCTTTTTACATATTTAATTCACTTTCAATGTTTGTACATGCTTTTAAAAATGAAGTTTTAACTCTTCATGATTCTGGCAGATAGTTCTAGAATTAGCACCAGTCCAATTTCAGAGGTTTTTACTGCAACCATTAACATATCGTTCTATTTTCATTTAAGTCAAAAAAACTTTAAAAGTAACTTAAAACTTTTGGCAGTTTGCTTGAATGTTGCTCTCATATGTACAGGGAAGGCTCTCAAGTTGCTAATATCCCAAAAGAGTATTCACAGATTACACTAAGAATCCCTACTGTGCTGGATCATTAGCTCTCAACAGTATATGTAGTACCATCCACTTCTGAAGTCTCCTCTGCATAGCAGAGAGTTTAATTCTTTCCAATGAAAGAAATTTCAGATTTAAAGAAATGTCATTACGCTTAAGCAATCATGATATCCAGACACCACCATCTTAAGTGGTAAGTAAGATCCCACCTACTACTACAGACTGACATGAAGGGATCTTTCCCAGAGACTAAAGAGCTGGGGCAATTTATTGGCAAACTTTTAAGAACCATACACTTCAAGACTGTACTCATTAAATAATTGTTCCCCTAATCTTCAGAATACAGCCTTCCCAACATACTCTTACTGAGCTCTTTTCACATTTAATTGCTACATCAAATTCCTTTGTCTGAAAATAGCTGTCTTCGAGCCCAGACTAATACATCTACCTTGATTTTACACTAAAATATTTCTATAATCATTTTTTAAATGCAAAAAAATGGCAGTAAATGAAGATTGAAGGTCTTCTCCAAACTTCTAACAGCTCATTTCAAGTATTTGCTGAGTACCTACTCTGTGCCAGAAACAGTGCTGGTATATAAGGGCACAGCCTCTGTTCTTCTTAAGGTAATTAATCAAGAGAGACATTCCCATTAACAAAAAGATTCCAGTATGTGTCAGATGTAATGACTGACCTATGTATCAGGAAATATCAGGTTATCTGAAAGGAAACATGCTAGAATGTCATCTGAGTGGTGAGTCTGAGTGATTACTTCCTAAACTCCTTTATCTTTTCCAGATTTTCTATGATTCGCATTTGCTGAGTTTACAGCCTGAATAAAAATCAAAATAACTAAAATAAAACAGTAAGAAAGGTACTGTAACATTTATTGAGCTCTTATTACATATCCTGCATGCTACATGCTTCACATATATCATCTTACTTAATGGAATCACCCTATTAAAAAAAAGATTGTTATCCATATTTTAGAGATGAGGGAGCCAAGATATGAAATAATTTGCTGTAAGTGCATTTTTCAGCTAGAATTTTAACTTATTTCCTGAGAAATAACCAGTGGTTGAGAATAAGACAAAAACAATCAGTTGTATAGTTAGAAGAGTCACAAATAGTTGTCATTGGTTAGATATATGACCATAAGCAAGCAACTCAATCTCAGCGAGCCTCAGTTTCTCCTATAAAATGAGAACAGTAGGCCCTGACTCACTTAGGGTTCTCAAGAAGATTAAATGACATGTATGAAAAGAATAAAGAACCGTGTCTGGCAAATAACAACAGAATGCTATTATCAATATCCTCGGCTAAAAAACCTGGGCAAATTATTGAACATCTCTGGGTTAAGTTTCTCTATCTGTAAACTGGAGATAAAAATACCTACACCATGCAGTAACTATGAGAATTACATGAGATATTTCATAGTACAGTGCCTGGAATGTGATAAAACAGTCAAAACACCTATTCTAATTCTCCACAGGTCAAACAAAATGGGACTGGCTAAATAAGCTACAGTACATGCATACGCCGAAATACTTTGCTGTTGAATATGTAAGGATGTGATAAAAACATCAACAAAATGTAGCTGTTTAAAAATTATGTAGAGTAAAATTCTTCTTTTAAAAATATATGAATATACATTACAAAATATATGAAAAGAATACATTCCAAGATCTACAATTTGTGATCTTTTTTTAAACTAATTCAGTTAAAAAAGAAAACAAATCTTACTATTATCACCACCATTGTATCAAAAAAGCAAAACAAAACAATAATTTTAAAAACTCTCATATCTATGTATTCAGACAAGCAGAAGGAAGCATCATGCCCAGATACCCCATTCCATTATCACCAGGATTTTTATTTAACATATGTATATTCTCCTATGAACATTAAAAATCGGCGGGATTCACTCTAAAACTTCTCAAAGTGGGAGAAGAGAAAAGGAGGCTATTTTGTTTCTAAGACATACATTTTTATTTCTCACAATTCCAGGTCTTCGTATTTTATATTGTATAATCAGCAAAATTACTATGACTTAAGCATACAAAAACATTTCCACATGGGCAAATTCACCCCAAAAGACTGAGAATTCTAATTCTTTTTTTTCTTTTGGAGACGGAGTCTCACTCAGTCACCCAGGCTGGAGTGCAGTGGCACGACATGATCTCGGCTCACTGCAACCTCCGCCTCCCAGGTTCAAGTGATTCTCCTGCCTCAGTCTCCCGAGTAGCTGGGACTACAGGCACCCACCACCACGCCCAGCTCATTTTTTGTATTTTTAGTAGAGACAGGGTTTCACCAAGTTGACCAGGCTGTTCTCGAACTCCTGACCCTCAAGTGATCCGCCTGCCTTGGCCTACCAAAGTGTTGGGATTACAGGCATGACCCACCGTGCCCAACTTGTGAACTCTAAATCTTAAAGGGAATGAAAATTAATTTTTAAAATGAATATTTCACAATATGGGTGCCACTAAAGTCACAATTCTGAGACTGTGACCACAGAATACTGTCATGAAATCAACAAGATGAAAGACATATAGTTTCCTAATTTCTAAAAAATTAATAGGCGATATTAAAGCTGATATTCAGTAAAAAGTAGCAATAACTATCAGAGATACTGAAAAAATATGAATCCTGGCTTGGAAAAACATATTGGACACTATACTGTGAAACAGTTAAGAAATGCTATTTCATTAATTTCAGGGTTTTACCTCTTACTACTTTTATCACAAATTACATATCACTCAAATTAATAATATTCAACCACTGGTTATATATGGATATGCAACATTCATTCAATCTTGAAGGTGGGAAAGAAAAGAGAATTCCCAAAAGCAAAGAAATCGCCCTTTTAAGCTGCAAATTTTACAGAATCTCTACTATTAAGCAGATTCTCCTGTGCAAAATGCGTCCTTTCTCAATTCACAAAGGTCCAAGATATCTATTCTCAACAATCAAGATATCTGAATACATGAAAAGCAAATTATTTTAGTACTGCTGTCTCTTAAGTGTCCATGAAGTAAGCCTCAGTAACCCAGAGATTTTATTTTCAGTATTTTAATATTGTCTCCCTCTACTGTATGAAAAAGGAAATTCAAAGATTTTATCATTTATTTCCCTTAAGACTAATTAAGAAAATTTCTTTCAATTTGCTTCCCCCCAAATAGTTTAAGAGTTAGTAATCTAACAAGATTATGTGTGTGCACATATATATATGGTATATAAAATACGGAGATTCCAGGGTCAGGACAAGAAAAATAATAATTCTTTAGAACACATCCTTAGAATCTAAGTTCTCCAATTCAAAACTTAGAAAAACCTAAGCAAAGATGCACTAGTTTGGTTGGCAATCAGAAGTGTATCTATGTCTCCTGGGCCAGGCTGAAGAATTTAGTTAACTAGGTAAACTTGGGGAAAGTATTTAAAGTCCATTAACATCAGATTGTTTTTCCACCTGCAAAACTAAGAATAAACATACTCTGCCAATGTCATGGGACTAAACCAAAATCCAATTTTAATTAATTCACTGAACTAAGCACCCACTGTGCAATGTATGTGGTGAGGGCTGCCAAGTTTAGCAAATAAAAATATAGCATGAAACATATTTACATAATAAAAAATTATTCACTGTTTATCTTAAATAGAAACTTAAATTAGCATCTTGTAACTTTATCTGGGGACCCTAACTGGGGCACATACAAAGATACAAATAAAACATGCTTCTTATCCTCAAAGACTTACACAGAAACGAGGGACATGAAATGTATACATAAACTACTATACAAGGAAGAAAAGTAATCACTTAGCATTTAAAGAGGAAGGGGCAGAAAACACAAACTGAGAACATAGTATGGTTGAAGAACGGTTAAAATTAACAAATTCAAGACTCAAAAGAGAAAAAAGAATTGAGGTAAGAGTGCTTAATTACATCCTCAACTCTAGCCACACATCTGTGTATTTACCACACATGATATTCTTCCACCATAGGAGGTGGCTCAGTAATACAAGTTCTTAAGTCATTTATCATTAATTCACACTCAATTTAAATAACTCCAAATGGACATGCATTAACAATCTTTTTTTTTTTTTTTTTTTTTTAGACAGAGTCTCACTCTGTTGCCCAGGCTGGAGTGCAATGGAGTGATCTCGGCTCACTTGCATTAGCAATCTCGATAGACATATACCAAAAAGAGTCAAATTCATAATTTTCTGAACTATACCCCTCTCAAATCTACCTATTTTGTGCTTGATTACTAAAAATTATTTTATTAAACAAATTCTATATTATGTGGATAGGACCAGTGAGAGACCAAAATCCTGGTAAGATTTCATCCCTTTCCTCACTTTCTATTGTCCCAAGCAGCTATTTCAAAAATCTGCCTCATAATTAACCAGCTTTGTTCTTGACAATCTTCAAATAAGTAGGCAGATCCTTTTTAACTGGATGCAAAAAACTACTTCACTTTGCACTTCCTTCTCCAACCCTCTGCAGCTGTCTCCTTTCTGCAGGCCCAATTATCATTCTTCACAACACAGGCCAACCCCGATCCTGTTCCACAACAGGAAACTTCACATGTCCTTAGAGCTTCAACCTAATAAATACTAACACAGTATGCTGCCGGACCTGTGTATAAAAAAAGGAGTAGTAGGCCAGGTGCAGTGGCTCACACCTGTAATCCCAGCAGTTTGGGAGGCCAAGGCAGGCAGATCACATAGTCAGGAGATCAAGACCATCCTGGCCAACATGGTGAAACCCCATCTCTACAAAAACACAAAAATTAGCTGGGCGTGGCAGTACGTGACTGTAATCCCAGCTACTCCGGAGGCTGAGGCAGGAGAATCACTTGAACCTGATTCAACTAGGCGGAGGTTGCAGTGAGCTGAGATCACAGCACTGCACTCCACCCTGGCAACAGAGCTAGACTACGTCTCAAAAAAAAAAAAAAAAAAAAAAGTAGTAATGGAAAAAGCCTACCTACATCATTTATTCCCATTAACTCATTTATCATATACCTTCACACAATTCTACAGCTGAAAGGACTCCAGAGTTCATTTGGTCCACAGCCCTCCTTTCAAAGGTGCTGAAAATTCATTCTTATAGTCATTTTGTGCCTAGACTAAAATACACAGGGCAAGCAAAGATCCAGAGTCAGATTTTTAAATTTTCAGTTTTTTTCCTACTATATTACACTATTATCTACATCTTTTGAGTGATACTCTCTGAATATTAATTCTATTATATATCTCTACTTCTTTTAGAAACTATAAAGGAATCTAAAAATTACTCAAACTATAATTTACTCATTGTTCCCTTATAATAAAGTAATCTAAAATTCAGTTTAAAAAAAAAAAAAAAAAATCAGGAGGTGGAGACCTGCCTGGCCAATATGGTGAAACCCCATCTCTACTAAAAATACAAAAATTTAGCAGGGCATGGTGGTGCATGCCTGTAGTCCCAGCTACTTGGCAGGCTGAAGCAGGAGAATCACTTGGATCCAGGAGGCAGAGGCTGCAGTGACCCGAGATCGCGCCACTGCACTCCAGCCTGGGCGAAAAAGCAAGACTCCGTCTCAACAGCAACAACAAAAAAAACAAAAGGCAGATTCATCTTTATAGTAGTTTGTATTTTTAACTGCATGAGGTAGGATGACAAAAGTATTTGCACATCAAAACAGACAAAACTGACAAGTTCAAGGGAAGAGACATTGCCAGGATCAAATCTTAAAGACAGGCTGATTATCGTATCTTTTTAAAAAAACCTCTTTATTGAAAAACATTATATCTGTCTTAGTAAGTACACAAATGCCACATAATCTAAGTGGATTTTTATACTTTACTGTACTAGAATTTGAGAGGTAAAATAACCCTTATACTCAAAAGTCATCATTCTTATTTTCCTGTCCCTTTTAAAGATAAAGGGCTGAAAGAATCTACAAGCTTATAAACACATGGGTGATTAGTTCACCAGTATTTCTATAATTCTGAAAATATTACTAGTAACAAACCTTTTCAATTGTCTTACCTTTGTTGAAAGTACTTTAAACGTGCTCTGTTCTGGTATTATAGGATGAAGAAGTTCCAGTTTCAAATTGTAATCCTCTCCAGAAGGAAGTTTAACCAAAGCAGACAACTAATGAACACAAAATTAGCATCACATTTTGTAAATGTATATAATGGAGGGTAAAAAACCTAGACAAAATAATTAGAAATCTTCAATAATGTTACAAACTATTTTAAACATCATATATGGAATTTTAGATTTAAGAACCTCAAAAGGTTCTCAAAGATTTAAGAACCTTTTTTTTTTTCCATCTGGTATCCTTGACATGAATTCTTATAGACATCATTAAACAGCAGAAAAGAATAAGTTTCATAAGATTTGTCATATATTTAATCACACTTATTTGATATTTAGATTTCAAGAAAACATACAAAAGCAAAATGATATATAACAAAAAGTTATCCATGTGCAAAACATACAGTTCTATCACTACCTCTTTTAAATAATCTATTATAAGGTTCTCTACTAAATGCTAAGACATCAAGTTGTTAAAAGTCATACTCAAGAGGCTGGGCACGGTGGTGCATGCCTCTAATCCCAGCACTTTGGGAGGCTGAGGTGGGTGGATCACTTGAGGTCCGGAGTTCAACAACAGCCTGGCCAACACGGTGAAACCCTGTTTCTACAAAAATTAGCCAGGCATGGTGGGATGTGCCTGTAGTCCCAACTACTCAGGAGGCTGAGGCAGGAGAATTGTTTGAACCCAGGAGGAGGAGGTTGCAGTGAGCCGAAATCGAGCCACTGCACTCCAGCCTAGGCAAGAGCAAGACTCTGTCTCAAAAAACAACAACAAAAAAAGTCATACTCATTTAACATGGCTAGTCAATTCTAAGACATGTGTGATCACAAAACTAACTAGATCTTTTTCATGAAGTACACCACACAAGTATAACCAAATCACATTATCTTACTAACATAACCAAATTCTGCTTTAAATTTCAAATCTAAAGAAAAAAATGCACATCCAGCTATAATTTACCAACATACATATTTTTATCTCAAAGCAATGGCTTCAGATTTTATTCAACATTTTCCACATCATCTCAGGAAGAAATGGCATTTATCTGATAAACTGTTATCAATTATTCTGCAATATACTAAATTTGCAAATAATAGTAATCAACATTGAAAAATGATTCAAAGTCTACTGACCTCTTTTTCTGAAAATTCCACATTTACATCATTCTTCTGAACATTCTTGATCATAAGTGTAATGACTACTTGAGATTCTGTTTGATACCAGTCATACCTATTTAAAAAAAAAAAAAAAGTAACTCTTCTAATTTTCTTAAAGCTATTGTCAAAACAAAAACTAGTCTGATAACAAGAGCTCCACCTGGAGGAAGAAAACAGCAAAGCAACTACTGATTCACAAAAACAACTTTATATAACTAGTTTTTTATGCTCTGTACTAATGGAAAAAAATGGTAACGTAGATGATGCTCACACCTTTCCAGTAGACTTAAATACTTGCATGATTTTCTGGGCTCTGACTCATCTCTAGCACTGTTGTGCTTAAACTAATATAAATATTAAAGATGTCATTTATTTTAAACAGCAAATATTTATATGCCATCAATAGAGTTTTTATACTCTCATTTCATCCAAATACTAAACACTTAAATCCCTATTTTACAGATGATAAAACTTAAGCTCAGAAAGGTGAAGCAATAAGCCTGAGTCAACACTCCAGGCTCTCAAAACTGATGTTGGAAGCAGATAGACTTGAGTACACGAAACAGGGGCAAATGAACTAAAATTAAAATCATATGAAGTTTAACTGTGTCAGGCACAACATCATATACAACACTTTCCTTCAATTTCAAGATACATGGAAAGACTAATGGGTCTAGATTCTAATTATGTGCATCTTTTGTACTGAAAGCTCTAGAAATGTAGGAATTCTCACTTTCAAATTAGACTAAATTAAAAGCTCACTGAGGGCAGAGCTGTTTATCCTGTCACTATTATATCCCTAGGACCAAGCACAGTGTCTGGTACACGTATATTAAGTCAGATGTTGGATTATTTTATGCTCTGAACACCTTAATTATTATTTCACGGTTATGTGCTCTACCCCTGCTGCTGCCACCAGGGCAAGTCAAAGTTCCTTACCTACTAGGTACCTGGAGTTTCATCCTGTATCTCCCCCCAACTACCATGAATAGATTGTTTTTAACTTTTCCAGGCCATTTTAGGTAATTATATCCAAAACCACCTTGATTAAAGAAATGAACTTTAAGAGTCTCGGTTTCCCTTTGCAATTCAGTAAGGATGTAAAGCTCCAGATCAACGGCTTGTGTTTCTTTCTGTTACTCTCCTAAGAATACAAGCTGTACACAGGCTAATGAATACTTAAAAGTCAAAGACTTGCTAGTTACTTATTCATTATTATAATTGCTGCCCTCAGCAATATTAACTTTCAACGCATACAGAATGTTCCTATGAAAAATTTGCTCCAAATATAAAAGGCAGGGTAAGTTAACAATTCTGTTAGATCTACTACTAACTTGTTTACCTGTGTAGTAACATAAACTTAAGTGGAAGAGACTCTCCTTAACATATGGAAAGGTAACATAATATGAAACCACGTGAAGCAACTTTAAAGATGAGAAATGATTTGAATTTAACTTAAGTATAAATATTAATCCTTAAACAGCCTTAAAATTAGCTTTACATAAAGCTATTACCACAATTTTAGAAAACAAACAAAAACTTAAAAATCACAGGGTAAGAATTTGCTTACTATTGAACTACAGGGTTTCTTCCTCTTTAGGCATATTTATCATGCATTGTTTTATGAAAAAGAAACACTTACTTGATTTTTGACTGATGAGTCCACTGGGATGCAGATTGATTTTGGCAAGTTGAAAGAGAAAGATTTTTACAAGTCAGTTTAGCAACTGTATATTAAAATGCATGTATTATTAATTTACCCAACACTGCAGTTATTTTGATATAAAATAACTACATGAAAATTTTCTTCAAAGACATAGTAACTGTAATTGTTAAATACCACTAGTTTTCGGAAAAAAATTAGAACGTTCAGCATTTTAAAAATCTTAGATTCAATTTCATAAAAGATTTTTCCTCTAAAATAACAGAACTTTAAATAACAGAAAACTTCTAAAGGCATGATTAGAAAAGGTTGCTTATATAAAATGGCCAGTTCTAAGATTCAGCAACTTCCTAAACTAAAATAACATTGTTTTAAAAATCGTTTTAAAGAAACAGAGTAATTAGCCAGGCTTGGTGGTGTACACCTGTAGTCCCAGCTACTTGGAAGGCTGAGGTGGGAAGATTGCCTGAGCCCAGGAGTTTGAAGCTCAAGTGCACTATGATGGCACCACTGCACTCCAGCCTGCGTGACAAAGCAAGACCCTGTCAATTTCCAATTTTCTTTTTTGTCTTAACCTATCATAAAAAGCCCTACAAGTGATTCAAACTGTTGAACCTAAATAAATGCAATAAAGTTTTAGTAACGAAAAGATAAATCATCATGACCATACTAAAACACACGAAATCAACTTTAACCATACGCTAAATTCATTAAAATAGGCCAATAATTTTCATGACTGGAAACTTCTATATTTATCAAAAAATGATTTTATTTCAGTTCCTAGAGGAACCAGCACTTAAATGGAATTGCTTAATATTTAAATATGAGACAGCTCATCCTGAGTCTTGTCTCTAATATATTTGGTATTTGAAATCTAAAATAATAAAAACATGAAGAATGAAAACTTTGGACTTACCACCTCAGATTCTGAGCCTATTAAAACATAAAAAGGAAACATTTTCAGGTAACAGTGCATTTTTAAGCAAAGTTATTTATATGATTTCTATAGCACAAACATACTGATTAAGCAAGCAAATTCTCCGTACCTTTCAACTAAAGTGGTTTCATTTTGCATCCTGAATTCATTTTAGACTCCTTAGTAATTTCTTACTGATATACCACACAAGCAAATCCACCCAAATCTCCCTTTCAACATAAGAAGCTATGCAAAAACCAGTGTATCTTTGGAAGTCCACATCTAAGGAAACGTATACTATTTAAAAGAAATTATAAAGATAAAAACAAATTTGTTTAAACCAAAAAAATTTCAGATGTTTACTTTTTTAAATTGAAACAAATACCAAGGGAGACCCACATACCATTCTGAGCCTCTTGACACCTTTTAATCCAGACACTGAAATTAGCATCTGCACCTAGAAAGAAAAAATTGACTATAACATCACTCATCTGCACAACCTATAAAGCAACAAATACTTACTGAATACCTAGTACATCCCAGGCAGTGTTCCAGGCACTGGGGAGTCAGCAGCGAATAAAATCTGTCTTAACAGACCTTATCACCAACTCCACTATAGTTATAAATATACCAATAGTTTAACATTTAGTTGTTAATCATGAAACATTTTGATTTTTTAAAAATTTTAACTACAGTCAACCTTAATTTCACAGACACAAATTATCTACATTTCCCCCAATCCCGCTGCTCTTAGAGAAGCTTCACACACAGAACAAAATCAGATGTAAATCAGACTCCCAATACGCCATCAGTTAGGGTGGGGAGGAGGCTTGGTAACTGGGAGCTGAGCTGAGGTACAAAAGCCTTTCCCAGCCCCAGCTTGCTCTTCAATGCAGATACCTATTCAGTCCACTATTCTCTCAGTGGCTTTATCTGTCACCATGCCTTTCCTACCAACACCAAGCATCTTTAAATTCCGTGAAGTTTTGTCCTATCTCCAAGTTACATGGCAGTCCAGAGGCTATAGGTGATGTATTATATATTTATAGATAACAGTGTAAAGTTATGCATAAACAAATTATTCACTTCTGGAGACACAGAACAATGATTACATTTAAACAGTCCCAGTGCATAGTAAGATATGTTAAAAATATTAAAAGTACTCTAAATAAAAGCTTATTAATTCAAGTTAACTGCAGGCAAGATAAATTTGAAAATTTTAAATTAAAAATTTCTTAACAAAAATTTCTACTTTACTGATTTATAAAAGAAATCCAACTATACCAGTGTTAATAAAAAATTTAAATACACTCTCACACACACTGTATTCTAAAGAAGTATTATATCAAAATCTATTATATCAAAAAGATTTGAATAGCCTATTATTTTAAGTAATCAGTAACTAAAACCAAGCAATCTATCACACAAAGAGGGGAAAAGGCAACAATTCTTTACCCTGTCTGATAAAAATAGAAGCCTAAAAGTTTAACTTAACTTTTTCCCAGATTTTGGCCGGGCATGGTGGCTCATATCTGTAATCCCAGCATTTTGGGAGTCCAAGGCAGGTGGATCACTTGAGGTCAGGAGTTGGAGACCAGCCTGGCCAACACGATGAAACCCCGTCTCTACTAAAAATACAAAAATTAGCCAGGCATGGTGGTGCATGCCTGTAGTCCCAGCTGCTCAGGAGGTTGAGGCAGGAGAATCACCTGAACTCGAGAGACAGAGAATTGCACTATGGCCTGGACAACACAGTGAGACTCAGTCTCAAAAAAAGAAACAACAACAAAAAAAAAAACAAAAACCCCAAAAAGCAAGAACAAAAAAAGTTTCCTGGATTTAAAGACAAATTTATTTTTAAGTAAAATATCCTCAACAGCAATTTTACCAAACAGGTCTTCCTCTGAAGGCCACCTCTGAAATAACTAAAGAATAAATGTCAATGGCATGATATTAAGATATTACTCAAGAAAATAATTTAGGGGCCAGATGCAGTGGCTCGTGCCTGTAACCCCAGCACTTTCAGAGGCCGAGGCAGGCAGAACGCTTGAGTCCAGGAGTTCAAGACCAGCCTGGGCAACATGGCAAAACCCCATCTCTGCAAAAAATAAAATGCAAAAATTGGTCAGGTGTGGTGGCATGTGCCTGTAGCCCCAGTTACTCAGGAGGCTGAGGTGGGAGGATCACTTGAGCCCAAGAGGTGGAGGCTGCAGTGACCCAAGATTGCACCACTGCACTCCAGCCTGGGCGACAGAGCGAGACCTTCTCTCGCTAAAAAAAGAAAGAAAAATGAAAATGTAGAGAATGGTATGACTCATGTTTCTTCAGGATTTTCACATTAGGTACCAAGGCACTACATAACTTGACTCTAGAATTTGCTAAGAGTGCAGATGTCCTGTTTGCTGACTGAATAGCCCTACTATTCACATACCAAAACTAGGATAAGCAAGTTTGAGAATAAGCCTTATCACCCAGACCTCTCCTTTTTTAATTTGTAGCTTCCATTTGCATAATCAGTGCTAAAATCGTTTTTTCTGAATAGGTACACAACAGAAAGGCAAACATTCAAAACAGTACAGAGTAAGAATGTAACACAAAATACTAAGAGTGAAGTTTCTTAATTTCAGCACTACTAACATTTTGGACCAGATACTTCTTTGTTAGGCAGAACTGTCCTGGGCATTATAGAATATTTAGTAGCACCCCTGGTTTATACTCATTAGATGGCAGTAGCACATCCCCCATCCACCATTCATGATTAGCAAAAATCTCTTCAGACATTGCATAAAGTTTCCTGGGAAGCAAAATCGTTTCCAGTTAAGAACCACTTCTTTAGAGAACTGTGATAAAATTCTATCATAACATAAAGATAAAATGATAATAAAAGTAGCATTATGTAGTCTCCAATTTTCTGAGATTACTCACAACCTCTTAGTATTTTTCAGATTTAAAAATTCTTGGCTCTCGGCTGGGTGCAGTGGCTCATGCCTGTAATCCCAGCACTTTGGGAGGCCGAGGAGGGTGGATCACAAGGTCAGGAGATTGAGACCATCCTGGCTAACATGGTGAAACCCCATCTCTACTAAAAATACAAAAAAATTGGCCGGGCGTGGTGGTGGTCACCTGTAGTCCCAGCTACTCGGGGGGCTAAGGCAGGAGAATGGCATGAACCCGGGAGGCAGAGCTTGCAGTGAGTCGAGATCGCGCCACTGCACTCCAGCCTGGGCGACAGAGTGAGACTCCGTCTCAAAAAAAAAAAAAAAATATTCTTGGCTCTCACAATTTCTATATGTCTAGATATCCACACCACTATGACACTTTTCATATATTCCCCTCAAAAATATAACATTAAAACTCACAATACTCTCAAAACTGTGTTTCTTCTGTACCCTCTCACAATTTACCCAAACGTAAACTTCACTTCTCCATAAAAACTTTTAATGTTAAGATTTCACATCTTAGCAATCTGAATAACTTAAAATGAACAGACTTCTGACCAAGAAGGCAAATTAAACTTTCACTTCTCCATTAAAAAAAACAAAGCCAGACTAAACAGAGAGAGCATGTTAAGTGTTTCCATAGTTTTTTACTTCTAATGGTAGAGTTCAACTGTGATTTAAATGCCAAAAGGCTAATTTAATCAATTTTAAGTGATCTCATATCTGCAATCAATATGAAATATAATTAAGATGAGAAAAACAGGTACTGGGTTTCTACAATTAACTTGAAATTAACATTACCAAAATTCAGCTTTGGTATTTAAGACAGAAATAGATTATTAAAGTATAATTTTTAATACTTACTATCTAATTTCTGTCCTTCTGTAAAAGTTTCTAGGGCAGCAGCATAGTTTTTTTCATGGTATTCACATATTCTGCATGAATATATTTAAAACAAATTAAGACACATAAAAAATCTGGAAAATAGCCTTCTTTCTAAATAAAAAACTTAGTATTTTCTACTGTTGAAAGAAAAAATTTATTTTAAGTATATGTTAATAAACCTAGAGACTTTCTAATATACTGTTAAGATCTAGTACAATTCCTACTAAAATTCAATTTTAGAACTCACTTCAGAAGGAATCTGACTTTAATTGTACAGACTTTCTTACTCCAAAATATAATTATACAAAGGAATTCAAGAAGTTTCTTAAACAATAGTTATATTTATCAACAGAAACAAGATGGGATATAAAGTGTACAGATATAGAGCTTTCATAGCATTAAATGTAGCCTATTCAGCTTTGCTAAATAATTTAGGATGTTGTCCAGTCAATTAAATATAGTAAATTCCAAAAGACTAAAAAAACAAAAAAAGCAATGTGAAATCTATCAGTTTCATCTATACCTTGCAATTACTTCAATCATCACTATTTTAAAATTTACTAAGTACAGATCTCCTATCACATACTATGGTTAACAAAATAATAGAACTATAAGTTGTATTTAAAATTGAATCATATCTCTGCTATATAATATATAAATACAGAATTTTACAACTTATATAAAGCTTGCAATGAACTCATTCAACAAATTAAATACCTACTATCTATACCAAGCTCAACAAGAAGAGTAGCTACTGCATACCCTTTTCTCAGCATAGCAGTGGAATTATTTGGATTGAGTTCTAGAGACTTCTTTGCATCAGCAACAGCAACTGTGTAGAAAAAGACGGGTTTTTAGTCAGTTATTTATAGATCCTAGCAAATACACACAACATATGAATCAGTTTTAGATTTCTACGTTTTCAAGTTGGTAGAAATGCCAAATGGTTTTAAATTAGGAAAAGCTAATACAAGATAGAATTCAAATAAATATTACTCTTGTACCTTCCTTTTGGCTTAACATTTAGCTTCCTTCTTAAAGCTCTTCAATGAATAGAGCTGTGTCACAAAATTCACCTCCTTGTCTCATTAACATTGTCTATGTAATTTTACTCAAAGTATTCAGTTTTTCCCTATTCAGAAGGTACAAAATACAGAAATACATTACTTTTTAAATACACGTGGTCTTGTTATGTTGCCCAGGCTGGTCTTGAACTCCTGGGCTCAAATGATCCTCCTGCTTTGGCCTCCCAAAGTGTTGGGATTACAGGCGTGAGCCACCATGCCTGGCCACATTCTTTTTTATAAAAAAATTTAAACGAGCATTTCATTTTAATACTCTGTCAAACAGTAAATGTGATGCTATTTTTTATCAGCATACCCAATAACTATGAATGAAATCTGTATACATTCTCCACCCAATGAAGGCAAAAGCGACATCCATAAAATTTAAATGGGTGTTGCTCAACATGTCTGTCACATTTGAGCTACTTTACCTTGTATAAAAGACCAATTTAAAAATTCTCAAAGACAACTTTTAATTTGTCATGGGTAAAATGTATAAGTAACTTATTAAAAAGGGGCAATATACTTTATAAGAAATGTTACCACAGTAATTCCCAAGAAGAATGTGACAATAAGCTCTTTGACAATAATACTGTGCATCATCTGGTTTCTGTTCCAAAGCCTTAGTCAGCTCCTACAAAAACAAACATGTGGAGTGTCAGTAAAAGTTTGTAAGAACCCATCAAATTCTAATTAAAACATAATTTTTAATCAAGTAACTTATTGTCAGAAGCTATTTGGAGGAAAGATAACAGGGATATAATATTGGAGTTTTTCCTTATAAAAGGATCAATATCTCCCCCACTTCTCTTGCCCCTCCTCCCAAAAGTAGGCAATCTAATGTAGTATCTCTGTACCGTAAAGCTTTTAGTTCCTGGTCTATACAACTTAATAAATGATAATTATTATCAGCTCATATATTCTGAAGAGTTTAATTGTTACACATTGACCATTACAGATTTCCTCCTACTAATCTGAAGAAGATTCAAACACCATATAGAATTTGAGATTCCTAGAAAATGTGAAGCTGTGCAATAAAAAAAGACCAGAAGTTAAATCTAGCACTCAGGGAGGTTAAGACAACCAATACATACACAATCAAGTGTACCTGGCCCTCTCCTAGCCTCTATCAATAGCACACAACTCTAATAAAACCCAACTAAATATTCTGTTCAAAGCCCAGATACAATCTAATAGATGGCTATGTCAACTATCAAGAGTTAACATTAGAGATTGAAACTTTTTTCACTTGTGCAGTCACAACATATAGGTGTGGTAGCTGGAAAAATAATGATGTAAGAGATTACACAATTAGGGAGATCAAAGGGCAGGAACACTTTTATTTTCTGCCAACTGCCTACAAACTCTAGGGATTTGGTAGTTTTCTTAAATGGTAAAATTATTTCAAGAGCCACATGTATCACTGACTTTGCTTTAACCTAGTAGTGTGACTCTCAGAAAGCAACATATACAGATGCTCCTCAACTCACATGGGGTTACAGTCAATCAACAGAAAGTAAGGCTCAAACCAAGAGAGCAAAGAAGCTGTAAGATGCTACTTTAAGGGCCTCACTTTGTAGCTTGCAGGCTGTTATAAGGAATTTGGACCTTAGGTTTGACGGAAAGCCATGGAAAGTTCACTGTTAATAAGGGGAACATGGTCCAATTTACTTTTTTTTAAATGTCATTCTGGCTGCAGTATGGTAAATACATTATCAAATCAAGACTGGAAACGGAGACTTCTTAGGAAACTACTACATTAAGTCTAGGCTAGAAAAGGATGTTAGCAACAGAGGTGATGAAGAGAAATACAATTAAGTTGGAACATATTAGAAGCAAAGAGACTTGCTAATGGGTGAACATGTGGGATAAGAGAAACTGAAGATGACTCCAGGGTGTTGGGCTTGCCTAGATCTGTAGTGACATCCAGTAATCACTCAATGAAAAGTATTGATTTTTCTCCTTGCAGACTTTTTTTCAGCCTTTTCCCCGGTCTCTACCTTGACTGCATCTCCTTTGCCACAGAACACAAAAATATTTGCCTCTCTAGTCTTAATCTTCTCAGTCACTAATAACCCCTTATCAAATCCAACTGATTCCTATCTGACTCGATCTCTCTGTGGCCCTTGACAATAATAACCAGGGCTTTCGGCTTACCATTCTGTTGCCTCTTAAAAACTAATGTTCTCCTTGGGCTCAGTACTTAAGACTTCTTCCCCTCTACAAACATTCTTTGATTCCTTAACTACTGGGGGGCTTCTCATATGTGTTGATGCATGCTGATGACTCAAGTCTATCTTGAGCCTAGACAGTGGTCCTGAGCAACATCAGCCTATAGTTTTCTCTAGACTTTACCTGAAATGTCCCAGAAGCAACTCATATACAAATATTCACAATCTAAAACTACTTTCTCTCCTCAAACCTATTCCCCCATGCTGAATGCAATCTTCTAAGTGCTATCATCCTAAGTGCTATCTAAATGAATGGCACCAGTTCCTACAACATTCCCTCAGCCAGAAACTCAGGAGACATCCCTTATATTCTAATCGTCACTAAGTCCAGTGCATTTTACATAAAACAACTCCCCTCCATGCCCTCAATCACTGCCCTACATGCAGATATTCATCTTTGACCTGGTCTGCACCACCGTCTTCCTGCTATCCACTATCCCTTGTGCCTCCTCCAATTCACTACCTACTCTGCTTTTAAAGGAGGTTTTGTAATTCAGAAAATTTCATTTTCCTTCCTCCAAATTCTTGACAGATCTCCATAATCATATGATAAAACTGAAAACCCTGTGCTGGGATTTAATGCCTTTGATGGCCTGGCCTCACTGTCGCCTGGGCTGGAGTGCAATGGCGCCATCTCAGCTCACTGTAACCTCCACCTCCAGGGTTCAAGCGATTCTCCTGCCTCAGCCCCGCAGGTAGCTGATTACGGCTGCCCACCACCATACCCGGCTAATTTTTTGTATTTTTAATACAGACGGGGTTTCACCATGTTGGCCAGGCTGGTCTCGAATCCCTGACCTCGTGATCCGCCCGCCTCGGCCTCCCAGAGTGCTGGAACTATAGGCGTGAGCCACCGCACCCGGCTGCACTTCTAATGAATTGCCAGGTGATGCTGATAATGCTGGTCCAAGAGCCACACATTAAAAACCAAGGTACTAATGCTAGCCACATGACTATCCTAGGCAATTCTTCTCCTAGGTACATACAACCAAAAGAAATGCATGTGTTCACCAAAATACATGTACAAGAGTATTCACAGAAGCTTTAAGCTAGCTAATAACTAGCAATAACCCAGATGTCCACTGTTAGAATAAATTGCGCCGTACTTACGGCTACACAACATATATTTATACAATGGAATATTACACAGCAATGCAAAATAACTACTGCTTCACACGATATGAACGTATACTTATGTAATCATTAAAGCAAAAACAGAGTGCCTACATTCAATAAAGCATCTACTGTACGATTCTGTTTATGAGTCGAGAACAAACAAAACTAACTGATGGTGATGGAGGTCAAAGCAGGAATCAGCAAGACAGTAAGAATTACTGGCTGAGAAGGAGCATGAAGGAGCATTATGAATGGAGATACTCTTATCTTAATCTGGTGGTGTAAACATGTGAAAACTCATCAAACTATAGACTTAAAATCTGTTATTTACATATATCATATATGCCTTCATAAAAATTTGTAAAGTAAAATAAGATGGAAAGTGACAATAAAATTCGTTATGTTAATACTATTTAAAAGCAACTTTTATATAAACTGGATTTCCAAAGGAAGCACTAGGTCTAACACGACAATAACAAATGTCAATTAAAAGTAATAGCTGTCTAGCTAATACAAGAAATTATGGAGAAAAATTCTCAGTGCTTCCTGTAACATTACCCCCAAACTCATCCCAGAAGCTTTACTCCCAGTATCTAAAGGTCTATATATTTAGGTGTAAAAAACATACTTCGACCCTAAAAGGCCTTATAGGACCTGGCTCCTAGTTTCCTGTCCAACCTTCTCTCTTAATCAAATGAGCCCTCTAATAAAAAGGGCCTTTTTGTTGCTTCACATACAAGCCAACTTCATTCCTACCTCAGGATCTGCACTGGCTCTTGGTCCTGCCTGGAATATTCTTTCCCCAGAGCTTCCAAGTTAATTCCCTTGTTCCTTCAAATCTCCACTCAAAGATCACCTAACGGAGGCTCTACTACCATGCGGCACATTTCTTATAAAAGTCATAGCTAGAAAAGACGCTGTCTTGCCTCAAATTGTTAAACGTAACAGCAAAACAGGTTTCCTCTTTTCTGTGATTTAACGCAAAAACAAACAAAAACTCCTGGCTAAATTCTGTGACCCACAGCATCATTTATCCTTAGGTTCTCCTTTAATTCTTATTATTTAACTCTTGCTCTTTTACATTCCTTCACAGCTTTATGGTTTGTCTTCACTGCACACCTACAAAAAGTGATTTCTAGGTTAGCTGAGTATATAACCAAGACTTCAAACCACAGCAATCAGCGCCTTTGCACACAGCTACTCCAAAAAAAAATTTTAATGAATATACAAATGAGTGAATAATGAACTGTGATAAGACATCTGGAAAGTTTCAGGGACGTGAGGGAAAAGGTTTTTGCTCCAGTAGACTGACTTCATACCGACACTTTTACATAAGAATGGCAAGAATGATTGTCAAAAGAAAAAATTAACTTCATCGAGCCCAGAGTCCACTTCTCTAATCATAAATGTCATTAAAAAGAAAATCCTTTCAGCCAAACTACAAATGCCAACCATGCTCCCAAGAAATAGAGGAGGTTTTTCTCAGGAGCTGTAGGGAGTGGAAAGGGCAAGATAGGAGTCTGGGGTAACGCGGCTACCGCGTAACAGAAAGGAGACCGAGAATCTCAATACCAGGGCTAAGACGCAGCATCAACAGGAGCCTGGGTCCCTGTCCGGCGGTGCGGAGAGAAGGCGGGTCAGCGGAGACCCGAAGTGGCCCAGTTCCCCTAAGAAGAGTGGAGGAAGCAGAAATGGGCTCTCTCACCTCTAACGCCGCCTGGGGGTCCTCGTCGATTAGGGCATCCGAGAAGCTCTGGAAAAACCTGTCAGGAAAACAACGACTTCAGCAGGGCTCACTAGCCAACGAAAGGGGGATAAAATAAATAGCAAAGGGAAAGAAAAACACGCACCTCTGTGATGTTGCAGTTCCTGCTGCAGCCGCCGCCATCCCTCGTAGTCGCTGTTGCTGCCGCCGGAGCTGCTACTATCACGGTTACCACCTCCACCACCGCCCAAGGGGGAAACTTCTGGAGAAACACCAACCGAGCTTCCGTCCTAAATAGCCAACGAGCAGCCACGCAGCGTGCTGCTAGCGGGACGGGAGGCGACACGCCGGCGCGGGGCCGGCTGGGACAGTGGAGGACCGAGTCCTCCCACCCCCACCCCGGCCCAGGACCAGCGCTCCCAGTCCCCGCCCCTCGCAGCCATGGTTACGGAGGCCTGGGGCGTACACGTTCTCCCTCCCTTCCACCGCGTCCACGCCAGCGGGCACTCCCAAGAAGCTTTCAGTAGTAGTTTAGAAGCACTTTTGTAATGTACTGTCGTCCCTAAGGAACGTGTGGCGGTTTGGAGCGTTTGTATGTCTGTTAATAACGCAAGCTACTTCGAGCTCCCATTTTCCCTAGTTTTTATCATGGCTGCCACAGGTAGCCAAGCCCTTTCGCCTTCATTACGTCATCCGCGGCTGCGTGGTCTCTTCCGGGAGCAGAGGCCCGGATGACGCGTGTATTTCCCCCGCGATCTTTGGGCTGGGAATTCTAAACGGCTGGGACTTGCCGGAAGTCATTCTGCCCTAATAGCGGCAAAAAGCCTTCTGGTTCCTGGGGCAACGCGCCCGGCGACCGTACTGTTCACTTCCCCAGAACGCCACAGCCCAGGCTTTCTTCTTAGTGGGCTTCCCAGACCAAGAGGGGAAACTTTTCATCCGAAGGTACTGAGGGGAGGAGGGTGGCCTGAAGTTATCTCAGTGCCACTTTGTTTCCCACCCCAGTCGGTCACCCCTTCCTCAGCGCCCTTTAACCCTTGCAGATCGGGTGGAGAAAGCTGCCAGCACGTTCTAGGGATGGGGGCAGATTGAGGAGCGGGAGGGAGTAGTCTTTGTCTAACTTTATACCAGTACCAAACTGTGTTAATTTAATGTAGTTTTATAATAAATCTTTAAGTCCTGTAACTTATTCTCCCAATATTGTTTTGGCTTATTCTACGGCCTTTGTATTTCTAGGTGAATTTTGGAATTAGCTTGTTAAAAAAAAAGGGGGATTTTTACTGGGCTCGCGTTGAATCTATAGATCTGTTTCGGGAAAACTAGTATCTTAACAACAAGTCCTTCAATCCATGAATATCATTCTTCCCCCACCATTTATTTAAGTGGTCTTTAATTTCTCCTGGCAGTGTTTTGTAGATTGCACATATATCTATATTTTAATGCAGCTGTGCTTGGATAGATTGCAGTATAGAGATCATATATATCTTTCATTAGATTTATTCTTGAGTATTTAGTGTTTTGTATACAATGTTAAATGGCATTTTGACTTTTTTATATTCTACTCGTAAGAATAAACAATATTGATTTTAACATACTGACCTTATATTCAAGCATCTTGCTAAGTTCCCTTGTTATTTGTAATACTCTGTAGATTCTTTCGGAATTTCTGTGATCAAAATCTTGCAATCCACTAACAGAGATGGTTTAACTTCTCTGTAACCTTTATACCTTTTATTTTTATTTATTTTTGCCTTTTGTTGCTGGCTAGTGTTTCCACTGTTGAATAAAAATAGTGATAATGGACTTCCTTGTCTTGGTCATAACATCAGGAGGAAAGCATTGAATATCAACTACTTTTTCTGCCTTTATTGAAATGTTCATTTGTATTTTTTAATGTTACTGTGTATTACGTTGGTTAATTTTCAAATGTTATCTAAATGGCCAATTGTCCTTCTGGACCCCACTGACTCCAGTTGGGATGGCACTGTAAGAAGAGAGGCAGAGTCAGTGAAGGAGACAAGGTTTATTCAGGATTTACATACAAGGGTGGTCCAGTGGTGGTGGGCTGGCCTGGTGAACTGCTACCATTTGTAAAAAGCATATAGTCTATATAGCATTTTCACTTAGCACCCTCCTTCTAGCAACCTCCATTTAACCCAAAACAAAGGGCCTTGATCTCCTGTACAGCCTAAGATACGGGCCAGGGATGTGGATGTCCTTCATAGATAAGGAGTGAATCTCTGGGTTGGCTACTCCTGGATTCCTTAGTCCAGGACTCCAAACGTAAGTTCTTCTTAGACCATAGGGTTAGTCTCAGGTATGCTCCAGTTATGGCTCAGCCATATACTAATATGTGTATGCCAGCCTCTGCCATGCACCAATACACATATATGTATGGCCTCTGAAAGGGTGAATTCCAAGACTGACCTATGGGCCCAACATGAAAAGAAGTTCTATGTATTACGGACATTGAAATCAATGAGATACCAAAACTACCACCAGAATGGCTTAAATTAAAAGGACATCCAATACCAAGCATTGACAAGGATATGTAGCAACTGTATCTTTCATATATTGTTGGTGAGAGTTTAATCATTTTGGAAAACTGTGGTACCATATGTCTGTTCTTGCATTGCTATAAATACCTGAGACTAGGTAATTTATAAAGAAAAAATGTTTAATTCACTCATGGTTCTGCAGACTGTACAAGAAGCATAGCAGCTTCTACTTTTGCAGAGGCCTCAGGAAGCTTCCAATCACGGCAGAAGGCAAAGGTAGAGCAGCCATCTTACATGGCAGGAGCAAGTAGGGTGGGGGTAGGTGCTACACATTTTTAAACAACCAGATCTCACAAGAATTCACTGTTGCGAGGACAGTACCAAGGGAGGTGGTACTTAACCATTCATGAGAAACCCACCCCTATGGTCCAGTCACTTCCCACCAGGCCCCACCTCCGACACTGGGGATTACAATTTGACATGTGATTTGGGTGGGGACATATCCAAACTATATCAGACACTATCTACTAAAGCTAGTTATATACAGACCATAACCCAATAATTCTACCACTGGGCATATACCCAAGAGTATTTATTATTTATGATCATGTAGAAGAATATTCATTGCAGCATTACCCAAGCTAGCAAAAACGGGAAATAATCTAAATGTCCTTAAATAGGAGAAAAAAATATTACATAGCAATAAGAATGAACGACTACTACACACAACAATATGGATGAACCGTATATACATAAGTTGTGGTAAAAAAAAAAAAAAGCCAGACAGAGTACATTATGATTGATTCCACTTAGATACTTAGACGAGAGGTATCATAAGGGAACCTCCTGGTTGTCAGGGAGGGTGGGGAACAGACGCATGAAGAAATCTTCTCGGATGCGGGAAATGTTACATATCTTGATCTGGCTGGTAATCACAGCAGTGTATTCAAACATAAAATTTTATCAAGTTATGCACAAGATTTGTGCAGGCTGGGTGCAGTGGCTCACACCTGTAATCCCAACACTTTGGGAAGCCAAGGCAGAAAAATCACTTGAGCCCAGGAGTTCAAGACCAGCCTGGGCAAGATGGTGAGACCTCATCTCTACAAAAAATAAATAAAAACATTAGCCAAGCATGGTGGCGCGTGCCTCAGCTACTTGGGAGGCTGAGGCAGGAGGATCGCTTGAGCCCAGGAGATTGAGACTCTTATCGTGTTACTGCACTCCAGCATTCATAACAGTGTGAGTCTCAACAACAACAACAACAACAAATTGTTCACTTTGATTTTGCGGATTTGTTTGAGGAGAAATGATATCTTTCCCTTGTATTGCCTCTTCCAGTCCATGAACATAATTGCTTGTTTCATTCAGTTATTCGTATGTCTTTTAGTAAAGTTTTTATAATTTTCTCCGTAAATTCTTGGCATCAGTTTATTGAAATCTTGGGAGGAAGGAGAGAAAAATGCTTAAGAAGTTATTAATAAAATGTTTTCAGCCGGGCGCGGTGGCTCACGCCTGTAATCCCAGCGCTTTGGGAGGCCAAGGCGGGCAGATCACCTGAGGTCAGGAGTTCGAGACCAGCCTGGCCAACTTGGTGAAACCTTGTCTCTACTAAAAATACAAAAATTAGCCGGGCATGGTGGCAGGCGCCTTAATCCCAGCTACTTGGGAGGCAGAGGCAGGAGAATCATTTGAATCCGGGAAACGGAGGTTGCAGTGAGCCGAGATCGAGCCATTGCATGCAAGCCTGGAGGACAAGAGCTCGCGAGACTTATCGCAAAAAAAAAAAAAAAGTTAAAAAAAAAGTTTTCATGTGCAAATGACACAACTAAATATACCAATGTACTTAGCTTTGGTAATTTAAAGAAGGGGAGGAGTAACCATGCTGGATTAAGTGGGCATTTATTGAAGGATAATTGATCTTCAAACTGAAGAGTGAAAATAGTCACTTATACTGTGTTACCTAACATTTTCCTAGGAAAGGGATCCTTTTCATTTAAAAGAGAAAACCTTCCCAGTCTAACATTGAAGCCATCCTTAAGTGTATTACACTTGATAATTTCAAACTGAATCTAACAAAATCTCTTATTTGTGTCTTTTTCACAATAAAGCTTTCCCAAAGAGAAGTTTAAAAAAAAGAGAGAAAATTTTTAAAAGATTTGTACACTTTACCAAGTTTATACTTAAACAGAAAAAAGATTTAAAATAAAATCAGTAATAATCAAAATTTAAAATGCAAAAAGCCATGACATGTATAGTAACATCAAAATATTAAATACTGAAAAATAAATCTGACAAAAGATATGCAAGATGTGCACTGAAAACTAAAAAATACTGCAGCCAGGCACGGTGGCTCACGTCTGTAATCCTGGCACTTTGGGAGGCCAAGGCGGGTGGATCACCTGAGGTCAGGAGTTTGAGACCAGGCTGGCCAACATGGCGAAACCCCATCTCTACTAAAAACACAAAACAAATTAGCTGGACGTGGTGGCGGGTGCTTGTAATCCCAGCTACTTGGGAGGCTGAGGCAGGAGAATTGCTTGAACCTAGGAGGCGGTGGTTGCAGTTAGCCGAGATTGCGCCATTGCACTCCAGCCTGGGTAATAGAGCAAGACTCTGTCTCAAAAAAAAAAAAAAAAAAAAACCCCAACAACATTGCCGAGAGAAATTAAAGAAAACTAACAAATGGAGAGCTACTCCAAATTCATGAGTCAAGAAGACTCAATATTATTGAGGTCTCTGTTCTTCCAAGATTGACCTATAGACTCAACATGATCCCAATCAAAATCCCTAGTCAGGCATGGTGGCTCATGTCTAATCTCAGTTCTTGTTGGGGCTGAGGCAGGAGAATCGCTTAGAGGCAAGGAGTTGGAGACCAGCCTAGACAACAGAGATCCCATCTCTGAAATAAAGTACATTTAAAAATCCCAGAGCTGGCTGGGCGCGGTGGCTCATGCCTGTAATCCCAGCACTTTGGGAGGCCGAGGCAGGCGGATCACAAGGTCAAGAGATCGAGACCATCCTGGCTAACACAATCAAACCCCGTCTCTACTAAAAATACAAGAAAATTAGCCAGGCGTGGTGCCAGGCACCTGTAGTCCCTGCTACTCGGGAGGCTGAGCCAGGAGAATGGCGTGAACCCAGGAGGAGGAGCTTGTAGTGAGCCGAGACTGCACCAATGCACTCCAGCCTGGGCGACAGAGCAAGACTCCGTCTCAAAAAAAAAAAAAGAAAAAAAAAAAATCCCAGAGCTTTTCCCTTTTAGAAGTTGACAAACTGATTCTAAAATTCAAATGGGGGAAAAAATTCAAATGAAAATGCAAAGGACTTACGATAGCCAAATCAGCTTTGAAAAATAATGAAATTGGAGAGATAACATTACTTCATTTCAAGACTTGTCAACCTTGTGATATTGGCACAAAAATAGATTAATGGAACAGAGAATCCATAAATAGACCCATACCATATGTAGACAACTGATTTTTAACAAAGGTCCAAAGGTAATTCAATGGAGAAAAAACAGTTGAAAAGGAGAGACTTTAAAACAGATTGGATATACATGTGCCAAAAAGTGAGTTTCAGTGCATATCTTTGCACCATGTACAACAATTCATTCAAAATGGGTTATGGGGCTACAACTCCTACAAAACTTCTAGAGGAAAGAAAATCTTTGTGATCTTGGGTTAGACAAAGATTTCTTAGCACACCAAAAGCATGATCCATAAAAGAAGAAATTTGTAAATTAGACTTCATCAAAATTTAAAAGATTCTACACTATGAAAATATTTGCAATCACATCTCTGATGAAGAGCTTGCATCCAGAATATATGAAGATGTCTCAAAACTCAGAAACTGTAAGTCAATAGGGAAATAGAAATTAAAATCACAACCATATGCCACTACACACCCATTTAAATGGCTAAAATGAGAAAGACTGACCATGTTGGCAAGGATGTAGAGCAACTGGAAGACTCATACACCACTGGTAGGAATGTAAAAAGGCACAACCATAAAATGACTTAGACCACTGCTACACAATTAGCACCCAAGAGATATGAAATAACATGTTCATGCAATGTTTGTACAGAAATGTCTGTATCTATTTATAGCAGTTTTAATGGTTAACAGTTGAAAACTGGAAACAACCCAAATGTACATCAATAGGTGAATGGATAAACAGTAGTACAGCTGGCCGGGCGCGGTGACTCATGCCTGTGATCCCACACTTTGGGAGGCGGAGGCGGGTGGATCACCTGAGATCAGGAGTTTGAGACTAGCCTGGCCAACCCTGTCTCATCTAAAAATACAAAAAAATGTGGCACGCACCTATATTCCCAGCTACTCGGGAGGCTCAGGCAGGAGAACCATTTGAACGCAGGAGGTGGAGGTTGCAGTGAGCCAGGATCACACCACTGCACTCCAGCCTGAGCGACAGAGCGAGACTCCATCTCAAAACAAACAAAAAACAATGGCAGTATAGCCAGTATAGCCATACAATGGAATACTGCTCAGCATTAAAAGGAATGAAGTATTGCTACACACTATAACATGGATGAATCTCAAAATTATGCTAAGTGAAAGAAATCAGACAAAAATAGTACATTTTGTATGATTCCATTTATATAAAATCCTGAAAAATTTTAAAACTCATCTGTATGACAATCAGTGGTTTACTGGGCGGGGGTGGGGGCTGGAGAGCAGGGTCGAATTTCAAGAATAAAAGGGGCATAAGGAAACATATTGGGGTAATAGGTATGTTCACTATCTTGATTATGGTGATGATTTTATGAGTGTATACATATGTAACACTTCAAACTGTACTTAAATAATGTGCATGGTTTGCTTTATGTCAACTATAGCCCTATAAAGCTATTTTATTTTATTTTTTGAGATGGAGTCTTGCTCTGTTGCCCAGGCTGGAGTGCAATGGTGTGATCTCGGCTCACTGAAAGCTCTGCCTCCCAGGTTCACGCCATTCTTCTACCTCAGCCTCCCGAGTAGCTGGGACTATAGGTGCCCGCCACCATGCCCAGCCAATTTTTTGTATTTTTAGTAGAGACGGGGTTTCACCGTGTTAGCCAGGATGGTCTCGATCTCCTGACCTCATGATCTGCCCGCCTTGGCCTCCCAAAGTGCTGGGATTACAGGCATGAGCCACCGCGCCCGGCCTAAAGCTATTTTTTAAAACACATTTAGAGCTATAGATAAGAATTGATAGTCATCAGCAATATGGATGGTGGTAAGCAACACGAGAACATGAGCACAAGGAGGCCAGGCGCAGTAGCTCACACCTGTAATCCCATCACTTTGGGATGCCAAAGCAGGAGTATCCCTTGAGCCCAGGAGCTCGAGACCAGCCTGGGCAATATGGTAAAACACTTTCTCTACAAAATACATTAGCCAGATGTGGTGGTGCATGCCTATAGTCCACTGAGTATACTGAGGCTGAGGTGGGAGGATTGCTTGAGCCGAGGTTGAGGTTGCAGTGAGCTGTTACCATGCCACTGCACTCCAACCTGGGCAACACAGCGAGACCCTGTCTCAAAAAAAGAAAAAAAAAAGGCAAGGAGAATATGTAGTTTTCTCACTTAATAAATATTGAATCCCTACTATGTATAGGTATTATGCGAGGGACTGGGGATACTAAAATGACTGCAATCTTGGTGCTTAATAATCTAGTGTTGGAATCACGCATATCAACAGGCAGTTATTATAGTGTCATATATGTCTAAATGGGAGAGATTAAAGGGTTCTGTGAAAGCAGTCAGAAGATTTTGAAAGCTCAGAGTAAGTAATGTCTCAGCCAAAGCCTGAAGAACATATAGGAGGTAACCAGCATGAGATAAACTGTGCTGAGCAGAGTGGGCTTGAAATCAGAGCTAGCGGAGTGATTTGGGAAGTACAGCTTCAGGGATGTTTATTTGCAAAAGCCCCTTCAAACCCTCTATCTAATTTGTTAATATAATTTTGTACGTATTTTTCCTAAATAAATCCCCTCCCCACTCCCACAACCCCAACAAATTGTGTAAATTTTGGCCCCATAAAACCTGGATTTGTCCTTAAGTAGGTCTTTCTTTTGGGTTACTTAGAATTCAGCTCCTTCTTATGTCTGGGGAATTCCTTGAGTCTTCCCACTGAGCCAGTCTCCCTCTATAAAAGCTGAAAATGCCGAACAACTTAAGCTGAACTTGCACATACTTTAAAATTGGTAACTGGTTAGCAACAACAAATCAAGGAAGGACCTTAGTGTATCCTCTCCAGATGCAGTAGTACGTGTGTCAAGATCAAATTCCCAAAGCAGCAGATAGTGTTACAAAGCAGTGTGTCAGTGCTTGGCAACAGTGGTTACAGTCTCCTCACCCGACCAGTTATGTGGTATAGTTCCAGGATTTATTCCCAGCCATGTGGCTCAGACTGATGCTGATTCTCTAGTTCTTTTGGCCATTCTGCAAGCAGCACAATATTCTTCTAATACAATTTATCTTATGCTGAAAACCAGAATCCATCTCTGTTGCTTATGACTAAGAATCCAAACTAATAGACAATTTGGTATTTGGAAGTGGAGTGCTACAAAACAGACCTAGAATGGTGTGTAACTGGCCGGGTGGAAAAGGCAGGATGGAGGGCATTGAGACACAACTCTTTCGGGCTGGGAAACTAGTGACTCTGAGACAGGACACCAAGCTCACACCATCAAGAAATGTACCCTAAAGCTGAGCAGCCTTAGAAATAGTCTTCTTCCCAGTGCTCATATTAGATGTGGCTGTTGAAGACAAAACACCAGAGAGCCACAGCCACCAGATGAAAAAGCAGCCTACGTATTCCACCAGAGATCTTAGACATGAAGCTGGATAGAGTACTTGGATGAGATTCTGGCTGATTCTCTTTGGGAAATAAATACATTTTTCATATGGGCCTGAACATTTTTGAGTGTATGTACAGGAAGAAGGACAAGTATACATAACAGTAGGATACTTCATTCCTCCCTTCTTCCTTGCTGTGAAGCCCTAATTTTGTTTCTCCAGCACATGACTAAGTCATTCGTGGTAATCCCACATCCCACATTGTTAGGATCCCCAACCCCACATTGTTGGCCATATTGGCAAACAATATGGTTTAAGAAGGGATACATAACTAATCTAGCCAATTGGGCCATGCATGAGGTGTCTGCTCAGGGATTCTGGGAAAGGTCTCCTTATTGACAAACAGAAACACAGAATAAATTACTGCAGCTACCTTTAGCAATAGCCATCCTGGAAGACCAAACCAATATCCCAAGGAAAGTGAAAGCATAAGGATGGAGAAACCTAGTTCATCAGTGATACCAGTGAGCTCCTGAGTTAACCAACCCAGAAGCCTCCAAACTCCTGACTTTTTGTTTTGTATTATTTAATAATTTTGAGTTGGGTTTTTCTGTTTGCTTCTTGCAATTGAAAACATTCTTATTCTAATTGCTATTATGTCTGGGAGTGCAGAATTTGATCATAAGGCTGGTGAGATAAAGAAGAGGTGAGACCACATAGGGCCTCAACTCCATCTGAAAAGATTAAAAAGCTACTGAAGGCTTGACATAGACTGACATTCCTATTGCATTGGGGAGAACAGATTGGAAGCGGACAAGTTGAAAACAGAGAATAAGAACAGTGACCTTTAGACAAAACTTGGGAGAACTCCAATCTTTGAAAAAGTCTCCGGAGCAACCCAAAGGGAACATCAGGAAATTATTTTTTACATGGTAAAAAGGGGGAAATATTACAGAAGCAGGATAGGAGAGTTGGGCACTTCAGATTGGGCAAAACTGAAGGCAATAGAGAGTTTAGAGGAAAAGTGAGTTATGAAAGGTTATCAATTGATCAAGAGGTCCAGGAAGAGAAGGAAGGATGGGATTCAGCAATATGGAAATTGGTTACTCTTAGTGACCTTTGTAACAACAAATTCAGGGTAATAAGTCAAATGCAATACTACAGAGGGTTAAAGAATAAATGGAAAGTGAGGAAGGCAGCAAGTTTACAGGTTAAGGACAATGACAACAGCATCACAGGTCCTTCCTTAATAAACAATCTTGAGTCAATGATTTGGTGTGGAGAGGCCAAAGTACTGACAGCCATGTCCTATTCAGGAGTTGATGACTAGATTATGTTAGGGCTACAGAGAGTCAAGACGTAATACTGGGACAGATCATGCTGGTCCTTGTAAACCCTGTTCAGAAGTTTGCATATTCCTTGTAAGAAATGATGGTAACTTAAACTAAGGTAGAAACATGAAGGCAAATGACAAATTAAAGGCTTTTGAGGAGGTAAATTACCTGGGCTGCATGATTGATTGGACGTGGATATCAGATGTGACTGAGCTAAGGAAGTAAATGAGATTGTCAAAGGAGCATGTGCAGTGGGAAGAGAGCCAAGAATGGAATCTTAAGAAACACCAGGACATAAGGCAGAGCTCCCCAACTAACGTACTATGAATGGTTATGGGTATGCCCAAAATACTGATCCCTTTAGTCGAAATGGATGGTGAGAGCCACTGGCTGGTCACACACAGCAGTAAGCAACTTCACTGGTTAACCCCAGTGGGTCTCTGGAGGGCAAACATTATATTCTGTCAACTTTGTACTAAGAGTTCCATGACTATGTGAAGCCATCCTTGATACCTTACCCAATACATGTTGGTTGAATGAATAAATGTAGAGCAACATTGAGGGACAAACTTAAAATGACAGGTTGGGGCCAGATCAGTTATTCTTAAACTTCCAAGTGTACATTAAGATTACCTAGTGCTTTTCAAACTTGAATGTCTATGTTATTCTGATTCATTAGGTCTGGAGCAGGGCCTGGAGTTCTATTTTTCTAATATGTTTCCAGTGATGTAGATGCTAATTTGGGACCACTCTGAGTAGCAAGAAATAAACAATACTAGTTAAAAATACAAACTGTACAGCTTTCCCATGAGATACAAATTCAGTAGGTATGGGGTGTAACCAAAGAATTTGCATTTTAAGAAAAACATCAGCTGGGTGCGATGGCTCACACCTGTAATCCCACCACTTTGGGAGGCCAAGGAGGGGTGGATCCCTTGAGCCCAGGAGTTGGAGACCAGACAGGAAAACATGGTGAAAACCCCTTTCTACAAAAAATACACACATCTATTAGCCAGGCATGGTGCAGGCCTGTGGTCCCAGCAACTCGGGAGGCTGAAGTGAGAGGACTGCTTGAACCCTGGGAGGTGACAGTTGCAGTGAGCCGAGATTGTGCCATTGCACTCTAGACTGGGTAACAGAGCGAGACACTATCTCAAAAAAAAAAAAAACAAGAACAACATTAACTCTGAAATAGTGGGCCTAGGAACCCAGTTTGATGGAGAAATTTGAATGTTAAGCTAAGGATTTTGGACTTTATCCTACAGGTAGCAAGAAAGGCATGAGGGTTTCCATATACAAACATTATGTATTCCCAAGGGATATTTTTATTTTTTTATTTATTTTTTTTTTTTTTTTGAGACAGGGTCAACAAAAAGAGAAGAGAACACACAAAACGAGAGAAAAATACAGGAAGGCCACTGTATAACTGTTAACAATTTAGGAGCTGGCAAGCAAAGACACACTCAGAGCGCTTCTCTTTGCTTCCCTGCCCTCTGAACTGTTCAATAAATAGTGAAGAACACAAAGCTAACTGCAGTATTTGTTTCAGACCTGCTGCTGCTCTCCGATTTAAAAGCAATACAGGAACATTAAATTTGTCGCAGCTGAAATTGGTAAAGGCAGACCTCTACAGGTGCTTCTTCACTTACAATGGGTTTATTGGGAGGGGAAGATATCCTAATTCAAAATGTCTTTAATACAGCTAACCTACTGAGCATCAGAGCTTAGACTAGCCTACCTTAAACGTACTCAGAACACTTACATTAACCTACATTTGGGCAAAATCATCTAACACAAATTCTTTTTTATTATAAAGGGTTGAATAGTTCATGAAATTTATGAGAACAATGTCCTAAACATGAAAAACAGGATAGCTGTATGGAGACTCAAAGTTCGTTTTCTACTGAATGTGCATCGCCTTTGCAGCTATCATAAAGTCAAAAAATTCTAAGTCAAACCATCCTAAGCTCCAGACCGTCTGTATCTGAAGTGCTCCCTAAGAGGCACTATGCCAGATACCATGCCTAAGTATTTTCCAACTTTCTGTAGCACATTCAAAAGGAGCATCTTCATAAAGATGTTACTGACATCGTGGAAAATATTAGTCCTTCCTTTCCTTTGCAGCTGACAGGATTTTTAAAAGAAGCTCTAAACCACAAGCATATTCCAGCAGCTGTTTGTTCTTCCTAGTATGAGTTACTTCCTCCCTCTGCCACCGTCGCTTGTATTCTAGTTTGAGGAAATATTAAGCAGCACAGTAAATCAGTCTGTTTTCAGAAATTGCTTAGTCCTGGAATTAATATATTTTATAAAGCAGGTTAGCTTTAGCTCCTTAAGATTTGGTTACTTAGAATAAAATCTTCCCAATTTAATAGCCAATTTGCATACATGTATAAGTGCATGAACTTTAAAAGCACCTTTAGGATTAAGAGGGTTTTGTTATCTGTATTTACAGAATTTAAAGCTGATTACCTCAGCAAGTTTTAGAGCAATTTTAAGAATAGTAATAAGACAAGAATCTTAAGATAATACATTCTTTAGAACCAAGAATCTAAGGATAATACATTCTTTAGAACCAAATGTGTAAATGGTTAAATGAAGGATGTTTTAACAATATGGTCTCAACTGTGGAGGTATTATCATCTTTCAAAGCTACCTGCAAAAAAGGGACAATGTCCTCACTGGCTAGTAAAGATTAGAAAAATTTAAGGAATTCTCAGCAAATTTCTTATCTTTTAAAATAGCCATGGTCATCCCCTAAGAGGGTAAATGCACCTGTTATTAATAAGCAAGTAAGTGAGTTCATAAGCAATGCTAACCTCCAGGATTTTTAATTTCTTGGTAGGGATAACAGGGACATTAAAAGCAAGCTTATACTTTCCTATTAATAAGGAGTAGATTTATTTACAACCAATTTCTACTTCAAAACACTTCCAAGCATATAAGAAATACCATCCTTAAAAGAGGGATTCCTATTTGATTGTCTCAGTTTATTAGAATATGGATGGTCTTTTCATTCTAGATAACATGCCCTTTGTTTGCTGGTTTTTGTAGAAGAATTATCTTGGAATCTGATAATGCTGGGACTCTACTGATGGCTAGGCACTGCATATCTTCATTATGTGCCCATTTCCATTCATTCCTTGAAATATTATGAAACATTGTTACAAACAAAAGAATATAATGTGTAATTATAATATGGATAACATATAGTATAATATATACAACATAAAACAACATAAAAGCATGATGAAATGACCACCTGTGAACCTGCCGTCCAACTTGAGGAACAGAATGATAGTACTGTCGAAGCCCTGAGTGTCCCTACTCAATTACCCTGCCTTCCTGAAATACCGCGTTATGTTGATCATTTTCTTTATAGTTTTATCACCGTTAGAGCTAAGAAAGTATATTCAAAATTTGGTTTTTGAATTTTATAAAATTCTATTATATTGCATGCATTCTGCTGCAACTAACTGTCTTTAGGACACCGCGAAGATATCTACACAGTGTTTTGAAATTCATGTAAGTATCTACACTCTAAAAGTGAATATCTGGCAGAAATAATCTCAATCAATGAATTTTATAACCCCTGAAATTAACACTTACCTGCTTCATTGTTAATTGGGAACTCTCAGTTTCCCCTCTTTTGTCCACTGGATCAGCTCTTCAATCTCATTCTAAAGGGGTTGTTCATATTTTGTGGCTAACTGCTTACCACATTCCATATCCCAAAGTGAAGGTGATGTGTCTGTATAGTAAGACATTTTAAATAAGAACAAGTCAATGTAAATATCTTTTTAAAAAATGTTATAACCAATCCTGAATTGATCGTGTATTTTTAATACCTTGACACTCATAATTACAGTATATAATAAAAAGTTACTCACTGAGAGATAACGGCAACAAAAATTATATTAAAGACTATAACTAGGCCAGGCGCTGTGGCTCATGCCTGTAATCCCAGCACTTTGGGAAGCCAAGGTGGGGAGGTCAGGAGTTCAATACCAGCCTGACCAACATGGTGAAACTCCTTCTCTACTAAAAATACAAAAAATTAGCTGGGCACAGTGGTGTGTGCCTGTAATCCCAGCTACTTGGGAGGCTGAGGCAGGAGAATTGCTTGAACCCGGGAGGCGGAGGTTGCAGTAAGCCAAGACGGGGCCACTGCATTCCGACCTGGGTGACAGAGCCAGACTCTGTCTCAAAAAATAAATAAATAAATAAAGACTATAACTACAATAATGGCAAGCTTAACTTTGGTTTTACAACAATGCCAGTTAATCACTGCCCCTTCTACTGGAAAAATAAATAAATAAATTTGTATTTTGTTTAAAGGTATTTTTATGAATATGAATATTTTTTATACAATATGTGACTGATTTTTAAAATCTAGGCTGTTTATTTTAACTCTATCAAAATTAGTCACTAATGTACTACTGTTAACAACCAAAGAAGTTAGATCAACAGAATAACAATAAAACTGCTAATGAACACTTGAGTACTTCCTCTGTGCTTAAATGTTTTTTATGCATTAGTACATTTAATCCTTACAACCAACCCTGTGAGTTGGCTAATTACCACCATCATATTACATGTTTCAATAAATTTTTTACTTTTGAAATTTCAGATCATCTTTTGAAAATGAGCCATATTCCTACCAGTTACTGCTGCTGGGAACGTAAAATGGTACAAACATCTTGGAAAACAACTTGATGGCTTCTTAAAAAGTTAAAAATACATCTATTATTCATCATAGCTATTTCATTCCTGGATATTTACCCAAGAGATAATACATGTCCACACAAAGACTTGTACACAAAAGTTCATGGCAGCTTTCTTTGTAATAGCCAAATGTGGGTTGTAATTTGGGAAACAATTCAAATGTCCACTAACAGGTGAATAGGTAAAAAAATGTAATACATCAGCCGGGCACGGTGGCTCACAGCTGTAATCCCAGCACTTTGGGAGGCCGAGGCGGGCAGATCACAAGGTCAGGAGTTCAAGAACAGCCTGGCCAACATGATGAAACCCCGTCTTTGCTAAAAATACAAAAATTAGCTGGGCATGGTGGCATGTGCCTGTAATCCCAGCTACTCAAGAGACTGAGGCAGGAGAAATGCTTCAACCGGGACCTAGGAGGTGGAGGTTGCAGTGAGCCGAGATCGCGCCATTGCACTCCAGCCTGGGCTACAGAGTGAGACTCCGTCTCCAGAAAAAAAAAAAAAAAAAAGTAATACAGCCATACAACTGTATACTATTCAGTAATAAAAATGCATTACTAGTACATGTTACAGCATGGATGAATCTCAAATCATTAGCTGAGTGAGCCAGATGCAAAAGAGTACGTACTGTGTGATTTCATTTATGTACAATTCTAAGAGATGCAACTTAATCTATTTTAACAGAAAGCAGATCAGTGGTTGCCTGCATCGTGTGTGTGTGTGTGTGTGTGTGTGTGTGTGTGTGTGTGTGTTGCAAAAGGACATGAAAATGTTCAGATTTGTAAGTGGCAGTTTCATGGGTGTATCTATTTGTCAAAACTAGTCGAGTTATATATTCTAAATGTGTGCAGTTCCTTGCACACAAATTATACCTTAATAAAGTTGTAAAAAGAAAATGAATATCACTATCTATCCCTTGGCTACTTTTTTCCGTAATTTTTGGTCCTTAATTATTTTTTCAAACATTTTTTATCTTTCTGGGCTAGAGGTATACATTGCATATGATTTATCCTCCACCCTACCTGTTTACACACTTTTGTCAAGCCCCCTAAAGCATGTCAACAAATAGCTCATTTACTCTTCTACCTGGGTAAGCCTTATTTTATCTATTTGCTTTTTCTGAATTGGTTTCTGTGAGCCTTTATGTGCAGAGATGTGTCTAACCACATACTGACTGGCAGATATTAAGTATTTTGGCCTAGTTCATCTGATACTGGGTAACTATCACAATTGTTAGGCTTAACTAGCCACATTTACAGAGCAATCACACCAATAAAATAACTTAATTGTCTCAGTTATCTTTTATTTGGTGGACACTGACCGACCTATGTCTTTTCCATCATCATTAGGATCATATTTTTATACTTGCTAATAGTTGCAAACATTTATTAAATGTGTACTATGTTCCAGGCACTGTGCCTCACACTTTTCTCAGATGACCTCATTTAATCCTTCAGATGTACATACTAACCCTCATTTTATAGTTGGGGAAAGGTTAGTGAGGCAGAATCGGAATTTGAATACAGATCTACACAATACCAACACTCTTTCTGTTGAGCTATACTGCCTGTCGACTCTAGGATAACCAGTAGAGCCTATGACAATATCCTTTGTAGCAGAGGTAAGAACTTAGTGGGGAACAAGACGTAGGAATCATGGAACAGAATAACGCATTCAATCAGTCAATAAAAAAAATTACTGAATGCCAACTATATTTCCAGCATTATTTGGGATGGTAAGATAACAACAATGAAAAATTGCTAAATTTAAGTTTCCATATTTTGCTATTCTTGTACTTAACTGGAAACAAAAAACATTCTTTAGACTCATGCAAGTATAGCACAAACAGTACCTTCATTAGAGTAAATTATTACATAAATTTGTGTGCTACTTTCCTCACTACAGTATAATCATTTCATACTGTTTTATAAAATACATAAAATTTAAATGCCTCCTTGCCAACTAATTTCAGTTTTAGAAATAAGATTATTTTATTTTAAAAAGCAAGCGGGCTCCTTCCAGAATCCAAGTGTCTCTTTTGGCTGGACAACAGCAGCTGCCCTGACAAAAAATTCCTTTCTGATGCACACTTAACGGATACCATTTGAGCAGGGGAGAGGTGATTCATTGTCCCTATGCATTTTGCATTTCCTTTTTATCATACACAACAGAATGCAGTTTTTGTAATACAGGGCGTTGTTCTTTTAGCTTCACCTTCAGTTCTAACGAACAAACGTTAATTGAATTCACTACTTTCCTTTATAGATGTATATTTTATACTACAGTTTCTTCAAAAAAGACTTTAAGATTTAAGATAACTAGTTCCTATGATTTGTAAGCCACATGAGTAGATGTTACAGGGTATACAGACATGAATGAGATCTAGCCTCTAATATAGTTTATTAAATAGGGGGAAAATCAGAAGTTCATATAAGTAACTGGTAGAAAGATTAAATGAGCCATTGGAGGCTGGCCTAGGAACTTATCTATCACATACAACATTTTTTTTTTCCCCTTTGAGAGGGGGTCTCACTCTGTCGCTTAGGCTGGAGTGTTATGGCACAATTGTAGCTCATTGCAGCATTGAATTCTGGGCTCCAGTGATCCTCCCACCTCAACCTCCCAGGTTGCTAGGACTATAAGCATGCATCACCATGCCCAGATAATTTTTTTCTATCTTTTTACAGAAAGGATCTCACAATGTTGCCCAGGCTGGTCTTGAACTCCTAATCCCAAGCCATCCTGTCATCTCAGCCTCCTAAGTCCATATACAACATTATTTCTATCAAAATCCAAAAAACTAACTTCTATTCGTTAGAAATGCTCATCACTTACACTCTGGAGACCATTTGTACTGAGTTTCTTCATTTATTTTACTAGTAAACCAAATTTAATGCCAAGGAAGATGACACTCATTTCTCTTTTAGACTTAAAATGGTAAATTTCTTACCCAAAGAAAAGGGGAAGAATAGAGAACAAAGACCAACCACGTATTAAGAAAAAAACAGTACAAGTCTGTTATATTCCTTGAATGTTCTTCCCATCTCCTGAACAATCACTAAATCACTTCAATAAGTTATTTTACAAATGCTATCTCCTCTTCTAGATAGCAAGCTGCCTAAGGGACAGGAACCAGTATGTCTTTATATAATAGCATAGAGATACACTGCAAATGGTAGGTGATTAATAATGTTCTAACCCAAATTAGTGGCTAATCTGGACCTCTGGATTCATGTAATCGGTAGTACTTACCTCCCATTATCTCACAGAATGCAACATTTCAAGGGGGAAACTGAACCACAACTAGCAATGTCAACAACTGTAGTGTGGTATGTCCCCCACCAGGTTACTGTATATGTGTGTTGCTTGAACCCTGAAGGCTGGGCAGGGAGCCAAGGCCACAGTGCCTAGCTGAGGAGCAGGTGTCCCTGAGAACCCAAACATCCCAGGGCATACCTCAAAACATATCAAGGAAAACAGTCTCACTGTGCACACACATAGGCAAACAGCCAGCATATAAGCTTAAAAACAGCTTAGAGATAAGATGCAGGGTGACTCTAGAGCTGCCCAGAAATGTCTAGTAGGTAAGTCCTAGTAAACTCATCTATTCATCAAGCTGGACTTGCCCAAATTATTCTTTGGTCTCTCAATGCCTTCCCAATTTGGGGGGACGTTATAGTCCTGAGTTTTCCTTCTAACAACCGCCACATTCATCATTCGGATCCAGGCCAATGACAGGAGGGAATATTAAAATATCCAACTATTACACCATCGGAACACTAAGGACATCTTGAAAAGATGGAATATTTTTCCACCTGAGAAATAGTTATTCTTAACAAACCTGTTCACGTGCTTCTTTAGTAACTGCCATAATGTGAAATCTATTACATCTCTTCCCCCTGAATATATTTTTCCTAAAAAAAAAAAAGAACATTTTAATGAATATAAACTGTCAACAAAATTATGAGAAAAAAATTTAAGCGAAATATTCTATGTAAAAATTCAAAATAATTCCACTGATGTACATCAAACATCTTAGCTAAATTGCCACATTTTTAGGACAGATAGACTAAAAACAGAAATGTGCACTTGAAGTTTTGCTTCATAATACAACAAATCAGTTACAGCAACTTAATTTCCAAAACATCTAATTGAAAAGATTAGCTCAATTAGCATTAATTTTTATTTGTTCCCTTTTATATTGTTTTAAAAACTCCATGTTGTGAAAAATTATAAAACTATGCTAAAAAGAAGCGTTAAAAAGAGTCAACATTTGTTTTTAAGGGCAGGAAACACTGCAATGTTTAATTACAAATTATAATTACAAAAGATTGTGTAGGTAAATCACATTCCCTTTCATAAAGCAATCTTTCTGTAAAATAATTAACTTTCTTTACATGACTTTTTAACTATTGAAATTAATATCAGAGTTAACAGGTAACATTTTCTTGCAAACTTGATAATCAACTGCTTTATGCATCAATTTACATATTTACTTGAATAAACTTACTGGCAGATTAAAATCCAGTTTATAAACTGGAGGGCTAATTTTAAAAATAATTTTAAATTCTCTTTTTATGGACTAAACTACTTTTCTCTACTAAATAGAACTAACCGGAAAAAATGGAAATATCATATGAACATTAAGGAATGTGATTTCAAGTCATACAAGTTTTCCTCTAGCAGGTTCCCAAGTTATTTGTAAACAAAGGCTTTTCTGCTCCAGAACTTTCCTCAGTGCCTTGCATTCTTCTCCCTCAACCGAACGTCCGGTGAACAGGATGGTGGATTAAAGCAAGTCACGGCAGAGAGGAAATGCCTTGGTAAAGCACTGAACTTCAAAAGAGGAATGCACAACAAAGAAAGGGAATGGACATTTGCTGAGCACCTACTATGTACCAGAGAGTTTATACGTGTTGCTTTTCTATTCCTCAAGAAAGCCATTTAAGCTAGATTTCACTTTCAGCATTTTATAGCTGGGGAAACAGGCTGATGGAGGCTATAAAAGGTGCCCCGGTCACAGAATTAGTCAGTGGCAGTGCCAACATTCTGAGGCAGGCCAGTGTGAACTGTCAATTTCCAAAAGAAGCAATAAGACCAGGCCTGGGTTGTCTGGGGTTGATACCCCAGACCCTGCCCGAGTCATAGCAGGGTGAACAACTTGGCATCTCACCATTGCTTCCCCTTACTCCCCTTTAGCTGGCTTTTTAACACACTGAAGGCACAGGAACCCCTTTCCTACTTGTTTAGCTTCTCCTTTGCCACCTAATTTTTAAAATATTAAATATCAAATCTAATATTAAAAATCAAATATGCCATCCCGATGTAGCTGCACAGTATTATATGCAAGCTGAATGATTCAGTTAAATTTTCTCAAGTATTAACTGACTCAGTTAAATATTCTTAAGTAAAACTCCAAGAACACTTTTACTTTATTCAATAATATGTAACAGATACTAAATCACTTTAAATTAGTAATTCAAATAATATTCCAAAGTCACCATAAACTCTTGAACTTCCTGTGTTAACTGCTAACCACCTTTTACAACTTTCCTGTATAAATCAGTAATTTAACACCCAGAAGGAGTTAACTCAAGTGCCTGATTTTACTTAAAACAAATTCACGGAATACACAATGTATTGAAAACACTCCAATTGTGAGCATACCCTGCTATAAAGACAGGTTAGGCCGGGCGTGGTGGCTCACGCCTGTAATCCCAGCATTTCGGGAGGCCGAGATGGGCAGATCACTTGAGGTCAGGAGTTACCAGCCTGGCCAACATGGTGAAACCCCATCTCTACTAAAAATACAAAAATGAGTTGGGCATGGTGGTGCACACCTGTAATCCCAGCTACTGGGGAGGCTGTCAGGAGAATCGCTAGAACCCAGGAGGCAGAGGTTGCAGTGGGCCAAGATGGTGCCACTGCACTCCAGCCTGGGCGACAGAGTGAGACTCCATCTCAAAAAAATAAACAAATAAATAAATAAAAGACAAGTTAATTTTTGTCAGACCATGCCAAATATCTGGCTCCTCCTTCGCAACTACCACTTTCAGGGTTTAAAGGAGAAAGAGAATAGAAACTTTATGTAAATACAGAACAACTTTAGATTCTAAAATAACTATGTAAGACATGGCTCACCATCTTTAAGAACTTCAAATCAGTAATTTCAAATGGCCACAAATAATCTACCATTTTAAGCTATAGGGTGCAGTGGCACGATCTTGGCTCACTGCAACCTCCACCTCCCGGATTCAAGCAATTCTTCTGCCTCAGCCTCCTGAGTAGCTGGGATTGCAGGAGCTCACCACCACGTCCAGCTAATTTTTGTATTTTTAGTAGAGGCGAGGTTTCACCATGTTAGCCAGGCTGGTCTTGAACTCCCGACCTTGTGATCCACCTGCCTCGGCCCTCTAAATTGCTGGGATTACAGGCGTGAGCCACGATGCCCAGTCTACGCCTTTCTTTCTTTTCGTTGATGGTGGGTCATTTCTCTAAGGTGTAACAAAAGATAAGCATGTATAGAGAGATAAAGGGTAAATGAATACACAGTATTAGGCATTTATATTTAAAATGAAAAATAATGTTTCTCACAAAACACTCACTTGTTCAGAGTTCAGTCAGCTCTATTTATTCTAAATCAAAGGAACCCTATTCATCATGGGTAGATATGAAGCATGGCCCATTTTGATTTAAGGTATAGAAAAATGCAGGACTGGCAAACTCCAGCACATGGTTCCCTCTCTAGGAAGTGGTATACAGAAAGTAAGAACACAGATGTAAATGCATTCATAATGCTCACATATCCAACAGCAATAATACACACCCACAATAAGGTAAATCTACAGTCAAGGTAAAACCAAACTACACAAACAAAACCCAGCAGACTACAAAGCCTGATACCTGTTTCTAAGATCAGCGGTCTTCTCCTGGCCAGGATAATTGTCATAGCCTTGGTCAAACTGAATCTGATGCTCTGGCCTTATATTAACTCTAGCTGTAGCACATCTGGCAATTTTCGTATCTGATATTTTGTTATTGAAACTGAAATAATAAAAAGGTCAAGTGCATTAGAAATCTTAGCTACAGCCAGGCACGGTGGCTCATGCCTGTAATCCCAGCACTTTGGGAGGCCAAGGTGGGTGGATGACCTGAGGTCAGGAGTTCGAGACCAGCCAGGCCAACATGGAGAACCCCCCCTGCCACTACTGAAAGTACAAAATTAGCTGGGCACAGTGGCAGTCGCCAGTAATCCCAGCTACTTGGGAGGCTGAGGCAGAAGAATCGTTGGAACCCAGGAGGTGGAGGTTGCAATAAGCCGAAATCGCATCATTGCAGTCCAGCCAGGGAGACGAGTGAAACTTTGTCTCCAAAAAAATAAAAAAATAAAAAAAAGAAACCTTAGTTACAGAACAGTAATAAACTTTCTGAAACAGGACAGTATAACATTTAATTCTTATTTCATTTTTATCCACTAATTATACAGCATACAAAGTTATGTTTAAATTAAATTTTAAAAAGTCATCTATTAACAGTCACATAACACAGAACATTACAATTTTTGTTTACTTCCATCTTTTAAAGATGTTCTTCAGAAATATTCATTTCAAACATAAAAGTGTCACATGAAAAATTATTCCAAGAAAATGAACAGAAAGTACAATCAGTATCTGTATGCCTATCACCTATATTCAATAACTAAATTAAAACCAAGATAGATATATTTATTTATAGCCCTTGTATTTGTTCAAACACAAACAAAATGAGTCACTGAACTGACAGTCCAGATATTTATGGTTTTCTTTTTTTTAAATATAGTTTCTTTCAGAGACAGGGTCTCACTCTGTCGCCCAGGCTGGAGGGCAGTGGTGTCTATCTTAACCCAATGCGGCCTCAAACTCTGGACTTAAGCCATCCTCCAGCCTTAGCCCCCAAAGTAGCTAGAACTGCCGGCACACGCCACCATGCCCAGCTAATTTTTTTATGGTTTATAAAGATGGGGTCTTGTTTTGCTGCTCAGACTGGTCTCAAATTCCTGGCCTCAAGTGATCCTCTCACCTCAGCCTCATAAAGTGCTGGGATTACGGGCATGAGCCACCACACGTGGCCATTTCTTTTAACTTCCCGAAATACATCTGGTACACACGCTCACTGGGAATAACAGATTTAGATCACTCTCCAAAATGAAGCAGTGTTACCACTACAATGTAGGCAGCAAGGAGTCTAACGTAGCATAAAATAATGAGAGATGAAGAGAGTAAGTGGAAAGATATCAGCTTAAACATAAGAATAGGAGGAAAAAGAGAAGGAAACAGACCTGAAGATTGCTATACCGTGCATAAAACCAGCAAGCTATTTAACTGAAAAAAAAATTACTTTTCTCAGAAAAGCTATCTTATTCTGTTATTTTTAATAACATTACTGAATTTATCATTTCTTGTTTCATGGACAAGAAACTGTAACTTCCTAAAAGGAAAGTAACTATTCAATTGGTCTCTTAAAACTATAATCTTACTTAAGACATAAGTTTTTTAAAAACTTGAATTGCTAAAATTCTACTTATATGGTATATTTTATATGTAAATTCCACTTACGTGGTCTATATTATGTATATTACTTACTAGCCACATGAAAATGGCCTATTTTGAGATATAAACATTACTAACCTAATGGTTTGATTCACTTACCTAATTAGGTCTCTCTCCATCTCTCTGTGCCCCTGACTCTTCCTCATGCTATGGAGCTGCCTGAGCAGCTCTGGCTTGCCTGCTTGTCAAAACAGAGCAGCAGATGCAGCTGCCACCAACTCAGGACTCAGGGACTCATTTCTGAAAAAGAAAATGAAAACCAAATGAGAAAGAAAAAAGAGATTGCTTGTTATGCCAGTAGTTTAGTGAAAAGCAAAATGATTTTGGGGGGAAAATTTTCTGTTGATCAAAAAAGTATCATTCAATTCAATATCTGACAAAAGCAGGAATTCTCAACTATTAGGTACCAGTTTTATATAAACTTTGAAATGATAATTCAGAACAATATATTAAGGTGGAGGGATGAGGGATCAGCCTCAAAAATTATAAATTAGTGGAATTTTCAATTAGATGCTATTGTATTTCAAAAACAATATATATTGCAAGCAAATATTAAGGCAGCTTAACCTGTTCACAGAAGCTTTACTCATAATAGCCCCAAACTGGAACCAACCTAAGGTCTGTTGTTAGAATGAAAAAACAAATTGTGAGATATCCAAACAATGGAAGAGTACTCAGCTCATGCCAACATGACTGACTCTCACAGACATTCGATCAAGTGAAAGAAGTTGGACACAGAATATATTCTGTATGATTCCATTGCTGTCAAGTGCCAGAACAGGCAAAACTAATCTGAGGTGAAAAAACAAAACAGCAATTGCCTCAGGACAGAAGGCTACTGACTGGGAAGGTGAAAATGGGAAACACAGTGTCTTGGTTAAGTGTGTGGGTCACATGGGCTTATCCATTTGTCAAAATCCTCCAGCTAAGATTTGTACACTTTAATGTATGTAAATTTTACCTGAAAAAAAAAAAAGCCATCAATCATTATCAAGTGGGAGATGAAAACTGGGTGAAGGTATATATAATACAAGAATAGCAAAATGTTGATCATTGTTGACGCTGGGTGACAGTATAAAGGGGTTCACTGTACCATTTTGCATACTTTGCGTATATTTTAAATTTTTCATAAGAAAAAGCTTTTAAAAGCTTCCTAAATTAGAGCAAGTTAATACAAAAACATCCTATTATAAAAAGAAAGTAAACTATATACAACATTGTTTCCTTTTTTTTTTTTTTTTTTTTAAGAGATGGGATCTCAGTATGTCGTGAAGTCTGGCCTCGAAGTCCTGGATTCAAGCAATCCTCCCACATCACCTTCCTGAGTAGCTTGGACTACAGGCATCTGTCACCATACCTGGCTATTTGCAACATTTTTAAACTCACTGAGAACTGCCATCTCAATAAGTGGGACCCAAATTAATATTTTATTATGCCTGGCTTTCTATATTATGATCTATTACCTAATATTCAAATTAAAGCTCCCAAATTCCTAAAGTTCTTGGAGAAAGATTTTAAGGACTTAACTGAGACATATATGGAAAATCTAAAATCTGATAGGAATGGAAGAAAAGTAGAAGAATGAAAAAAGGGGTTCAGCATGGTGGCTCATGCCTGTAATTCCAGCACCCTGGGAAGCCAAGGAGGGAGGATCGCTTGAGCCCAAGAGTTCGAGACCAGCCTGGGCAAGATGGCAAAACCCCATCTCCACAAAAAGAAAAAAAAAAAATTAGCCAGGAGTGGTGGCACACGCTTACAGTCCCAGCTACTTGAGAGGTTGAGTGGAAGGATCACTTGAGCCTGGGAGGTTGAGGCTGCAGTGAGTGATGATTGTTCCACCACACTCCAGCATGGGCCACAGAGCAACACCCTGTCTCAAAAAAAGAAAAAGAAAAAAGGAAATATAACAGTTAAAACGAAACGTACTTTCAGAACTGTTATCCGTGAATAAAGCTTTAAACTTATTCCACGTCATTGTTATTTCTTTCATAAACCACTTGTAAACTTCATTTTCAAATTTTAATATATGTATTTGATCAGAGTAGGCACAGAACATAGGTGAATATTCATTTTTCAGAATGATGCATTTCATAACAATGGTTTCCTTCATAGTTATAGTCTCTGGCTTTATAATTTATAAAGTTCTAATTAATAAAAATTGTAGGGAGCCTGTGTCATTGAACAAGATAATTTTTACATACAAGGATCTTTCTTCATAGATTTTAACAACGTAATGAGAACTTGCTAAAGTATCTTTTAGGGCCGCGTGGTGGCTCATGGCAGTAATCCCAGCACTTTAGGAGGCCGAGGCAGGTGGATCACCTGAGGTCAGGAGTTCAAGGCCAGCCTGGTCAACATGGTGAAACCCCATCTCTACTAAAAACACAAAAAATTACCCAGGCATTGTGGAGTGCACCTGTAATCCCCACTACTCGGGAGGCTGAGGAAGGAGAATCGCTTGAACCTAGAAGGCGGAGGTTGCAGTAAGCTGAGATCACACCACTACACTCCAGCCTGGGCAAAAAACAGCAAGACTCCATCTCAAAAAAAAAAAAAAAGTATCTTTTAACAATCTATTCAATCCTGTAATTAAAACTATTTCATGAATACATACTTTTCCCCTTCATAACTTTTGTCTTTTTTTTTTTTTGAGATAGGGTCTCACTCTGTTGCCCATGCTGGAGTGCACTGGCACAATCTCGGCTCACTGCAATGTCCACCTCCCGGGTTCAAGGGATTCTCCCACCTCAGCCTCCCGAGTAACTGTGATTACAGTCCCATGCCACCACACCCGGCTAATTTTTGTATTTTTGTGATAGACACAGGGTTTCACCATGTCGATCAGGTGGGTCTCAGCTCCTAACCTCAAGTGATCTGCCCACCTTGGCCTCCCAAAGTGCTGGGATTACAGGCGTGAGCCACTGCTCCAGCCCCCTCGCAAATACTTTTAAATCATCTCTAGATTACTTGTAATACCTAATATAACAAATGCTACATAAGTAGTTGTTATACTGTATTTTTTAATTGGTATTTTTTTCTATGTGTTTCTTAAAAAACGTTATCAGAAGTTATCTGTGGATGCAGAACCTACGCATACAGAGGGCCAACTGTATATTACTCCATTCCTATCAATGACATTATCCTTGTTAAGATGGTGTCTCAGAAGTGGTTGTGGTAAAAACAAATATCCTAGGAAAATCAATGTGGAAGAGGGTAAACATGGTAATGTCCAATCTTATTACAAGGCTAGGTCATTAAAAAGAAAATACAACTGGCCGGGCGCAGTGACATGCCTGTAATCCCAGCACTTTGGGAGGCCGAGGAGGGTGGATCACAAAGTCAGGAGTTCAAGACCAGCCTGGCCAACATGGTGAAACCCCATCTCTACTAAAAATACAAAAATTAGCCAGGCATGGTGGCAGGTACCTGTAATGTCAGCTACTTGGGAGGCTGAGGTAGAGAATTGCTTGAACCCAGGAGGTGGAGATAGCAGTGAGCCAAGATCACGCCACTGCACTCCAGCCTGGGCGACAGAGCGAGACTCCATCTCAAAAACAAAACAAAACAAAATACAACTTCCTCTTGGCTCACTTTCTCTTGAGACACCCACCCTGGAACCCAGCCACCATGCAGTGAGAAAGCCCAGGTCACAAAGAAAGCCACATGTAGGTGTTTCTGCTAACACCCTCAGCTAAGGTCTCAGCTGACAGCCAGCATCAACTGCCAGAACTATGAGTGAGCAAACTTCAGACGATTCCAGCCTCAGACTTCTAAGTCTTCCAAATGAGGACCCAGACATCATAGAGCACAGACTGGCCTTCCCCACTGTGTTCCAGCCAAATTGCTAACCCACAGAATCTGTGAGCATAATGAATGAATGTTTTATGCCACTAAGTTTGAGAGGTAGTGTAACCATGGTAACCATATCAATGGGGATTTAATATATAATACAAAGAAAGAAAAGCAGGCTATGCATGAAGCTATGAAGACAGTGCCTCATGAAGCAAAGATCATGACTCATCTAATCCCATGCATCCTGGAAGTCCTTGAAAAGCAGAGAGGGGAGGCAAAAATCATTAAAAGACACCTTTTAAAAACTCAAAACAGATGCACCTCATTCACCAGTCTTTTGATGTAGGACCAAAACCTCTTTTTTAAACACAGGACCACTGACAAAAGGTTCTAAGACATATATTTTATATACATCACACCCATCCTGCAACATTTTCAATTTTGGTTTAAGTGGAAAAGTGGACCAAGATTGTGAGACAGCTTACAAAGTAATCTAAGGGTATGATGCTCCTGCGCATGTATATTTGTCTCACTCATGCCTAATTGGAAAGAAATTGTTTACGTGACCTTTACTGACCCTTTCCAAAGCATTCAACTCACTTTACCATTTCTGTAACAGTTAATTAAATTACAATAAAGGGCATGAGGGGTCATAAACAGGTCTGGTAGACTTAAAAATGCCATTCTTGATAAGTATTTATATGTTTGTGTTATTTACTTCCACATACTTACATGTAACTATTTTGTTTCTAAAGAGTAGGATGAGGAGGAAGTACCTATTATGGGTACTGATTGTCTGAATTAGCTTACTCTACCACCCAATTATACTTTCCAGAGGTATTTTTGATACCATGTAGAAACCAAGAAGTTCCATTAAAATGTTAAATCATTCTGGAAAACAGAAGCCTATATTATCTGTTTGTTCTGATAAGGGATGTCAGTGATGGGTATCCTAAAGCCACACACCTTACTACTTGAATTAATGACATCACTGAAATACATCATTATGTATCATTAAAAAAAAAATACTGCCGTTTAACCTACAACACAATGCCAACATATCACTGATTGCACTTAGAATTAAATACTCTTTTGACAAGCACAAGTAATTACAATGCTCTGAGGAAGCCAAGAAAGCTGAAAGCACGGATAGTTATTGGTCACAGGAAGTCATATAGAGCAGTTGTAATCAACATGCTAAACTTTATTCCAGAAAACATTTTTTAAATGGAAAATTTCAAATAAGCGAGTCCCTTACAGACATGAAGCTACCTTCAAATCAAGATGTAAATGATATTGTTAATTAACAGCTTAAAGAGGCAGTTAAGTGGCAGTTAATAACACCGATAAATATGTAAGAGTGTAGAATTATCAATGAGATCACTTCTCTTTTCCTTTCACTGGATTGTGTACAGATATCCTCTTGTTATTTAAATATAATACAATTACAGCATTTCTCAAGTAATTATTAGAGTCCCTGTGTTTACAAGCTGATATTTTTTTCTTCATTAATTCAATATCTCCCAAGTACTTGTATTAAAAATATTTTTTGCAAAAAGAAAAAGCTTACTGGAATTTCAAAAATTACTTTCAAACAACATTCAAATTACAATTAAATTTACCTCTTCTCTGGAGCATGTCCTAAAGCTCTTTGAGGCCCGCCAGTTGTAGCTTTTAAGTGGACTTCTGTTGGGTGGCTTTGTTGTTTGTACATTTACAATTCAACTTTCGTGCTCAATTCAACTTTCGTGCCCTTAATAATGTCTAACAAGTCTTTTTCCCTGTTTTCCTTTACACTGTCTTGGTTCTCAAGTCTCCTTGGCAGTCTCAACAGTTCACACTGCTCAACTTTCTTGCTACAGATCGCGCCGTTAGTGCCAAAATATCTTTGGATATTATTTTTTGTCCTGGAAAGACACATTAAAGAAAAAAAAGAAAAATACAATGCAGGCTAATAAAGCAAAAAACCATGTATCTAAATTTTTTTTCAATTCAAGCCCTTTCCATTCACTTTTTATAATTATTAACAACCATAGCAGCAGCAACTTACCATGTATTAGTACATACTATATGCCTCAACCTCGTGTAATATGTTTTATGCACGTTTCTCATACCCACATTAACTCTCTAAGGTCTCCATTTTGCAGATAAGGAAACTGAAAATCAGAGAAGTAACTTACCTAAGGTCATGCACCTCACAGCTCACTAAGGCCAAAGACACACTGGGGTGCCACAAATAAGTGGAGGTATGCTGAGATATTGATCACCTGCTCCTTGGGGTGGCCAGGGGAGGCCTGGGGGTGCTGGTGCTCCCAAATCTGTTCCTTCCCACCATGTAACCCAGAGTACAGTAGAAAAACTCTGACATGGTTAATAAATGACAATTTATTATTCTCAAATCCAGATCTGACTGACTGCAAGTCCTTGATCTTAACATAACACCTCTTTAAAAAGTTATAATTAAACAATACAAAAATAAATTTCTATCAAAAATATTACTTTAAAAAAAACTGAGTGGGTCTTATTTTAATCTGATCAACATTCTCATCAAGCTACATGCCACTTAACCCATAACCACTTGTAAGCTAAGCTAAAATGGAACAGAAAAGAGAATAATCGATGGCTATAAATGTCATTTTTGCTTTCCTCATTAGATACATTTATGAAAGAGAACACCACAAATGATTACATCTATATTAGACTCATGCAAAAGATGTCCTAATTCTAAGTAACTCAAATATCCAGTTTTATTCTGTGGGGTTAAAAACCTCTTTTGGCACTTGATTACTGAAGAACTTTAAAAACTCTGAATGTGTTAGTTTCAGTAAGAGGGTATATATTTAAAAATCATTCATTAAATATAGTGAATATCTACTCTGTGCTGGGCACTATACTAGGTACTGACAATATATTAGTAAATAAGAATTTCATAGTTCCTACTTTTATGAAGCTGATGTGCTACAGCACTGCTTCTCAAACTTTAATATGCATAGAAATTTTTTTTTTTTTGAGACAGGGTCTCGCTCTGTCACACAGGCTGGAGTACAGTGGCATGATCTTGGCTCACTGCAGCCTCGACTTCCCCAGGCTCCAGCGATCCTCCCACCTCAGCCTCCTGAGTAGTTGGGACTAATTTTTTATAGAAATGGGTTTCCCATGTTGCACAGGAACTCCTGGGATCTGCCCACTTAGAACTCCCACTGCCCACCTAGGCTTCCCTAAGTGCTGGGATTACAGGCCTAGGCCACTGTGCCTGGCCCATAGAAATTATCTATGCTCCTTGCTAAAATACAGATTCTTTGGTCCCACCAAACTACTCTGATTCAGTAGCTTTTTCCAGGAGACACTTGAGAATTTGCATTTCTAACAAGCTCCCAGGTGTTGCTAATTCTGCTGATCAGGGGACCACATTACAGTAGCTATGTTACCTATGTTACTTAATCCTTACAATCTTAAAGGATAGGTTTTATTATTCTCGTTTTACAGAACAAACTGCTGCCCACAGACGTTAAGTCAGTGGTTATGAATCTCTAGAGGTTATACAAATCACATAGGCAGCTGACTTAAAACACAGATTCCTAAGATTCTTAGTTTGTAAGTTTGGAATGGGGTTCAGGGATCTGCATGTCAAATAAGACCCAGGTGCTTCTGATGCAGGTGAGCTCAAGAGCCTGTATCAGACCTTAGGTTAAATACTATATCAAGTTCTCAAAGCCAGAAAATAGTAGCCACAGGCTAAGGATACTTGCATGAAAGAGAAAACGGCAATTTCAAAAAATGCTGAAACTATCTGATCTGCTTATGAAAACGTCAGAGGCTATCAAATCAGGCACTTTAAAATTAGAATGAAAAAACAATTGCCAAACTAGTATCCTCATAATAAGTACACAGGACTCTCATAATATTCAATATATGGTACAATCTAGGAAAATAATTATTATTGTTTTTTTTTTTTTTTTTTTTTGAGACGGGATCTCGCTCTGTCGCCAGGCTAGAGTGCAGTGGCGCGATCTCAGCTCACTGCAAGCTCCCCCTCCCGGGTTCACGCCATTCTCCTGCCTCAGCCTCCCGAGTAGCCGGGACTACAGGCGCCCGCCACCACGCCCGGCTAATTTTTTGTATTTTCAGTAGAGACGGGGTTTTACCGTGTTAGCCAGAATGGTCTGGATCTCCTGACCTCGTGATCCACCCGCCTCAGCCTCCCAAAGTGTTGGGATTACAGGCGTGAGCCACCGCGCCCAGCCTATTATTCTACATTTAAAGTTAACACTGGTCAGGTGCAGCGGCTCACGCCTGTAATCCCAGTATTTTGGGAGGCCGAGGCGGATGGATCACCTGAGGTCTGGAGTTCGAGACCAGCCTGGCCAATACGGTGAAACCCCGTTTCTACTAAAAATACAAAAATGAGCCAGGCGTGATAACGCACGCCTGTAGTCCCAGCTATTCAGGAGGCTGAGGCGCAAGAATCGCTTGAACCAGGGAGGCAGAGGTTGCAGTGAGCCAAGATCATGCCACTGTACTCCAGCCTGGGCCACAGAGTGAGACTCCGTCTCAAAAAATAATTAGCAATAGTAATAATAATAATAAATAAAGTTGGCCGGGCGTGGTGGCTCATGCCTGTAATCCCAGCACTTTGAGAGGCCAATGCAGGCCGATCACCTGAGGTCGGGAGTTGGAGCCTGGCCAACATGGAGAAACCCCATCTCTACTAAAAATACAAAATTAGCTGGGGCATGCCTATAATCCCAGCTACTCGGGAGGCTGAGGCAGGAGAATCGCTTGAACCCGGGAGGCGGAGATTGTGGTGAGCCGAGATTGTGCCATTGCACTCCAGCCTGGGCAACAAGAGCAAAACTCCGTCTCAAGAAAAGAAAATAAATAAAGTTAATATTAAAGGTATTTTAACAGAAAGGTGGTAATCAGGGGAATGAATCTCACATATAATCTTTACTACAATGTTTTCTTTCAAGACTGCTTTCACACCACAGAAAGCAATCTACATTACGGGAAAATTATGTATAAGTAACTCCATAACACTAACATAAAATTCTAAACCTAACCTCCCACCTGAGTTTGTTTCCACTGACAGCATCGCATCAGTACTTCAAATGCAACACCTTCAAAACGACATTCAAGACGTCCCCTTTCAGACTGATTTTCCATTTTCCACACTTCTATATTAAAATGCCCCCTGACATAAACAGATTTTTTCTGTTTTCCAAAAATTATAACATGCGTAAAAATCTTTCTCAACCCCGGCTCTGCATTCTTCTGCTAATGTTAAGGATACCATAATCCTCCAAAGCAGCCAGTTGAAATCTTTGCTATCTCTGACCACCCTACCATTATCCCATGATGTCACATCCCCTTAATTCCACCTGGGCAATTTTTCTCCTCCATTCAGCTGGTCCTTCCCATCTTCACTGCTACTAACCTGCTTCAGCGCTGTACTTTTATGCACGGAAGTTACACAGTGGAATTAGGCTTTCATAACAATAAAGTACTCGGAGGATAAACAGCAAAACCAAGTATGCTGCAACACCTTTTCTTTCCTGGCTAACTTCAACCAGTGGTCCTTCAGATTTCATCAGACTTTTCTTCCAGAAAGGATATCCCGAGTCGCCCCTGCAATGGTTAGGTGTCCCTATTTGCTCCTCCAGCAATTACTTGTTGGATGAATGGTGTACTCTGTGCTTCCACACACTATCTCAGCAATTACTTCACTACACAGCACTTGAATTGTCTACTTGCTGGAACTACACGCTCCGTGATGACAAGACTGTCTTACTTGGGGTTTATGACCAGCACTGGCACGCTGTAAAGTTTCCCAATAATGAACTAAAGAATAAATGAAGGAAACAGAAATGAGACTATCAAATAAATCTTGGGAAGCAAAAGATAAAACAACTTCGCTTTTGGAGCTTGGATAAACTGACAGGAGTTGATGACAAGACGAATGAGGCACAGCGACCGGGCCTGTAATCGGAGCTCTGTCTTCCACGCACGCTATGTTTCCTTGGGCAAGTCATCTTATCTTTCTGGGATTTTTCTTTTCTCAGATTTAAAGCAATAGCTTCTAAAACCCAGCAGGTAATAACATCGACACCAGGAAGTCGGAGGATAACTGAATGTACAGCACGGGGCACGGGGATGCCCGAGGACCTGCGGAGCCAAAAGCGCTGAACTGCAGTACCTGACAGTTCCACGCCGAGCAGCGAGTAGCAAAATTGCAGCCGCTGATGTCTCTGGGCTTCCAGGGGACAAAGGATGGCAGGAAAGGGTGCGAAGAGTTAGAAACGCCGAGACTCTAGGAAACACCGCGGAGACACAAAGCCAACCAGGAGAGCAACTGAAACAGTGCGTCCCCATGCCAAACACATCCCCCGCGCTCTCTTCCGTTTCTGGTCTGGCGTCTTCCTCTCCCTTTGCTTTCCGGTGGGCAACTGAGGTGGGTAACTGTATTCCGGACTCGCCCGCGGGCCAGGCGGAGCCAGCTACCTCCAGACGACCCCACCCACCCGGCGATTCTATTCCTAGAGGCGGAGACCTCGCCAGTGTTCAGTAAGGTTCGCTGGCCTAGGAGGATTCCAGACCGCCAAGACCGCCGAACAAGATAGTGGAGGGCGTGATCAGTTGTGCAAAAACTACAGATGATCAGTCTGTTTTTATGTTGTTGTTTTTCTGAGACTGAGTCTCCCTCTGTCGCCCAGGCTGGAGCGCAGTGGCGCGATCTTAGCTCACTGCAACCTCCGCCTCCCGTGTTCAAGCAGTTCTTCTGCCTCAGTCTCCTGAGTAGCTAGGATTACAGGCGTGCGCCACCACTCCCGGCTAATTTTTTTTTTTTTTTTTTGTACTTTTAGTAGAGGCGGGGTTTCAGCATGTTGGTCAGGCTGGTCTCGAACTCCTGACCTCGTGATCCGCCCGCCTCAGCCTCCCAAAGTGCTGGTATTAGAGGCGTGAGCCACCGCGTCTGGTGGTTTCTTCACCCACACATCTGATGCCTCAGCTGGAGTAACTGGAAGAAACAGGGGGCTGGCTGAATCTCTCTCCACACCTTTGCCCCATGACCTTTTTTTTTTTTTTTTTTTTTTGAGATGAAGTCTCACTCTGTTGTCCAGGCTGGAGCACAGTGTTGTGATCTTGACTCACTACAACCTCTGCCTCCCAGGTTCAAGCTATCCTCCTGCCTCAGCCTCTAGATTAGCTGGAATTACAAGCATACGACACCACACCTGGCTACTTTTTGTAGTTTTTTTAGTAGAGATGGGAGTTTCACCATGTTGTCCAGGCTGGTCTCAAACTCCTGACCTCAGGTGATCCACCTGCCTCAGCCTCCGAAAGTGTGGGATTACAGGCATGAGACACTGCGCCGGCTTGCCCCATGACTTTTGTACCTGGCTGGGTTGCGCTTCCTCACAGCATGGCATCTCAGCATGTTTGGACTTCTTCTTCTTCTTCTTCTTCTTCTTCTTCTTCTTCTTCTTATCATTATTATTATTATTATTATTATTAGAGTCTCTCTCTCTCTCCAGGCTGGAGTACAGTGGCGCAATCTCAGCTCACTGCAACCTCCACCTCCTGAGTTCAAGCAATTCTCCTGCCTCAGCTTACCGAGTAGCTGGAACTACAGGCGTGCACCACCACACCCAGCTAATTTTTGTATTTTTAGTAGAAATGGGGTTTCACCACATTGGCCAGGATGATCTTGATCTCTTTACCTCGTTATCGGCCCGCCTCGGCCTCCCAAAGTGCTGGGATTACAGACGTGAGCCACTGGGCCTGGCCTATATTTGGACTTCTTACAGAGCAGCTGGCTTGCCTTAGAGCGAATATTCACACCAGACTAAAGCTGCACAGCATTGAAAGTCACATGACATCACTTTCATTTCATTCTATTGGTGCAAAATGGGTCACAGGGCCAGTCCAGATTCAAAGTGAAGGAACCACACTTCCCTGCAAGTACCAGCAGCAGTGGTCACTGGGGGACGATTTTCAGAGAGTTGCTACCACATCCTAGAAAACTTTTAATTAGTTAATTCCATTTATTTCATCAGTATTTTCTTTAAAAAACTTTTAAATTATTTTTTAAATTTTCGTGGGTACATAGTAGGTGTATATAGTTATGGAATACATGAGATGTTTTGATATAGGCATGCAATGCGTATTAATCACATCATGGAGAACGGAGTACTCAAGCATTTATCCTTTGAATTACAAATGATTCAATTACATTCTTTATTTAAAAATATACAATTAAGTTGTTATTGACTACAGTCACCCTATTGTGCAATTAAAATAGTATTCATTCTTTCTATATTTTTTGTACCCACTAACCATCCCCACCTCCCTTCCAACTCCCCACTACCCTTCTCAGCCTCTGGTAACTATCCTTCTACTCCCTATGACTGTGAGTTCAATAGTTTTCATTTTTAGATGCCACAAATAGTGAGAACATGAGACGTTTGTCTTTCTGTTGCTAGCTTATTTCATTTAGCATAATGACCTCCAGTTCCATCCATGCAGTTCCAAATGCCTGGATCTCATTCTTTTTCATGGCTGAATAGTACTCCATTGTGTATATATACCACATTTTCTTTATCCATTCCTTTGTTGATGGGCACTGAGGTTGCTTCCAAATCTTAGCCATTGTAAACAGTGCTGCAACAAACATAGGAGTGCGGATATCTTTTCTATATTCTGATTTCCTTTCTTTTGGGGATATACCTAGGAGTGGGATTGTTGGATGATGTAGTAGCTCAATTTTTAGTTTTTTGAGGAACCTCCAAACTGTTCTCCATAGTAGTTGTACTAATATACATTCCACCGACAGTGTACAAGGGTTCCCTTTTCTCCACATCCTTGCCAGCATTTGTTATTACCTGGCTTTGGATATAAGCCATTTTAACTGGGGTGAAATGATATCTCATTGCAGTTTTGATTTGCATTTCTCTGATGACAATGATGAGCAGCTTTTCATATGTCTGTTTCCTATTTGTTTTCTTTTGAGAAATGCCTATTCAAATCTTTTGCTCATTTTTTGATCACATTATTAGTATTTTTCCTATAGAGTTGTTTGAACTCCTTATATATTCTGGTTATTAATCCCTTGTCAGATGGGTGGTTTGCAAATACTTTCTCTCATTCGGTGGGTTGTCTCTTCACTTTGTTGATTGTATCCTTTTCTGTGCAGAAGGTTTTTAAACTTGATGTGATCCCATATGTTCATTTTTGCTTTGGTTGCCTGTGTTTGTGGAGCATTACTCAAGAAATTTTTGCCCAGACCAATGTCTTAGAGATTTTTCCCAGTGTTTTCTTGTAGTAGCTTTACAGTTTGAAGTCTTAAGTCTTTCATCCATTTTGATTTGATTTTTCTATATGGTGAGAGATAGTGGTCTACTTTCATTCTTTTGCATGTGGATATCCGGTTTTCCCAGCACCATTTATTGAAGAGACTGTCTTTTCCCCAGTGTATGTCTTGGCACCTTTGTTGAAAGTGAGTTCACTGTAGAGTGTGGATTTGTTTTGGGGTTCTCTATTCTGTTTCATTGGTCTATGTTTCTGTTTTTATGCCAATACCATGCTGTTTTGGTTACTATAGCTCTCTAGTATAATTTGAAGTCAAGTAATGTGATTCCTCCAGTTTTGTGCTTTTTGCTTAGGATCCCTTTGGCTATTCTGGGTCTTTTGTGGTTTCAGATAAATTTTAGGATTATTTTTTTTCAATTTCTGTGAAAAATGTCATTGGTATTTTGATAGGAATTGCATTGAATCTGTAGATTGCTTTGGGCAGAATGCACATTTTAACAATATCAATTCTTCCAATCTATGAATATGGAATGTTTTCCATTTTTTAATGTCCTCTTCAATTTCCTTCATCAGTATTTTATGGTTTTCATTATACAGACTTTTCACATCATTGGTTAATTCCTGAGTATTTAATTTTATGTGTGGCTATTGTACCTGCAAGTACTTTCTAAATTACTTTTTCACATTGTTCACTGTTGGCATATAGAAATGTTACTGATTTTTTTTTTTTTTCAGATGGTGTCCAACATGGAGAAGACCCGTCTCTACTAAAAATTCAAAATTAGCCAGGTGTGGTGGCACATGCCTGTAATCCCAGCTACTCTGGAGGCTGAGGCAGGAGAATCGCTTGAACCTGGGAGGCAGAATTTGCAGTGAGCCGAAATCGCACCACTGTACTCCAGCCTGGGCAACAAGAGTGAAACTCTGTCTCAAAAAAAGAAAACGAAATCAGAATATTGTTTCCAGCTATTAATAATTCATGGTGCTGCAGACCTCTTTAATCATCATTAAAAGTCAGAAATCTAAGTGAAAATAGTGTTGCTCTTGCATTCAATTGTATTATAAAGCACTTAGCACTGGATATTATGAAGAGTTTTTCTGTGTTCCAAAGTATAGCATATCTTTGGAGGAGTCCAGCATGAGAGCTTAGGATCAGTCCTATCCTGAGACACAGATAGGCATTCTTTGTTTTCTGCAGTGGGATGAGCAGATAGGAAGGACCAGCACCAAGAATCTGACTTGCTCTGGGGGTTGCAATGGATGCAGAAGAACCACAGAGAAGGGGTTGGTCCAGCTACGCAAAAGAAATTTGAAGCCCATGCTGACCAGTATCTAGAGTCCAGTACAACAGTTCTATTTACTGCCATATAACACAATAATGCTCACCCAACTTTTATAATCACCACCCTGATTCCAAAACACTCTATGAATAAATGATCATTTGAAAGTTGATAGCTAATGATTAGAGGTGGGAGTCAATGACTAGTGAAAAGCTGAAAAACTATGTTATGCATGGTATTCATAATAGCATATAAATACTACAAACAGGTTAACTCTTACAAAGTTACAAAATCACAGCAAAGATATTAAAATAGCACGTTACCTTAATGGTACAAGCAATGTCAATTCACCTTAATGAACTTCTTTCTCATGATATTTAATGTACCCCAGATTCATTTCTAACATTATTTAATTACTACACGAATTCTAAGAAACACATAGATCTAGTAAATAATACATCTTGGAAAGATCTAAGTGAATAAATAATACATCTACAAAGATTCAGAAAAAATCAGAATATTCTGTCGATCTGCATGAAGTAATCAGTAGTTCACGCTAGTGGATCACACACCAAAAGGTAAACCACGAAGCTGCTTCTCCCAAGTGGCAGGATGGCAGAACACGAATGTCATGGCCCAGGTGAGGCTTACAGGCTCTGTCGCTACTTTGCTTGTGCAGCAAAATGTATCCTATTCTGCTGTTTGTTTTATGCCATTTTCCATCATACTTACTTTGTCTATGTACTTCACAGGCAATCAAATGTAATTTATTTTATTAATTGCTTTTTAGTCACTAGAATTGCCCATATACACGACTTCATTTCCCAATAAATATGTCTGTAAATCTGTGTCTTTTATGTTCAAAGTAATCCTTTCCCCTAAAATCAACTCTGAATTAACTTTCAATGCCTCTGTGTAAAAAAAGTACATAAGACTGTTTCCAACAAAATCAGGGTGCAGCATAAATAGCTGCGATGTGGTAATGAGATAATAACACCACTGACTGCCCACTGCACACTAAACAATTCACATCCTCATCTCATTTAATTTCCTCAATGACATCAGGATTGTCCAACAAGGGCAGTCATGTGTCTCAGCAGGTGTATGAAAACCTGTAACAAGGAGTCCAGGAATGGTCAATATTTGGAAATCCAACTAGCCAGGCCAGCAATGGCCTCAGTTTTCTGAGGTTTGCTCTTTGTGAAATAAGCCTGCAGAATAAACCCAGTTGTCCAGCAGTTTCAGCTACCTACTTCAATTCACTTGTGGCTCTACTAGCAAATGTATTAAGGATTATGGACATCTTTCCAAAGGCAATGTACCAGCTAAAGGCACACAAAGAAGGAGAGAATGAGGCTGGATGGGCTCACTGGGGGCATAACTCATCGTGAGGTTTCCTGATCTGGGTGAGGGATGATGTGTGTGGTATATACTGGATGTGGTATTTCCTTTCTTTTTTCTTAGGTGGATTAAGAGCTGTTTTGTTGGGCCGGGCACGACAAAACAGGGATCACGCCTGTAATCCCAGTACTTTGGGAGGCCAAGGCGGTCGGATCACAAGGTCAGAAGATTGAAACCATCCTGGCTAACATGGTAAAACCCCGTCTCTACTAAAAATACAAAAATTAGCCAGGCGTGGTGGCGGGCGCCTGTAGTCCCAGCTACTAGGGAGGCTAAGGCAGGAGAATGGCGGGAACCCAGGAGGCAGAGCTTGCAGTGAGCCGAGATCACACCGCTGCGCTCCAGCCTGGGCAACAGAGCGAGACTCCATCTCAAAAAAAAAAAAAAGAGCTGTTTTGTCTCTGCATCTTCACAACACAGCCTAAAACAGCCTCAAACACAGCCTAAAACAGCACTTTAGGAGGCCAAGGTGGGTGATTACTTTAGCCCAAGAGCTCAAGACTAACCAGGGCAACATGGTGAAACCTCATCTCCACAAAAAATACAAGTCAATAAAAAAATTAGGTGGGCATGGCGGTGTGTGCTTTCAATCCCACCTACTCTGGAGGCTGAGGTGGGAGGATTGCTTGAGCCCAGGAGGCAGAGGCTGCAGTGTCACTGCACTTCAGCCTGGGTGACAAAGCAAGAGCCTGTCTCAAAAAAAACAACAGCAGCAAAAGATGAACATACATGCATGTTTATATAATATATAGGTAGATGATATTAGTGTAACTGTATAACACTAAGTGAAAAATGAAGCTTTAGTCCCCTCGGAATACATAGGTGAGTATGACTTGTTCCCTGCTTCAAGGGGCTGGTGATCTAGCAGAGATCACAGATGTGGAGCAGGTAAACTAACAAGATAGGCAATGCAACAGGTGCCAGGCCTGTGGAGGCCCAGAGAGGTTGCACCCAGATGGACGAGTCTCCTAGATTTCATTAGCTTCTTCACAAGCGCTTTAGTGCCCAAAGCCAAAGGACAAAGTAAGAGGGAGGGGCACAGAGAGCCCCACAGCAGGAGGACTTACAGGAGATGGGACGGAAGACAAAGTGGTTTCATGCCCTTCAAATTAGATTGTCTAGGTACTTGTCTTTCCCCTCCATGTAAGATAACTCATTCTTAGTATATTCATGTGTAAAACTGCTTTGGATTTTAAGTGCATGGAAGACTAGGATCATGTCACACTAGTGTGTATTGCACAGCATATGACATAGAACTATGTTGAAACAGTGCTTAGCACATGACTTTTGGAGACGACAGAGATATGACCAGACAGAACTGTCCTCAGGTCAATTTCTAAAGTACAGGAGAGTACTCTGGCTCCCCCAGTCCTTCCTCTTGCTTTCTTGTACTCATTCTCCCCTGTCCCTTGGCCCCTCTCTATGTTGCCTTTTAGCTTCTCAGAGCCTCCTTGCTTTGGGTCTCACCCAGGCCTGACACCCTTGCTGAGACCTCTCTAAATTAGCCTTTCGTCCCCTCTCCTACCTGTCAAACTCCTCTCTCATCTATCCACCAAGGGGAGGGCTATGTTGTTAAACTAACACTAATGTATGAAAGCCCATATTGCTAGCTTACACTTGTACTATCTCATAAAAGTTAATTTTTAAAAGAGGTGCTTTCAAATTTCAATAAGCAAAGGCTTCAGCTGAGATTATTTTCTTTTTGCTTTCCTGGCCTCTGAAGTTATGCTTTCAGGAAACTGCTTCTCTGTCTAAGTGTTAACCCAAGCTGGCCCTTAGATGCATTTGTTATGTTCAAGTGCCCCCTGGAGGCAAAAATAGTCTCCTGTTAGATAAAAGACATGCCTGCCAACGACCCACAAATGATTGGCCCCTGTGCTGTGGGGTCCACTCATTCCTGTCTTTGTGCATTCCCAGCACAGCCCTGCCTCAGTGCTTCAGCTTAGGCATGGAAAATTCTTTGGCCTGGAATAGCTGTCCCAAAGATTGTCCCATGACTGATTCCTTCACACCATCCACTTCAGCTCAGCAGTGCTTTCTCAGCTGTGCACCGCATCTAGCCAAGTCGACCTTCCCACTCTGTCATGTCGCGCTGTTTCCTTGTCTTCCGGCACTCAGCACTATCTGAAATAATCTTCCATTCACTCAACACGTTCATCGAGTGCCTGACCTAGGCCCTGTCTCATGCACTTGGGATAGATCAAGGTACAAATGCAACACGTTCCCTGCCCTGGCGGAATGTACAGGTCTTGGAAATCACATTGTTTCCTTTTTCATCATCAGCCTCCCCACTGGAACGTAAGCTCAGTGAGAGCAGGGACCCCTCATCGAGGGGCAGCCTCATTTACTACCTTATCCCAAGAGCCTAGAACTGTGCCTGGTACATCCTTCATGGTCAATCAATATTTGTGGAATGAATAAACAAATGTTTATATTAGCCGGGCAGAATGGCTGAGGCGAGAGGTTAGCTTGAGGCCAGGAGTTCGAGACCAGCCTGAGCAACATAGTGAGACCTCTGTCTCATGAAGAAATTTTTTTAAGTTTATATTTTCTATCAGGATACACAACTAACCTTTTAAACTTATTTTGCTGTGACAAAGTTCATTCATTCCATTATCACAAGTCTATAAAATGAGACAAACTGTATACCTCATTATTATTCAAATGATCAATAACAACAATAGTTAGCATTTATTGACCACTAAGTATCAGACACTATAATAGTGCTTTATATGTATTGTCTCATCTTCACAAAATTTCCTGAGGCAAGTAACACCATTTTTCACTTTTAAGATGAGAAATTTGAGGCTTACAGGAGCTTCTCACCATCACAAAGTCATCAGGTGGGAGAACCAGCTTTTGAGGACCGGACAGGACCCAGAGTCCATGCTGTCAGCCTCCTCCACACAGCCATGTTCACATCAGGAAGTCTGTATTACTCAGCGGCTTCCTCTACCATCCTCTAAAGAAACCCCGTACTCTCTTAGCAGGGCCTGTGAGACCCCTCAAGATCAGCCCTGCCTCCTTCGCTAGTCTCCTTCCCATTACCTCTCCTCCTACCCTGACGGGAGCCCCTGCAGCTCCCAGACATGGCCATGCCTTCCCCCACCTCTTTGCAATCTAATGCTGTGTTCCCTTCCTCTTCCCTGCCTAACTCCTACTCCTACTTCAAGGCTCAACTCTTGCTCCAAGCTCCAGAACCTTTCCTGGTCCTCTGGGCTGGGTTCTGTGCCCATGCTCTACTGCTCCCAGCCCCCTGTGCCTGGCTTTGTGATTCTCAGTGAACGAAATAAGGTGCGGCTTTTCATCTCCAAATTTCTGGTGCTTAATTGGAACAGAGAGATTGACTAAATACTTTGAATGACGGAGCATTTAAGAATTGGCCATGTTTTACAAATTTAGGCACAGTGAGGAAAACAATCCCATTGTAAATAAGGCGGTTAGGGCTGGGCACAGTGGCTCACACCTGTAATCCCAGCACTTTGGGAGGCTTAGATGGGAGGATTCTTTGAGGCCACGAGTTTGAGAACAGCCTGGTCAATATAGTGAGACCTCCTTCTCTACAAACAAACACACAAACAAAATAATTAAAAATTAGCCAGGCATGGTGGCACAGGCCTGTAGTCTCAGCTACTTAGGAGGCTGAGGTGAGAGGATCATTTGAGTGTGGGAGCTCAAGGCTGCAGTGAGCTATGGTCACGCCACAGCACTCCAGCCTGGGTGACAGAGCAAGACCTTGCGTCTTAAAAAAAAATAAAAAAAGGTTAGAATGTGGCCCATGGAAGTCCTCAAAGGTACAATCGCATGAAGCTGAGAAGCAGCAGCATGGAGCCGGGGGTACTCAGAGCATCAACTGGCAGAACCAGATCTTTCCTCTCATTCCCACCCCAAGAGACTTTTCCCACTCATCCAGCTGGAAGCAGAGAGGCTAGGATTTCCCCCTCAGGTGTCTGACCCAGAGCCTGCATGCTAATCTCTAAGGCAATGGCATCTCAACTCTGCTGGGCCTTTATTTGTGTGTCCTTTCAATGGTTATATCTGCCTGTGTTTGCCCAGAATAACTAATTTAATGAAAGCATTTTAAAAAGATGTTTATAAATGGCTAAATATCTAGTGATAGGTGCCATACAAATATTTAGATACCAAGGGTCTAAATCCAGATTATTTTTACTAGGGGAACCATTATTAATGTAATTATAAAATAGTACATTGTGGAAATGCACACACAAGAGAGAAGGAGAGAGAGAAGAGAAAGAGAGAGAAGCTGCATACACTTGCTATTTCACAGCAATGATGCAATCCAACAGTTTACAAAGATAATTCCTTCAGACAGATAATGATTAAAACTCACCAGGGGCAGGGCCCTGGGCCCAGCAAGGAGTTAGTCACAGCTCCTGGGCCTCAGCAGGGAACACTGAGTAAGATACAAGTACTTGCCCTTGCTGGGCTTGATAGCTCACAACTGTAATCCCAGTGCTTTGGGAGGCCAAAGCAAGAGGATTGCTTGAGACCACGAGTTCAAGAGCAGCCTGGGCAACATGGCAAAAACCAATATCTACAGAAAAATACAAAAATTAGCTGGGGGTGGTGGCGCACGCCTGTAGTCCCAGCCATTCATGACACAAAGATGAGCCTGGGCCCAGGAGTTCGAGGTTGCAGTGAGATGTGATCATGCCACTGCACTCAGGCCTGGGTAGCACAGCAAGACTCTGTCTCAAAAAAAAAAAAGTATTTTCCCTTGAGGTTGGAGCCACAAGGACCATGAGTTTAGCAGGGGCTCCTGCCGGCTGCACCAATCATCTCTCCCAGCACTCATTGCTCTCTTCTGCAGAAACAAACTGCTTCCAGTTCCCCAAACGTGCTCTGCCGGTTCACACCTCTGTGCCTTTGCATGTTTCCTCTGACTGGGATGCTCGGTCCGTGCAGAGTGGACATGTGTCATGTTTTTTGGCTGCCTAGCATTGTTTGAAAACCCTGGCTATGTTCTGGGAATTTCCTAACACATGAGTGAGTCCTGCCTCTCCAAGGCAGTTGCCAGAGATCCCACTCGGCCAGGCTTCTATGCAGAGCAGGTTACAGCACATGACCCAGCCTCCCTCCATCAGCTGCATCTACATGAGATACCAACTTAGAGATGAACAATCCAAGGCAGCGGACGCAGTGTGTAAGTGATGTACTGGGCAAAGCTGGTAACGCAGGCACACAGCTTAGGAGGAGCAAAGGATACCAGGCTGTGGCCCTGGTATGAGAAGGGGCAGCATCACAAACCATCACATCCAGAGCTCTAGGGGGGCAGCAACAGTGGTTTCCACTGCAGGCCAGGTCTGCGGTGAGCATAGGGCCTTTTTGCAGGAAGTTATTCACGGCATTCCACCTCCCCATCCAGCAAGCAGAAGAGTCACTCTACAACCTTTTAATCCTTTTAATCAGTCTCTTTTGTGCTTCTGTTGATTACAACTAAGAGCCTGGCTTAGTTGCAACTCTCCTGGCCCCTGGAGTAGATGATACACCAACTACATTCATTCTCTTAACAAAGGGCCAGATGCCATTTATGTTGGCATGGAGGTCTCCTGTGGGCCTCCCCTGAAACTTCTATTCCATCCCTCATTCATTCCCTCCGGGGATGCCCCCCTACCCACACGCCTCTTGCCACATACCCCCCTGAATTATAGTTCCTTGTTTCTTCCTCCTCTGCTTGGACAATGATTTCTTTTCTTTTCTTTTTTTTTTTTTTTGAGATGGAGTCTCGCTCTGTCACCCAGGCTAGAGTGCAGTGGCACGATCTTGGCTCACTGCAAGCTCTGCCTCCCGGGTTCACGCCATTCTCCTGACTCAGCCTCCCGAGTAGCTGGGACTACAGGTGCCCGCCACCACACTCGGCTAATTTTTTTTGTACTTTTAGTAGAGACGGGGTTTCACTGTGTTAGCCAGGATGGTCTCGATCTCCTGACCTCATGATCCACCTGCCTCGGCCTCCCAAAGTGCTGGGATTACAGGCGTGAGCCACCGCACCCAGCGACAATGATTTCTTTGAGGCTAGCCATTGGCTCTTTCACTTCTGCATTTCCAGCAGTTAGTTTGGGTTGACAGCATCCAGCACAGGATAGGTGCTAAAGGGAAGTTTGTCATGGATAGGAAGGGATGCTCCAATTTGGCTTCTGAGAACCAGGAATCAGAAACAGGTGCTCTGGGGTGGCTGCGTCTAACATAGATTTCGGTGAATGGCAGGGATTTCAACAAGCAGAATTGGTTGGGATCATCCTGCCCATATTGACATGTAATCTGCTTTTTAAAAATTATCATAGCCCTCAGCATTTTTCCATATCCTTAATATGCTGTAGGGGACATTCTCAGTTGACTAACAACACTTCCCTCACCCTTCTTTTTTTCAGGTGTGAGTGGTGATGTCTCAGGGAAGGTGGTCCCTTCCCACAGCCCCAAGGGGATGAGTCCTCATTGCTCCAAACCGGGGATTGACAAACTACAGCCTGCTAGCCAAATCTGGCCTACCATCTGTGTTTTTATGGCCTCATACCATACAAAATGCTTTTTACACTTTTAATTTGCTGGAAAAAGAACCAAAAAAAATGCTTTGTAAGAGGTAAAATAAATATGAAATTCAAATTTCAGTGTCCACAGTGACATTGGAACACAGGCATATGTATTTGTTTCTGGTGTCTCTAGCTGCTTTGGCTCTACAAGAGCAGAGCTGACTAGATGTGACAGGGACCCCATGCCCTGCAAAGGCTGAAATATTTACTGGCTTGTCCTCTTCAGAAGAACTTTGCTGACCCTATTCTCAAGCCATCATGCTAACACCAGTCTCCTCTGAGTGTTGATTTTTGGGAGGAGTATGAGACCCCTTTCTAGGCCAATGAAACAGAAGGGGAAGCCTGACAGAGGGCTGCTGGGAAAGATTGTTTTCTCTGATGAGAGGAAGATATGTGAGCGTGCTTCCTTCCTGCCTTTGGATGTTGCATGTGCGGATGTGACAGGCAGAGCTGTGGCAGCCATCTTGCAGTCATGAGGGAAAGGCTAAGAGACTTACAGAGAAGCTGCCCCAGATACTCTTGAGCTGTTAAATTAATCGGCTCTGGAAACTCCTACTTCTAGAATTTTTTAATTCTAGAATTTAAATTTCTAATCAGCAGCCAAGAACATGTAATGGGAACTAAAATTGCATAATCAAAAGGAAGTTTTCTTCTTTCTTGTTTTTTTTTTTTCCCAGATGGAGTTTCGCTCTTGTCGCCCAGGCTGGAGTACAATGGAGTGATCTCGGCTCACTGCAACCTTGGCCTCCTGGGTTCAAGCGATTCTCCTGCCTCAGCCTCCCAAGTAGCTGGGATCACAGGCACCCGCCACCATGCCCGGCTAATTTTTTTTTTGTATTTTTAGTAGAGACAGGGTTTCACCATGTTGGCCAGGCTGGTCTTGAACTCCTGAAATCAGGTGATCCACTAGCCTGGGCCTCCCAAAGTGCTGGGATTACAGGCATGAGCCACCGTGCTGGGCCCCTCTTCTTTCTTATTAACTAAAAATACATTTGAGTCAGAGATGTTTTATGCTCTTGATCTATTTGCAACCCCAATTAACGCACTTTGTTAAAACACGCCCCTCGTGGTGTCAGGACCAGGGATACATTTTGTGAAATTATTTCTCCTTTTAGTGTCATTAACCAGTGCATTATGGAATTCTGTAGAATAGCAAATGCTCGCTTTCCCATGCAGCTATTCTGTCTGTCCTCTCACCTCTGACCCACATCACACCTGCCACCCATCACAAAGCCAGTTGCATTGAAGTCTCTGACTTGTGCAATCCCCAGTGTAGCAAACAGTCACTTGGAGCAGAGAGGTCAGTGTGTTGACGTGTTTGCTGTTTGGAGCCTACATGTAAAATGCTATTGAGTTGAGCTACCTCTATAGAGAGCAGTGATCCATGTCCCTAAAATGCTATTCTCAAGAGGCCATAGGATTCCTAGGAAATTACACTCAGAACAAAGTTTGCAAGGACACTTTCTTGATTTAGTGCCAACCAGGTGATTTTGAAATCAGTTCTCTAAGCATCTGAGAGATAGGAAGCATTTTAACATCTATATCTTCATTTCTCTCTTCCTAAAATAAAGACAGCAGAAAGAGCACTGTTGTGGGGGATTTTAAGCTGCTGAGGTGATTTTTATAAAATACTGTGGAAGGATATCTATCCCGGAAGAAAGAACTTCCAGTTCTTGCAGCTCTCTTGCTTTTAATAAGAATCTCTGGGAGGGAGCACCACACAGTGCAGCGGCTGAGCGCCTGACTTTCTGAGTTGGACAGAACTTTTTTGAATCCCTGCTCTTCTCTTCACACCTGTGTAACTTTGGGGAGTGACCTGGCCTCTCTAAGCCTTGGTTTCTCCCTCATCCTCATTCTTCCCAGCCATTGGGCTAGGCAAGGGGACACAGCAAGTAAGTTGGACAGTGGACAAATGGATGAGAGTTTGTGCAAAAAAAGAGGTAACTTTGTAGATTAAGGATTAAAAACCTGAGCAAAATTCAGATTGTTTCTTATAGAACAAATTGAGGCTGATAGTTGCACAGGGGAGGCATAGAGAGGAGAAATGTGGAAGGCTCAACAATGATGAGAGTTTGGAACAGCCCTTGTGAGCACAGGAGAGGAAGGGGCTCAAGGAAGACAAGACAAAGCATTAGGCTGGGGCCCAATGGCTTGTGGAAAGTACCAAGCGCCCTGCATGGTGGATTCTTCCAGCAGACTGAGCACAGGAGCTGGTAATGCAGTCATACTGTGGCTGGGGTTTACAAAAGGTTAAGTGACTCACTAAAGGTCACACAGGGACATTTACACAAACATCCTGGCCCCAAGTCCAGTGCTCTAATCTGTAACAGGGTCTATCCTTTTTTTTTTTTTTGAGACAGGGTCTTGGTCAGTCACACAGGCTGGAGTGCAATGATGTGAACACCACACACTGCAGCCTTGCCCTTCCAGGCTCAAATGATCCTCCTGCCTCAGCCTCCCAGTGTTGGGATTATAGGCATGAGCCACCATACTCAGCCAAGTCTGTCCTTAATCAGGGTTCTTTTGGGTCTCATTTTCTTAAGCTGCAAAAGCCACTGGACGAGGTGATACTGCCAACACCTCTAGGCTGCTGTAACTGTAGTTTCGGCTCCTAGATCTGCTTCCAATTAGTTATGTTCCCTGTCACTTTGGGTAAGTCATCCCAGCTCCATGGCTTGTTTCTGGAACTCAGTTATGGTCCAGAAGCCCAAGTTCTAAAGTGCTGATTCTGATGAGTGCCGATTTACCAGGCACTCTGATCCCATCATAGCTTCTACTACAGCCTGGGAGGTCTATTCACGTGTGCATTCATGTTAAGCACTATCACCAATCAAATCACTTAAATTACATAGGTAATAATCCAACAGCACATCCAAACAAGGCTGAAAGTTGTAAAAGAAAATTACACCGTGTGTGTGTGTGTGTGTGTGTGTGTGTGTGTGTATGTTTAAGAGACAAGATCTCTCTCTGTCACCCAGGCTGGAGTGCAACGGTGCCATCATAGCTCACTGTGGCCTCCAGTTCCTGGCCTCAAGCAATCCTCCAGCCTTGGCCTCCCAAATAGCTAAGACTATAGGCATGTGTCACCACGCCCTGTTTAAGGAAGAAAATTGTGTTGAAAATGAAAATCAATACACAAAGGCTGAACCAAAGCAATGGGAGGGCAGTGGCTGCGTGTTATGTTGAGTGGCTGACTCAAGTAGACCAAGACCTTTCTGACCCTTTGTCTTAGGGCATTAAAGAAAATTACTCTGGGCAGGCCGGGCGCAGTGGCTCACGCCTGTAATCCCAGCACTTTGGGAGGCCGAGGCAGAAGGATCACTTGAGGTCAGGAGTTTGAGACCAGTCTGGCCAACATGGTGAAACCCCGTCTCTACCAAAAATATAAAAAATTAGCGGGGTGTGGCCAGGCGCGGTGGCTCACACCTGTAATCCCAGCACTTTGGGAGGCCGAGGCGGCCGGATCACAAGTTCAGGAGATCGAGACCATCCTGGCTAACACGGTGAAACCCCGTCTCTACTAAAAATACAAAAAATTAGCCGGGTGTGGCGGCGTAGGCCTGTAGTCCCAGCTGCTGGGCAGGCTGAGGCAGTAGAATGGCGTGAACCCGGGAGGCGGAGCCTGCAGTGTGCCGAGATCGCGCCACTGCACTCCAGCCTGAGCGACAGAGCGAGACTGTGTCAAAACAAAAAGAAAAGAAAAGAAAATTACTCTGGGCAAACAACAGCTTCCTTGAATACTTTAACTTGTTTAATAAAATGTCAGAGAACCACAGATAGAACCTATAATTCCTTAGGGACTACAAGATCAGAGCTGACAGTGTTAAGGTTTTCATCAGTGCATTTACAGAAATGGCATCAGATGGATTTCCTTTGGAGAAGGGGATTGGGAAATGCTTTTTTTTAAAAAAAAAAAAAACTGGTAATAAAAGAATCTACTTTCCATCTTTACAATTCCAGTATTTTCATACTTAATTTTAACTTACAGCCTTGAATCCCGAGTATAATTTTGTACTCAAATATAAGTTATAATTAAGGACTTGGCCGCCCAACAAGGTCAAATGAACTAAAAACTTAAGTCCTCCCAATCACTGATATTCCCAGCCCCTAGCGCTCATCCCCAGCCCAGCGGACTAACTAGGGTCCGGCCTCAGAGAGGGTCTCGGGGAGCCCAGAGGCAGGAAAGCACCCGGAGACGCAGGCCTCCACCTTCTCCAGGGTGGCAGGCAGCGCCGCGCGGGCTCGCGGACTGGGCTGGGCTGGGCTGGGCTGGGCTGGGCTGGGCTGGGCTGGGCTGGGCGCTCCGCGGCCCGGCACCCACTTCCGCTTCTCGGCAGCTGGAGAGCGCCCCTGGCGGAGGGAGAGGGGCGCGGGGCGAACCTCGGCGGCCAGGCGGCGTGATCTTCCCGGGCGTCCAGGGAAGCGGCGAGAGCTGCCACGCACGTGCCGCGGGACCCGCGCGCCGCCCAGGGATGGCCCACCGGGGTCGCTGGAGAATCTCAGGGTCATTGGCCTCCTGCCCCCAGTGCCTACCTGGTGGGAACTGTTGTCCTCTTTTGCCCCCAAGTCGTGTCACTTGGCCGCGGGCTTCCGCGCCGCCAGGGCGCCAGCGCTGGGCAGCACGGAGCCGCTTCTGAATAGAGACTTGCAGGCTGACAGACAGTGGGCGGCTGGGCAGGGGCGGCGAGCGTTCAGGGCCGGGCAGAGAAAGTGGGAAGTGTCTCCCTAACCTGTTCCTTGCGAGGCCGGGGAGGAGGGGCGCCTGTCCGGGCTCCTTGGCGGCAAAACTGGATTGCATCCCGGCGCCTTAAAGCCCGGGCTCTGGGGACTAGATGGCGAGCTGGCCGGCAGCTCCTACCGCCCCAGCTTTAGCCAGAAGCTGGGATCTTCCCGCAGCAGTTACTGTTCCCTGGTGGAAAATGCGGCCTCATCTGACTCTCCCATCCAAAAAGTTTTTTCCCCAAGGATCGAGAAGGATGGGTGGTCAGCGCTGTTGTTTCTCAATCGAACCCTGGTGTAGTCTGAGAGGGATCAAAGGCGCTGAAAAGAGTTTTTCTATTCCAAGTGCTACAGCAAGCTCATAAATCAGTTCTAATTCATGCTGAACAGTCGTGCCTCCTCCAAGCCCTGTTTCTTCTCCCAGCTAGAGCTACACATAACCTGAATTAACCCGTTAACTACCCACTCCTGAGTGAATCTGTTAGTACCCACCATTGTTTTCTATCTTAATAATTCCAGAAGTGGTTATTTGTAGAATTCAATGTGTTTAAGTTTGGCTTACCTAACGGGGTTGAATTCACATGGGCAGATAGAATGCAATGGGATGTGACTTTCTTTCCTTCCAAGTTAAAAAGGAGGTGGCTGCGCCAAAAGAAAGAAACGCATTCAGGTTTATCTGGGAGGCCAGACTGGACATGCCCTGTCTTCTCAGTTGCCTTTGTTTTTTTCCTTCCTCCTTTTTGCTTTTTTTTTTTTTTTCCTAAAATGCAGGGTTGGGTGTTTTGTGATGTTTTTGCCCAGGTTGGAATACTAGGATCAAGTATTGGTTTGTAGGCACAGACCTGAAGGACAGGACTGAACTGGCTCCTCTGTCACTGACTAGCTGTGTGGCCTAGGAGACCTTGTCTTGCTCTGGCCTTAGTTTGCCTTCTGGAAAAGGATTAGGACCCTGATATACTTTTTTAGGAAGATACCAGATGGCCATCACCTTTTCAGCCTAGTAAATGGTCCTGTCTCTCCAGGTCTATCAACAGCATATAAATCAGTGTCTTGCACTTCTAACTTAGTTGCTTTGTTAAGTACTGTGCTTTTGTTGCCACTGGTTTTAAATTTTTTTTGTAAATTAAGGAAGGTTCTTGAAGTCTGGTCATTGGCAAAATGCTTCAAGTGGTTAAAAAATCTTCTCGGTGGCCACTGTTTTCTGTTGACGTTCAGGATGACACTGGTGTTAGGAAGTCACTTGGTGTTCATCTCTGATCCAGCACGACGGGGGTCACGTGGCTCCTCAGTGCGATGAGGAATAAATTGTTCCTTATTATTCACAAAGAAGTTACTTACACAGTTTGAAAATTATACAGGATTGGTTGTTGAATTGGATATTTTAGTCAACATTTATGAAACCCATGCCTCAGCAGTTGACTTTTGTCTGAAGGGAGAGGAATACATTCTAGTTTTCCCAAACGCCCAAGGCTCCAACCGAAACATACTGAATCAAGATTTCCAGAAGAAAGGCCTGATAATTAAAATATTTAATACATGCTCCAGGCTGGGCAAGGTGGTTCACACTTGTAATCTCAGCACTTTGGGAGGCTGAGGTGAGTGGATCACTGAAGGTCAGGAGTTCGAGACCAGCCTGGCCAACATGGTGAAACTCCGTCTCTACTATAAATATAAAAATTAGCATGGTGCAGTGGCATGCACCTGTAATCTCAGCTACTTGGGAGGCTGAGGCAGAAGAATCACCTGAACCCAGGAGGTGGCAGTTGCAGTGAGCTGAGATCATGGCCGCTGAACACCAGCCTGGGCGACAGAGCCAGACTCCATCACAAAAAAAAAAAAAAAAAAAAAAGGGGGGGGTGGGGGGTGCTTCAGGTTATCAAGCAAATTTGGACACAATGACCCAGGTGTTGTATTTCAAAGTGTGAGTCTGTGGACTGGCATTGTCCACCTCACTCGGGAGCTCATCAAGACAGGCCAAATCTCTGGTCCCATCTGAGGCTATTGAATCAGAAGCTGCATTTTATTTAGCAAGGCCCCCAGGCGACTCCTGTGCACATTGACAGTTGAAGGGCTAGTGGACTGTGGTGACAGGAAGATGCTTGGTGCTCTGTGCAGGGCCTTGTTCTGAGAACACATGATGCTTGTGCACAGTGGAGCATCCCATCAGTCTTATGTGGCTGTTTGCGACTGCCTTTGTTTTGTAATATTGTTATTATTTGCCTTGTACAGATGAGGACTCCCAGCTGTAGAGGCCAAATGGGCCACAGGAAGAGCAGGCATTCACACCAAGGCGTGTGTGATTCCAGGGTGCAGCTCTCACCCTTGGCTGCCTGAGTGCTCCTTTCCAGACCTACTGTTTTCATCCCCTTAGACACCCAGCACAGGCTGCTGTCTGATTTTAGAACTGAGCCTATTCAATTGATAGCTCAACTTAGGCCTCTAAAAAAAGAGTCTGCTGTGGTTTGGTACATCTGTGGTTGGCTTACTTGTTTGGTGTTCATTTCTACAGTTTTCAGAAAGGTTGGTTGAAGTGCTGCTGGTGACAACAGCATTGATACGCAGGGCAGCTTTTTGATCTGTGACCTGTCTAGGGGGCAGTCACTTGCTAAGCTGCACTGAGATCTTGAGCCCATTTCCTTTGCAGCAATATAGAGCCCAGTTCATGGATCCCAGAAGTTTAGGTTCAGTAATTTGGCTGCAGGCCTAGAGAACGGGAGGCTGCAGAGACCTGGACTAATGGTGAACTCTTGCCTCCCCCCAGGATATGTGGTGCCTGTCATAAGGTCCAGAGAGCTGCCTTCCACGAGACCAGCAGAAGAGTGGGCAAACGTGAAGTCCAGTCCTGCCACCCAGGCTGCCATTGACCTCACAGCAGGGGCTGCAGGTACAGTCATGCGCTGCATCACCATGTTTCTGTCGGTGATGGATGGTGTATGTGGTCATGGTCCTATGAGATTATATCACCATATTTTCACTATACCTTTTCTGTGTTTAGATATGTTTAGATACACAAATACCACTGTGTTACAGTTGCCTACAGTATTCAGTACAGTAACATGCTGCACAGCTGTGTAGCCTAGGAGCAGTGGGCCATACCGTACAGCCTAGGTGTGGAGTAGGCTATGCCATCTAGGGTCATGTGTGTATGCTCTATGATAACACAATGACGAAATTGTGTAACGACGCATTTTTCAGAACACGTCCCGGTCACTAAGTGATGCCTAACTATAATCCCAGAGAAAACCCAGTCCTCTCTATTCCTCAAGCACCTTCTAAATAAGATCAAATGAAAGTAGTATGAAAATATTACCTTTCATCTGGGTGCAGTGGCTCACGCCTGTAATCCCAGCACTTTGGGAGGCCGAGGCGGCTGGATTACTTGCAGTCAGGAGTTCGAAACCAGTCTGGCCAACGTGCTGAAACCCCGTTTCTACCAAAAAATACTAAAAATTAGCCGGGCACAGTGGCAGACACCTGTAATCCCAGCTACTTGGGAGGCTGAGGCAGGAGAATCGCTTGAACCCGGGAGACGGAGGTTGCAGTGAGCCGAGATTGCGCCATTGCACTCCAGCCTGGGCAACAGAGCAAGACTCAATCTCAAAAAAAAAAAAAAAAAAGATACTACCTTTCTCCTTCCAGAAGCAATGTGCTTTACCTTTGGGATGAATCCATTTGATGCATAGTGTAGTGTTGTTCAAAGCATGGCAGAAGACAGAGCAGAGTCCATTATTATTAACACCTTGTGAGTCAGGGTGAGGGGTGGAATGTGCCCAGTACTGCTGGAATACAGCTCAGAGATGAAGCCCCTTGTCCATTGTCACCTGACTGGCATAGGCAGGTGATGTGGTTCTTCACTTCAAGCCTGGCAGTCTCCAGAACCCTTGTAGTGCAAAAATAACACCATACGGTCCCTCCCAGGAAACGCCACTTACTGTCCTTCCTAGTGTTGGGAAAGAAAGGAGGACACTCTTAGAAATGTCTTTAAAAATGAGACTGATAAAGGACTGTGTCTTAGAGCCACGAAAGGAAAGGAGAAGTTGTAGGATTTGCTGGGAATGTCAGCTAACCAGAGCCTAGTGGCCTCAGCCCAAGGGCAGGCTGAAGCTCCCCTGGCACAGGAAGGTGCTGCCTGTGATAAGGAGGGCAGTGCTGGCACCGTGCAAGCTACTCCTTAGAACGATCAGCTTGAATATGCAGGAAGAGCAGGACCCTCGGCTGAGGCACATGGTGGAATGGGAAGTGCATGATGGTAATTTAGTTCTCCAGAGTTCTTGTTGTCTTGGGACCAGGAGGCACAGTTGGAATGCTGGTTGCCCAAAGGGAAACCGTGGACTACTCTGGCCTCCCACAGGATTCCTATAGTGGTTGCAGCTCCCTGGACTGGGGAGGCCAGAGAGGGTGTTGCCCAATACTCTCCTTATCCAGGACATCCCGTATCCACCACCACCAACAGATGAGTATGGTCATGAGTGTGGTCACCTCTCATCCAGTCATTAGCTCAATTGTGAAAAAGAAATTGTTGCTCAGAGAAGAGCCAAGTGTTTTTCTATGAGCCAAAGCTTGGCCAAGGTATGCTAATGAGCAGCACTAGAGAGAATGCCTCACAAACACTGATAAGGAGCACTGGGAAGGGCACTTCTCCCAGGACAGAGCTCACAAGGAGTGTCCTGGCCCCAGAAGCAGAAGAACTGAAGGCTGGCGGGGGTCTGGCCAGTAGTCTCTTGCCCACTGCGTGCCTTTAGGCTACAGCCTCCCAGGCCCTGTGCCCCATCTTCTCCCCCACGCCACACTGGGGAGGAGGCTGACCCTGAGAATGGTGCAACCATCTGCCTGCCCCTGGGCGCCTCTCACCAGCAGGTGAATGCTGTTGGGCTCAGTTCTGTCTGCAGTAGGAGGGTGTTTAGCCACATGAGAGAGTCTCAGCTTTGACATTTTATATCCTTCAGTCAGTCTATCAAAGATCTAGAATTTATTGTGATAGAATTAAAAAGTTTACCTTTTTCTACTTATCGGCATACAGGTATTTGGGTGCTATCTTTATAATTTACAATTAGTTTGAAAGACAGAAATTGCAACCGTATGGTTGGGAGCCTGGTATGTAAGGCATTTGCCGGTGGGCATGTTTTGAACATGTATTGAGCCCTTATACGTACTGTCACTTAACTGTTCCCATCACTGTTGGACAGGTATTTCTCCCTGTGCTGGCAACACAGGCACGCCCCTCACCAAGGTAGAGCTGCCACAGGTAGTCTAACTCCTGAGGACAACAGACCCCTTTGCTGGGGGGAAGGGATAGGGGGGAGGAATAAGACATGAGAGGGGCTGGGCAGAGGACACAGAAACCTCCGTTCTACTGTGAGGCCCAAGGAATGCAAATGGAAAGTAGGACTCTCACTTATGAGATCTTGTAGAAAAGAGGCCCAGAGAAGGGGCAGTAGATTTGTTCAAGGTTACACAGCTAGATGGTGTGAAGACAGGGCAGGACTGTGGTCCCTGGGTCCCTTGTCTGATATCGTTGCCGTCTCTGCGTTAGTGCTCCGTAATGGGTCTGTAGTGTGCCTGGATGTAAGGGTTGGATGTAAGGGTTGGTTTGGAGCATTTCCACCCTGGCTCTCTGGACGTGGAACTTGCTGGGCTTTGGAATTTTTCTGCAAGCCATTGATAGGAGCAGAGTGTTGTTGTGTTTTGTGGCAAAGGCCACCCATGGAAGTGATCGACTGTAAGCACAGCCAGCTGCAGCCCGAGGTGATGTGGATGGAGCCTAAATGTGTTGTTCTGTGTGTCTCTCCTTTTCCTTTTAAACAAAGTTTCCCTCATCACACAGGTTTTCAGCCAGCTCATCTACTCTCAAGTGCTGGGAAGTTTGTATTTCCCTATCTGCAGTGGGTGTAAGAGATCTAGAGCCCTAGAGAGCTAGTATGAAGGAGGATTTGAAGAAGTTAGTTAGGTAATTAGATAATTATTGAAATGAGGCAACATGGATCCCAAAAGTTAAACAGTCTTAAAGGGAAACTCTGTACCACTTTAAGACTTAGTCATTCAACAACTCTAAAACAATGCAGTCACTACTTTGAGTACTGTTGCAGTGTGCCTTGTTTGGCATGGTTGGGGAATGTGGCATTTCAGATCATTGAAGTTTATCCACTCAAATGCCAAAATTAAAAACAACCCCAAACCTTTTTTGATTGGAGTTTCTTGAAAATGATATGCTTCCCTGCCCTGTTAAACTGAACCTTTACAGATAGCCTCCGGAAAGGTATGAGGGTGTCATCTCTGCTTGGGTAGGCCTGGTCCTGTGATGTGAGTCTGCTTCTCTCTTCTCACCTCTCTGCCCTCTTCTTCAGAGCTGTCCCTTCCTTGAGACACTGTCCCTGCCCTGATAGGTTTCCTCTACATCTCGTGATTTACCGACTCTATGTCAAGGACTGAAAATCCAAACCACCCCCTTTGGTAAAGTGTTAGGTATGACATAGTGTGAGTGCTGTGGAAAACGAGGCTTGGCTGGCCACCACACTGCCTAAAGAATGTTTTTATGTGTCTTGTAAGGAGAATAATATCAGACTTCTGATCTTATTCTAGGCAAGTGGAGAAATAAAATCTCTGTCATTTATTCATGGCTTTATGGACTTGATAGATCTTTGAGAACCTACTAGGTGTCAGGCTCCATGGTTACTACTGGCATTCAGAACAGTCTTCACTCACTTGAGGGCACAGTGAGTACCATGATGATGTCGTCAGTGGTAAATTACCTGGGAAGGTAGCTTACCCTCACAGAGGACGGCAGACAGTTGTTGCTAGCATTTGTATATTCATTAGCCTCCCATATCCTCCCAGTTGGAAATTAACTGTCCCAGATATACAGCAAATGTGTATTGTGGGAACCTGTGATGCCCAAACTGTTCAGGATGATCATGTTAAAATATTAATGTGCTGAGTTAAATGCTTTATTCAGCTTATCTGCATCTAGGCTATCTAAATTACACACCCACTTAAAAAATTCTGACCATCACCTCTTCTCTTGGAATAATTAAATTATTTTGATGTAATTCAGAACTCATTTTATCGTAGCCCAGCAGTACCTGGGAGAGAATGACTCTAAATTTATGATAGTAAAATCATATTAAATTGTATTTCACTAATTCAGAAATGGGGATAATTTGACAATTAAAGGCAGAATTGTGTCATTCCTCTCCTGGAAGAAATGAACAGTAATGATGGGATCACAGAGATTGTATTGCTTGTTGCTTAAAAAAGCGATCAAGCAGTTTTCAGACTCTTCAGAAAAGTTGGTTTATCTGCCAAGAAATAATTGAGAATTATTCTTAATGGCCCCTCCCCCAACTCCACTTTTCAGACTTTAGATGGAATAACTATGCATAATGTCAAAGCTAGGAAGTTGCATTTTTTTAATTATACTTTAAGTTCTGGGGTATATGCGCAGAATGTGAAGTTTTGTTACATAGGTGTACACATGCCACGGTGGTTTGCTGCACCCCTCAACCTGTCATTTACATTAGGTATTTCTCCTACTGTTATCCCTCCCCTAGCCCCTCACCTCCCAGCAGGCCCCAGTGTGTGATGTTCCCCTCCCTATGTCCACGTGTTTTCATTGTTCAGCTCCCACCTGTGAGTGAGAACATGTGGTGTTTGGTTTTCTGATCTTGTGATAGTTTGCTGAGGATGATGGTTTCCAGCTTCACACATGTCCCTGCAAAGGACATAAATTCATCCTTTTTAATGGCTGCATAGTATTTCATGGCATATATTTGCCACATTTTCTTTATCCAGTCTATTACTGATGGACATTTGGGTTGGTTCCAAGTCTTTGGTATTGTGAATAGTGCCACAATAAACATACCTGTGCATGTGTCTTTATAGTGGAATGATTTATAATCCTTTGGGTATATACCCAGTAATGAGATTGCTGGGTCAAATGTTATTTCTAGTTCTAGATCCTTGAGGAATCGCCACACTACCTTCCACAATGGTTGAACTAATTTACACTCCCACCAACAGTGTAAAAGCGTCCTTATTTCTCCACATCCTCTCCAGTATCTGTTGTTTCCTGACTTTTTAATGATCACCATTCTAACTGGCATGAGATGGTATCTCATTGTGGTTTTGATTTGCATTTCTCTAATGACCAGTGATGATCAGCATTTTTCCATATGTCTGTTGGCTGCGTAAAAGTCTTCCTTTGAGAAGTGTATGTTCATATCCTTTGCCCACTTTTTGATGGGGTTTTGTTTTTTTCTTGTAAAGTTCTTTGTAGATTCTAGATATTAGCCCTGTGTCCGATGGATAGATTGCAAAAATTTTCTCCCATTCTGTAGGTTGCCTGTTCACTCTGATGATAGTTTCTTTTGCTGTGCAGAAGCTCTTTAATTAGATCCCATTTGTCAATTTTTGCTTTCGTTGCCATTGCTTTTGGTGTTTTAGACATGAAGTCTTTGCCCATGACTATGTCCTGAATGGTATTGCCCCGGTTTTTTTCCAGAATTTTTATGGTCCTAGGCCTTACGTTTAAGTCTCTGATCCATCTTGAATTCATTTTTGTATAAAGTGTAAGGAAGGGGTAAAGAGATCAATGCAGCAAGAAGAGCTAACTATCCTAAATATATATGCACCCAATATAGGAGCACACAGATTCATAAAGCAAGTTCTTAAGAGACCTACAAAGAGACTTAGACTCCCACACAATAATAGTGGGAGACTTTAACACCCCAATGTCAATATTAGACAGATCAACGAGACAGAAAGTTAACAAGGATATTCAGGACTTGAACTCAGTTCTGGACCAAGCAGACCTAATAGACATCTATAGAACTCTCCACCCCAAGTCAACAGAATATACATTCTTTTCAGCACCTCATTGCAGTTATTCTAAAATGGGCCAAATAATTGGAAGTAAAACACTCCTCAGCAAATACAAAACAACGGAAATCATAACAAACAGTCTCTCAGATCACAGTGCAATCAGATTAGACCTCAGGATTAAGAAACTCACTCAAAACCGCACAACTACATGGTAACTGAACAACCTACTCCGGAATGACTATTGGGTAAATAACGAAATAAAGGCAGAAATAAAGGTGTTCTTTGAAACCAATGAGAACAAAGACACAACATACCAGAATCTCTGGGACACATTTAAAGCACTGTGTAGAGGGAAATTTATAGCACTAAATGCCCACAAGAGAAAGCATGAAAGATTTAAGATTGACACCCTAATATCAAAATTAAAAGAACTAGAGAAGCAACAGCAAACAAATTCAAAATCTAGCAGAAGACAAGAAATAACTAAGATCATAGCAGAACTGAAGGAGATAGAGACACAAAAAACGCTTCAAAAAATCAATGAATCCAGGAGCTGGTTTTATGAAAAGATCAACAAGTAGACAAACTGCTAGCCAGACTCATAAAGAAGAAAAGAGAGAAGAGTCAAATAGATGCAATAAAAAATGATATAGGGGATATCACCACTGATCCCGCAGAAATACAAACTACCATCAAGAATACTATAAACACCTCTATGCAAATGAACTAGAAAATCTAGAAGAAATGGAAAAATTCCTGGAAACATACAGCCTCCACAGTCTAAACCAGGAAGAAGTCAAATCCCTGAATAAACCAATAACAAGTTCTGAAATTGAGGCAGTAACTAATAGCCTACCAATCAAAAACAGTCCAGGACCAGATGGATTCACAGGCAAATTCTACCAGAGGTACAAAGAGAAACTAGTACCAATCCTTCTGAAACTATTCCAAACAATAGAAAAAGAAGGAATCCTCCCTACTTCATTTTATGAAGCCAGCATCATTCTGATACCAAAACCTGGCAGAGACACAACAAAAAAAGGAAATTTCAGGCCGATATACCTGATGAACATCGATGCGAAAATTCTCAATGAAATACTGGCAAACCGAATCCAGCAGCACATCAAAAAGCTTATCCACCACGATCAAGTCAGCTTCATCCCTAGGATGCAAGGCTGGTACAACATACGCAAATCAATAAACATAATCCATCACATAAACAGAACCAATGACAAAAACCACATGATTATCTCAATAGATGCAGAAAAGGCCTTTGACAAAATTCAACACCGCTTCATGCTAAAAACTCTCAATAAACTAGGTATCAATGAAACGTATCTGAAAATAATAAGAGCTATTTATGACAGACCCACAGCCAAGATCACAGTGAATGGGCAAAAACTGGAAGCATTTACTTTGAAAACTGGCACAAGACATGGATGCCCTCTCTCACCACTCCTATTCAACATAGTATTGGAAGTTCTGGCCACGGCAACCAGGCAAGAAAAAGAAATAAAGCGTATTCCAGTAGGAAGAGACAAAGTCAAATTGTCTCTGTTTGCAGATGACATGATTGTATATTTAGAAAACCCCATCGTCTCAGCCCAAAATCTCCTTAAGCTGATAAGCAACTGCAGCAAAGTCTCAGGATACAAAATCAATGTGCAAAAATCACAAGCATTCCTATACACCAATAATAGATAAACAGAGAGCCAAATCATGAGTGAACTCCCATTCACAATTGTTACTAAGAGAATAAAACACCTAGGAATACAACTTACAAGGGATGTGAAGGACCTCTTCAAGGAGAACTACAAACCAGTGCTCAAGGAAATAAAAGAGGACACAAACAAATGGACAAACATTCCATGCTCATGGATAGGAAGAATCAATATCGTGAAAATGGCCATATTGCCCAAAGTAATTTATAGACTCAATGCCATCCCCATCAAGCTACCACTGACTTTCTTCACAGACTTGGAAAAAACTACTTTAAATTGCATATGGAACCAAAAAAGAGCCTGCATAGACAAGACAATCCTAGGCAAGAAGTACAAAGCTGGAGGCATCATGCTACCAGACTTCAAACTATACTACAAAGCTACAGCAAACAAAACAGCATGGTACTGGTACCAAAACAGATATATAGACCAATGGAGCAGAACAGGGGCCTCAGAAATAACACCACACATCTACAACCATCTGATCTTTGACAAACCTGACACAAACAAGCAATGGGGAAAAGATTTCCTATTTAATAAATGGTGTTGGGAAAACTGGCTAGCCATATGCAATTCTTAAATATTTTTTATAAGCCTTCTTTTGCATTTTGATGAAGCTTTAAGGGCTCCTCTCGGGTCCGGGGGAGATGGTAAACACTAATCACTGGCAGTTATCATGACACTAACCCTAGTGTAGGTTCTGGGGATGTTGTAGGGAGGTTTCAGTTCAATCTTTTTCTTCTGTTTAGAATTTCTATTGAAATGATTTCACCTGGCTGGGCATGGTGGTTCACACCTGTAATCCCAGCACTTTGGGAGGCCAAGGCGAGTGGATCACCTGAGGTCAGGAGTTTGAGATTAGCATGGCCAACATGGTGAAACCCCGTCTCTACTAAAAATACAAAAATTAGCTTGGCATGGTGGCAGGCACCTATAATCCCAGCTACTTGGGAAGCTGAGGCAGGAGAATCACCTATACCTGGGAGACGGAGGTTGCAGTGAGCTTAGATTACAACACTGCACTCCAGCCTAGGCGACAGAAACTGTTTAAAAAAAAAAGAAAAGAAAAAGAAAGGTGGGTTCCCTTGCATTTTCTCAGACATTTCTGACCCTTCAACTCCTCAAATCTGGTTCAGACAACCTCTTCCACTACTCTGCATTTTGCTAATGGTATAAAAGTGGCCAGACATGGTGGCACATGCCTGTAATTCCAACACTTTGGGAGGCCGAGACGGGTGGATCACTGGAGGTCAGGAGTTTAAGACCAGCCTGGCCAACATGGTGAAACCATGCCTCTGTTAAAAATACAAAAATTAGCCAAGCATGGTGGCATGCACGTATAGTCCCAGCTACTGGGGAGGCTGAGATGAGAGAATCACCTGAGCCCAGGAGGTTGAGGCTGCAGTGAGCCAAGATCCTACTACTGCACTCCAGTCTTGGCAACCACAGTGAGACCCCGTCTCAAAAAGTAAAAAATAAAAATAAAAAATTTTGTTTAATTAGCCAAGCATGGTGGCACGCACCTGTAATCCCAGCTACTCAGGACACTGAGGTAGGAGAATCACTTGAACCTAGGAGGTAGAGGTTGCAGTGAGCCGAGATCATGCCACTGCACTCCAGCCTGGGTGACAGAGTGAGACTGTCTCAAAAAAAAAGTATTTAATAAAAAAGTAGCATCCAGCACCAATGAGGAAATAATAATGATTCCCTGTGGACACAGGGCTAACCACTGTTTACAATGAAAAGATTACCTCCCTTCAGAGTTCCCCCAGGGCTTAGGTGACATTGGTTGTGAGCAGGAGTAGTGGATTTCAAAATAATACACCTAAATTACTCTAAGAACAAATATTTCTTTTGACTTCACTTACAATTTTATACAAAAGCAGAAGTTACTGAAGGTTACTTCTTCATATTTACTACGCTCTTCTTACCCCAACCCCCATGTCTGTGTGTAATTAAAGGAAGCTTGTTAAGTAAGCTACCCATTTAGTGCTTGGAACAAGAGAAAAGTGTGTGTTGGGAGTCGGGGGACTGCTTGTGTGAAATATTTCTCTCTTCTGGGTTTAAAACTTAGTCTTTGCTGCCAATCTGTTAACAGTTTGTAAATCAAGTAGAAGAAAAAATATAAATTAGCTTTCTAATAAACCTGAAATTACAAATGTGAAAAAAAGCAGGGAATAAATACTTGACCAAAAATGTATAAGTAAGTGGGTGTTGGGGGATCACAATTTTTAATTATCTCTCAATTATTTTGATATGAAAGTTCTATTTCAAAGTTCTTAAAAATTATGCCTAATGTTCCTAAGTACTGTGTCCCAAATGTATGTAAATACAAGATGGAAACTGTGAAATATATGCCTTCAAAAAAGAAAAAAAAACTGACATTTTATCTGTATATATTTAATAGATTTATAAAGAACATGTGTATACATATATCAATATAGATGTACCAGCAAGGAAGATTTAGAACATATAACTATGTGGCAGGGTTGGAAAGAACATAATTCTTTCCCAGAAGGGGTGCAGGGAACTATACTTCATCAGGTACCAGTTACAAAATAACTTAAGTCATTTCTCATCAAAATATGTCTCTACTGCATATTCTGGTTGATAAATTTTCCATGTTTTTTATGAAGATTATCCAATTCATTTCTTTGTAGATAAAGCCTAAGAACAGAAAAAAAAAATTGTTACATTTTATTTTGGGGCTAACTGAAAAGCCATGTAGTAGGCACCCTTGTTAGAGCTTGAAGAAACAAACAAAAAAAAGACTTGCTCACCATGAATAGAACCTCAGCCCCTTTTTTGTGTCTCAGTTGGCTCCTTCTACCGTTTCAGTGAGATTTAAAAATATCTTAATCTTCAGCAACACATCAGTAACACATGCTACTGATTCTTTTCACGTTGCTTTTTATGGAATTAATGACATCTAGGTTTAATACAGTATCTAAATTTCTATATGTGACAGAAATCAGTCTGATTAGACATGTATCAAAACCCAATAATAAAATACTATATCTCTTTTAATTTATGCCTGAGGTTGCAATTTTTTGAATTTTTGCAATCAGCCCTTGGCGATGACCTTGAGCAGTAGGATATAAATAAATCCCACATGCTTAGCGTTCCAATAATGGAACACTAGGCATAAATGGTTAACCCATTTATGCTTAGTGTTCTAAAAGACAGAAGTTGGCATTTTTGGCTAAACAACAATCTCACAACTAACAAAAACAGCTTTACCAATAGTATATACATTTAAATATTACAGAAATCTTTAGAAATTTATATAAAAGTGAAAATAAAGGTGATCTAACTTATTGCTTCCCCAAAATGAACATGGTGTTTCAAAGGAAAAAAACTGTATCCTTAACAAGAATCAATCTGAGGAGCAGCAACAAATGAAGCTCCACCCAGCTCTCACATTTGAGGGACTTTGCTCATGTTAGGAGTCAAAGCTTATTGTTTGTATGCATCCAAGAAACAAATTTGTAAAAAATTTCCATCCAACCCAAAGTTCACTCTATCAAAATCTATTAAATGTGTATGTACTGCAAGTGTGTAGACCAGAGGTTTAATTTACCGTTGCCTTGCTGGACTCAAGGAGTTATTAGATCCAGCTCAGATTTGAAGAAAAGACTAGGACTGGTTGTAGCAATAACTACCAATTCATGCCACATGCAATCATAGCCACTGCCTCAACTCTGACCTGAAGCATTTAAAAAATATTTTCTCTTTTTGTAATGAAGAGTATGGTTGATACAAAAAAATCTCAGTTTTTCACCAGCACAGAACAAATGCTACTTAAAGTGGAGAACCAGACTGAGAAATAAGTTTCCAAATATGGCAGAAGGTTTTCTGGGAACAATAATCTCCAAATCCAATTAATAGTTGTTTTGTTTTTTTGCTTTTTTCTTTTCTTTTTTTTTTTATTATTATTATACTTAAAGTTTTAGGGTACATGTGCACAATGTGCAGGTTAGTTACATATGTATACATGTGCCACGCTGGTGTGCTGCACCCATTAACTCATCATTTAGCATTAGGTATATCTCCTAAAGCTATCCCTCCCCCCTCCCCCCACCCCACAACAGTTCCCAGAGGGTGATGTTCCCCTTCCTGTGTCCATGTGTTCTCATTGTTCAATTCCCACCTATGAGTGAGAATATGCAGTGTTTGGTTTTTTGTTCTTGGCGATAGTTTACTGAGAATGATGATTTCCAATTTCATCTATGTCCCTACAAAGGACATGAACTCATCATTTTTTATGGCTGCATAGTATTCCATGGTGTATATGTGCCACATTTTCTTAATCCAGTCTATCATTGTTGGTCATTTGGGTTGGTTCCAAGTGTTTGCTATTGTGAATAGTGCCCCAATAAACACATGTGTGCTTATGTCTTTATAGCAGCATGATTTATAGTCCTTTGGGTATATACCCAGTAATGGGATGGCTGGGTCAAATGGTATTTGTAGTTCTAGATCCCTGAAGAATCGCCACACTGACTTCCACAAGGGTTGAACTAGTTTACAGTCCCACCAACAGTGTAAAAGTGTTCCTATTTCTCCACATCCTCTCCAGCACCTGTTGTTTCCTGACTTTTTAATGATTGCCATTCTAACTGGTGTAAGATGGTATCTCATTGTGGTTTTGATTTGCATTTCTCTGATAGCCAGTGATGGTTAGCATTTTTTCATGTGTTTTTTGGCTGCATAAATGTCTTCTTTTGAGAAGTGTCTGTTCATGTCCTTTGCCCACTTTTTGATGGGGTTGTTTTTTTTGCTTTTTCCTTTAGACAGAGTCTCACTCTGTCGCCCAGGCTGGAGTGTAGTGGTGCAATCTCAGCTCACTGCAATCTCTGCCTCCTGGGTTCAAGCGATTCTACTGCCTCAGCCTCCTGAGTAGCTGGGATTACAGGCATGTGCCACCACGCCTGGCTAATTTTTGTATTTTTAGTAGGGACAGGGTTTTACCATGTTGGCCAGGCTGGTCTCGAACTCCCAACCTTAGGTGATCCGCCCGCCTCAGCCTCCCAAAGTGCTAGGATTACAGGCATGAGCCACCACACCCAGCCTCCAATTAATAGTTTTTAAGAAAGTTTTCCCAATTCACTTATTAGAAAGCCATGTTTAAATGGGAGACTATCAATTTTAATGATTTTTTAGCTGTATTTCTTAATACTTACTGTGTCTTGTAACTTCTCCTAGATATAAGTGTGTCAGTCAGCTTTTCAGCTAGCTGAAGCTTCCCTAGGTCCTCCCTTACTTTAGCACAAAATTTGGTGGTGGTTCGTCATTGGTAAATCAGCACCTACTGAGGACCTGACATGTTGAAGGTACTGAGCAGATTCATATTGAACTTCTCTGGGAGGAATTTACTTCCACACTTAAGATCTGATTATAATACTTTTGAACTCATAACACAGTCCTATGGCATGGACCTTGAGGATACTGCAACCGGGGTTCTCAAGAACAACTGTATTTTTAAAATAGCCAACGTAAAAGGAGTAAGGCAATGAACAATGGTGGCTCGAGGATTTTTTGTTTTCTATAAATTAAGCTTATGACAACCAGCAAAAGACTTTCCATTACATCTTATACATAGACATTGAAGATTAGGTTGTTTCTATGGGTTGATATTATATCCATACCTGTTATTTTGTATTAAAGATGTGTTAAACCAGAAGAAAAAAGGGTAGTTGTGATAGTATTTAGGAAAATCCTAAAAAGAAACAAAAATATTTTAAAAGTAAAATTGATGCCAAGAACTAATCATTCCAAAGAAATCAAAGTTCCTTCCTTTATTCCTTTATATATTTATCAAATAATTATAACCAATATGTAGCACTCTGCATTCTATAACAACACACTCAAGACACAAAGGAGGAGGCTTAAGAAAATGCTCTTGCTTTCTCTTGCTGTTTGTATCAAAATTTTCAAGGAATAGTTTATTTTCCATGATAGATATTTAATTTAAATGCTGAAATTTGAATCTGGTTTAGACAGTGCTAAACAGAATCTACTAAGGACCTATGCTTATATATAGCCAAGTATTTTTGTAGTGAATTCTTACAATTTTTTTGTTGCCTCAGCATCCTTTTCAAATATAAATGGGACTTTCTGATATCAGAAGCAGGGTTCAGTCACCCTTGACAGTTTCCAGTTCACCTCCTCCAGGTTTCTCAATGTGACTGATCCCAACATCTGCCTTATACAACCTTCTGTTGGTGACTACTTCATTATGGGACAGCTAGATATAACCTCCCTACAGACCCCCGTACTCTGCATGGACCATGTGGATATATCAATGACCACCTCTCAGTCACAGCATGACTCCACGGAACTCATGACTGCTTGCATTAAATCCACCAGTTAGACCACCCCGCAGGAAACCTGCTCAGGTAACACCTTACATCCCAATAAAGGCTTCCACTCTCAGGTCCCTCCCTCGTTCTCGCTATTGATCCCCACCCATCAGTTGAGCACAGGTCTCCTGGATGGCTCCCCCTTCCAGTTAGCCCTGAGAGGTGTGCTGCCCTCTTCTCTCTGGAATTAATAAAAAACTGCTTTGGTTATTTCATGTGTTGTATTGTGCTGCCTTCTCTGTGTTTCACCCAACTGAGTCACCCAAACCTAACTCTCTTTCCAGTCAATGCTCCCAGCTACTCAGGAGGCTGAGGTGGGAGGACTGCATGAGCCCAGGAGGTGAAGCTGCAGTTAGCTATGGTCACGCCACTGCACTCCAGCTTGGGTGACAGAGTGAGACCCTGTCTCAATTTTTAATATTAAAAATGATGCAAAACAAAATGTAATCACTGCTATGCAGTAAAACATACCTTTGGTTTTTTAGCATCTTGGCTTTTATTTTTTTTGTATTTATTTTGTATTTTTTGGATTTGTGAATTAATACATGTAAATTTAGAAAAATTTAGAAAATGTCCAATTTAGAAAAAACAAATGAACAAAAATTATTCAAATTACGTATGTTCTTTTAAAAAATTTGTTATAGATCTGATTTATTTTCTCCCCCTCCCTCTATGGGATGACATCTATCATCCCCTTGTTGGGAACTGTAGTAAAGGAAACCTTAAATAAAACCATTCAAAAGTTCAGACAAGAACAATGGCAGAGGCCGTTTCTTGATTACTCACCAAAGAGGAAACTTGCACTTTCACATCATCATACAGAGGTGGACAGTTGAACACATCAATTATTACCCTGTGTGTTTCAGTGTCATGAAATACCTGTGAATGAACACATGGAATTTAGAACTATAAACCTAGCTAATGATAACAATGAAGTTCCTTTTCACTTATCAAGACTTCCCATATTTATCAAGTACTTTTGGTCTCACAGACCAGTCACTACATGTATAAATAATTATTAATAATCTTTTCTAGTTGCAATACTGTTGTTTATATGTATGTCTGTATGTGTGCGTATATATATATACACACACACACATATATATATATATATATATTTTTTTTTTTTTTTGAGACAGTCTCACTGTCATCCAGGCTGGAGTGCAGTGGTGTGATCTCAGCTCACTGCAACCTCTGCCTCCCAGGTTCAAGTGATTCTCGTGCCTCATCCTCCCGAGTAGCTGGGACTATATAGGCGCATGCCAGCACACCCAACTAGTTTTTGTACTTTTAGTAGAGATGGGGTTTTGCTACATTGGTCAGGCTGGTCCCAAACTCCAGGCCTCAAGTGATCTGCCTACCTGGGCCTCCCAAAGTGCTGGGATTACAGGGGTGAGCCACCACGCCCAGCCTGTTGTTTATGATTTTTAAAGGCCAACATGTTTGAGAGTTATCATGAGGCACTTTTCAAAAGTGTCTCCCTTTTCAAAAGTGTGTCCCTTTTCAAAAGTATTGAATTTTCTATTAGACACTTTAATCAGTTAAATATTATTATTTAATGTGTGTCATTTGATTTTCATACATTAATGGGCCTCTTTTGAGAATATGTTAAGAAGCTCAATTTTAAAGCTAACCTTGACATTCAAAAAAGTATGCTTAACTCACGGTTTTTTATTTACTAAATTTAAAAAATAACAACGGGGATCTGTAACACTTGGGGGGTGGGCCCACCTGCCCCTCCCAAGAGAGGGGAGGGTGGGGTCCCCCTGAGCATGATGTTTTATCAGAACTCCTGTGTTTGTCAGTGGGATCTTTGGACTTGACTATTACAGGCTGCGGATGGAGTGACCACAGATAGTTCAAGTTTTGGAATGAATGACTGTGAAGATATACTATTTCTTTGACTCATTCTCATATAAATTATGGCACCCACAGTAAGAAGGATCTATGCTAGGCCCTGTGAAAAACACAAAAGGAGGTGCAGACTTAGTTGGTCCCTTCAGGGAGCTGTACACATAAGAAACAATCACAGAGGCCGGGCCCGGTGGCTCACGCCTGTAATCCCAGCACTTTGGGAGGCCAAGGCGGGCGGATCACGAGGTCAGGAGATCGAGACCATCCTGGCTAACATGGTGAAACCCCGTCTCTACTAAAAAAATACAAAAAATTAGCCGGGCGTGATGGCGGGCGCCTGTAGTCCCAGCTACTCCGGAGGCTGAGGCAGGAGACTGGCATGAACCCAGGAGGTGGAGGTTGCAGTGAGCCCAGATGGCGCCACTGCACTTCAGCCTGGGCGACAGAGCAAGACTCCGTCTCAAAAAAAAAAAAAAAGAAAAGAAAAAAAGAAACAACTGTAGAATGGTATATAATTCTCAATCTGTATGATGAAGACTGGGTGTGCTCTTATGCACCATTGAGGGCTAGTTAACAGGAGGTGAGAAAATTTCATTGAGGAGGTAGAAATTGAATTGGGCATGAAAGCTCTGAAAATAGAATCTAGTCCATACAGAGGGAGAAAGACCAGCAATAACGCAAAGTAGAAATTAGAAAAACAACAAAAAAGGTCAGGCAGTGTGGCTCATGTCTATAATCCCAGCACTTTGTGAGGCTGAGGTGAAAGGGTTGCTTGAGCTCAGGAGTTTGAGACCAGCCTGGGCAACATAGCAAGACCCAGTATCTACAAAAAATAAAAAAAAAAATTGGGGGATTGCTTGAGCTCAGGAAGTTGAGGCTGCAGTGAGCCATGATCGCGCCACTGCGCTACAGCCTGGGACAGAATGGGACCCTGACTCAAGGAAAAAAAAAGGAAAGGAAGGAAGGAAAGAAAGAAATAACTAACTAACTAAATAACTTAGAGTTGTGTTCCAAGAGCCAAAGGGGATGACCCAGTTTATTTGGAATGGAGTCTGCTGGTCAAGCTACTGATAAAAATAAGCTCAGGTATGTTAGGGCTACTATACCTTAAGAGTTCAAGAGCCAAGGAAATAAGAGTGAGGCTTTTGAAGAATATCATGGAGTATTTCCTATGTGACAAAGAGGCCTGATAATTATCACATATAACATTTAGTTAGTGATTTATAGTTTACAAAGCAACTTCATATATATTATCTAATTTAATTCCCATAACACTTGAGGTGTGATATTTATTTTACAGGTAAGGATGTTAAGCCAAAGATGTTAACTGGCTTCGACCATGGGCATGCAGTGTGTCTTCTGCTCTACCTACAACTTTTCACAATGAGAGCAATATTTCAGTACGCATATTTCAGGATTCTATACATTACATTATATAAGAATCAAGAAAAGGTAAGGAGAGGATTGTAGAAATCTAGGCATGAGCAAATGAGGTTCTGGACAGTTAGTGGCAGTGAGAACAGAAAGGAAGGTGAGCATAGAAAAATTTCAAAGGCATCATCAACAGGGATTGATGCCTAACTGGATTTAGGGAGCCGAGGCAAAGAGAATCAAAGCCCAGGGCCTGAGTGGGAGAATGCTGGTGCCATTTGCAGAAGCAGAGAAAGCTCCTTGATCATTCAGACTGGCTACTGCATTTCAGTTCGAGTGGAAACTGTTCATGTTGCAGCTCTTGCATCTACAACTCAGTGGGCGACTAGAAATACCTCTTCAGTAAATGAACAAATAATAGTTTGAGTAAGGGAAATGGGTGATTCTTTAACCAAGAATAAAGCATTTGCTAAGAACAAAAAGCCAAGGATCAGGCCTGGGTGAATGCCCTCAGTTGGGAGAGGCCAAAAAAAGTGGGTGTGGTGCAGACAGTGAGGGAATAGGATTAGTAATAAAAGAATTTGAGACAAAGGCCTGGGTAGGAATTCTAAAAGTTTATGGTTATTAGACCCATGAAGGAAGCTTTCTTATTGTTTCAGAAAAGGTATATAGTTTTAGGCATTTCTTCATTGTAGCAAAACATTGACTACCAGGTCCCTTTTGCTTTGGATAAAGAGATTCCTCCCCAATTCATTCACTCTTGCATTCTTTCTCACAGGGTCATCCCACAGAACCTCTGACTTAGAAGAATCACTTGGGACACTGCTAAGTCTATAGATTCCTGGTCCCCATTCCAGATTTCCTGAATCATACTTTAGAGTACAACCTAGGAATGTAAATCTTTACAAGCTTCTCGGTGGTTTTCATGCACACTAACATTTTAGAATCAGTGCTATATAATAAAAGATAAAATGACTGAGAAGAGGAGAATATGGCTAAAAATGACCAGATACGTAAATTAAAATCCTTAATACATTCCTGGGAACATGCTCAGCATTTGTGGAAAAGTGAAAGGCAAAGCAACACTGAACAGAAATAAATTCTGGAAAGTACCCTGAAAAAACTGTTTTGAACAAACAGGTTAATTTATCTCTGGTTTGCATTCAAATCCAGTGACACCACGATGGTAACCAGAAAGAGTCGTGGAATCTCTTTATGGTAAGTGATAGTTTAGGGAGGTCAACATTGCTGGTTTGACATTCAGCCTTAAAAGAAACATCAGATTTTTTTCAATTCACATGTTTTCTCTTACCCGACAATTGTTTAAGGAAGTACAGGAAAAGACAATCTTTTTCTTCATTACTATTTGGACTTTTAGACCATATCCATCACCTGTTCCAACACCTAAATGAAATTAAAAAGTTAGGTTGGTTAGCGTGAAGATCAAAATGTCTTGCCAATTAACATCATGGATTAAAAAGAGAAAAAAAATGGCTGGGCACGGTGGCTCATGCCTGTAATCCTAACACTTTGGGAGGCTAGGCAGGTGGATCTTTTGAGGTCTGGAGTTCGAGACCAGCTTGATCAACATGGTGAAACCCCGTTTCTACTAAAAATACACAAAAATTAGCCCAGTGTGGTGGTGCATGCCTGTAGTCCCAGCTACTTGGGAGGCTGAGGCAGGAGAATCGCTTGAACCTGGGAGGTGGAGGTTGAAGTGAGTCGAGATCGCACCACTGCACTTCAGCCTGGACCAGAGAGTGAGACTTAGAGCAAGACTCTGTCTCCAAAATATATATATATATATATATATATATATATATGTAGGGAAGGTGACTTGACACCTTTCTTGCTAATGTGTTGCTTTCTTCAGACTTCTAATCATAATGATTCTTAATAAGAAATACTGTGGTCTAAATTACTTTGGCCCTATTTTAAGTCTAGTTCCTGATGCAATCTCTATAAAAATATAGGTTATATCCAAAAATTCCCATAGTATTCAATATATATTTACAGACAAAGGCTCTTTTGCTCTTTTTTTTTCAATTCAAATGACCCACTTCCTTAGCATTTCCTCAAGGACTTTGTTTCTCAGGCTCCAATTAATTTTTTATTGCTTTCATCTCAACTCTACATTATTTTTAATTTAAAATGGCACAAAACTAAAAGTAGAGAATTAAAACAAATATTCTAATAAACAAGTGTATTAATTATTCTTGATCGATCATCTCATATGCCGTTTTCTTTTCATTTAATTTTGTTTTCACTAACACCATGATATTCATTGGTCATTAGAAATCAGTTTCTTGCCTCAGTTCCCTCTTTCTCATTCCAGGTGCAGAACTTCTTTCTATTGATGTCCACCAGAAATCAGTGAAATGTAGAACGAAACTCAGGAAGCTAAAAATACTAGGCTCTCTGTGTGGACACCAGCACCCCGGCACCATGGCACCTATAACACCCAGCAGTGGCACCACCTCAGGTCCACACGCTGGCTGGTACAAGAGGTTTGCTTTAGGGGTTCAGATGCATTGCCTCCCTGCTACCTCTCTGGCAGTGGGAGTGGTGAGACCCCATCCCCTCCACACAGACACATCCTGCTTTCCCACCTCTACTGAGTGTTAAACTGTGCAGGGGAAGCAAGGTTGGTGATGGAGAAATGGACATGGAAATGGAAGCCACTTTCTCTCTTCACTTTCTTTCTCAAGTCCCGGAGGTGTACGTCTGATCAATTTCCCTGCGTCCCTGGGCAACACTGCATCCCAGCTTTATCTCTCTGCTTACATTCTGGAAGCAGGCAAACAGCTCTCGTGATGTTTATATGGATTTTTACAACTGCTAATACTCGGTAACAGCTAGGCGGGTGAAAGATACCTCCACAGAGCCCCACTTTCTCCCAACCCTTTCCATTTTCATGTAGATTCAGGCAGGGAGGACCTAAGTGCTCCTCCTAGGAGGCTTTCCTTGACCCCCAGCACTGTGGCTGGGAGTGAGAGCCACAAGGTATGGGAGTGGCTGGGAGTGAGAGGGTTATAGATGGAGGACAGAGGGGAAAGAGAAAGCCCAGGGGGATGAGAAAAAAATATGCCTCTGAAAGAAGGTGAGAAAATGATATGATATGGAGACACCTCTACCAAGACAAACTCTCAACTAGAGGTGGTTATGAGAAATAACCAGTCTTGAAGGCACATGGATCCTCCTCCTCCCTCATCAGAGGCTCACTCTGCCCTGAAAAGTCCACCTTGGGTTGCGACCAGAAGAGCGAAGAGAACAGGAGACATGGGAAGGGGATGAAGTCCCCCAAATTAGTGATGGAAAAGAAAAAGTGAAGAGCATCTAAGGGCTGGCAATCAATGGGTAATTCCAGGAGGAGGAGCATACCTAAGGAGGAGTTTATGCATGAGGATACGTAAAAAGACAGGTATGAGTTAGGATCATCTGTGTATATAACAATGAGCAAAACCCTCCCAGAGTGGGAACCTTGGCCCTCCTGCCCAATTCTTCAATTTTACATAAACACTTACCATGAATCGAATAAATAACGAATCTTTTTATAAACAGTGTTTTTCTTGGAGGGAGATTCCAGTTGTAGCTATGTTTCACTTGTGCGAAATATCCAACATATCTATTCTGAAAAGCAACAGAAGCCTTAAGTGGAGATGAAAAGCCTAAAGTCAGCATTCCTATTTTTTCTTTTCCTTTTTTTTTTTTTTTTTGCATAAAGGTTAAGGGCAGTAAATAATTAAGGAAACATTTACTGGATGCCATTATGTTACTAGATATTTTAAGGGATGCTGCCTCACAACTATCTACTTTGGGGGAAAAATACTGAATTAAGTGCTATGGGGAAGTGACAAGGATGGAGCCAGGTCTTGTTGACATGCTGCTTATGGTTGAGAGGGCAACTAATCAGAACCAACAACAAAACAGTTACAGCATTAGCAGTGTGCAGATAGAAGCTTAGTTGTGACTGAGTTAGAGGAAGGTGTGTGGTTTAGTGAAGAGCAGTTTCCTGGGCATGAGAGAATGGTATATGTGAAAACTCAAGAGGAATACCTCCATATCTCAGTAGCAGGTTTTCTGTCATTCTTCTCTTGTTCCTGACAGCTAGAATTTCTTCACTTTCCATTTCCCCAATTCTGTTTTCACAAGGAAGCCCCGGAATTCCCTTAGCCTTGTCCTTTTCCTAGGGCAAGCTGTTCACAATGACTCTCCTTGAATCTATCTTCAAGGAGTTGTAGAGCTCTGGAACTGAATCAACTGGTTCAGAACTCAAAAGTTGGCTGGGCTGGTGGCTCACACCTGTAATCCCAGCACTTTGGGAGTCCGAGGTGGGCAGATCACTTGAGGTCAGGGGTTCGAGACCAGCCTGGCCAACAGGGTGAAACCCCGTCTCTACTAAAACTACAAAAATTAGCCATGCATGGTGGTGGGCACCTGTAATCCCAGCTACTCGGGAGTCTGAGGCAGGAGAATTGCTTGGAGGCAGGAGAATTGCTTGGACCCAGGAGGTCAAGGTTGCAGTGAGCTGAGATTACACCACTGCACTCCAGTCTGGGTGACAGACAGATTTTGTCTCCAAAAAAAAAAAAAAGGTACTCATAAGTTCATGGACTCTTCCTCACCCATTGAGAAATGTTCATAGAAGTAACAAACTGCCATACTTTCCTTTAGAAAGGGCCAGTAATGAGGAAGGCTCATGAAAGTTCTTAACTTAGGAGTAGATGTAGTCAGTAGAATGGCCCACAATGCAGGATCAGAATGGGATGGTATCTGAGAATCATCACCAGACACAGAGGGCACTCTGTCCTGAGGTCTTGCCAACACATCTCTCAAACATGCAGCTGAGACCCTGTGTTGCCTTCTCAGTGAATCAGAAGAGATTCAGTTGCAGCCTTTGGTGTGCTAGTTCTGGACTAAAGTTCGGGAAACTATGCATGACTACAGAAGAGATGGGGATGGGGAGATGTGTGGGGAGAGTTGCTGAAGGAGCTCTATCTAACATCTCCTTGGCTCCTGCCACCAGATTCTCCACCTTCCCCTAAACCTTCCCCTAAAGGCTGTAACCTGCCAGGGCCCTCAAGCTGCTTTTGCTCCCATGCTTCTTTCTTCTACAACTTAAAACAACATAGACTGGTAGTAGAAATTCATACAACCAACCCATAGGAGGCACTCACTACAAACAAAGAAGATATGGGGAAAGGGTGGAAAGATGGGTAAGCCATGGGCCTTGCCTTTAAAGGGGAAACAGAAGTCACCACTTCAAATAGCTAGAGAATAATGCAAAGTGATATCATCCCTAAGAGAAACACAAAGGGCTTTAGGAACTGAAAAAGCAAGAGACTACTTCAGGCTGGGAAGGGAAAGGGACTCTAGGAAAAGGGGCATGAGCAATGGCATGAGGGAATCAAGTGTCCATAGGCTGGGAAACAGCACACGGTCTAAATGTGTTAAGAGTGTGGGATGTGTGCACGCACATAGTGGAAGAAAAGGTTGGAAAAGTCAAACTGTGGATCTTGAGTGCCAGGTTGAAACATTTAGTTTATTGCTCCTGGCAGTGGGGACATATTCTGGATTTTGAGCATGGAAATGGCATAATTACGGTTGCACTTCAGTAAATCCACACATTCCTTTTAGCTTAGGGTCTATGACTGTTCTTTGTTTAGTTTTGTTTTCGGCTTGGGTGTGGGAGAAAAGTGTCAGTGGATAAGGCTGAGTTCTTTTGCCCAAACTAAACAGGGACAGTAGTTAGTGTTCTTATAACAGGGCCAAGAATACTTATTCAGTTCACACCACCTAAAGAAAAACTCATTTACAGCCACATCCAAATCTATTTGAGAATTCCCAACCCACTCTCACTTCGGTTTGAGGGGCAATGTAGAAAAGGCAATATAAATGAGAAGCTGTGCACAGCATGGGCTTCCGAGTCTGACATCTAGATTTCAGTCCTTGGTTCAAAAGTTAGTTTCTCTGAACCTCAATTTTCTAATTTATAAGATAAGAATCATAGTAGTGCCTACTCATAGAGTTACTGAGAATATTAAATGAGATAGTGAATGTAAAACTCTTAGAATGGTTCAGCAAAGTCTAGAATGTTGTAAATGCTATAAGATAAACATTCTGGTTTCTGCAGTAAACAAATTACAAGTAATGAAAAATGGCAAGAAATCTATGAACTAAAAGAGACTTAGGAGACATAGCAACCAAATGAAATGTGTGGATGTTGTTTGAATTCTGACTGAAACAAACTAAATTTTCTAAGATTTTAAGACAATTTTGGAAACAAACATGGACTAGAAATTTGATATTAAGGATTTTTAAGGTGTAGTATTTCAGATATGATAAAAGTTATTAAGGGTTTTTTGTTGTTGTTTTAAGAGTACTTAGATGTCATACTAAAATACTTGTGGGATAAAATGATCTGACGACTGAAATTTCCTTCCAAATAATCCAGGTTTGGGGAAAGCAAGAGTGGAGAGTGGGGTTGGGGGTGTGAGTGGAGTGGGAAAAGTATGGATGAAACGTGGCTGGTTGCAGGCTGAAATGATTGTTGCAGCAAAGTGATGATTATATGGAGATATACTGTATGATTCTCTGGACTTTTGTATATGATTAAACTTTTCCATATGAAATTATTTTTAAAAGAAAAAATAGAGTAACAGCATATGTTTCATATAGGTGTTATGGGTTTTCAATGAGATATGTAAAAGTGCGGTACTGTCTGGTATATAAAAGGGTTTTTGAAAAGTTTATTTCCCCTTTTCTTTCTCTTTTAAAATACACCTCCCCCACAACATACACACACACACACACACACACACACACGAGTCACCCAAAAACAGTCTTTGTGATGTTCTGCAAGGGTTGAATTGCCCTAATAAGGATCTGTGAAAGACTTAGATCTTTTTTCCATTGAAATCAAAGGCTGGTGATTTTAGATAAACTTCAGGGTCCTGGAGCCTTAGGTATTGGACCTTCCTGCTTTGGGAAAATAATCAGCTCCTGAGCTCCGTAAACAATAACCAGTATAGAATAGAAAGCAGGATGCTCTGAGGAGAAGCCAGACCCCCCAACGTGTGGGTGGCACCTGAAGCATGACCCTCAGCCTCAGGGAGGGACCAAGGCCTGTCGCAGGGCACCCAAATGCTCCTGCCTGATCACCAAAGAAGAGTCTAAAATGAAACCAAACAACAGGTGGCAATCTTAACCCACTCCCCTATAAAAGCTCCCTTTCTTAAAAAGAAAATTTACCTGAGAAGGAGTTTCTACTCCCTGATATTTAGTGCCATTGGTTTTATCTGTTCGCCGTTCTCCAAAATAGTACAAGCTTTCCTACAAAAAAGGAACCACGGTTCATCTGCACTCTTTCGTTTTCTATATTAGGTACCTTAGTCTTTCTAAAACCACCTTCTTTCCTAAAGTCAGTGATTTTTTTTTTTTAATGGAGTCTTGCTCTGTCACCCACACTGGAGTGCAGTGGCAGAATCTCACCTCACTGCAACTTCTGCCTCGCAAGTTCAAGCGATTATCCTGCCTCAGCATCTTGAGTAGGTGAGACTACAAGCGTGTACCACCACACCTGGCTAATTTTTGGTATTTTTAGTAGAGATGGGGGCTCTGCCATGTTGGCCAGGCTGGTCTCGAACTCCTGACTCAAGAGATCCACCTGCCTTAGCCTCCCAAAGTGCTGAGATTACAAGCATGAGCCACCACGCCCAGCCGCAGTGGTCTTTTCGCAAAGGCGCCCCAAATTACCAAAATTAACGAAGTCACATCAAAGACTTCTCTCATTCAAGGTTTTGTAAAGACATAAAAGTTTAGAGCTGGAAAGACCTTAGAAATCATCTGGTCCAACCCTTCTTTCCATCTTACAAATGAGAAGACTGAGGCCAAAAGAAAACTACGCAACCTGCCATGGAGATGCTGCAGCCAGTTAGAGGCAGCACAGGCCTGAAATACAAGTCTCTGGTTTTCAGTCTAGGGCTCTATATCAGTGGCTTTCAAACTTTTCATTTTTTAAGTTGCAATCCACATTAATAAACCTCGGAGAAGTACGCGCACACACACACACACACACACACACACACACACACACACACACCCCCCAATACTTAAACCTTTTGATATTTTCTATTCTGTAGATTCCATTTTATTTAGTTTTAGCTTCAGTTTAGTTTAGTTTTTTTTTTTTTTGAGACGGAGTTTCACTCTTACTGCCCAGGCTGGGGTGCTATGGCCCGATCTCAGCTCACCACAACCTCCGCCTCCTGGGTTCAAGCGATTCTTCTGCCTCAGCCTCCTGACTAGCTGGGATCACCGGCATGCGCCACAACGCCCAGCTAATTTTGTATTTTTAGTAGAGACAGGGTTTCTCCATGTTGGTCAGGCTGGTCTCAAACTCTCGACCTCAGGTGATCCATCCGCCTCGGCCTCCCAAAGTGCTGGGATTACAGGCATGAGCCACCGCGCCCGGCCAGTTCCATTTTATTTTTAAGAGATGTTAGTCATGACCCAGTAACTTTATTTTACAACTCACTGATACATCATGATCCATAGCTTGAAAAACACCATCCTAGAACATCCATTTTCAAAATCTGTGTGTCTCAAATTAGAAAAACCAAAGGTGGTGGAATTAGAGTGCTGGGCATTGTGCATAACCACCACTTCTTCCCTAGACTGTAGGCCAAACAACTCAAGCGGAGCTGCTGGAATTGGTAGCATCTCAGCAAGAAAATGGCAGAAAGAAAAATGACTGAGAACACTGCTTTAGGTGGAAACAGCCCACCTTGTCTTATCAGGAATTTCTAGAGGCCACAGATTCCACATGTGTTGACTTAAGCAGAGATATTTACATGCAGGAGAGGCTTTGAGTTGTGAAATGCTGCCTTTTATCTACCTAAGAGTTGTGAGGATGGTCAAGGCCCTTTGGAGAATTTATCTAATTAAGCTTGATACTATTCTCATGAGGAAGGAAGAAGTCATGCTACTGGCAGGAGTAACAGCAGGGCCAGGTGAGGTGGGTGAACCATTGTGATTACTGAATGGTTTTTTGGATCTGTGTAACATGGCTTTATTCCCCTCACCTTAATCCTGCCCCATCAGGTCTTGTCATTATTTAAAATGTTGATATTGTATACCTCATAGTTTTTTTGCATTAATTTTTATTTTTTAAATATTGCATGAAAAATCATTTATTTTAATTATTGCAATTTTTAGCATTCTCTTAAATCTGTGCCTCATTAACCTCACTCTAGTCCTGGCCCAAAGAGATTCTTAAGCCAGCTACTAACTAGTGCATGTTAAACAAGGAAGTATCAAAAACAGACTTTTTAATAACCGCTTCTCCAATTACAGTTTCACTAAGCACCATGACTAAAATAATCATGTTAACATCCTACCAGTGATGTTTCAGAACTACCAAACTCAGTCATCCTAAGACAAAGTTTGTAGTAACATCTCTCATACCTCTGCAGTTAAAAATATTTCAGTGGCAATCAGGCAGGCACAAACCATAGTTCCGGTTCTTCCTAGAAAAGAAAAGAAAAGTTAGTTCAAGGAACATGCTTGGTATAAAAATACACTCAGAAATATTCCAGGAGTTCATTCTAAGTTGATTTTCTTTCTTTTTTTGGGGGACAGTCTCGCTGTGTCACCCAGGCTGCAGTGCAGTGGCACGATCTCAGCTCACTGCAACCTCTGCCCCACAGGTGGAAAATAAATTACATTTACGGTAAAAATATTTCTCACTACCTCTCCACGAAAGAACAAGATGAGGTTTTTACTAAATCTATTCGAAAGCAATAATTCATGTCTTATATAAATTCTTTTGGATAATAGTAAAAAAGAAAAATTCCCAACTCATTTAGTAACACTAATATAGCTGGTTCCAAAACTGCATAAATACAGTAGATGATTACTTTATACCAATCTCACATATAAATGTAGATATAAAAATATATATTTTTCTCAAAGTGAATTCAGCAGTGTAGAAATACCATGTATCAATACCAAGTGCCATTTCTCTTAAGAATGCAAGGATTTTTTTCCAAGATGGCAGATTACAGGCTCTTAGCATGCCTCAGCCATTTGGAAATAGCAAGATAGTACATAAAGATCAACTCTGTGAACTTCAATTCAAGAAAGAAAACGACAACTCCCTGGAATTACCAAGGACACCCCAGATCCTTGGGAGGACAATGCAGGCAAACAGCTCTTGTGACAACATTTGACTGATAAAAGCGAGTGAAGCCTCAGTATGTGAGAGGGGCAGACAGCATCCCTCTGTCTTACCTTTCCACTGGGGATCCAAGCAACCTGGACTGAGGAAGGGCACTGTTTCTCCCAAGTCCTGGAGCTAATTTAACGAGAGACTTGGACTTTGTGAGGAAAAGACACAAGGAAAAGCTGCAGGCATTTTCCCAAACCTGGACTGAGAGCAGGACAACACTGGGGAACCTTCCCCATCTGGCTCCACCCATCTTCCTCCCACACCCCCACCTAACTCCCGTTCCCCTAGGGCTTAGGAGGGAGCTCAGATTAATGTGTACTCCAGGAATCAGCTCATTGCCTAAGGCAACAGAGAGCTCCTCCCAATAAACAAACAGCAAGTATATAGCCAGCACCACTGGCCACAGACAGCTCTTACCCATCGGCGCCATCTACTGGCTTGTAGGTCAAACCACATACCCAATATAAAACCTGCTGATAGAAGTGCATATAGAAGCAAGGCCAAAAGACCTACCTAGCATTGCTCTAAAGTCACATCACCTAGGGAGGAGGGAGAGGGAAATAATAATAATAATAATTATTATTATTATTATTATATAGGAAAGAAAAGATAAAGAAAAAATCCTACCCACATAAAAACAATTACAAAAATTAGAAGTGCTAGCATCTCCAGATTAGAAGAACCAGTGCAAGAATTCTGGCACCATGAAAAACCTGCATGTAGTGATACCACCAAAGGATCACACTAGCTCTCTGGCAATACTTTCTACCAAAATGAAAACTCAGAAATGACAATAAAGAATTCAAAGCATGGATTCCAAGGAAGCTCAATGAGATTCAAGGTTGAAATCAACAAAAGGAAACTTCTAAATCAATTCAGCAAATGAAGGAAGAGATAAACATCTTAAAAAGCAATCAATCAGAACTTCCAGAATTAAAAAAGCTCACTTAAGGAATTTCAAAATACAATGGAAAGATTTATCAATAGACTGGACCAAGTAGAGGACATAATTTCAGAGTTTGAAGACTGGTCTTTTGAACTAATGCAGTCAGACAAAAATAAAGCAAAAATATTTTTAAGAAGTGAAGAAAGTCTTTGAGAAAAATGAGATTATGTGAAGTGACTAAACCTCCAAATTACTGGCATTCCCTAGAGACAAGGAGAAAAAGAAAACAACCTGGAAAACATATTTGATGCAATCATTCAAGAAAATTTCCTGAATCTTGCTAGAAAGGTAGACATCTAGATACAATAAAGCCAGAGAACACCTGCGAGATACTATAAAAAAATGGACATTACCAAGGCGTATACCAGACAGTCCAAGGTCAACGTTAAAGAAAAAATCCTAAGGCCAGATCACATACAAAAGGAGCCCTATCAGGATAACAGCAGACTTCTCAGCAGAAACCTTAAAAATCAGGAGAGATTGGGAAGGTCTATTTTCAGAATTCTTAAAGAAAATAAATTCTAAACAAGAGCTTCTTATCCTGCCAAACTAAGCTTCATGAGCGAAGGACAAATAAAGATTTTTTTTTTCCAGAGAAGCAAGTGCCATGAGAATTCATTAAAACTAGACCAGTCCTACGAGAGATCCCTAAGGGAGTTCTAAACATGGAAATGAAAGAATGATACCTGCTATCATAAAAGCACACTTAAGTACATAGCTCACAGACCCTACAAAACAACAATACAACAGAAAGTATAAAGCAACCACCTAACAATGTCATGATAGGGTGAAAAGCTCACATGTCAATATTAACCTTGAATGTAAATAGTCTAAACACACCATGTAAAAGTTACAGAGTGGCAAGTTGGATAAAAAAACAAAACCCATCTGTCTGCTGTCTTCAAGACACCATCTCACATGTAACAACACCAACAGGTTCAACGTAAAGGGTTGGAGAAAGATCTCTCACACAAACAAAACACCAAAAAGAGCAGGGATCACTATTCCTAAAACAGATAAAACAAGCTTTAAATCAGCAATAGTAAAAAAGGACAAAGAAGGGCATTACATAATGATAAGGGGTTCAATTCAACAAGAGGCCTTAACTATCCTAAATATATATGCACCCAACACTGGATCACCCAGGTTAATAAAACAGGTACTTCTAGACCTATGAAACGACTCAGCCACATAATAATAGTTAGGAGACTTCAACAGCCCACTGACAGCATTAGACAGATCATTCAGATAGAACACTAACAGAGAAATTATGGACGTAAATTCAACACTTGACCAACTGGATGTAATAGGCACCTAAAGAACACTCCACGCATCAACCACAGAATATACATTCTTCTCATTTGCACAGCAAATGTATTCCAAGATCAACCATATGTTCCACCATGAAGCAAGCCTCAATAAATTCAAAAAATGTTGAAATCATACCAACCATTTTTTTTGGACCACAGTTGAATAAAAATATAAATCAATACCAAGAAGATCTCTAAAAACCAAACAATTTCACGGAAATGAAACAACTTGCTCCTGAATGACATTTAGGCAAATGATAAAATTAAGGTAGATATCAAAAAATTCTTTGAAATAAATGAAAACAGAAACACAACATACCAGAATCTCTGGGATGCAGCAAAAGCAGTGTTAATAGGAAAGTTTATAATGCTAAATGTGTACCTCAAAAAACTAGTAAAATCTCAAATTAATAATGTAACATCACACCTAGAGAAATCAGAAAAACAAGAACCCCAAACCTAGCAGAAGAAAAACAATAACTAAAATCAGAGCAAAACTAAACAAAATTGAGACCCCAAAATTAAAACAGAGATGCAAAGAAACCAAGTCATTTCTTTGAAAACATAAACAAAATTGATAGACTGCTAGCTAGATTAACAAAGAAAAAGAAAGAAGATCCGGATAAGCACAATCAGAAATCACAAAGATGACATTACAACCAATCCTACAGAAATACAAAAGGTCCTCAGAGACTATTATGAACACCTCTATGCACACACACTAGATAATGTAGAGGAAATGAATACATTCCTGGCAACACAGAACTTCCCAAGATTGAATCAGAAAGAAATTGAAACCCTGACCAGACCAGTATCAAGCTCCAAAATTGAATCCGTAAGTTAAAACCCGCCAACCAAAAAAGTTCTAAATCAGATGTATTCACGGATGAATTATATCAAATATACAAAGAAGAACTGGTACCAGCTCTACTGAAACTATTCCAAAAACTCCAGGAGGGATTCTTCCCTAATTCATTCTATGAAGCCAGCATCACCCTGAAACCAAAACCTGGCAAACACACAATTAAAAAAAAAAAAAAAGAAAACTAAAGGCTAATCTCAATGATGAAGATAGGCACAAAAATCCTTAACAAAATACCAGCAAACTGAATCCAACAGCACATCAAAAAGTTAATTCACCAAGATCAAGTAGGCTTCATTCCAAGGATGCAAGGTTCAGCACATGCAAATCAATAAATGTGATTCACCACACAGAAACCATATGATCATCTCAATAGATGCAAAAAAAACTTTTGATAAAATTCAACATCCTTCTTGACAAAAAACACTCAAGAAACTAGGCATTAAAGGAATACACTTCAAAATAGAGCCTTCTATTATGAACCCACAGCCAACATTATAACAGGCAAAAGCTGGACGCTTCTCCTTGTGAACTGGGACAAGACAAGGATGCCTAATCTCACCACTCCTATTTCACATAGTAGTAAAAGTCTTTGCCATAGAAATCAGGCAAAAGAAAGAAAAAAATGGCATCCAAATAGGAATATAAAAACTCAAACTATGTCTCTTCATCAACGATATGATTCTATATCTTCAAAATCCAAAAGACTCCACCAAAAGGCAGTTGGAACTGATACATTACTTCAGTAAAGTTTTAGGATACAAAATCAATGTACAAAAATCAGTAGCATTTCTATACACCAATAATGTCCAAGCTGACAGCCAAATCAAGGACATAATCCCCTTTACAGTAGCCACACAAAAAATAAAATACCTAAGAATACAGCTAACCGAGGAGGTGAATGATCTCTACAAGGAGAACCGCAAACCACTGCTGAAAGAAATCATAGATGACACAAACAAATGGAAAAACATTCCATGCTAATGGACTGGAAGAATCAATATCATTAAAATAGCCATGCTACCAAAAGCAATCTTCAGAATCCACATTTTTCCAATCAAGCTACTAACATCATTTTTCACAGAACTAGAAAAATCTAATTCATATGGAAACAAAAAAGAGCCTGAATAGCCAAAGCAATCCTAAGCAAAAAGAACAAAGCCAGAAGCATTACATTACCCAACTTCAAACTACACCATAAGGCTACAGAAACCAAAAGAGCATGGTACTGGCAGGAAAAAAAAAATTGATCAAAGGAAGAAAATAAAGAACTAAGAAATAAAGTCAAACACAGAAAGCCATCTGATCTTTGACAAAGTCAACAAAAATAAGCAATAAGGAAATGACTTCCTATTCAATAAATGGTACTAGGATATTGGGCTAGCAAAAGAATGATCTGGACCTATACCTTTCATCATATACAAAAATTAACTAAAGATAGAAAGACCTCAAACTATAAAAATACTAGGAGAAAACCTAGAAAACAGCATTCTGGACGCTGACCTTGGGGAAGAATTTATGACTTAAGTTTTCAAAAGCAATTGCCACAAAAACTGACAAGTGGGACCTAATTAAACTGTAGAGCTTCTGCACAGCAAAGAACCTATCAACAGAGTAAACAGACAGCCTATACAATGGGTGAAAATATTTGCAAACTATGCATCTCACAAAGGTTTAATATTCAGAATCTATAAGAAACTCAACAATTAAGCAAAAAAAAAAAAAATAACCCCATTAAAAATGGGCAAAAGATATAAACATACACTTCTTAAAGAAGACATACCGGTGGCCAACAAACATGAAAAATGCTCCACATCACTAATCATCCGAGAAATGAAAATCAAAACCACAACATGATTACATCTCATACCAGTCCGAATGGCTATTATTAAAGAGTCAAAAAACAACAGATGCTGACAAGGCTGCGGAGTATACACCTAGACACTGCTAATGGGAATGTAAATTAGTTCAGCCACGTGGAAAGCAGTTTGGAGATTTCTCAAAAACTTAGAACTACCATTTGACATTGCAATCCCATTACTGGGTATGCATCCAAAAGAAAGTAAGTTGTTCTAACAAAAAGACACAGGCCCTGGCATGCTCTTCTCAGCACTACTGACAACAGGAAAGACACAGAATCAACCTAGGTGCCCATCAGTGGTGGACTGGCTTAAGAATATGTGGTACATATACACCATGGAATACTACACATTCATAAAAAAATAAAATCATGTCCTTTGCAGCATCATGGATGCAGCTGGAAGTCATTATCCTAAGCAAATTAATGCAGGAACAGAAAACCAAATACCATATGTTCTCACTCATAAGTGAAAGCTAAACAATAGATGCTCATGGACATCAAGGTGGCAATAATGGACAATGGGGAATTCTAGAGGGGGCACAGCAGAAGGGGACACAGGTTGAAAAACTATTGGGTCCTATGCTCAGTACCTGGGTGATGAGATCAATCATACCCCAAACCTCGGTATCACACAATATACCCAGGTAATAAACCTGCACATGTACTTCCAAATCTAAAATAAAAGTGGAAATTATACCAAAAAACTAAGCTCAAAAAGAAAAAATGTCTTTGCCCATTAAAAAACAAATAAAAATATAAGAATCATCCTAGGCCGGGCGCAGTGGCTCACGCCTGTAATCCCAGCACTTTGGGAGGCCGAGGCAGGCGGATCACGAGGTCAGGAGATCCAGACCATTCTGGCTAACACGGTGAAACCCTGTCTCTACTAAAAATACAAAAAAATTAGCCAGGCATGATGGCGGGCACCTGTAGTCCCAGCTACTCGGGAGGCTGAGGCAGGAGAATGGCGTCAACCCAGGAGGCAGAGCTTGCAGTGAGCCGAGATCACCCCACTGCACTCCAGCCTGGGCGACAGAGCGAGACTCTGTCTCAAAAAAAAAAAAAAAAAGAATCATCCTATATCAGAAATCTATATTAATGTAATTTATCATATTCACAGATTAAAGTAGACATACCTTGCAATTATGCCAATTAATGCAGAGAAAGCATTAACTAAAATTCGACCTACAACTGTGACTTTAAAAATTAATAAAAACTAGGACACTTCTTTAACTCAACAAAGGGAATCTACCAAAACACCTACCAGGAACATCATATTAATGATGTAATATTGATAGCATCTTCTTTAAAGCCTGGAATTAAACAAAAATGCCCTCTGTTCACTGCTTCCATTTAACAATGTACTGCAGAGCCTAGCCAGTGTAGTAAGTCAGTGTAGTAAGTAAATCTATAGAATAACTCATTAATCTAACGAGAGAGTTGAGACAGTTTAGGAAGATTTCTAGATGCAGGCTCAACATAAACAAAAATTAATAGCTAAATCAAGGATTCAGGTTGAAATCTTTACAGTAATTACTAAAAATATAGAAAAGGAGCATATAACTTCCAAGGTAATGGTAGAGAGTGAGAAGGAAAAAATTATTAAAATTCAATCAAACCAAAACACAAGTCAGTAAAAATATAGAAGGGTTCAATAAATTAACAAATGCATGTACATAGAACATTGTTCTCAACAATGCATAATACGTGTTCTTTTCAAATGTACAGAAAACATTTAACAATATCAACCAAATTCTGGGCCATAAATCAAGTCTACACAAATTTGAAAGAAAAAAAAATAGTATGTTCTGTGTCCACAGCACAATACAACCAGAAATTAAAAAAAATTTTTTTTTTTTTGAGATGGAGTTTCGCTCTTGTTGTCCAGGCTGGAGTACAATGGCGTGTTCTTGGCTCACCACAACCTCCGCCTCCTGGGTTCAAGCGATTCTCTTGCCTCAGCCTCCCGAGTAGCTGTGATTACAAGCATGTGCCACCACACCTGGCTAATTTTTGTACTTTTAGTAGAGACGAGGTTTCTCCATGTTGGTCAGGCTGGTCTTGAACTCCTGACCTCAGATAAATCACCTCCTCGGCCTCCCAAATTGCTGGGATTACAGGCATGAACCACTGCACCTGGCTTCAGAAATCAAAAACTTAAAGATAAATGCAAAAGTCTCCTACGTTTGGAAATAAGGAAGTATACTTCTAGACAACTCATGGGTCAAAAAAAAAAAAAAACACCAAGCACAGTGAAAATTGGAAAATAATTTGAACCCAATAAAACGAAAATATTACATATGAAAACTTGTGGGACGAAGCTAAAGCAACTCTTAGAAGAAAATGTATAGCCTTAAATGCTAAATAGAAAACAGAGTGGTCAACACTCTAAGAATTATTCATCTTAAGAAGTCAGGAAAAGAACAAATTAACCCATGGAATACAAAAGAAAATACTAAATATAATACTAATTGATGAAATAAACAGTAAATAATAGAGTCCATTAGTAAGGCCAAAAATTTGTTATTTTATTTATTTATTTATTTATTTATTTGTTTATTTTTGAGACGGAGTCTCGCTCTGTCACCCAGGCTGGAATGCAGTGACGCGATCTCAGCTCACTGCAAGCTCCGCCTCCCGGGTTCACGCCATTCTCTTGCCTCACCCTCCCCAGTAGCTGGGACTACAGGCGCCCGCCACCGCACCCGCCTAATTTTTTGTGTTTTTAGTAGAGACGGGGTTTCACCGTGTTAGCCTGGACGGTCTAGATCTCCTGACCTCGTGATCCACCCACCTCGGCCTCCCAAAGTGCTGGGATTACAGGCGTGAGCCACCGCGCTCAGCCAAATTTGTCATTTTTAAAAGACTAGTAAAATTGCTTATTCCCTGGTGAGACTAATCAAAAGAAAAAAAGGGAGAAGACACCAAGAAAATAATGTAAGGAATAAAAAGGGAATGCCTCTGTAGACATTAAAATGGTAAAATGATATTGTGAATAATTTGATGCCAAGACATTTGCAAACTTAGATTAAATAGACAAATGCTGGGAAAACAATAACCTGCAAAAACAGGCTAAGGAAATAAAATTATAGAGAATTCTATATACGAAACTGAGCGATAATTTAAAAACTTCTCCCCAGAGACAACTCTAGACCAATGTAGCTTCACTGGTGAATTTCACCGTACACTTAAAAAGAAAAAAAAACAGCACACATAAATTCATCGAGGGAATAAAAGAAGAGAAAATGAAATCTAACTCATTTTATGAAGCCAAGATTTGAAAAAACTATGAGAAAGAAAAATTATAACCAATCACACTGATGACATCAATTTGAAAATCCTAAACAAAATATTAACAAATAGAATCCAAGAATAAAAAAAGTTTAATAATTATTTAATAAAATAGTATAGCACAACTCAATTATATTTATTCCAGAAATATGTTGGTTTACCACTTAATCAATCATGTAATTAGCCACATTTATTTATAAGATAAAGGGGAAAAATTATCATCTCAAAGATTCAGAAAAATCTGGAAAAATTCAACATCCACTCATGATTTTAAAAAAAACTCAGCAAACTAAAGACATTGTTTTTTCTTTTCTTTTTCTTTCTTTCTTTCTTTTTCTTTTTTTTTTTTTTTTGAGCCAATGTCTTGCTCTGTCATCTAGGCTGGAGAGCAGTGGTGTGATACTGGCTCACTGCAACCTCTGCATCCTCAGTTCAAGCAATCCTCATGCCTCAGCCTCCGGAGTAGACGGTATTACAGGCACGCACCACCACACCTGGTTAATTTTTTATTTTTTAGTAGAGACGGGGTTTCATCATGTTGCCCAGGCTGGTCTGAAGTGATGTGCCCTAGTGGGCCCCGCAAAGTACTGGGATTACAGGCGTAAGCCATGGCGCCTGGCTAAGGAATTTCTTCATCTGATAAATGGTAGCTCACACACACACACACACACACACACACACACACACACACACACACACACACACACACACACACACACACACACACGCTTGTAAAGCAATTGGAGAGACACTGAAAGCTTTTCCTTTGAGAATAGAAGTGTACACTGATGGCTGCTATTGCCACTTCTAATTCTACACTGTACTGAAGGTTCTAGCCAGTGCTAGGGGGAAAAAATGACTGAAAAGGAAAAAATACAATGTATTATTTTCACATGATATAACTGTGTACTATAAAATCCAAAAGAATCTATAGATAATTTAGTAGAACTAATAAGTGAGTTTAGGCTGGGCACAATGGCTCAGGCCTGTAATCCTAGCATTTTAGGAGGCGGAGGCTGAGGCTGGCAGATCACTTGAGCCCAGGAGTTTGAGACCAATCTGGGCAACATGGCAAAACCCCATTCCTACAAAAAAATCAAAAAATTAGCTGGGCATGGTGGCACCTGCCTGCAGTCCTAGGTACTCGGGAGGCTGATGTGGGAGGATTCCCTGAGCCCAGGGAGGTTGAAGCTGCAGCGAGCCATGATCGCATCACTGCACTCCAGCCTGGGTGACAATGAAACTGTAGCTCAAAAAAAAAAAAAAAAAAAAAGTGAGTTTAGTCAAGTTGTGAATTACTAGATTAATAAATAAAATGAACTGCATTTAAATCAACAACATTTAGAAAATAAACGTTTTAAAGGGATATCATTTAAATAACCACAAAATATCAAATATCTAGGAATAAATCTCATCAAAAATATGCAAGCTTTCTACACAGAAAATGAGAAAACATTGTAAAGAGAAATGGAAGGAGACCTAACTGAATGAGAGAACATCTCTCCTCATGGGTTGAATGGGTCAATATTGTAAAGATTCAATTCTCCCCAATCTATAGATTCTACGCAATTCCAAACAAATTTCTATCAGGTATGTGTATTTGACCAGTTGACTCCCCAATTTTTTTTTTATATACTTTAAGTTCTAGGGTACATGTGCACAACGTGCAGGTTTGTTACATATGTATACATGTGCCATGTTGGTGTGCTGCACCCATTAACTCGTCATTTACATTAGGTATATCTCCTAATGCTTTCCCTCTCCCATCCCCCCACCCCATAACAGGCCCCGGTGTGTGATGTTCCCCTTCCTGTGTCCAAGTGTTCTCACTGTTCAATTCCCACCTATGAATGAGAACAAGTGGTGTTTGGTTTTTTGTTCTTGCGATAGTTTGCTGAGAATGATGGTTTCCAGCTTCATCCATGTCCTTACAAAGGACACAAACTCATCCTTTTTTATGGCTGCATAGTATTCCATGGTGTATATGTGGCACATTTTCTTAATCCAGTCTATCATTGATGGACATTTGGGTTGGTTCTAAGTCTTTGCTATTGTGAATAGTGCCACAATAAACATGCGTGTGCATGTGCCTTTATAGCAGCATGATTTATAATCCTTTGGGTATATACCCAGTAATGGGATGGCTGGGTCAAATGGTATTTCTAGTTCTAGATCCCTGAGGAATCGCCACACTGTCTTCCACAATAGTTGAACTAGTTTACAGTCCCACGAACAGTGTAAAAGTGTTCCTATTTCTCCACATCCTCTCCAGCATCGGTTGTTTCCTGACTTTTTAATGATCGCCATTCTAACTGGTGTGAGATGGTATCTCATTGTGGTTTTGATTTGTATTTCTCTGATGACCAGTGATGATGAGCATTTTTTCATGTGTCTGTTGGATGCATAAATGTCTTCTTTTGAGAAGTGTCTGTTCATATCCTTCACCCACTTTTTGATGGGGTCGTTTGCTTTTTCTTGTAAATTTGATTGAGTTCTTTGTAGATTGTGGATATTAGCCCTTTGTCAGATGAGTAGATTGCAAAAATTTTCTCCCATTCTGTAGGTTGCCTGTTCACTCTGATGGTAGTTTCTTTTGCTGTGCAGAAGCTCTTTAGTTTAATTAGATCCCATTTGTCAATTTTGGCTTTTGTTGCCATTGCTTTTGGTGTTTTAGACATGAAGTCCTTGCCCATGCCTATGTCCTGAATGGTATTGCCTAGGTTTTCTTCTAGGGTTTTTATGGTTTTAGGTCTAACATTTAAGTCTTTAATCCATCTTGAATTAATTTTTGTATAAACTGTAAGGAAGGGATCCAGTTTCAGCTTTCTACATACGGCTAGCGAGTTTTCCCATTACCATTTCCCAGCACCATTTATTAAATAGGGAATCCTTTCCCCATTTCTTGTTTTTGTCAGGTTTGTCAAAGATCAGATGGTTGTAGATGTGTGGTATTATTTCTGAGGGCTCTGTTCCGTTCCCTATCTCTATATGTCTATATCTCTGTTTTGGTACCAGTACCATGCTGTTTTGGTTACTGTAGCCTTGTAGTATAGTTTGAAGTCAGGTAGCGTGATGCCTCCAGCTTTGTTCTTTTGGCTTAGGATTGACTTGGCAATGAGGGCTCTTTTTTGGTTCCATATGAACTTTAAAGTAGTTTTTTCCAATTCTGTGAAGAAAGTCATTGGTAGCTTGATGGGGATGGCATTGAGTCTATAAATTACCTTGGGCAGTATGCCCATTTTCACGATATTGATGCTTCCTATCCATGAGCATGGAATGTTCTTCCATTTGTTTGTATCCTCTTTTATTTCGTTGAGCAGTGGTTTGTAGTTCTCCTTGAAGAGGTCCTTCACATCCCTTGTCAGTTGGATTCATAGGTATTTTATTCTCTTTGAAGCAATTGTGAATGGGAGTTCACTTATGATTTGGCTCTCTGGTTGTCTGTTATTGGTGTATAAGAATGCTTGTGATTTTTGTACATTGATTTTGTATCCTGAGACTTTGCTGAAGTTGCTTATCAGCTTAAGGAGATTTTGGGCTGAGATGATGGGGTTTTCTAGATATACAATCATGTCATCTGCAAACAGGGACAATTTGACTTCCTCTTTTCCTAATTGAATACCCTTTATTTCTTTCTCCTGCCTGATTGCCCTGGCCAGAACTTCCAACACTATGTTGAATAGGAGTGGTGAGACAAGGCATCCCTGTCTTGTTTCAGTTTTCAAAGGGAATTTTTCTAGTTTTTGCCCATTCAGTATGATATCGGCTGTGGGTCTGTCATAAATAGCTCTTATTATTTTAAGATACGTCCCATCAATACCTAATTTATTGAGAGTTTTTAGCATGAAGGGCTGTTGAATTTTGTCAAAGGCCTTTCTGTATCTACTGAGATAATAATGTGGTTTTTGTCTTTGGTTCTGTTTATATACTGGATTATGTTTATTGATTTGTGTATGTTGAACCAGCCTTGCATCCCAGGGATGAAGCCCACTTCATCATGGTGGATAAGCTTTTTGATGTGCTGCTAGGTTCAGTTTGCCAGTATTTTATTGAGGATTTTTGCATCGATGTTCATCAGGGATATTGGTCTAAAATTCTCTTTTTTTGTTGTGTCTCTGCCAGGCTTTGGTATCAGGATGATGCTGGCTTCATAAAATGAGTTAGGGAGGAGTCCCTCTTTTTCTATTGATTGGAATAGTGTCAGAAGGAATGGTACCAGCTCCTCCTTGTACCTCTGGTAGAATTCGGCTGTGAATCCGTCTGGTCCTGGACTTTTTTTGGTTGGTAGGCTATTAATTATTGCCTCAATTTCAGAGCCTGTTATTGGTCTATTCAGGGATTCAACTTCTTCCTGGTTTAGTCATGGGAGGGTGTATGTGTCTAGGAATTTATCCATTTCTTCTAGATTTTCTAGTTTATTGGCATAGAGGTGTTTATAGTATTCTCTGATGGTAATTTGTATTTCTGTGGGATCAGTGGTGATATCCCCTTTCTCATTTTTTATTGCGTCTATTTGATTCTTCTCTCTTTTCTTCTTTATTAGTCTTGCTAGCGGTCTATCAATTTTGTTGATCTTTTCAAAGAACCAGCTCCTGGATTCATTGATTTTTTTGAAGGGTTTTTTGTGTCTCTATCTCCTTCAGTTCTGCTCTGATCTTAGTTATTTCTTGCCTTCTGCTAGCTTTTGAATGTGTTTGCTCTTGCTTCTCTAGTTCTTTTAATTGTGATGTTAGGGTGTCAATTTTGGATATTTCCTGCTTTCTCTTGTGGGCATTTAGTGCTACAAATTTCCCTCTACACACTGCTTTAAATGTGTCCCAGAGATTCTGGTATGTTGTGTCTTTGTTCTCATTGGTTTCAAAGAACATCTTTATTTCTGCCTTCATTTCGTTATGTACCCAGTAGTCATTCAGGAGCAGGTTGTTCAGTTTCCATGTAGTTGAGCAGTTTCTAGTGAATTTCTTAATCCTGAGTTCTAGTTTGATTGTGCTGTGGTCTGAGAGACAGTTTGTTATAATTTCTGTTCTTTTACATTTCCTGAGGAGTGCTTTACTTCCAACTATGTGGTCAATTTTGGAATAAGTGCGATGTGGTGCTGAGAAGAATGTGTATTCTGTTGATTTGGGGTGGAGAGTTCTGTAGATGTCTGTTAGGTCCACTTGGTGCAGAGCTGAGTTCAATTCCTGGATATCCTTGTTAACTTTTTGTCTCGTTGATCTGTCTAATATTGACAGTGGGGTGTTAAAGTCTCCCATTATTATTGTGTGGGAGTCTAAGTCTCTTTGTAGATCTCTAAGGACTTGCTTTATGAATCTGGGTGCTCCTGTATTGGGTGCATATATATTTAAGATAGTTAGCTCTTCTTGTTTAATTGATCCCTTTACATTATGTAATGGCCTTCTTTGTCTCTTTGGATCTTTGTTGGTTTAAAGTCTGTTTTATCAGAGACAAGGATTGCAACCCCTGCCTTTTTTTGTTTTCTATTTGCTTCGTAGATCTTCCTCCATCCCTTTATTTTGAGCCTATGTGTGTCTCTGCACGTGAGATGGGTCTCCTGAATACAGCACACTGATGGGTCTTTACTCTTTAACCAACTTGCCAGTCTGTGACTTTTAATTGGAGCATTTAGCCCATTTACATTTAAGGTTAATATTGTTATGTGTGAATTTGATCCCGTCATTATGATGTTAGCTGGTTATTTTGCTCGTTAGTTGATGCAGTTTCTTCCTAGCATCGATGGTATTTACAGTTTGGCATCTTTTTGCAGTGGCTGGTACCGGTTGTTCCTTTCCATCTTTACTGCTTCCTTCAGGAGCTCTTGTAGGGCAGGCCTGGTGGTGACAAAATCTCTCAGCATTTGCTTGTCTGTAAAGGATTTTATTTCTCCTTCACTTATGAAGCTTAGTTTGGCTGGATATGAAATTCTGGGTTGAAAATTCTTTTCTTTAAGAATGTTGAATATTGGCCCCCACTCTCTTCTGGCTTGTAGAGTTTCTGCCAAGAGATCTGCTGTTAGTCTGATTGTTTTCCCTTTCTGGGTAACGCGATCTTTCTCTCTGGCTGCCCTTGACATTTTTTCCTTCATTTCAACTTTGGTGAATCTGACAATTATGTGTCTTGGAGTTGCTCTTCTCGAGGAGTATCTTTGTGGCGTTCTCTGTATTTCCTGAATTTGAATGTTGGCCTGCCCTGCTAGGTTGGGGAAGTTCTCCTGGATAATATCCTGAAGAGTGTTTTCCAACTTGGTTCCATTCTGCCCGTCACTTTCAGGTACACCAATCAGACATAGATTTGGTCTTTTCACATAGTCCCATCTTTCTTGGAGGCTTTGTTCATTTCTTTTTACTCTTTCTTCTCTAAACTTCTCTTCTCGCTTCATTTCATTCATTCGATCTTCAATCACTGATACCCTTTCTTCCAGTTGATTGAATCAGCTACTGAAGCTTGTGCATTCGTCATGTAGTTCTCGTGCCATGGTTTTCAGCTCCATCAGGTCATTTAAGGACTTCTCTACACTGGTTACTCTACTCAGCCGTTCGTCTAATCTTCTTTCAAGGTTTTTAGCTTCCTTGCATTGGGTTTGAACTTCCTCCTTTAGCTCAGAGAAGTTTGATTGTCTGAAACCTTCTTCTCTCAAATCATCAAAGTCATTCTCTGTCCAGCTTTGTTCCTTTGCTGGCGAGGAGCTGTGTTCCTTTGTAGGGGGAGAGGTGCTCTGATTTTTAGAATTTTCAGCTCTTCTGCTCTGTTTTTTCCCCATCTTTGTGGTTTTATCTACCTTTGGTCTTTGATGATGGTGACATACAGATGGGGTTTTGGTGTGGATGTCCTTTCTGTTTGTTAGTTTTCCTTCTAACAGTCAGGACCCTCAGCTGCAGGTCTGTTGGAGTTTGCTGGAGGTCCACTCCAGACCCTGTTTGCCTGGGTATCAGCAGCGGAGGCTGCAGAACAACGAATATTGCTGAACAGCAAATGTTGCTGCCTGATCATTCCTCTGGAAGCTTCATCTCAGAGGGGTACCCAGCCGTGTGAGGTGTCAGTCTGCCCCTACTGGGGGGCGCCTCACAGTTAGGCTACTTGGGGGTCAGGGACCCACTTGAGGAGGCAGTCTGTCCGTCCTCAGATCTCAAACTCCATGCTGGGAGAACGACTACTCTCTTCAAAGCTGTCAGACAGGGACATTTAAGTCTGCAGAGGTTTCTGCTGCCTTTTGTTTGATTCCCAAATTTATATGGAAATGTAGATGGCCTAAAATACACAAACAATTATGAAGAAAAAGAAAAAGATGATTGTACTCACTTGACTGGAAATAAGGACTATTAGAAAGCTACAGTAAGATGGTTGTGCTATTGGCACACGGATGAATAAATCAATGAACAGAATAGAAAGGTCAGAAACAGACTCATGTTCTGCAGGGAAGTAAAGAAATAAAAATCTTCTCAACCAGTGTGCTGGAATAATTGGATAGCCATATATGGAAAAAGATTAAACTTAACCCCTTCCTCACACCACACCTATAAATCAATTTTAAAATGAACCATCTAAAAGAAAATATAGTAGTAGAATGTCTTTAAACTCAAGGAAAATTTTCTTAATCAGGACACAAAAACACAAACTTTATAAAGGGAAAGCATAATACCTATGATGGTAATACAACTAAGAACTTCTGTTAACCAAAAGATACTCCTAAGAGAGAGAAAAGGCAAATCACAGAGCAGAAAAGTTTTCTTGAAATACATGTATGACCAATAACAGAATGGAAATCAGAATATATAAAAAACTGCAAATCAAGAGAAAAAAAGACAAATAATCCAGGAGAAAAATGGGTAAGAGAATTTAATAGTTACTTTACAAAAAAGGATATCCAAATACTTAATAATCTTAAGAAAACTTCTTCAATCTTATTACTAATTATAGAAATGCAAATGAACACCACCATAATATGCCATCACACAAACACCCAATGGCTAAAAATAAAAATACTCAGAATTGCAAGTATTGGGGAAGATATGGAACGCTTCGAGTGTACAATACCAGTGGAGTGAAAATTGGTACAACTGTTTTAGAAACAGGTGACATTATCAAGTAAAGTTCAAGATTCATTACCTTAAGACAGAACCATTTTAGTCTGAGGTATATACTCAACAAAAATATGGCCACATACGCAACAAGAAACATGTATTTTTAAAAGGAGCATTACTGGGCCAGGTGCAGTGGCTCACCCTGTAATACTAGCTCTTTGGGAGGCCGAGGCAGGCGGATCACTTGAGGTCAGCAGTTCGAAACCAGCCTCGCCAACATGGTGAAACCCTGTCTCTACTAAAAATACAAAACAGCCAGGCGTGGTGGCAGGCGCCTGTAATCCCAGCTACTCCAGAGGCTGAGGGATGAAAATCACTTGAACTTGGGAGGCAGAGGTTGCAGTGCATGAGATCATACCACTGCACTCCAGCCTGGGTGACAGAGTGAGACTCCGCCTAAAAAAAAAAAAAAAAAAAAAGCAGCATTATTTATCATAGTAAAAATTGGAAACAATCCAAATGTAACAGAAAAAAAAAAAGAGATTCCACTTGCAGTCACAATTTGTGTAGGAATGAATTTGTGAAAAGATGTGCAAAGACATGATGAAGAAAATATAAAATATTTAATTAAAGAATGAACAAGATCAATCACATGTATAACTTAATATCACAAAGTTGTCAGCTCTCTCAAGTGAATCTATAAATTCAATGTAGTTCCAATGAAAATCCTAAATGTGTTTTATAATGGAACTTGACAAAATTATTTTAAAATTTAATGTAAGAATAACGTTCCAAGAAGAGCAAGACAATTCTGCCTTTATCAAACTACAGTATAAAGCTACAATAATTACAAAAGTGTAATATAGAGAACTTAGAAATCATTTTGAATATTTGTAGAAACTTGGTATATGATTGAGAAGAATTACAAATAAATGGAGAACAAAATAGCATGCAATTGATGCTGTTAGGACCATTGGCTATCCATATGAAAAAAAAACTTCTCCCAAATTTTAATTAGATTTAAGACCCAAATATTAAAAATGCAACTTGAAGGTTTTTGAAGAAATGTAGAATATCTTTACTACCTCAGTATAGGGGTGAATTTCTTAAACATGACAGAAAAGCATGAAATACATACACATGGATTAACACATTTTACTACATTCAAAATTACAAACTTCTTGCCAGCGCAATGGCTCACACCTATAATCCCAGCACTTTGGGAAGCTGAGGCGAGTGGAACATTTGAGTCCAGGAGTTCAAGACCAGTCTGGGCAACACAGGGAGACCCTGTCTCTACAAAAAATACAAAAATTACCCGGGCGTTGTGGCGCGTGCCTGTAATCCCACCTATTCAGAGGGGCTGAGGCGGGAGGATCACTTGAGTACAGGGAGGATGAGGCTGCAATGGGCCGAGATTGAGCCGTTGTACTCCAGCCTGGGTGACAGAACGAGACTGTGTCTCAAAACAAAACACAAATTTACAAACTTTTATACAACAAAATAAATCATAATCAAATTTAAAAGAGAACACAGTGGGAGAATATACTTTCAATACTAAGAAAAATTGGCATTTAGATTCTTTAAAGAACTCCTATAAATCAATAATAAAATATTTCTACTATCATGATACTACTGATAACCTGCAGGCAGCAACCAATCAGAAGACAGCAAGACAAATATGAATGAACATTTTAAAAAAGAGGCTTCTCTGGTGCATACCAGCTGAATATTCTCTAAACAACCTAAAAAAATCAACAAAATATTATGTGAACACAGAATTATACAAACCCCCTCTCAGCAAAAGTTTTTAGAAAAAAAGTCAAATTTGAAATCCTTCAAGCAAGGAATTAGCATTAGTTAATAGAAAACTGATGCTACTGCTTGAAAAATAACATGTTAGGTTAGGTAATGTGAAATGGCCATTTTTAAACCAAAAGATGGTTAAAAAACTGGGAACTTCAAATGATTCAACTTCTATATTCTTAATTTAACTATGGTATTGTAAATTGCCAGTTTATACAGAATATCCAAACCTGTAGAGCTAAACACTGAACCTGTATATTAACTAATGGGCTTGAAACCAGTTCTCAATAAAACTAAAACTTCATTTTACTGAATTATATAAGTCAGTTTACGGTGTTATGTTTTCCTGGAATTTGATATAAAAATGGTTTTACAGCCCTCTAAGAATGTAATTCTTTATGTTTGTTCAAAAATTGTGAAATATCCTTAAGATGATTATTCAAAGCCTAAACCTGAATGAGAGAAAAGCTAACTGAACTTAAATTGGTTGGATTTACAAGTGGCTTTTCCCCCCATTTTAACCCCGCCAATATAAACTTCTTTGTACCATTACACTATAATAAGTCCAGTATAGTTTTTGAAATAGCATCTCTGTGTTGGCTCCCTTAATCTAAAAGATTCTCACCAAGTTTAAGAACAACCTTAAATATTACTGGAACAAAAACAGACATAGAGACCAATGGAACAGAATAGAAAGCCCAGAATAAATCCCTGCATTTTTCAGCTGGTCTTCAACAAAGGTGCCAAGAATCCACGATGAGGAAAGGACAGTCTCTTCAATAAACAGTACTGGGGAAACTGGACATCCACTTGCGGAAGAATGAAACTGCACCCTATCTCACCCAGTATACAAAAATCAACTCAAAGTAAAGACTTCACTGTGAAATCTGAAATTGGAAAACTACTAGAAGAAAACATAGGGGAAAAGCTTCTTGACATTGGTCTGGGCCAAGATTTTTTGGATATGACTGAAAAGCATAGGCAACAAAAGAAAAAATAGACAAATGACATTGTATCAAACTGAAAAGCTTTTGCACACCAAAAGAAACAATTATAAAGAGACAACCTACAGAATAGGAGAAAATACCTGCAAAGCATATATTCAAGAACAGGTTAATTTTTTTAAAAAGGAACTCAAACAACACAATAACAAGAGAACAAGTTACTTCTCTAAAAAATGGGCAAAGAACCTGAAAAGATATATCTCAAAAGAAGACATATGAATGGCCAAGAGGTATATGAAAAAATGCTCAACATCATTAATCATCAGGAAAACCAAATTAAAATCACAAAGAGATATCCTCATACCTGTTAGGATGGTGATTAACAAAAAGACAAAAGAAGCGTTGGTGAGGATGTAGAGAAAAGAGAACCTTCTTGTACACTGTTGATGTGAGTGTAAATTAGTAGTTATTAAGGAAAACAGCATAGGGACTCCTCAAAAAACTAAAAATAGAAAAATAGAACTACCATATGATTTGGAGATTCCACTTCTGGGTATATGTCCAAAGAAAATTAAATCTGCACTCCCATGTTCACTGCAGCATTATTCATAATAGCCAAGCTATGGAGTCAATCTAAATGTCATCAATGGAAGAACGGGTAAAGAATACCTGGTATATATAAATAAGAACACACTATTTGGCCTTAGAGGATATCCTGTCCCTTGAGATAATAAGGATGAGCCTGGAGAACGTTATGCTAAGTGAAAGGAGCCAGGCATATAAAGACAAATATTGGATGTCTCACTTATTTGTGGACTCTAAAAATGTCAACTTCATAGAAGCAGAGAGTAGAATGGTGGTTACCAGGGGCTGAGGGGAACAAAAAGGAGGGATTGTGGAGATGTCAGTTAAAGGATGCAAAATTTCAGTTAGACAGGAAGAATAAATTCAGGAAATTTATTGCACAACATGGTGACCATAGTTAATAATAATCTAGACTTGAAAATTACTGACAGAGTACAATTTAAATGTTCTCACCACAAAAAAGTAAAAAGTATGTGGAGTAATGCATATGTTAATTAGGTTGATTTAGCCATTTTACAATGTTACATATATCAAAACATCATGTTGTATACCATGAATATACTGATTTTTATTGTTAATTTAAAAATAAAAAAGAGCAGCCTTAAATAAAACTACTCTGACACTCCAAAATTAAAGACTTTGTATTTTGAGAGATATAAACTGGCAAACCAAAAATAAAGATATCCAAATAGAAAAACAAGAGAAAATACGCTCAACCCTCCTTAGTTCTTTCTTCCCACTTTCTTCCCTTCCTTATCCTCTCCCTATCTCCTACTCTTCCTCCTCTCCTCTTTCCTTTCCTTTCTCCTTCCCTTCTTTCAGTCTTACAGCTAATACTTTTAAATGCTAACAATTACTAATACTTATTAATAGCAACAGGTATCTTGTTCTTGTGCTTTACATATACTTACACATCTTTAGAACGGGAGGAATAAAAAGGAAAATGTTATTACCTTTGCCTCCTTTACAGTGAATCACTACGATGTTTTCAGAATCTTGAGCCATCCACTCCAATACTTCCTTGGAGAATGCTACCATCTCCCTGATTTCAAGGTTAGGATTTTTAGTTGAGTTAAAATATTTTCAAAAAATCAAGCCCAATAGATTTAGCCCCCTTCTGATAGTCAACTTAGCATAAAACTTACCGTAGAGTGGGGACATTATGATCATCAATCATGATTCTACTGACCCTATTATGGAAGTGCTTAGGATCATAAGCTCTTTCACCTAAAATAAATAATATGTCTGTCATATCTCTATATATAATAACATAGTAAATGATGAAGTTATGAGTAACATAAAATATCTTATTAGAAATTCCCTATCCATCTTCAAAAGGAGCTTTCCAAGTTGCTTCTGCTGCTCTAAAATAAACTTAAGGGTCTCCAAAACATAAGGATACTAGTGGATTATCCATCTCATGTCACCTAAACTCAACTTATTTTTGTTTAATAGGTGTAATTTTTAACTTCTAGCAGACTATCATTATATTATTGCAGGGTAGTTAGAAACCATGCAAAAGGCAAATGTACCTGGCCAAAATGATTGCCCCCTGTCTATGGCGTATACAGGTAGAGAAAAAAATCAAGACAGAGTGGCAAGCTGGGTTGCAACCTATTTTCTAAAGAGTTTGCTTTTATCCCATCTAGGGCCCTGCTCTCATCACAACCCACTGCTAATGGGTCAGAGGACTCATTTGTTAAATTGTCTATGTCCTCATAACACAATCTGGCAGGAAAAACAGACAGATTTTCCTAAACCTAGTATCACTAGAACAGATCTTCCCTAAAATGGTTTGCCTCCACTCCAGCCTCATTGGTCCTGCCAGAGCTGCCTCCTTCATAGGGTACTTTGTGCTCCTAGGCTAACTCCTTCTACCAGATGGGGCCAGTTCAAGATGGGGATTTTTAAATTCCTTCCTCCCCACCACCAAATACTTATGATTAAATGCAATGTAAAAAACAAAATCATCTTCTTACATTCAGTAATCTGTTTTCTATCTACAGTAGCAAAATACAGAGTAAGGTACATACTGCATAGATTGTAGACTCGATAGTGGTTTAGATGTTTTTTGTCTAGAAACTGTATGACTTCCTAAAAAAAAGAAACACATATTTTACATATTCACATGGCACCAACATAAGCCATTTCCACGAGGAACCTAAAATGGTTATTACTTTCTATTACTTTGTCTCTCACTAGCATCTTCTAGGGGAGACTCAGGGAATGCAAGCATATGCCAATTTCAAATTCTAATCCACTGTGGTTTTTCAAATAGTCCACAAAGTGTGTTTGATTACTCAGATTAGCCTCTATTGTAAATACACACTGTTTAAAGCTATCAGAAAAGTAAATTAGATGGTTAACTAACTTTAAGTAAATTTGTTCGAAATCATAATTCACAGTTAATGTGGTTCTTATTTAAATCTAATTCATATTGCTTATTTAATTTTGACTAGGTATGTCTTTTAGATACTGATTTGAATATTACATTCTACCTAAGCACTATGTAAACAAATAAATGCAAAAAGTATACACTATGATTGTGTGTGTATGCGTGATAGAAAAAGATAAACATATTATATCAATTGATAAATAACTGGTAACAATACGGAAACTTTTTTGGCTCACCCGTTCTCTTAATTTTTTAATGAAGATATATATGTACTGGTAAGTGTGTGTGTGTGTGTATATATATATATACATATTTCAATGAAAATAGTAAGTATTATTTGAAATATAATTAATATCACTATACGAATCCAACAATTTTTTCAGGAAATATATCTTTCTGAAACATACACACATATGTATATATCTCTGTGCAACAACAATAGTGACACAATTTCAAAAACTGATTAGTATGGTACCGTCAGAACAATGTTTACTGGCTTGATATTGAGAACACTAAAATTAAGGTATCGAAGTCATCCATTTATTAAATTGGTTATCTATGTTAGGAGGAAATAATACGTCAAAAAGATGAACACTCTGAATCTGCATAGTGGCAGAGGGGAAGGATAAAACATTTCATATACTTTAGAATTCATGAAATTTCTTGCATAAAATCCATATACGTTTAGAAATCACATATTAAAAACTACAAATATCTATGAGAAATTTAAGTGAATTTTAATCAATTCTTTGGATGAGGAAGAACTAAAAGTGTTGAATCAATGGAAGATCTATAGCCTTAGGTTTAACTTCATAAAATTCGGAAATTTCTGTTGAAAAATGTTATAATGAACAACAGGGGAAAATATTTTTTCAGAAAAATGCACTGTTGGGGACTATGCCTAGGATAATAAATTAATAATTCATTAACAACAACTTAAATATTACTCCCTCACCTTATAGATAAATGGGCCAAGGACATAAACAATCCATAAAAGAGAAAATCAAACTGATTAACAACCTACATAAATATTCAGTGTCGCCAATAAAGAAGTCAAAACAACAGTGACATGACATTTGCACCCATGAAATTAGCCCTTTCCCTTTTAATGAGAAAATCCAATGCTGGCAAAATAAGGCATGACATTAAAAACTCTGATTTATTTTGATACAATAATACAATTGCTCTTGGATTTGGCAATATATATTAAGAACCCCAAAAATATTCATTCTCTTCAACTACGTAATTTCACTCCTAACAATCTGTACAGAAAAAGCCTTATGCTCAAAGACATTTGTTGTTGTATTATTGATAATAGTTAAATGTCCAATATTAGAGGTTAATCATAGCACTAATGAAATATCATGCAACCATTAGAATACTGTCCCGTTCTTCATTCTCTCAACCAGTAAATATCTCACTGCAGTAATTTATGTGCAGGCTTCTTTAGCATACATATATAGAAAAACAGTTGGCCGGGCGTGGTGGCTCATGTCTGTAATCCCAGCACTTTGGGAGGCCGAGGCAGGTGGATCACGAGGTCAGGAGTTCAAGACCAGCCTGGCCAAGATGGTGAAACCCCGTCTCTACTAAAAATACAAAAATTAGCCAGGCACTATGGCAGATGCCTGTAATCCCAGCTACTTGGGAGGCTGAGGTAGGAGAATCGCTTGAAGCCAGGAGGTAGAGGTTGCAGCAAGACACCAACTCAAAAAAAAAAAAAAAAAAAAAGAAAACAAAAACAGGCAATATTTGCTTTTTCGTGGGAAGACAAATATACCTGGAGGGTTAAACCTTAGGGATTCTCTGAATCCCCTTCCTAGTTCTCTCAACATCTAAAAATTTATATGTATATATATACACACATATATATATATATATATACTTTTTATAATTATATATGTATATATACTTTTTATAATTATATATGTGTATATATACTTTTTATAATTATATATGTGTATATATATATATATATAGACACAATATACTGATGATTTACTGCTGTGTTTCCTGATCTAAGTAGTTTACTAAAGGCTCCAAATACCTCTTATTCAAAGTAGGTGAAAAGGGACATAAAGAATCTAGAGAAAAGGTGAACTCTGCCAAGAATCTACATTTTTCTGGTCACAAGCTGTCACCAGAGGGACAGTTTCTGTTTTCAACCAGAATAAAGAGCATTCAATTCTACCAAGAACAGAAATCAAAAGACGGCTAAGAAGATTTTAGGACTATAGGTAATTGTATATCTGATTCTTCTCATAGCTCAGCCTTTGCATGGGCTTACTAAGTTTATACTTTCTGATGCAACTTCCTTGTGATGCAAAAGTAGAAAATGCCACTCTGTGAAAGCCTTCTTGCAACAACCTCCACCTTCGGTTTTCCTAAATCTGCTCAACTCTTCTCTCTGCCTATCTTAGTACATTCCTTGATTTGGAGGCAAAGGTACACCCTCTGTTACCTGCATGAGGTGGTAGCAGTGGCCAAACTTCTTGATGCTTCCACCACAGTGCTTGTTTGTCCACTAACTCTATGGGTCCAACATCTCTAAAGTTTTTGCTACTTCAAGGCAGCATCTGACATTTCTCCACTAGTAAATTTACCACTTATGAAATTGTAAGGTCTGCTTTGCATATTCAATGTTGTTCAAAATGTAACCCTGCAAATTTATTCTCTTTTAAGAATAAAGAGGAATCACATGACTGTTTAGCATCCTCTCAGAAGTTAAGTATACCTGGATTTGAATCATGTACCTTTGAGTCAACCTTGATTTAATATACATCGTGGATGGTTCTCAAAAATGACAAAGGCATTCCAAGTGCAGGATATGCTGTTGTCATTGAACATGCAATGACTGAAGTGCTCCATGGCCTAATTCTCGGCCTGTCCAGGTAGCTGAACTAGTAGCTTAGATTTGGGGCTGCGCTCTGGCAAAGATGAAAGACTAAATATTAATATGGACAGTAGATTTACTTTTTGGGTGGCTCATGATTTGTGGCATTTATTAAAACACATGATTTATTACCTCCTTTTTGGATACTCTGATTAAAAATGGTAAAGAAATCAGTGACTTATTAGTACTTTTGTCAATGCCCTAAGGAGATAACAGTTTAATAACGGATAGAAACCAATAGTCTAGCGATCACCCCACAAGGAAATAGTAATGTCTTTGTTTTGATTTATATGCTAAGTGAAGTTTTTGGCTGTTAAAAACACCCCAGCTAATATTAAGTCTTGCCAAGTTGATATTAGGCACCACCAAAACTACTAAAAGAAAATTGGCTCAATTTAGACATGGCATAATTAACTCACAGTTATTAGCTCAACCGGCTTTAAAAAACAATATTAGCAATCAAGAGATGCTTTACCCACAAAGATGGAATTTGGAATTTGGGGATCGCTGCCCTCAAGTGGCATGACCCATCCAATGGACCCTGGTCACATTACTCCATGACTGTTCCCATTATGGGAGAGGAAAAGTAATTCCACCTCAAATAAATAGTTTGAAACAATTTTCAAAATTGGCCAAGGGTGTGGTCGAATCATGTCTTAGCTGGGAGTAGCATAACCTGGGTGAGATGTGGGTCAGATCCTTCTCTTCAAGGTCTTTGGGTATTTACAAATGCATTTTTATACAACTGCTGAAGCCTAAGGCTGCCTCCTCTTACCATTTCTATTCAATATTACAGTGAAAGTCATAGATAATTCAATAAGGAAAGAAAAAAGTATAACAACTGGGAAGAAAGTAGTAACTTTATGATTGTATACATAAAATCCCAGGGAATCTACACATTAATTATTAAAATGAATGTGTGAATTTATGAAGGATGCCAGATAAAAAGTTAATATACAAGGCCAAGTGTGGTGGCTCACACCTATTACTAATTCCAGCACTTTGGGAGGCTCAGGTGGGAAGATTGCTTGAACCCAGGAGTTTGAGACCAGCCTGGGCCATTGAGACTCCCTGTCTACAAAAATTCATTAAAAAAAAATTAGCCAAGTGTGGTGGTGCCTGCTTGTAGTCCCAGCTACATGGGAGACCAAGGTGGGTGAATTGCATGAGCCCAGGTGCCACTGCACTCCAGCCTGCGGTGACAGAGCAAGGCCCTGTCTAAAACAAACAAAGAAATAGAAAAACATTCCATGCTCATGGATAGGAAGAATCAATATTGTGAAAATGGCCATACTGCCCAAAGTAATTCATAGATTCAATGCTATTCCCATCAAGCTACCACTGACTTTTCTCACAGAACTAGAAAAAACTACTTTAAATTTCATATGGAACCAAAAAGAGCTTGTATAGCCAAGACAATCCTAAACAAAAAGAACAAAGCTGAAGGCATCACACTACCTGACTTCAAACTATACTAAAAGGCTACAGTAACCAAAACAGCATGGTACTAGTACCAAAACAGATATATAGACCAATGGAACAGAACAGATACCTCAGAAATAACACTACACATCTACAACCATCTGATCTTCGACAAACCTGACCAAAACAAGCAATGGGGAAAGGATTCCCTATTTAATCAATGGTGCTGGGGAAACTGGCTAGCCATATGCGGAAAACTGGACCGCTTCCTTACACCTTATACAAAAATTAACTCAAGATGGATTAAAAACTTAAACATAAAACCTAAAACTATAAAAACCCTAGAAAAAAATCTAGGCAATACCATTAAGGACATAGGCATGGGCAAAGACTTCATGACTAAAACACCAAAAGCAATTGCAACGACAGCCAAAATTGACAAATGGGATCGAATTAAACTAAAGAGCTTCTGCTCAGCAAAAGAAACTATCATCAGAGTGAACACGCAACCTACAGAATGGGAGAAAATTTTTGCAATCTACCCATCTGACAAAGGGCTAATATCCAAAATCTACAAATAACTTAAACAAATTACAAGAAGAAAACAACCCCACCAAAAAGTGGGTGAAGGACATGAACAGACACTTCTCAAAAGAAGACATTTATGCGGCCAACAAACATACAAAAAAAAAGCTCATCATCACTGGTCATTACAGAAATGCAAATCAAAACCACAGTGAAATACCATCTCACATTAGTTAGAATGGCGATCATTAAAAAGTCTGGAAACAACAGATGCTGGAGAGGATGTGGAGAAACAGCAACACTTTTACACTGCTGGCAGGAGTGTAAATTAGTTTAACCATTGTGGAAGACAGTGTGGTGATTCCTCAAGGATCTAGAACCAGAAATACCATTTGACCCAGCCATCCCATTACTGAGTATATACCCAAAGGATTATAAATCATTCTACTATAAAGACACATGCACACATATGTTCACTGCGGCACTATTTACAATAGCAAAGACTTGGAACCAACCCAAATGCCCATCAATGATAGACTGGATAAAGAACATGTGGCACATATATACACCATGGAATACTATGCAGCCATGAAAAGGAATGAATTCATGCCCTTTGCAGGGACATGGATGAAGCTGAAACCATCATCCTCAGCAAACTAACACAGGAACAGAAAACCAAATACCGCATGTTCTCACTCATAAGTGGGAGCTGAATAATGAGAATGGACACAGGGAGGGGAAAGAGGCCTGTCGGGGATTGGGGGAAAGGAGAAAGAGAGCATTAGGACAAATAGCTAATGCATGCACAACTTGAAACCTAGATGATGGGTTGACAGCTGCCGCAAACCACCATGGCACATGTATACCTATGTAACAAACCTGCACATTCAGCACATGTCTCCCAGAACTTAAAATTTAAAAACAAAACAAAAGTCAATATACAAAAATGAATTATGTTTCTATATACCAATAGCAAATAATCAGAAAATGAAGATATTCAAATATCATTTAAAACAGCATAAAAACTTATCAAATGCCTAGAAATAAAACTAACAAAAGATGTGTAGGGCGGGCGCAGTGGCTCATGCCTGTAATCCCAGCACTTTGGGAGGCTGAGGTGGGCGGATCATGAGGTCAGGAGATCGAGACCATCCTGGCTAACACGTGAAACCCCGTCTCTACTAAAAATACAAAAAAACAAAATTAGCCGGGCGTGGCGGCGGGCGCCTATGGTCCCAGCTACTTGGGAGGTTGAGGCAAGAGAATGGCGCAAACCCGGGAGGCAGAGCTTGCAGTGAGTGAAGATCGCGCCCTGCAGTCCAGCCTGGGCGACAGGGCGAGACTCCGTCTCAAAAAAAATAAAAAATTAAAAAAAAAATGTGTAAAACCTGTACACTGCAAACTTTGCAAAAAGAAGTCAAAGAAGACATAAGTAGAGAGATATATTATGTTCTTGAGTTGGAAATCTCAATATTTTTACATGTCAATTCTCCCTAAATTAAGCAATGTGGTGAATGAATGCCCAAGCCAAAATACTAGCAGGATGTGTGTGTGTGTGTGTGTGTGTATGTGTGTGTAAATTGCCAAGAAGATTCTAAAATGTATATGGAAATTCAAAAAATCTAGAAGAGCCAAGATAGTTTTTAAACAAAGACGTACAAAGTTGGGGGACTTAGACAAAAGTTTTCAAAACTCACTATAAAGCCATAATATTTAAAACTGTGGTCTGGACTTAAGTATAGACAAGTCATAATAAAAGGAGAAAAAGCCGAGAAACAAACTTATGCATATGTGTTCACTTGATTTGCAATAAACACACCTCTGCAATTCATTGGGGAAGTTATGCTCTTCACAGTAAATGGTACAGGAGGCATTGATAGCTATATGAAAAACATGAATCTTGATATTTTATATCTTTACAACAATTAATCAGAGATCAGTCATAGACCAATACATTGATAGAAGTGTTGGTTACATTCATATATACTTATGTGCAATATCATCAAGATACACACCTGATTAGTGCAACTTGCCATCTATGTTATACCTCAATAAAATGTGATTATTTATTTTAGGTTCAGGGGTACATGTGCAGGATATGCAGGCTTGTTACATAGGTAAACATGTGCCACGGTGGTTTGCTACACAGATCATCTCATCCCTATGTATTAAGCCCAGCATCCATTAGCTATTCTTCCTGAGGCTCTCCCTCTCCCACCCCCTCCTTCCTGACAGGCCCCAGTGTGCGTTGTTCCCCACCATGTGTCCATGTGTTCTCATTATTCAGTTCCCATTTATGAGTGAGAACATGCAGTGTTTGGTTTTCAGCTCCTGTGTTAGTTTGCTGAGGATAACAGCTTCCAGTTCCATCCATGTCTCTGCAAAGGATGTTATCTTCTTCATTTTTATGGCTGCACAGTATTCCATGGTATTTATGTACCACATTTTCTTTAGCCGATCTATCATTGATGGGCATTTAAGTTGATTCCATGTCTTTGCTATTGTGAATATCGCTGCAGTGAACATACACGTGCATGTATCTTTGTAAGACAGTGATTTAGATTCCTTTGGGTCTATACTTGGTAATGGGATTGCTGGGTCAAATGCTATTTCTGCCTCTACGTCTTTGAGGAATTGCCACACCGTCTTCTACATGTTCTACATGGCTGAACTAATTTACACACCCACTAACCGTGTAAAAAGCATTCCTTTTTCTCTGCAACCTTGCCAGCATCTGTTATTTTTGGACTTTTTAATAATAGCCATTCTGACTGGCATGAGGTGGTATCTCATGGCGGCTTTGTTTGCATTTCTTTAGTGGTTGGTGATGTTGAGCTTTTTTTTTCCATATTTTTGTTGACTGCATGTATGTCCTCTTTTGAGAAGTGTCCGTTCATATCCTTTCCTCACATTTTAACAGGGTTGTGTGTTTTTTTCTTGTAAATTTGTCTAAGTTCCTCGTAGAATCTGAATATCAGACCTTTGTCGGACGGATAGATTGTATAAATTTTCCCCATTCTGTAGCTCTTTAGTTTAATTAGATCCCATTTGTCAATTTTTGCATTTGTTGCAATTGCTTTTAGCATTCTGATCATGAAATCTTTGCCCGTGCCTATTTTCTGAATGGTATGGCCTAGATTTTCTTCTAGAGTTTTTATACTTTGGGGATTTACATTTAAGTTTTTAATCCATCTGGAGTTAATTTTTGGATATGGTGTAAGGAAGAAGTCCAGTTTCAATTTTCTATCTATGGCTAGCCAGCACTCCAGCACCATTTATTAAATAGGGAGTCCTTTTACCAGTGCTTGTTTTTGTCAAGTTTGTTAAAGATCAAATGGTTGTTGGTGTGAGGTCTTATTTCTGAGTTTTCCATTCTGTTCCATTGGTCTATACATCTGTTCGTGTACTAGTCCCATGCTGTTTTGGTTACTGTAGCCCTGTAGTATAGTATAGTTTGAAGTCAGGTAGCAGGATGCCTCCTGCTTTGTTCTTTTTGCTTGGGATTGTCTTGGGTATTTGGGCTCTTTTATTGTTCTATATGAATTTTAAGATAGTTTTTTTTAATTCTATGAAGAATTTCAATAGCAGTTTAATGGGAATTGTATTGCATCTATAAATTGCTTTGGGCAATATGGCCATTTTCATGATATTGATTCCTCCCATCCATGAGCATGGGATGTTTTTCCATTTTTTGTGTGTGTCTTCTCTGACTTCTTTGAGCAGTTGTTGTTTTCTCTGTGTTTGTTTTTCCTTTAACAGGCCACTCTACCATAGTGCTTCTGCAGTTTGCTGAGGGTCCATTCAAGACCCCAGTCACCTGACTTTCTCCCGTGTACCTGGAGGTATTGCCAGTGAAGGCTGTGAAATAGCAAAGATGGCAGCCAGCTCCTTCCTTTGGAAGCTCCATCCCAGGGGAATACTGACCTGTAGCAACTCTACATACACCTGTAGGAAGTGGCTGGAGACCCCCATGGGGAGTTCTTACCCACTCAGGAGACATGGGATCAGGGACCTATCCAAAGAAGCAGTCTGGCTGCTTTTTGGTAGACCAGGTGTGCTGCATTGTAGAGAACACTTCTTCCTCCTGACCACCTGTATTTTCCATAGCTGGCAGGCAGGAGTGGCTGAGTCTATGAACTGCAGTGATGCTGGCTGCCCCTCTCCACCTCCCAGGGAACTCAGACCCATCTGAGGTGGAATCCAACCTGCTGCTCTTGGTTGGCTAGGATTCCAAGCCGATGGGTCTTAACTTGTGAGGTACCGTGGAAGTGGAGCCCACAGAATGACACTGCTTGGCTCCCTGGATTCAGCCCCTTTCCAAAGTATGTATGGACAGATTTTCCACCTTGCTGAGGATCTTGGGGCCAGAGTACGTAAAACGCCTGGGTTTCTGTGTGTACCTGAGCAGCTGATCTGCTGAGACTCCACACAGCTCTGTGTGTCAGACACAAGGCCCTGGTGGCATGGGCTTACAAGGGGATCCCCTGATCCATGGGTTGCAAAGATCAATAGGAGAAGCACTGTTTCCTGAGCAGCACTGGACAATCACTCACTGCTTCTCTTGGCTGGGAGTGGGGGTTCCTTTGGCTCCATGCTGCTCTCAGCTGGGCCATACACCCTCTCTCCACTTTTCTTCATTCTCCATGGGGCGAGCTGTTGTTCCAGTCAGTCCCAATGGGAGAACCTGGATATCTCAGTTGAAGGTGCTGAATTCACCTGCCCCTTTTCATTCCTCTCTGTGAGTGCTGGGGAGTGCAGCTGCTTTTAATTGGCCATTTTGCATCACTCTAAACATTTCTTTTTTAGCCATAGTTCTTAATTCCCATACCCCTTGGTTTATCATTACTTTCTTAATAAAATAACCTGTCCACATTCTCCAACCATGGGATGATGGTTCAGGCTGGGGATCCAGGCCATTTTCTGAAAAGCTGCTGAACTTGAGGCCCTGTCCTGTTCGAACCTGAGCTAACATGCTGCGGAAAGGTACTCCTTCCACCTCTCGGCAACCGATGCCAGCCCTTGATAATTATAGTTTTATTGAGGTATAGTAAGTATTGTAAATTACATAAAATTAAACAATGACTTTCAGTTGGCATTTCACAGTAAACAGCATTATACGTCTGAAATTAGTTTAGTCATCCATGGAGCCTAAAGCAGTATGTCGCCACTATAATTTAGGATCTCGGCCGGGCACGGCGACTCAAGCCTGTAATCCCAGTACTTTGGGAGGCCAAGGGGGGGTGGATCACGAGGTCAGGAGATCGAGACCATCCTGGCTAACACGGTGAAACCCCATCTCTACTAAAAAAAAAAAAAAATACAAAAATACAAAAAATTAGCCAGGCATGGTGGCGGGCACCTGTAGGCCCAGCTACTCAGGAGGCTGAGGCAGGAGAATGGCGTGAACCCAGGAAGCAGAGGTTGCAGTGAGCCGAGACTGCGCCACTGCACTCCAGCCTGGGCAACAGAGTGAGACTCCGTCCCAAAAAAAAAAAAAAAAAACAACAGCCATGATTCTTTACAATTCCTTCCACCAGGAGTTGGAGTCTATTTTCTACTCTGAATCCAGAATCGTAGTATAATTTGCATTGTCCGATAAAATCGGGTAGAAGTAATATTATACTAATTTTGAGCCTAGGCCTTAAGAGGATTTACATTGTTTTGCTTGCCGCTCCTGGTACTCTTGCCACTGCCATTATGTGAACAGGCCTGAAGTAGCCTACTAGAGAATGAGAGACCACATGGGACCATTCAGCCAAGTCATGTGATTTTCTTTTCTTTGATTAAAAAAAACTGCTTTTTTATTCTTTAAAAAAAATTTTAACTGACACATAATACTTGTTCATATTTATAAGGTAGAGAGTGATATCTCAATACCTGTGTACAATGTGTAATGATCAAATCAGGATAATCAGCATGTCCATCACCTCAAATATTTATCATTCTTTGTGGTGGGAACACTCAAGAGCCTTTCTTTTTAAAAATATACAATAAATTATTGTTAACTGTAGTCACCCTCCAGTGCTATAGAATACTAAAACTTATTCCTCTCTGTAAGCTGAAATCTGACATTTCTTTGTTGATTTTCTGACTAGATGATCTGTCCAGTGCTACGAGTGGGGTGTTATGGGGTGTTAAAGACCCCAACTGTTACTAGATTGGAGTCTGTCTTTCTCTTTAGATCTCATATTTGCCTTGTTTATCTGAGTGCTCTAGAGTTGGGTACATATATATTTGCAATTATTATATCCTATTGCTAAATTGATCTTTTCATCATTATAAAATGTCTGTCTTTGTCCCCTCATACAGTTTAACTTAAAGTCTGTTTTATCTGATATACGTATGGCTACTCCTGCCCACTTTTGGTTTCTGTTTGCCTGGAATATCTTTTTCTATCCCTTCACTTTCAGTCTGCGTGTACCTTTACAGGTGAAGTTAGTTTCTTCTAGGCAGTATGTAGTTGGGTTTTTTGTTAGTTTGTTTGTTTTATCTTGGCAACCAACTCCATCTCTTTTAATTGGGAATTTGATCTGTTTACATTCAAGGTTACTATTAATAGATGAGGATTTATCCTGTCATTTTATTCATTTTTTTTTTTGGTTGTTTTGTATATCCTTTGTTTTTTTCTTCCTCTGTTTTTTTTTTTTTTTTTTTTTTTTTTAATCTTTGTGGTTTGGTGGTTTTCTGTAGAGATAAAGTTTGATTTCTCTCTCTTTCTTATGTATCTGCTCGTGAGTTTTACAGTTTGGTGTTTTTCATGACGGTAGTCATCCTCTTGCTTTCATTTGTAGAATCCCCCTTAAGCATTCCTTGTAAGGCCAGTCTAGTGGTGATGAATTCCCTCAGGTTTTGCTTGTCTGGGAAATACTTTATTTCTCCCTCATTTCTAGAGGATAGCTCTGCTGGGTATAGTATTCTTAGTTTATAGTTTTTTTGTATTTTTTTCCTTTCAGTACTTTGACTATATCATCCCATTGTCTACTGACCTGTAAAGTTTCCACTGGGAAATCCACTGTTAAACTAAAGGAGTTTCCCTTACATGTGATTTGATGCTTTTTTCTTGCTGTTTTTAATATTTCCTTTTTTTTTTTTTCCAGACAGTCCCACTCTGTTACCCAGGTTGAAGTGAAATGGTGTGATCTCAGCTCACTACAACCTCCACCTCCTGGGTTTAAGCATTTCTCATGATTCAGCCTCCCAAGTAGCCAGAACTACAGGTGCACGCCACCACACTTAGCTAAGTTTTTTTTCTATTATTAGTAGAGATGGGGTTTCTTCATGTTGGCCAGGCTGGTCTTGAACTCCTGGCCTTGTGATCCACCCACTTCAGCCTCCCAAAGTCCTGGATTACAGGTGTGAGCCACCGCACCTGACCAATATTCCCTCTTTTTGACTTTTGAAAGTTTGACTATTATGCACCTCAGAGAAGACCATCTTGGGTTGATTCTATTTGAGAACCTTTGAGCTTCCTAGATTTCAGCCACATCTCTCCCATGTCTGTTTTTAAAGCTCTTGATTATATATATGTATATAATTTTTTTGGAGACAGGGTCCCTCCCTGTCAACCAGGTTGGAGCGCAGTGGCATGATCTCAGCTCACTGCAACCTCCACCTCCTGGGTTCAAGCTATTCTCGTGCCTCAGCCTCCCGAGTAGCTGGGATTGCAGGCACGCACCACCACACCTGACTAAATTTTGTGTTTTTTTAAGATATGGGATTTTGCCATGTTAATCACTCTTGTCTTGAACTCCTGGCCTCAAGTGATCCACCTGCCTTGGCCTCCCAAAGTGCTGGGATAACAGGAGTGACCTACTGCATCTGGTCTCTTGATTATTTTTTATTTTATTCCTTAAATTCTTCAGCTCCAAGATCTCTGTTTGGTTTTTAATGACATCTATATCTTTGTTGAATTTCTCATAAGATGATAAATTGTTTTTCTAATTTCATTGATTTGTCTATCTGTATTCTCTTGTATCTCATAGAGTTTCCTCAAGATCATTATTTCAAATTCCTTCTTAGCCATTTGATATACTCTTAAAATTTAGGGTCTGTTAATGGGGAATTATTGTGTTTCTTTGGGGATGTGATGTTTCCTTGCTTTTTATGTTTCTTGTGGCCCTAAATTGATTTTTGCACATCTGATGGAACAGGTGCCTCTTCCAATGCTATGGAGCTTTCATAGAGAAATATTTTTTCCAATACTTGTCTCCTAGTGTTCACTGAGTAGGGCGATTTGACTTTGGTTCTAGATGGGTGTGGTAATATAGTCTTCATGTGACTTCTTTGGCTGTAATCAGCATTTAGAGGTGTCTCTGAATGCCTCAGTGGCCTAGATGGTGAGTGTTTGTGGAGACAGTGGTATGGCTTTTCTTGGGGTGGGAGCCATCAGTCGGATTCATTCCAAGGCCCCAGAGGTATGCATGCTAGGTGCAGTGGCTTTGCTAGTGGTGGGGTGGTGCCACCAGCAGGGTGGGCACCAGGCAGGCCAGTCCTCAGGCTCTTAGAAGTGCATGCAGCATGTGGCAGCTCTGCTGGTCAAGGGGGTGGGGCTGTTGGCAGCAGTGGGTGCCAGATGGGATGGGCCTTGAGGGGTGCGTGGAGCATGCAGTGGCTCTGTCAGCTGAGGGCAGCCAAGTCATTTTAGACTAGCCAGTCCTCAGATGACTCAGTAGCTGCCCACAGATGCATGAATGAACTCAGCTGAGAGAGGCAATGCTCTCTGTGAGCACAGAATTGAACAGTTAAGCCCATCTCAAATTCACAAACCATAGTATCATGAGCCAAATAAATAGTTGCTATCATAAGCCAGTAAGTTTGGGGGTGGTTTGTAACCACTGGGACAACTGTAACTGGTATCAATCCATTATGATTGTTTTCCTTGAAAGAGTACCTTTTGGAAAGAACATTGACATTTCTGGGTCAATATTAAACTTATGACTACACAGTCTACATTCACTGAGAAATGAGTATTTTTAAGATAAACACCCTTACCTTAATTGGATTCTGATAGAAAGACTGGCCTCCAGAAGATGGAAATGACATAGCGATAATACGTTCTGGAAGTCAAAATCATCCCTATTACAAACATTATTATAGATTTAAAATAACATACAAAAATTAATTTTATATGATCAGACTCCATTTTCACAGAAAAATACCTTTTAAGATTGAGGTTGACAGAAAAGAGCTAATACTCAGGATAATCAAGATAACATATTAAATTATCCAACATAATGACCATTAAGCTGGCATGGTGTTCTTAACACTCCACTGGTTCAAAACATATGCCATGTACTTATGTTGGCCTCAGTCTGAAGTTCTCCCTGTTCTTGGAATTTATTTCTTATCTTAAATAACAAAGAAATTCCAAGAGTTCTGGGCACCAGTGATGGTGGGAACTCCCAACGTGCTTTGTGGCCCTCTGACTCAGAAAACCTGGGATCAACAAAGCTGTGACCTCATTCTCTGGGGTTCTACGAAGAGAAGCGGTCTCTCTGGGATCCTTGGGATTCAGGATAACTACTAGAACTTAATAAATTGAAACTCAAATGGAGTCAGCTGAAAATCCATTCAAGTTCTTGTGCTGCAACCGAGTAGTCCTGAATTGAGATGACATGGAAATCTTCCTTGCCAGGACTAAACCACAAATATGTCACACTATCACAGTGGCATAGCATATAGCCTCACGAATAAAGAATACTTTGAATGAATGTGGCTTAGACGAGGCAAAAACAAAATAAAAATATAATTACAAGAAAAAGTGAAGTTAATATAAGTAAATCAACAGTTAAGTGTCACAGACCTGTAATATAAGTGAGGTCTAGGTCAAATCCATCCCTTTTGTATCGCCTTTTGTTTCCTGAAACCTGAGAGTTTAAAACCATTATTAGTTGGTGAAACATAAATCAACATAAAAATAAAGAACATTATACAGTATAGATATCAACCCTTGCCAATGGGTCCCAAAACACAAAATATTTTTCTGAATCATAAGCATGTTTTGCCCACTTACCAGCCTTCTTATCAGCTTTCCAAGTTGTCTTTTTAGATGAGCCAGATGAAAAACTCTTATCAGAATGATAAGTCGTAGAAGTCGAAATAAACATGTCCATCTAAAAATAAATTTAAAAGATCAATTTTTGCTTCAGAAACAGACAATTTTATGAATATAAATGAAGTTTAGAGCAGCACTTGTTAACCAGGGACAATTTTCCCTCCTCTCCTCAATCACCTACATGGGGGATATTTGGCAGTGTCTTGAGGCATTTTTGGTTTTCACAACTGGTGTGTGTGTGTGTGTGTGTGTGCGCGCGCACGTGCGCTACTTCCATCTAATGGATAGAAGCCAGGAATTCTGCTAGACATCCGGCAATGAATATAACTGCTCACCACCCTCCTATGACAATAATGATCTGGCCCAAAATGTTAGTAATGTTGAGGTTGAAAAATTCTGGTCTAGAGAAATAGTGAAACGATAGAGTCTTAGAATTTGTAAATTTAATTTTGGGATTTGAGGCCAGCATTTTCAATTTCTCCACATCAAAACAAATTGAGGATTCTTGTTCACCTTTGTTACTCCCATCTCTAGCAGAGGCTCACTACAGCTGCTAATGCACATTAGGCAGGCAACAGATTGAGATACTTCCCAAGTGTGCTAGCTGGTATCTCTCCTACCGTCAGAAACATCAAAGCAGATAACAGATGGTCTGGACTAGTGCTTATCTGGTTTGAGCATGCATAAAGAAGAGTCATCTGGAAAAGTGTGTTAAACTACAGATTGTTGTGTCCCAGAGATATTGATTCGGTGGGTCCAGGGTGGGGCCTAAGGTATTTTTCTTGTATTTCTAGCAAGCTCTCAAGTGATGCTGAGGTTTCTAGTCAGAGGACCACATTGGCTGAGGTGATTTTCAAACAACTCCAAAAGCCTATCACTTAACATGCTTAGTTGGTGCCTGAGTTGTAGTCCAGGGAAGCTAGGGTACAGAAAGAAACCAGATATTTGACCCATGAACAAGCTTAGGAAGCCACAAACATCTACATCCCAGTATACATTTGCTCTTCCATTTTCCTCATTGTCACAGTAGAAAAGAAGAAAAAAAAGAGAGTCACCAGGTCCTCATACACCCTTTAGTTTCCTAATCTCTAACAGTTCTAACTTTGCCTTAGCTTTCTTTGTTTCTACCACAACTATACGCAAAACTCTACTGTTGTGTTGCTATATGTGTCGTCTCCCAGTTTTCTGTTCTGTCTTCTATTTTTTAGAACATCATGATTGAGGCTGGGCACAGTAGCTCATGCTTGTAATACGAGTACTTTGGGAGGCCGAGGTGGGCAGATCACTTGAGGTCAGGAGTTCGAGACCAGCCTGACCAACATGGTGAAACTCATCTCTACTAAAAATACAAAAATTAGCCAGGTATGGTGGTGCCTGCCTGTAATCCCAGCTACTCGGGGGGCTGAGGCAGGAGAATCGCTTTAACTGGCGGGGCAGAAGTTGCAGTGAGGCCGAGATCATGCCACTGAACTCCAAACTGGGCGACAGAGTGCGACTCCATCTCAAAAGAAAAAAAAAAAAGGAAAAGAAAATCGTGATTGAAGTCACTCAAATTTTGCATATGCTCAAATAAATTCCCTCTTGGCTGTGGGAAAAACCCAGACAGAACATTATGTGTAAGGGATTTGTAGTTGAAGCACAGAGGGGAATCGTTTTTAATATCGAATTTTTTTATGTATCAGATATGAAACTAATAAGAATGTCACACTTGATCTTAGCCAAAAGGCCAAAAAATGATACAAATGGGAATTTGATGAGAACTTCAAAATGTAGCGAAGTTAAAGTCAGTACAAGAAGTAAAGTCCTTCTTTGGCTACTCCATCTTTTTTATTCAATTAATGGTACTTCGTGTGTATACTCTTCGCTGGTCCCTAAATATCACAGTCTTTTACTTTCAACCTATGTGGGAATTTACCTACACATTTCATTTTAAAGCAACATATTTGGTATAAAATGAGCCACTTGAAGTTGAAAAGATTATATAGAATAAAAGCCACAGAAAATGCAAAAAGTAAATGAAAAACTTTAAGAGAAGTGAGTCTTATATTTCATACCTAGGAATATCCTTAAGAAACTTAACGTCAAAAAAAATGTAAATGACATCAACCAGCAGAATAATCACAGTAATGGCAGTATCTAAAATGTTAAGTAAATCAGAAAAATAATGCTGTCTCCTGTAATATAAAACAGAAAAATATGAGTTCATCTACCCTGCAAGAAGAGATAGGAATATTTAAAGACCACAAACTATTGACTGATCCCCACTAAGAATTCTAGTTTCATAAATTATTTAAAATGCATTTTCTAGAGTAGACTAAGGGAAAAATATAACATTCACGGGAAGTTTTCAAACAATAAATTTATGTTCATCATTTGACACATATATATGACTAAAACACCAATATGGCAATTTAAGTATAGTCAGACATATAACTAAATGCATATTAACCACCCTTATCATAGATGATGAGGTATCTATCCCCTCAAGCATTTATCACTGTGTTACAAACAATCCAATTACACTCTTTCAGTCATTTTAAAATGTACAATTATTATTGACTATAGTCACCCTGTTGTGCTAGCAAATAGTAGGTGTCATTCACTTTTTTCTATTTTTTCGTACCTATTAACCATCCCCACCTCCCCACCCCCAACCTCCTACTACCATTCCCAGCCTGTGATGACCATCCTTCTACTCATGTCTATGAGTTCAACTGTTATCCTTTTTAGAGCCCACAAATAAGTGAGAACATGTGGTGTTTGTCTTTCTGTACCTGGCTTATTTCAGTTAACATAGTGATCTCCAGTTCCATCCATGTTGTTGCAAAAGGCAGGATCTCATTCATTTTTATAGCTAAATAATACTCTCTTGTGTGTATGTACTATATTTTCTTTATCTGTTCATCTGTTGATGAACACAGGTTGCTTCCAAACCTTGGCTCTCATGAACAGTGCTGCAACAAACATGGGAATGCAGGTATCTCCTCTATGTACTCATTTCCTTTCTTGTGGGTATACACCTAGCAGTGGGATTGCTGGATCATATGGTGGCTTTATTTTTAGATTTTTTGAGGAACCTCCAAACTGTTCCCCATAGTGGTTCTACTAATTTACAGTCGCATGAACAGTGTATGAGGGTTCTCTTATCTCCACGTGTTTGCCAGCATTTGTTATTGCCTTTTGGATATAAGCCATTTTAGCTGGGATGAGATGGTATCTCACTGTAGTTTTCTCTAATGATCAATGTTAAGCACCTCTTCACATGCCTGTTTACCATCTGTATGTTTCTTTTTGAGAAATGTCTATTCAAATCTTATGCTCATTTAAAAAAATCATAGTATTAGATTTTTTTCCTATAGAGTTGTTGGAGCTCCTTATATATTCTGGTTATTTATCCCTTGTCAGATGGGTATTTTGCAAATATTTTGTCCCATTCTGTGGGCTGTCTCTTCACTTTGTTAATTGTTTCCTTTGCTATGAAGAACATTTGTAACTTGATGTGATCCCATTTGTCCATTTTTGCTTTGGTTACCTGTGCTTGTGGGGTATTGCTCAAGAAATTTTTGCTCAGACCAATGTCCTGAAGATTCTTCCCAATGTTCTCTTGTTATAGTTTCATAGTTTGAGATCTTATCTTTAAGTATTTAATCCATTTTGATTTGATTTTTAGATAAGGTGAGAGGTAGGGGTCTAGCTGCATTTTTCTGCATGTGGATATCCAGTTTTCCCAGAACCATTTGTTGAAGGGACTGCCTTTTCCTCAATGTATGTTCTTGGCACATTTGTTGAAAATGAGTTCACTGTAGGTGTGTGGATTTGTTTCTGGGTTCTCTATGCTTTTCCATTGGTCTATGTGTCTGTTTATGCCAGTGCCATGCTGTTTTGGTTACTATAGTTCTGTAGTATAACTTAAAGTTAGGTAATGTGATTCTTCCAGCTTTGTTCTTCGTGCTTAGATTAGCTGCTATTCTGGGTCTTTTATGGCTCCGTATAAATTTTAGGATTGTTGTTTCCATTTCTGTGAAGAATGTCATTGGTATTTTGATAGGGAGTGCATTGAATCTGTAAATTGCTTTGGATAGTATGGTCTTTTGAACAATATTGATTCTTCCAATCTATGAACATGGCATCTCTTTCCATTTTGTGGTGTCCTTTTCAATTTCTTTCATCAGTGTTTTACCGTTTTCATTATAAAGATCTTTCACTTCTTTGGTTAACTCTTAGATTTTTAATTTTATTTCTGGCTATTGTAAATAGGGTCACTTTTTAAAACTCTTTTTCAGATGGTTCACTGTTGGCATATAAAAATGCTACTGATTTTTGTATGTTGATTTTGTATCCTGCAACTTTACTGAATTTATCAATTCTAATATTTTTTTGTGGACTCTTTAGTTTTTTCCAAATAAAATATATCATCTGCAAACACAAGGATAATTTTACTTCTTCCTTCCCAATTCGGATTTCTGTTTTTATTCCTTTTATTTCTTTATCTTCTATGATTGCTCTAGCTAGGACTTCCGGTACTATGTTGAATAACACTGGTGAAAGTGGGCATCCTACTTGTGTTCTACATCTCAGAGGAAAGCTTTTCCATTTTTCCCCACTCAGTATGATACTGACTGGGGGTCTGTCATACATGGTTTTTATTATATTGAGGTGTGTTATTCTTTACCCAGTTTTTTTAGAGTGTTTATCATGAAGAAATGTTGAATTTTATCCAGCACTTTTCCAGCATTAACTGAAATGATCTTACGGCTTTTATCCTTTATTGTGTTGATATGATGTATCACTTTGGTTGATTTGCATATTTTGAACCATCCTTGCATCCCAGGGATAAATCCCATTTGTCATGATGAATGATCCTTCCAATGTATTGTTACATTCAGTTTTCCTGTATCTTGTTGAGGATTTCTGCATCAATATTCATCAGATACATTGGCCTGTTGTCTTTTTTTTTTTTTTTTTTTTGAGACAGAGTTTCACTCTGTCACCCAGGCTGGAGTGTGGTGGCGTGATCTGGGCTCACTGCAACTTTCACCTCCCAGGTTCAAGTGATTCTCATGCCCCAGCCTACAGAGTAGGTGGGATGACAGGCACCTGCTACCATGCCCAGCTAATTTTTGTATTTTTAGTAGAGACAGGGTTTCACCATATTGGCCAGGCTGCTCTTGAACTCCTGACTTCAGGTAATCCACCTGCCTCGGCCTCCCAAAGTGCTGCGATTACACGTGCGAGCCACTGCTCCCGGCCGGTTTCTTTTTTTGACGCATCTTTGTCTGCTTTTGATATCAGGGTAATACTGGCCTCATGGAATGAGTTTGGAAGTATTCCTTCATCTTCTGCTTTTTGGAATAGTTTAAGCAGGAGTGGTATTCATTCTTCTTTAAATGTTTGGTAGAATTCAGCAGGGAAGCCATCGGGTCTCAGTATATATATTGGCTATATATGTTGGATGAATATATACTTAAAATTGTTATAGCCTCTTGATGAATTGATCTCTTTATCATTATATAGTGACATTCTTTGTCTCTTCTTATCATTTTTGTCTTGCAATCTATTTTATCTGATACAGGGATAGCTGCTCCTGCTCTTTTTTGGTTTCTACTGGAATGGAATATATTTTTCCGTTCCTTTATTTTCAGACTAATGGGAGAAGAGTGTTTCTTGTAGGCAACAGATCAATGGGTCTTTTGTTTTTTGTTTTGTTTTGTTTTTATTTTTATTTTTTTGAGGTGGAGTCTCACTCTGTTACCAGGCTGGAGTGCAGTGGCATGATTTCGGCTCACTGAAACCTCCAACTCCTGGGATCAAGAGATTTCTCTGCCTCAGCCTCCTGAGTAGCTGGGGCTACAGGTGTGCACCACTATGCCCACCTAATTTTTGTATTTTTAGTAGAGACAGTGTTTCACTATGTTGGCCAGGATTGTTTCCATCTCTTGACCCTGTGATCCACCCGCCTCAGCCCCGCAAAGTACTGGGATTACAGGTGTCAGCCACTGTGCCTGGCCAGGTCTTGTTTTTTTCATCCATTCAGCCATTCTGTCTTTTGATTGAAAAGTTTAGTCTGATGACATTCAATGTTATTATTGATAAGCAAGGACTTACTCCTGCCATTTTGTTAATTGTTTTCTAGTTGTTTTGTAGTCTTCTCTTCCTTCTTTCCTTCCTGTCTTCCATTAATGAAGGTAATTTTCTCTGGTGATATAATTTAGTTTCATGTTTCTTATTTTTTGTGTATCCCTTGTATTTTTTTGGTTTGAGGTTACCATGAGGATTGCAAATACTATCTTATAACCCATTATTTTAAGCTTATAAAATAACACTGTTTGCATAAACAAACAAGTAATAAGAAAACTAATACAAACTCTACAACTTAGTCTCACTACTTTTTAACTATCTGTTATTTCTATTTATATCTTATTATACCATTTATGTCTTGAAAAGTTGTTGTAGTCAATGTTTTTGATTGGCTCATAGTTGTCTCTCTACTTAGAATAAGAGTAGTTTATACACCATAGTTACAGTGTCATAACATTCTGTATTTTTCTGGATATTTACTATTACCAGTGAGGTTTCTACCTTCAGGTAGTTACTTATTCCTCACTAATGTCCTTGTCTTTCTGATTGAAGTACTCCCTTTAGCATTTCTTCTAAGACAGGTCTGGTGTTGATGAAATCCCTCAGTTTTTGTTTGTGTGGAAAAGTCTTTCTTTCTCCTTCACTTTGAAGGATATTTTCACTGAATATATTGTTCTAGGGTAAATGTTTTGTTTCCTTCAGCATTTTCAATATGGCATGTCACACTCTCCTGGCCTGAAACATTTCTATTAAAAAGTCTGTTGCCAGCTGTATTGTAACTCCATTGTATATTATTGGTTTCTTTTCTCTTGCTGCTTTTAAGATCCTTTCTTGATCCTTGATCTTTGGGAGTGTGATTATTAAATGACTTGAGGTAGTCTTCTTTGAGTTAAATCTGCTTGGTGTTTTATAACTTTCTTGCACTTGGATATTGATATCTTTCTATAGGTTTGGGAAGTTCTGTTACTATCCCTTTGAATAAACTTTCTAACCCCTCTCTCTCTACACCTCCTCTTTAAGGCCAGTAGTGCTTAGATTTGCCCTTTTGATGCTATTTTCTAGATCATGTAGGCATGCTTCATTGTTTTTTATTCTTTCCTTTGTCTCCTCTATGTATTTTGAAATAGCCTGCCTTCAAGCTCATTAATTCTTTCTTCTGCTTGACCAATTCTGCTATTAAAAGACTCTAATACATTCTTCAGTATGCCAGTTACATTTTTTGGCTCCAGAATTTCTGCTTGATTCTTTTTAATTATTTCAATCTCTTTGTTAAACTTCTCTAATAGAATTAGGATTGTTTTTCTCTGTGTTATCTTAAATTTCTTTGCGTTTCCTCAACACAGCTATTTTGATTTCTTTGTCTGAAAGGTCACATATCTCTGCTTCCCCAGGATTGGCCTCTGGTGTCTTATTGAGTTCATTTGGTGAGATCATGTTTTCCTGGATAGTGTTGATGCTAGCAGATGTTCTTTAGTGTCTAGGCGTTGAAGAATTAGGTATTTATTGTAGTTTTCACTGTCAGGGCTTGTTTGTACCTATCTTTCTCGGGAGGGCTTTCCAGATATTGGAAAGAACTTGGAGATTGTGATCGAAGTTGTATCTGCTTTAGGGGGCACCCCAAGCCTCCTAAACTCTGTGGTTCTTGCAGACTCATAGTGGTACTGCCTTAATGGTCTTGGACAACATGCAGGATAATTCTCTGGGTTACCAAAAAGAGAGTCTTGTTCTCTTCCCTTAATTTCTCCCAAACAGAGTCTCTCTCTCTGTTCTGAGCCACGCTGACACAAACACCCCTGTGGCCACCGCTACTATGATGGCATTGGGTCAGACGTGAAGCCAGCACAGCACTGGGTCTTGCCCAAAACCTGCTGTAACCACTCCCTAGCTATTGCATAAGTTTGCTGAAGGCCCTGGGGCTCTACGATCATCACATGGTAAAAGCAGCCAGGCCTGTGTCCTTCCCTTCAGGATGGCAAGTTCTCCCAGGCTCCGGATGGGTCCAAAGATGCTGGGAATCAGGGCCTAGATCAAAAACTTATAATTCTACCTGGTGTTTTCTGTGCTATGGCTGAGCTGGTTGAGCTGTCACTCAAACCACAAGATGCAGTCTTCCCCACTCTTTCAACCCCTCTCCAAAAGCAGAGGAGCATCAATCCATGGCCACCTCACTCAAACACAGACCATAGGGGATACTGCCAGACTACCATCAAGGTTCTCTTAAGGCCCAAACGCTTTTAAGTCAGCTTGAGTTGAATGCTCCTGTTAATTATTTTAATATGCCTCTCTTTTTTTGGGACGGAGTCTCACCCTGTCACCCAGGCTGGAGTGCAATGGCACAATCTCGGCTAACTGCAACCTCCGCCTCCTGGGTTCAAACAATTCTCCTGCCTCAGCCTCCCGAGTAGCTGGGATTACAGGCTCCCGCCACTACACCCAGCTAATTTTTGTATTTTTAGTAGAGACAGGGTTTCACCATCTTGGCCAGGCTGGTCTCGAACTCCTGGCCTCGTGATCCACCTGCCTCGGCCTCCCAAAGTGCTTCTTAGAAAAGTACAAAATAGCTTTATGCATTATAAAAATAATCAAACTTACCCTTCTACAAATACTCGAAGAAGAACATCCATGAGAAAAAATAAGGCAATAGCTAGAGAAATAGAACGATACTCCAAAGGAATATAAACTTTGCTATCAGTGAAAATTAGGTCGGCAAAGATTAGAGCCACATCCAACAAGATCAGGAAAACTCCAAATATTCTACAACAAATAAATAAATAAGTAAGTAAGTAACAGCAAAGATAAAGGGGCTTTTGTCCCTATAGTTATACCATATTTAGGCCAATGATCGGGTACCAAAATGTTATTATTTAGTATTAAACTGCCCAGTGGCAGGAAAAACTGTAATATCATAGAATCTCAGAAAAATCACTGTTTTCACCCAATAGAAGCAGTTCTTAATAAATAAAATTCCCACCAAACCACTTCACAAGAAGTTATCATGCCCTTTTACAGCAGATAGACTAACATCTCAAGAGAGAAAAGTGAAACTGAATTAAAATGACCTGTGTCTGTTTGTAAACTCTTCTTAAAATTTGAGAATTTCATAAGAAGTTTACACCCATTTCTTATAAAAAACAAAATCTTATTAATCTGGATAATTCTTAAGAATTTATTAATAAAAACCAAATGAAAGCATGAGTAACATAAGCTCTTAAAAGACCAAGATTTTTTGTCAGTGACATTTTCAGCAAGTACATGATTACATATTTACAGGCGATTCTAGTACAGTGACGGGTACATGAGAAAGAATTCAATTCCATAAATATTTAAATTATTGAACTCTAAAGTACCTCCTGAAACTTGCTGTTACATATTCTAAATACATTCCCCATAAATTGATTATACTATTTGCTTAATCTATGAAGATGAGTTCATCTTCAAAGTACTTTTCAAAAAGTTGCAGCTCAAGTTAAAATATCATTAATTCAAAAGGAAACAATTATATTGCGCAAATCTATATCATATTGTGTAAATCTATATCATAGTATGAAATCTTACTCTTATGTAGAGAAGAGTCTAAGTAAATTGTTTCCAGAATTAAAGAGTAATTCTAGATGTATAAGGTACTTAATAAAACACTTTACTTATAATTATAGAATTATAACATTCAATTTTCATTAACTTTACTTGTGCAGATGGAAGAAAAATAATATTAATATGTTACTATTAATCTTATACAAAAGCCGTTTCTTTGCAAGTCTTAAAGTCCAGCTTAAACCAAACTTCCATGATAAATTAGATTACATTAGATGGGGCACATGGCTACTTAGAAACCGATGGACATGAAATGCTTTTTGGTTTTGTTTTTTATTTCAGTCTTTCTCATTGAAATATTAAGTCAGATATATCTATATCAATATATATAAATATATATATAAATATATATAAATATATATATAAATATATATGAATATATATGAATATATATGAATATATATATGAATATATATGAATATATATGAATATATATATGAATATATATGAATATATATATGAATATATATGAATATATATGAATATATATGAATATATATAAATATATATGAATATATATGAATATATATAAATATATATGAATATATATGAATATATATGAATATATATATCTCTATATGAATATATATCTCTATATGAATATATATCTCTATATGAATATATAAATATATATGAATATATAAATATAAATATATATCAATATATATCAATATATATAAAATATATATAAATATATATCAATATATATAAAATATATATATAAATATATATTTAAAAAATATAAATATATAAAAATATATATATAAATATATAAAAATATATATAAAAAATATATATAAATATATATAAATATATATTAAAAATATATATATCTCTCTCTCTCTCTCGCTCTGTCACCCAGGCTGCAGTGCAATAGTGTGATCTCAGCTCACTGCAATCTCCGCCTCCCAGGTTCAGGCGATTCTTCCACCTAGGCCTCCCAAGCAGCTGGGATTGCAGGCACCCGCCATCATGCCCAGCTAATTTTTTTATTTTTAATAGAGACGGGGTTTCACCATGTTAGCCAGGCTGGTCTTGAACTCCTGACCTCAGGCGATCCACCCGCCTTGGCCTCCCAGAGTGCTGTGATTACAGGCGTGAGCTACCGCACCTGGCCAAGTCTCAGATATATTTAATACGTGATTTTTTTATGCATTAAGTCTCAGGTATATTTAATACATGGTGTTTTCTATGTCTCACATACCCAACTGCAAAGGATGACACAATTGAATGAACAATTTTCTTAATCTTGCTGCTGCAAAAAGAAGCAAAAATAAAATTAATGAGATTTCTTCTAACTTATAAATTTAACCAAAAAACAAAGGCCTTTATAAATACAATTTTAAAAGAAAATTATTCAGAAGTTGTATAACAAAATGCTTTTTACTAATAATTAAAATTTTATCTTTTCCGCTCCATGAGTATTTTACTTTCCTATCCAGAATATATGTGAATAAGACAGTAAACTTTGGATGTTTAGTAATATTTCCATTGCATGCAAAGCCCCAACTCCAACTTTATGGCAATACTAAGCTTAAACTTCTGGTCATCAACTCAAGGAATATAGCATGAAAAACGAAAAGAGGGGTAGAAGAGAACTGTATTTTAATGCCAGCCTGGGCAAGTCATCAAACTTTGGCCAGATCTCAGTTTCCACAGCAATAAAATAAGGTATTTCAGAGACGAGCATAGGGAGTAAATGATGCTCTTGTCATCTCTTTCAAACTAGACACCTAGTGAACAGATACACATTAGTGACAGTTACATTTGAGGTGGCATATGAACTGCAGAGATAAGACATTTTAGTAAGATACACTTGAAAGGAGAAACACCTGAAAGACTGGGCTCCTTCCATTAATCCAAGAAAGGAGAACCTGTTTGATGGAACCTCCAGTAATGCCTCATTTTACCTTATGGCTGAAGACAAGGTAGCTGATGAGGAACAATTTTTTGTGCTACTGAAGCCTTCAGGAAGTTTCTGTCATACTGAAGCCTCCAACACAGGACTCAAATTTCACCCCGAGAGGCATGAATCCTAAGACAATGCTCACATCACAGCCTGTGCCTAAGATTGGAGAAAAAAGAGGACAGATACTGAGGAGAACTGGGGCACTGCCAAAATTGGCCTTTGACATGAACAGACATTTCTCAAAAGAAGACATACATGTGGCCAAGAAGCATACGAAAAAAAGCTCAATATCACAGATTAGAGGAATGCCAATCAAAACCACAATGAGATGCCATTTCACAACAGACAATAGTCAGAATGGCTATTATTAAAGTGTCAAAAAACAACAGGTGCTGGCAAGGTTGCAGAGAAAAGGGAACACTTACACACTGTTGATGGCAGTGTGAATTAGTTCAACCATTGTAAAAAGCAGTATGGAGACACCTCAAAGAGCTAAAAGTAGAACTACTATTTGACTGAGGAATCCCATTACCTAGTATATACCCAGAGGAATATAAATCATTCTACTGTAAAGACACATGCATGTGAATGTTCACTGCAGCACTATTTACAATAGCAAAGACATGGAATCAACACAAGTACCCATCAATGGCAGATTGGATAAAGAAAATGTGGTACATATACACCATGGAATACTATGCAGCCATAAAAAAGAATGAGATCGGCCATGCATGGTGGCTCAGGCCTGTAATCCCAGCACTTTCAGAGGCTGAGGCGGGCCGATCATAAGGTCAGGAGATCGAGACCACACTGGCTAACATGATGAAACCTCATCTCCACTAAAAATACAAAAAAAATTTGCTGGGCGTGGTGGCGGGCGCCTGTAGTCCCAGCTCCTCGGGAGGCTGAGGCAGGAGAATGGCGTGAACCCGGGAGGAAGAACTTGCAGTGAACCGAGATTGCACCACTGCACTCCAGCCTGGGCAACAGAGAGAGACTCCGTCTCAAAAAAAAAAAAAAAATGAGATCCTGTCTTTTGTGGGAACGTGGATGGAGCTGGAGGCTATTATCCTTAGCAAACTAGTGCAGAAAGCGAAAATCAAATACTGAATGTTCTCATCTGTAAGTGGTAGCTAAGTGATAAGGACGTAAGAACGCAAAGAGGGAAGCAAACACTGGGGTCTACCTACGCGGGAGGGTAGGAGGAAAGAGACAAGCAAAAAGGATCACTATTTGGCTACTGAGCTTAATACCTGGGTGATGAAATAATATGTAAAACAAACCACCTGACACACGTTTACCTATGTAACAAACCTTCACATGTACATCCAAACCTAAAATAAAAGTTAAAAAAAACAAAATTGGCCTTTGATGAATGAGGTTAGGTTAACCTGAGATAAAGGAAATCCCCAATCCTTCTAATCTTCCCCTCATCCACCTGGACCCACCACCTCTACCCGGGCTTAGAAAGTTAAGGCTGATGTAGACAGAGGATCAGTTGGCCAAAAGAGGCGAATTCTCTCCAGAAGTTGCCATTCTCTTTTTACAAGAACCTCTGATCCCACACAGTCTACTGGATCTCTGGGTATCAAGGAAATGTCATCAATCTGAATTCACTTGACAATATCACCATACAGAACTAAGCCTGACAGATCATGAAGGCATGAAGGAGTGGCTTGGGTGGCTTTAGCCCCTTCAATCTGTTTCAGTGTCCCCTGAAACTGTACCAAGTAAATACACAATTGAGACTTTTTTGGTTAAAAAAGTGTACTATGTAAATGCAGCTTCAAGCAGTTACATGCAGAGTTTGCAGGGAAATAACTATGACTCAGTATATCCACATCCAGGAAAAGTACTGTTCACATTTGAGAGCAACAGACAGACACTCCAACATGCAGCAACTCAAAGCATAGCCTCTATGTTCCTTTCCTAAAAATAATTACTCAAAGTGCTTGAGTCAGCTGAGCGATGAATCAAAATGAAGAACATAGCAATAAGGAACATGACTTATAGAGAAAAGATGGTAAATAATATAAACTCAGAAGTAAGTCTAAATAACAACTGTTAATGTAGCATAAAAATGTAGTAGGTGAAAATGTAAATAAATGATTCTAAAAGTAAAGATAATATAAAATTATCAATAATAGTATTGATTTAAATTTTAGGCATTCTTACACTAGGATTCAAGATTTGGAAGAAGATAGAAGTAAAGGCAGATTGCATTTCTTATCTTCTACAGATACAAGTCCAGTTTTATTCTCGATATTGATGGAGAAAAATGGTATAATTATGTTTTCTAAATATTTAAATATAAACTGATGGACTAGAAATGGGCTTCTGACTTGCATATCAGTAAAAAATGAAAGGGATAAAAACAAATCAATTACTAGCAAAATATAGACAAATTTAAAAAGAAAATATCAAAGTATTTTTCATAAAGAAAAAGACAATAAAGCCAAGCATACCAGAAATCATAAATACAAACATATTCCTCTCATATTCCATACTGAGAAATACACTCAGATAACTTTAAAATCAAACGCATTACATGCTATACACAAGAGACAAAAACTAAATTTAAATGACAGTTTAAAAATAAAGAGATAGAGGCCGGGTGCGGTGGCTCACACCTGTAATCCCAGCACTTTGGGAGGCTTAGGCGGGCGGATTACGAGGTCAAGAGACCAAGACCATCCGAGCCGACCTCCCACCTCTACTAAAAATACCAAAAATTAGCTGGGCGTGGTGGTGTACACCTGTAGTCCCAGCTACTCGGGAGGCTGAGTCAGAAGAATGGCTTGAACCCGGGAGGTGGAGGTTGCAGTGAGCCAAGATCATGCCGGCGCACTCCAGCCTGGCCACAGAGTGAGACGCCGTCTCAGAAAAAAAAAAGAGAAAAGAAAAGAGAAAAAGACATCAGATACTAAACCTTAAAACACTAAAAGTTCCAATATTAATATCAAAGTGGAATTCAAAGCACAAATATTAACCATGACCATGACTTATTTTTTATCAATAGAAGGTGGAAGCTACATGACACTAACAAGACCATTTTTAATGAAATGGGATTCGTATCGAGGGCAGGTGCTGTCTCTCCCACTGGACACATTTTTCTCTGGTACAGACTCTGGCGGTAGGGAGATGGTCATGATGCAAAGCAATGAAAACACTGTACTGACTCTCTGGTCTTCCTGCTCTCACTCTAGATCACTAAAACAGGGTAAGGACAATACAGGGGGATGATATTTTGATGCTGTGAAAACTATTAGTCACACAGGAGAAAAGTAAATTTCTACACTTTATGCCTTAAGACAAAGTAAATTCAGGGCAGCGATTTTATTTAAATGAAGAAAATAAGTTCAAAACAGAAATCTTGGTGAATATATTTCAAATCTTGGGGTAGAGAAGGACTTTCTGAGAATAACATTAAAGGCATAAATCACAAAGAAAAGTATGGGTACATTTGATTATACGAAGATTCAACACTTTTATATAGTGAAAAGCAAGACAACCTGGGAGAAATTACTTATATTACATAAAATAGAAAAAGGATCAATAGATTTAACTTTTCAGTCCAAAGACAGAAAAACACCCCAATTTTAATTGGGCAAAGGTAGTTTGGAAATGATGAAATATTAACTGAAAAAAGCATAAATGAAGGTATGTTACTGAATGCGCATTAGAACAAATAGATTTACTAATATCAAAGAAATCAATGACGGCTAGTGTTAAGTATGGGAGAGGAGAAAGGTACACTTTTGCATCTTGATGTTCAAGCACATATCAATATCAACAGCATCACAATCATTCCCTTTGACACAGGATTTCCACTTCTGAGAATTTATAATAAGCAAATAACCAACAATATGCAAAGATTTAGCCTCAAATATATTCATTTTTTATAACAGTAAAAACTTGTAAAAAACTTAATTGTTCAGCAATATCAGACTATTAAATGAATTATGGCACATCTACACCATGCAGTATTACAAAACTATTACAAATAATGTTGTAAGTGCACATGAATATACATTAACAAGAAAATACAGACATGATGTCATTAAGTAATAAGGTTATTTACAAAAGAATATAAGTATGGTCTCGTATCTGTAAACAAAAAATGTATATGCTTAAAGAACTTAGAAGTGCATGTATCAAAGTTTAAGAATGACTACATGTGGGTACATTTGTTGATTGGATTTTCTGATTTTCCTTTAATAAACTTATGTTATTTTCAGTTTTTCGCACAAAATCTATTCACAGAGCTACAGAGTTTTCAAAGTGTTTTTGCATGTTATTTTAGTTTTATTACTAATTTTCTACAATACAATATCCACTACATAGATAGCATTATAACCAGTTCACATTTGAATAATCTAAAACTAAAAGAGGTTTAGTGACTTCCTGAGTATCAGATGAATGAATATATGATGTCAAAGCCAAGCACTGATGCCAGCTTTTACTATAAATCCAAGATCATCCCCCTGGTATGAAACACCAGTGTTTCTCGCAGGGACTACTGCCAATTCCTCCTATATTTATGCAATGAGACTCTGTAACTTAAAAATAAAACAAAACAAAAACATGCTTTCTTTTGTTTGGAGTGGGGAAAGAAAAAGGAAATGTTTGCCTTCCTCAATCTGTCTAATTTTGCCTCAGCCCTGGGCAGCTCCATTACAGAAAATGTATAGCTAGTATGCAGACACACAGTTTAATTAAGTGGTGCCATTAATTCTTCATTGATGGCCCATGATAAAAATTTCTAGAAAGTGAAAACTCAGGGTAATTTGAAGAACTATTTGTATTTGCCCTCTGTTTCCCATGTAATCTTTGTTTAGACACCAACAGCTTATAACCATGATGAGTTAACTTCCTCTACGGCAGTACTTCCTCTCCAACACTGACATAAGCTGGTGAATGGTTATACAACTGGGCAAGAAAGAAGCAGAAGAAAAATCTCCTGAATGTGTCTGCAGTTCAGACACAAGCCAGTTTAAGAATGTATTGTTTCGTTACAGTGAGTACATGGTAAAATGCCTTCAGGTCAGTGCAATAGGAAGTACTCAGTACTCTAGTGAGATTAGAAACAAATAATAACAAAATCCCAATGAGCATAAAGAGGTCTTTAGTCAGCAAAACATGTTTGCTTTTGCTATCAATACCACTTGCTCACAGGTGAAATCTACAAAACTGGGAATCACACAATATCCAGTAAAAATGAGAAAGGTTCACTATTGATGAGTAAGTAGCATTCTGCATTCCTGTTTTCTTTTTAAAAAAACACTTCTAATGAAGTTAATTTCTTCTAAGGATACTTTTTACATTTTCAAGCTAGAAGAACATTTATTCCTGAATGGATGGAATTTTTTTTTCAAAATAATACTTGTCTAAGAATTCAGTTGGAGGAAATATGGTGTACTCTCCCACCCACGCACCCATACATTTTGATATCCTCCCGTAGTTTCCCTTTTTCCTTTGTGCCTCAGCGTAAGCCCTGTTCAACTAAAGAAAAGAGATCCATCAATGGCTCCCTCCTTTCAAACTTCAAACTGACTTACTCATATGAAGCGACATATTCAGCATTTTCATAATCTTCAAACCTGGAAAGTCGTTCTGACACACTTTAGCCACCAAAAAAATGCAAAAATATATCATTAGATATTTGCTACACAAAACAGTGATGAAGAATTTATTTGAATAACAAGAATTCCATGAATCTAAAGGATATAGTAAACATGACTTAGCTCACTGGAAGACCTAACATTTAAGAAAGAAAATTACAGTCATTAACCAGAAACTATTCTCACGGATACTCCCAACACTGAATTTTGCATATTTTTCTCTTCTTTTCTCTCTGTCTCTTTCTATATATGTATATAAAGGTAATTAAAAGAATATGTATACAGTTATAGAATACATAAATGTGTATAGACATATCACAAAGACATTGTGGGTTTCATTCCAGACCGCTGCAATAAAGCAAAAACTGCATTAAGTGACTCACACAAATGTTTTGGTTTCCCTGTGCATATAAACGTTATGTTTATACTACACTGTAGTCTGTTAAGTGTGCAACGACATTATGTCAAAAAAAATTATGTACATACCTTAAAGTAAAACTACTTTATTGGTTAAAAAAATGCTAACGATCACTTGAGCCTTTAGCAAGTCATAATCTTTTTGCTGGTGGAGGGCGCTGCCTCCATGTTGATGGCTGCTGACTGATCAGAGCTGTGGTTGCCAACGGTTGGGGTGGCTGAGGCAATTTCTTAAAAGAAGACAACAACGAACTTCACTGTATCAAATGACTCTTCCTTTCACAAGTGATTTCTCTGTAACATGTGATCCCATTTGATAGCATCTTACCCACAGTAGAACTGTTTTCAAAATTGGAGTGAATCCTCTCAAATCCTACCACTACTTTATCAACTATAGTTTACTTATGTAGAATGAGTTAGGAAGACTTTCCTCTGCTTTAATTTTTTGAAATAGTGTAAGAATTGACATTAGTTCATTTTTAAAAGCAGGTAGAGTTAAGTGGTGAAGTCATCAGATCCTGGACTTTGTTGAAGGCCTTTTTGTTACTGATTCAATCTCATTACTTCTTTTTGGTCTGTTCAGGTTTTCTACTTCTTCTTGGTTTAGTCTTGGCAGGTTGTATGGGTCGAGGATTTTATCCACTTCCTCTAGGTTTTCAAATTTATTGTAGAGTTGTTCATAATAGTCTCTAATAATCCTTTTTATTTCTGTCATATCTGTTGTGAGGTCTCATTTTTCTTTCTGATTTTATTTATATGGGTCTTCTCTTCTTCTTAATTAGTCTAGCTAATGGTTTGTTGATATTTTTAAACCTGCTTTTTGTTGTTAACCTTTTGTAAATTTTGCCTCAATTTTGTTTATTTCTGTTTGGTCTTTATTATTCATTTCCTTTTAATAATTTGGGATTCGGTTTGTTCTTACCATACCAGTTTCTTGTGGTAGAATTGTTAGGTGGTTTATTGGAAATTTTTCTAGTTTTTTGATCCAGGCATTTATTGCTATGAACATGCTTCCTAATACTGCTTTTGCTGTGTCCCTTATGTTTTGGTAGGTTGTGTTTCTAGTTACAGTTGTTTCAAGGAATTTTTAAATTTCATTCTTAATTCCTTTCTTCACTCCTTGTCACTCAAGAGCATGTTGTTTTATTTCCATATATCTATATAGTTTTGAATGTTCCTCTTGTTATGGATGACTAGTTTTATTCCATTGTGGTAAGATAAGATACCTGATATAATTTCAGTTTTTAAAAATTTGTTGAGACTTGGTTTGTGGCCTAACGTATGGTCTATCTTGGATAATGTTCCATGTGCTGATGAAAAGAATGTATATTCTGCAGCTGTTAGGTGAAACGTTCTGTAAATGTTTGTTATGTCCATTTGGTCTATGGTGCGGTTTAAGTCTGATGTTTCTCTGTTGATTCTCCATCTAGATGATTTGTCCAGTGCTGAGAGTGGGATAATGAAGTGCCCAACTCTTATTGCAATGGGGTCTAGCTCCCTCTTTAGATCTAGTAATATTTGCTATATATATCTGGGTGCTCTAGTGTTGAGTGCATACATATTTACAATTACATTATACACATATTACAATTATGTTCTATTTCTTGCTGAATTGAACCCTTATTACATAATAATCGTTTGTCACTTTTTATGGTTTTTAACTTAAAGTCTGTTTTGACTGATGTAAGTATAGCTATTCCTGCTCACTTTTGGCTTCCATTTGCATGGAATATCTTTTTCCATCCCTTCATTATCAGTCTATATGCTTCTTTACAGGTAAGGTGAGTTTCTTTTAGATAAAATACGTTGGGTCTTATTTTTATTATTATTATTTTTTGAGACAGAGTCTCGCTCTGTCACCCAGGCTGGAGTGCAGTGGCACGATCTCAGCTCACTGCAAGCTCTGCCTCCCGGGTTCATGCCATTCTCTCGCCTCACCCTTCCGAGTAGCTGGGACTACAGGTGCCCGCCACCACGCCCGGCTAATTTTTTGTATTTTTAGTAGAGATGGGGTTTCACCATATTGGCCCGGCTGGTCTCGAACTCCTGACCTCGTGATCCACCCGCCTCGGCCTCCCAAAGTGCTGGGATTACAGGCGTGAGCCACTGTGCCCGGTCGGGTCTTATTTTTTAATCCACTCAGCAAGTCTATATCCTTCTTGGGGTATTTAATCTATTAACATTCAAAGTTATTATTGGTAGGTGAGGAGTTACTTGCGACATTTTATTGTTTTCTGGTTGGTTTGTATATGTTTTGTTCCTTTCTGCCTCTCTGTTTACTTTTGTAGTTGGGTAGTTTTCTGTAGTGATAAGGTTTCATCCCTTTCTCTTTCTCTTTTATGTATCGACTCTACCAGTGACGTTTAAAGTTTTACATGTTTTTATGATGGTGGTTATCATCTTTTTACTTCCAGAAGTCAGACTGCCTTGGGCATTTCTGGTAAGGCTGATCTAGTGGTGATGAATTATCTTGGTTTTTGTTTATCTGTCACAGATTTTATGTCTTCTTCATTTGTAAAAGATAGCTGCACTGGGTATAATATTCTTGGTTGAAAGATTTTTTTTTTTCTTTCAGAACTTTGCATATATCATCCCATTCTTTTCCAGCCTAAGGTTTCTGCCAGGAAATCAGCTGTTCGTCAATTGGGAATTCCATTATAAGCGTTTTCACGCTTGTCTCTTGTTATCTTAAAAAATCTTTGTCTTTGTGTCTCGGTTGAATGTATTTGGGGTTCTTTGATCTTCCTAGAACTAGATGTCTAGCTCTCTCTCTCGAGTTGGGAAGTTTTATGCTATCATTTTATTAAATATGTTTTCCTCACATTTCTCTTCACTTTTCCTTCTAGAATGCCCATACTAGGAATATTTGTTCAAATTAATGGTGTCCAATAAATCCTGTAGGCTTTTTTCATTATTTTTTATTCTTTTTTGTCTGCCTGTGTTATTTCAAAAGACTTCTCTTCAAGTTCAGAAATGACTTCTTCTGCTTGTTCTTGTCTGTAGTCATTGATTGTATTTTTCATTCCTTCTGTTGAACTGTTTAGCTCTTAGGGCTTGTTTGGTTCTTTTTATGATATCTCTATCTTTACTGAATTTCTCATTCAAATCATGTTTTCCTGATTTCATTGACTTGTCTATCTGTATCACCTCTATCTCACTGAGTTTCCTTAAGATTATTTTTTGAATTCTTTTTCTGGCATTTCATATGTTTATGATTGTGGTCCATTACTAGATAATTATTATTTCCCTTTGTAGGTGACCTGTTTTCTTGCATTTTCATGGTTGATGTGTTTCTATGTTGATTTCTATGCATCTGGTGAAAAAGTCACCTTTTCCAATTTTATGGAGTAGGTTTACTTGTATGAATTTATTTGTATGAATGGGTCTTGGGTGTCAGTTCATCGGGGTATATTGGCCTTGGTTCTACATGGATGCAGTAAAGTGTAGTCTCCATATAGTTTATTCAGCTGTGATCCACACTAGTAACATTTGCAAGTTTCTCAGTGGCCTAGGCTAAGGAAGTTTGTGATGATGGTGGTGCAGCTTTACCAGGGGTGGGCTCACTGGACCGTTTCTCAGGGTAGGGGTGTGTGTAGGCATACGGTGGGTCAGAAAACTTGGAGTATGGCTTTGTGGGGCTGGCCATGGTGCTGTTACTCTGGCCAGGAGCATGGGGATGCAGTTGCTCAACCAGGGCATGCCGCCAGATGTGGCTTACAGGGCAGTTGCTCAAGCCCAGGATGCAGGCACACAGCTGTTTGCCTGGCCTGAAAGCACACACTCCAGGAGTGGCCTGAAGGGCTGTTTCCCATGCCTGGTATGTGGGTACACAGCTGCTCATCTGGCCTGAGGCCAGTCTGCTGGGGGAAACTCATGGGCCAAATACAGAGCTGCACGGCTGCTAAGCTGGACCAAAGGCATCTTTGCCAGGGCTGGCCAAGAGGGGGTGTTTCTCTGGCCTGGGATACAGTCAAATAACTTCTCAACTGTCCTGGATGTGTGTCTGCTGGGGGTAGTCCATAGGGCTATTCTAGCTCAGGATGTGGGCACACTGCTGCTCAGCTGGCCTGGGTAGTGCCTGCCAGGGGAAGCCCAGGGGGCTGCTTCTATGACCCAGGATGTGGGCACAAGGCTGCTTGGCTGGCCTAGGGGCATGTCTTCTGGGAGTAGCCCATGGGGCTCTTTCTCAGGTCCAGGACATGGGCATTCATGGCTGACTGGCTGGTCTGGAGGTGCATCTGCTGGGAACGGGTACAGGAATGTTTCTCAGGCTCATGAAAGGTTGCACAGCTGCTTAGCTGGCCTGGGAGTGTTTCTGAGGGGGTGGCCCACAGGGCTGTTCCTCAAGCTGGGACATAGGTATGTGGCTGCTTAGTTGGCTTCAGGGTATGCTGGCCAGAGTAAGCTCCCAGGGTTGTTTCTCAGCCCTGAGACTCAGGCACACACAGCTGCTTGTTTCTCAGGTCTGAGACACAGGTTCGAGGCCCACTCAGTGCTGTGCCTGCTCGCGGCAGCCTGTGGGACTGCTTCTCAGGCCCTTATTAAGGGCAGAGGGCGGCTGGGCAGGTCAGGAGCATGTCTGTGGTGGATGAGGCCTGCAGGGCTGTTTCTCAGGTCCTGAGCATGGACTCATAGTCTGTTGACCTTGGGGTATATCAGCTGCTTAGCGGCTTAGGGGATGTTCCCACTTGAGAGAGGGCATGTAGTGGTTTGGCTAGCTCAAGGGTGAGTTCACCCTGGATGGGACTGCAGATTATTCCTCTGTCTGGAAGTGTAGTGGTGGGGGTTGATCTCCCTGATCTTCAGGACTTGAGTTACTGTCAATCCTAGGACCAACCTCCACACACCTGGGGTTGTGGCTTTAACCCACCCATGTGGGCTTAGTATACAGAAGGTAAAGCTCCAGTGCTGGAGAGGCACAATGGCTACTGGCCCCCAGAGGAGGGCACACTCAAGAGATGACTCTGGTCTCAAGATGGTGCTGTGTTGCTGCAGCTTAGGTCTCTGGGGGTGGGAAGCCTTCACCTTGTACTCCTAGTCCAGGACATGCAGCTGTGTAAATTCTTGGCAGTACTCCACACTGGCCTCAGGGCTTGCAAATACTGAGAGATTTTCCTTAAGACTCTGTGTTTGTGATGGCAGTGGGGTTGGTGGGGATCTTCTGCTTACCTTCACCCTGCAATGAGAAGTCCTTCCTGTCTCTGGGCCAATTCAACCCAGGTCAGGGAGAAGGGGCTGCAGAGGCTGAGTGCTTCCATGCTGTGGGGCCTTCCAGTCACCACAGGTGTGTCTTCACTCCTTTGCACTCCAGGACTATCCCTTTGATACTCTAATCAGACCTTAGATGTGTATTTGTTGCCTAGGTTTTCTTGTAGGGGAGATGAGCACAAGGCATCTCTAGTTACCCATCTTGCTTGATTTAGCATAACTCGTAAGGGCCCTAGGATTTTCAGAACAGTCAATGATCATTGGCCTCAACTTAAAGTCACCAGCTTCATTAGCCCCTAAAAGAGAATCGGCCTGTGCTTTGAAGCTTTGAAACCATGCATTGACTTCTCTTTAAATATAAAAGTCCTAGATGGCATCTTCTTCCAATAAAAGGCTATCTTGTCTACAGTGAAAATCTGTTGTTTTGTGTGGCCACCTTCATCAACTGTCTCAGCTACATCTTCTGGATAACTTGCTGCTGCTGGATAACAACACTTGCTGTTTCACCTTGTACTTTTATGTTATGGAGATGGCTTCTTTCCTTAAACTTCATGAACCAACCTGTTAGCTTCAAGCTTTTCTTCTGCAACTTACTTACCTCTCTCAGCCATCACTGAATTGTAGAGAGAGGGGGCGTTGTCCTGGATTAGGCTTTGGCTTAAGGAAATGCTATGGCTGCTTTGATCTTCTATCCAGACTGCTAAAACCTTCTCCATATTAGCAATCAGATTGTTTTGCTTCCTCATCATTTGTATGTTCACTGGAGTAGCAGTCTTAATTTTCTTCGAGAATATATACATGTATTTTGCATTCACAACTTCTCTGACTGGTGCAAGAAGTCTAGCCTTCCTCACAATCATTTTTAGCTCTTAGTTTAAAGTGAGAGGCTTGTGACTCTTCCTCTCACTAGGACACTAAGAAACCCTCATAGACTTATTAAATGGCCTACTTTCAATATTGTTGTGTCTTAGGAAATAGGGAGGCCCAAGAAGAGGGAGACAGATGGGGAATGGCTACTCGGTGGAGCAGTCAAAAAACACACGGCATCGATTAAGGTAGTTGTCCTTAATCAGCATGGTTCATGTTCATGTTGCCCCCAAACAATTACAATAGTAACATCAAAGATCACTGATCACAGATCATAAGAGATAGGATAACAATAAAAAAGTTTAAAATAGGCTGGGCGCGGTGGCTCACGCCTGTAATCCCAGCACTTTGGGAGGCCGAGGCGGACGGATCACGAGGTCAGGAGTTTGAGACCAGCCTGACGAACATGGTGAAACCCCGCCTCTACTAAGAATATAAAAATTAGCCGGGCGTGGTGGTAGGTGCCTGTAATCCCAGCTACTCAGGAGGCTGTGGCAGGAGAATCGCTTGAACCCGGGAGGCTGAGGTTGCAGTGAGCTGAGATCGTGCCACTGCATTCCAGCTTGGGTGTCAGAGCGAGAGTCTGTCTCAAAAAAAGAGTTTAAGATATTGCAAGAATTACCAAAATGTGACACAGAGACACAAAGTGAGCACATGCTGTTGGAAAAATGAAACCAAGAGACTTGCTCAATGCAAGGTTGCTACAAACCTTCAGTTTATAAAAAAGTAGTATCTGAGGGGCAATAAAGTAAAGCACAATAAAATAAGGTATACATGTATACACACACACGTGTACATATATACTGTATATGTATACATACATGCTAAAAAATATATCTACATATACGTATCTATACATATACATGCATGTCTATATGCTAAAGTATATATATAAAAAAGACTACTGATGTTAGTAATTGGGGTCAGTGCTATAGAATGTATCTATATAGATACATCTATGTACATAAAGATATGTATATATCTATATATGTACATAAAGATATGTATATATCTATATATGCACATATAAATATATGTATATAGATATGTTCATACATATACACACATACATGTATGTAGGTATCTATATATACTAAATATATATATAAAGGATATACCTATATATCTACACACATACATATATTCACGTGTGTGTGTATGTGTGTGTGTGTGTATATAGATATATTCTTTAGCAATGACCCAGATTAATAACATCAGTTGTCTTCAACGACACCACCATTGAAAGGTGAGTTATAGCAGATATATCAAAGTAGTGAAAGACCACTGATGTCATTTTATCTGGGTCAGTGCTAAGGATTAAAAATGTACATGCCAGATCAAGCGACTTCAGAGACTTGCTTTTCTTGTTGAAGTTATGTACAATTGTTCTACTGCATTTATAAACTGGTTGAACTCTGAAAATGTATATGTCAATTAATTATTTGGAATCTAATACTAATATATCATTTTTTTCCCTAAAAGAAAGCCTTATATAATGTAAAAAAGCTTTGGGGCCTTAACAAACAGCCTAGTGAAGCAAAATTTAAGTACAGTTCTTTATTACTTCATTTGTGAGTGAATCTTACCAATCTCACTATCTCCCTCTTTTCTTTCTCCCAATATATTGATGACTCTACCACAGATTACTCTTTTTAGTTCAATGGGGTAATAGCTAAATGATTAAAAATGAACACAGTTAGACTCCACATGTCTTCCTAGACTTATTTTTCTGATACAAATGAGTAATAATTACTCTACAATTTATAATCTAGTTACCCTAAAAATTGACATGTTAATCAGTTATTTATTTGAAACCTGGTATTTAACTTTTCTCTAGAAATGAGGTTTCAGATGTTTGTAATGAAATTCTTAGGCCTGTGGAAAAAAACTTAATGAGTCAAGTTTATATACATTTCTTTACTCCTAACCCTAATCCCCAAGTTACCATTTCTGGCAAAATTTACATAAGTTCAACTTCAGTTTGTAAATACCCACCTTGCTTGCACTTGTAATTTTCTGCCTTCTCAAGTTCAAATACCAATAACTATTCACCAATCATGGATGTCTTTTCTGCCCCTCAGATACGGTTAAGTAACTGCAGACCTAAGGCAGGGGCTCCATCCAATCTGATGGTGGGTTTGCCTTTGGGACAATAACCTCATGTAGTAATAGAGGAAGAGACCAGGGTTCTACTAGCTTTGTTCTTTTCTGTTGAGAGCTCCTCAGCTCCCTGCCCACTGTTCCCTCCTCCATGCTAAAAATAGGACTGTCTCCTCTCTTGGTTCACTCATATTTTCCTAAGGTTTTTGGCTACTGCTAAATAAGAGTGACCAATGCAACAGGAATAAGAAGCATTGCTCTTATGACCTGTTCCTTTTTTATCCAACTAGATCCAAAAAGGATAGAAAGGTAACTGCAGATACTACAGTAATTAGACTTTAGAAAACAATGTCTAAGACACTCTGTATTCTTATGGATGCTCCAGACAATGAACTTGCCAAATCTGAATCTCTCTTCTGTATATGTATGCTTTCGTGTGTGTGTGTCTATGTGCATATTTACATACATATGTTTACATCTAGCTTTTAATTTATTTAGACCTCACTTTTTGTTGAAGGACGCTACATGAGTTATTGTCATTTCACTGAAGGCAGTACTCATGGAGTAAAAAGGTACACAGCCATATAAACACCACGTGATTTTCTCTTTTTTTGACACTATTAGCTAAAACAATTTTTGCACCAAAAGTAGTTTTTCCATAAAAATAAAACATCAAATATACACATATGTAATGGGTGAGGGTATGCAAATCCTACCACATAAGTTCAGTAAGTAAATTCCAACAATTAACAAAGACTCATTTTTCAATGGCCAATTAATTAAACAATTAAATGACTATATAAAAATTAAACCTATCTACATATTAGAAATACATTTTAATTCACCCATGCCTCCACTGTACTGTAAAATGAATAGAGAAAATTTTTATTTACTGGCTTAAAAAATCAATACTACATATTCAATACTGCTTAATGAGCAATTACAGAATTCACATCCTTGATGTTTCCTTGCAAAAGAAGTAGTAATACGTAGCACAAAGAACCTCTTTAAAAATTGGTCACTGATTAAACACAATCTTTTTATAGCTTCTGTAACATCTAATTAATTTTGTAAATTTTCTTGAGCATTACACTATAATTAACTTGCATCAGGTTTTCCCTATAACTTACATTTTTTATGATTTATTTCCAGTAGAAGTCTGAACATGCCTGTGAAAACCATCTATCATGTCCTTTCTTTCACCAATCATGCTAGTCTTTCCTGTCCATGAGACACAGGCAAGTAGCTGTGGGCCTTAGGAAGGGCTGCATCCAATGAGCTGGTGGGTTTGGGGTTGGGTCTGGACACCAACCTCACATGTTGACAGAGGTCTGGACAGTGAGGGACAAGTCCATGTTCCATTAGCTCCATTCCTTTCTGCCCAGGGCTCCACTGCTCCTTGTCTGCTGCTATCTCCTCCATGTTACAAATAGGATTCTCGCCTCCCTTGGGCCACTCTGGTAGGCTCTCGAACTCAGGAACTCTGAGTCCCTTAAAAAACTGCTTACTAAGAACTAACGGTGATGAATACACTAACAGGAAGAAGCAACCTTCTATGACTTGCTCCTCTTTATATAACTCCATCAAAAAAGGATGCAAAGTTACCTACAAATGCTACAATGAGAAGAATTGGAAACCCTGTTAAAAAACACCGTATGGCCATGCAGGCTCCTGAGAGAAAATTCTACAAATGTCCATCGTCTCCTTGTTTTAAGATTCAATTGTGTGCATGGGTTTGTTTGTGTACGTGTGTTGAGAGAAGTGTGTATAGATGGATGGATAGGTTTGTTTACGTGCCTGTGTGTGTGTATATACTTCTATGCACACTTACGCATACATGTGTCTTTATCTGTTTATAACTCACCTTTCGTAGATACATGCCTCCTTGGTTCCTCCTGTTAGTTCACTTGTGTGGGGACTAGAGGATGATAAAAGAATACAGTCAGACAGGTGACATAATTTGAAATTTACTTTTTGGGAAAAACTAGCTTTCATTACTCTAAACATAAACTGGTTAATTTCTGACTATTCATGTGTATAGCACTATTTGGACCTGAACTATCATTTTTTTATCAGAAATCAGGATTTATATGATGGCTACCACCATCTTAGGATGGAGAAAATAGTAATGCTTCCAGATTTAAGTAAACCTTTTCATTACAACCTCATCCCAACGTGTGACAGCCTTTGTGGTGGCAGTTATTTCAACCTCAACTCCAATTTTTAGGTAATCAGCCCTCTTAATCCATTGAATGTCCTGCTTCAAAAATCCTCCATTACCTCGTTACTTTCACCCAGCATGAGCGTCTCCCCAGCCCCACAAAATGCATCAAGTAACTAGAGGTCTTTCACAGGGGCACAACCCGATATGATGGTGATATAAGGTCTGGAGCCCCAGCCTCCATGGTGGCAGAGTTCTGGAGGCTGGCGAACACCTCCAAGTCTCTTAGCTCTGTTCCTTTCTGCTGAGGACTTCACCATTCCCCAAGTACTCCTACCTCTTCCTTGCTCCAAATGGGATTTTCTCTTCCCTCAGCCCACTCTAGTATGTCTCATACACAGAAAATCTGACTTTTCAAGGCATTTGGCTGCTACTAACAAATGGTGAAAAGACAGTAAGAGCCGGATACTCTGTTCCTCTTTTATCCAAAACAATTGTAAAAATGTGGATGTTTAACTATAGTTGCTACAGTGAGAAGATGAACTGTGTCCAAGACACTCTGTATTGCCATGGACACTCCTGAGAGCAAATCCCACTAATCTCAGTATCTTTCTCTGTCACTGTTTTGTTTGTGTCTGTATGTTTGTGTGTACATCCTTTATAACTCACATGTCATCGGTGTCTGCATCAATGATGACTTCCACCAGGTCAACAGGATGGGGACTACAGGACAAATATGATCAGAGTCAGACAGGACACATAATTCTAACGTTTTGCATCAAACAGCTACACTAACTCTACGAGTGATTCCTTGAGTACACTTATTGAACTGGGATGAAATTTTTTCTTATTAGAAATGAGGTTTTATGTGCCAACAGTGAATATCTTAGGCTGTGAACATAGCGATGCATCCAGATTAAGTAACTGCATCTTCACCTCAATGTGTAACAACTTTTTTCGAGGGCAGTTAATTCCAGTTCAATTTTAGTTTTAAGTCCCCTTCTTATAATTTCATCTGAGTACCTCATTCTCTATCACCTCCAATCATCTCCTCAGTTTTCACCCATCCTAGTTATTGGGGGAACCAGCCCCCAATATGTCAACGTAGATTCTTTTCTATTTTCCCTAAGTGTCAGCTGGTCTGAGAAACAAAGAGAAAGAGTACAAAGAGAGAAATTTTACAGCTGGGCCTCCAGGGGTGACATCACATGTCAGTAGGTTCAGTGATACCCCCTGAGCCGCAAAACCAGCAAGTTTTTAATAGGGATTTCAAAAGGGGAGGGGAGTACGAACAGGGAGTAAGTTACAAGATCAGATGCTTGAAAGGTCAATAAAAGATCACAAGGGCAGAGAGGCAGAGCAAGATCACAAGGCCAGGGCGAAATTAGAATTACTGATGAGGTTCCATGTCCCGCTGGGCACACATTGTCATTGATAAACATCTTAACAGGAAACAGGGTTCCAGAGCAGACAACCGGTCCGACTAGAATTCGCCAGGCTGGAATTACCTAATCCTAGCAAGCCTGAGGGCACTGCAGGAAACCAGGGCGTATTTCATCCCTTATCTTCAACTGCGTAAGACAGACACTCCCAGAGCGGCCATTTATAGACCTGTCCCTGGGAATGCATTCCTTTCCCAGGGTTACTCCTTGCTGGGAAAAGAATTCAGTGATATTTCTCCTACTTGCTTTCTCCAAGAAGAGAAATAAGACTCTGTTCTGCCTGGCCCCGCAGGCAGTCAGACCTTATAGTTACCTCCTCTGTTGCCCAAAAATTGCTGTTATCCTGTTCTTTTCTAGGATGCCCAGATTTCATATTGTTCAAACACACGTGTTTTACAAACAATTTGCACAGATAACGCAATCATCACAGGATCCTGGGGCGACCTACCTTCTCAGCTTACGAAGATGACGGGATTAAGAGACTAAAGTAAATACAGGCATAGGAAATTATAAGAGTATTGACTGGGGAAGTGATAAATGTCCATGAAATCTTCACAATTTATGTTCAGAGATTGCAGTAAAGACAGGCAGGATAAATTATAAAAGTATCAATTTGGGAAACCAATAAATGTCCATGAAACCTTCATAATTTATGTTCTTCTGCCACAGCTTCAGCCAGTCCCTCCGGTCGGGGTCCCTGATTCCCAGCAACAAGTTGTCTTTCCCGCCCAAGAGTTACGGCTAAGTAGCTGCAGGCCTCAAGCAAGGGCTTCATCCCATGTGATGGTGTGTATGGGCCAAGGGAGTCAGCCTCAAATTATGGCAGAGCTCTGGAGGGTGTGAAACACTTCCAGGGTTATTAGCTCTGTTCTTTTTTTTTGCTGGGGTTTCTCTGCTCTTTGTCCACTCCTATCACCTTCTCACTCCAAGGAGGATTTGCTTCTCCCTTGGTCCACACTACTAGAACAGACTCATTCCCACAGAAAGGAAAGGTGACACACACTCACATAATAAGGTTCCCTCTATGAGATATTCCCCATTTTCCTACCTCCATCCAAAAAGCAAAAGAATATTCCGTACAAAGCTCATCCTGAGAGGACTCTGGAAATAGTTTCAAGGGAACTCCTTGTTCCCATGGATGCTATAGCCCAAATCACAATCTCTCTAGTGTGTATGAATGCATGGATGTGTGTGTTTTATATGCATAGATACAATTGTATTCATGTCACATGTTGCAGTGGACAGCCTACTAGAAGATACTCTCAGTTCACACATGGTGCAGTGCCAAAGAACTTAAAACGTACATAGTAAGACAACATGTAACTTCCACTTAACGTTTTCAGTTCAATGGAGTTCCAATTAATTTTCTTTTTCTTTATTTTTTTTTCTTTTGAGACAGAGTCTCACTCTGTCACCCACACTGGAGTTCAGTGGCGTGATCTCAACTAACTACAAACTCTGCCTCCCAGGTTCAAGTAATTCTACTGCCTCAGCCTCCCGAGTAGCAGGGACAACGGGAGCATGACCCATGCCTGGCTAATTTTTGTATTGTTAGTAAAGACAGGATTTCACCATGTTGATCAGGTTAGGCTTGAACTCCTGACCTTGTGATCCACTCGACTTACCCGCCCAAAGCACCGGGACCACAGGAGGGAGGCAATGCACCCAGCCTTCCAATTACTTTTCAGCCTGTAAATTGCTCTACCCTACAGAATTCATGTGTGTATTTGGTTCTTTAGAATCACCCATGCCATTTACCCTACATATCATACTTTCTAAGATTACAGCACACATTTTACACCTATCCAAGACTCACTGACTCAAGAGTTAACCAAAACCCTACCACCGGAGCTGACCAATGCATGACAGCCTTTTGTGGGTGAATTTCTTCTAAATTCAACTCCACTGTGTAGGCAGTCATCCCTCTAATCCCATCTATGGCCCCCTTCCTGGATCTCTCCATCACGTCTTTCCTTTCACCCATCATGCTAGTCTTTCCCGTCCATGAGACACAGGCAAGTAGCAGCAGGCCTAAGGAAGAGCAGCATCCAATGAGGTGGTGTGCCTGTGTTTGTGTTTTAGCACCAACCTCCTATGTTGACAGAGCTCAGGAGTGTGAGGGACAAGTCCATGTTCCATTAGCTCCATTCTTTGCCCAGGGCTTCACTGCTCCTTGTCGGCTGCTATCTCCTCCATGTTGCAAATAGGATTCTCTCCTCCCTTGTGTCAACCTGGTAGGCTCTGAAACTCAGGAAATCTGAGTCCTTTAAGAAGCTGCTTAGTAGGAACTAAGTGTGACAAATGCACTAACAACAAGCCGCAGCTCTCCTATGACCAGCTCCTTTTTATACAACTCCATTAGAAAAGGATGCAGTGTTACCTACAAAGGCTACCATGAGAAGAATTGCAAACCCTGTTAAAAACCACTCTCCGTGGCCATGCAGGCTTCTAGAAGAAACTCCACATATGTCCATCCGTCTCCATATTGTATGTTTCCATTGTGTGCATGGGTTTGTTAGTGGACATGTCTTGAGAGAAGTGGGGATGGATGGATGCATGGATGGATTGATGGATATATTTGTTTCTGTGCCTGTGTGTGTGACTACTTCTATGCACAGTTATGCATACGTGTGTCTTTATTTATCGAAATATAACTCACCTTTCATTGTTACATGCCTCTGGGTTTGCTGTTGTCAATTCATTTGTGGGTGGACTAGAGGATGATAAAAGAATACAGTCAGACAGGAGACACAATTTGAAATGGACTTTTATGGAGAAACTAGCTTTCATTACTCTGCACATAAACCAGTGAAGTTCTGACCATGCATGTGTATAGCACTATTTGGTTCTGAAATGTCACATTTTAATTAGAAAGGAGGATTTATATGATGGCAAGCAACATTTTAGGCTGGGGAAAACAGTAATGCTTCCAGATTTAAATAAACTTCTTTATCATGACCTCAGTCCTAATGCGTGTCAGCCTTTGTGGTGGCAGTTATTTCAAACTCAACTTTTGTTTGGAGGTAGTCAGCCCTCTTATTTCATTGAATGTCCTGTTTCAAAGGCCCTCCATTACCTCCTTACTTTCAACCAGCATGGGTGTCTCCCCAGACCCACAAAAAGAGTCAAGTCACTAGAGGTCTGACACAGGGGCACAATCCAATATGATTGTGATAGGAGGTTTGGAGCACCAGCCTCCATGTGCCAGAGTTCTGGAGGCTGGAGAACACCTCCAAGGCTCTTAGCTTTGTTCCTTTCTACTGGGGGCTTCACGGTTCCCCAAGTACTCGTACCTTCTCCTTGTTCCAAATAGGAGTCTCTATTCCCACAGCCCACTCCAGTATGTCTCATATACAGAAAATCTGAGTTTCCAAGGCATTTGACTGTTACTAAGCAAGGGTGAGAAGACAGTAACAGATGGCAGCCTCTCTCTGTAGTGTGTTTCTCTTTCTTTCTAAACAACTATAAAAATATGGAAGTTGCCTATACGTGATACAGTGAGACGATAAAGAAACGGTGTCAAAGATACATTGTGATACCGTCAACACTCCTGAGAGTGAATCCCAGTAATCTCAGCCTCCTTCTCTGTCACTGATTTGTGTGTGTGTTTGTGTGTACATCTTTTTCTTGTTTTTGAGACAGAGTTTCGCTCCTGCTGCCCAGGCTGGAATGCAGTGGCATGGTCTCGGCTCACTGAAACGTCCACCTCCCAGGTACGGGCAATTCTCCTGCCTCAGCCTCCCGAGTAGCTGGGATTAGAGACACCCGCCACCACGCCTGGCTAATTGTTGTATTTTTAGTAAAGACATCATGTTTGCCACCCTGGACTTGAACTCCTGACCTCAGGGTATCTGCCCGCCTTGGCCTCCCAAAGTGCTCAGATTCCAGGTGTGAACCACTGCTCCTGGCCATGTGTACATCTTTTATAACGCACCTGTCATCGATAGGTCGATCAATAATGACTCCTGCCAGGTCATTCGGATAGGGACTAAAGGACAAATATGGTCAGAGTCAGACACAATGTGTCATTCTAACGTTTTGCAACAAACAGCTACAGTTAGTCTATGAGTTATTGCCCGGTTACACTTTGATTATTCACACGTATGTATATCACTAAATGGACCTGAGATGGCATTTGTTTTTTTTATTAGAAATGAGGTTTTATATGCCAACAGTGAGTATCTTAGGCTGTGAACATATCGATCCATCCAGACTAAGTAACTGTATCTACACCTCAATGTATAACAGCATTTTTGGAGGGCATTTAATTCCAGTTCCACTTTAGTTTGTAGGTCCCCCTTCTTAAAATCCCATCTGAGTTTCTCCTTCTCTATCACCTCCAATCACCTCCTCAATTTGCACCCATCCTGGTGGTCTTTCCTGCCCAAGAGTTACAGCCAAGTAGCTGCAGGCCTCAAGCCAGGGCTTCATCCCATGTGATGGTGGGTATGGGCCAAGGGAGTCAGCCTCGCATTATGGCAGAGCTCTGGAGGGTGTGAAACACTTCCAGGGTTGTTAGCTCTGTTCTTTTCTTTGCTGGGGTTTCTCTGCTCATTGTACCCTCCTATCTCCTTCTCGCTCCAAGCAGGATTCCCTTCTCCCTTGGTCTCATTCCCACAGAAAGGAAAGGTGACAATCACTCACATAATAAGCCTCCCTCTATGAGTTCTTCCCCATTTTCCTCCCTCCATCCAAAAAGCAAAAGAATATTCTGTACAAAGCTCATCCTGAGAAGACTCTAGAAATAGTTTCAAGGAAACTCCTTGTTCCCATGGATGCTCCTGACAGTGAATAGTACAAATCTCTTTCTCTCGTGTGTGTATGCATGCATGGATGTGTTTGTATATTCATATATACATGTATAATCGTATTCCTTTATATCACATGTTGCAATGGACAGCCTACTGGAAGATACTCTCAGTTCACACACAGTGCAGTGCCAAAGAACTTAAAATGTACACAGTAAGACAACATGTAACTTCCTAGACTTAATGTTTTCCATTCAAACTAATTCCAATTACTTTTCTTTTGCTTGCTTTTTTTGTTTTTTCTTTGAGACAGAGTCTCGCTCTGTCGCCCAGGCTGGAGTGCAGTGGTGCGATCTCGGCTCACTGCAACCTCGGCCTCCCAAGTTCAAGTAATTCTCCTGCCTCAGCCTCACAGATAGCAGGGGCTACAGGCACGCACCACCATGCTTGGCTAATTTTTGTATTTTTCATAGAGATGGGGTTTCACCATGTTGGCCAGGCTGGTCTTGAATTACTGACCTCGTGATACACTCGCCCTGGCCTCCCAAAGTGCTGGGACTACAGGCGTCAGCCACCATGCCCAGCCAGGAAAGTCTTTTGACATACACACCAGCATTTCCTTTTGTAGCATCCTTGCGCCATGTTAAAGGCATTGTTAAGCTGGCATTGCATGAAGTGTATAGAATATAACACTAATCTGGGGAGACGTTAATAGTAACAGCAGCAGCACTTGTTTTATTTGAATGTAGAAAATTAATTCAAATACAAAAAAATATTTTTGTGAATATATTTGTAATCTTAGGATAGGAAAGAAGTTTCTGAGTATAACAGAAACAGCATTAGTCATAAAAGTACCAATGATATCTGAACTCATGAAGCTTATTATAAAGTTCTACGTAAGGGTGCTGTATTTTACTCTAAATACCAAATGTAAAAACATATTACAGATTTGCCACACGGAGTGGAGATATGACCAATGTATTTGAACATCAAAATTCCTTGAATCTGAAAGATATGGTAAATATGACTTAGCTCACTTAAGACCTAACTTTTTAGAAAGAATTTTAGAATCAGTGTCCAGAACACTATTTTCCCATGAATAATTCTGAAACTGATTTTCACGAACCTGAATTCCTCCCATCTCCAATATATATTATCAATCACCTTTCATTGTTAGCTCCAGCACAGATTTCTGATGTCAGTTCATTGGGATCAGTGCAAAGGATTAAAAGCAAACAGGAAGAAACAACGTAAATTCATACACTACTTTTTTTTTTTTTTTTTTTTGGCTCAAATTGGCTATGACTGTGCTACAAATTGCAATGTGTTGTCCCTAAAAAATTCTCATGTAAATCTGTTACTTGGCACCTGGTACTTCATTTTTCTCCAGAAAGAAGTCTCTATGTGTTAGTAATATAAATTGTTTAGGACTCTCCAGAAAGTTAAATGAATCAAGATTTAAGTACAATTCTTTACTACTGAACCTGATCATCATGTGTGACAGCAAATTGAACTGAAATTTGCTTCAAATTCATGTTCCATTGGAAGGCACACATCGTTCTTGCCCATTTTGATTTCCTAATTCTCAAGTCCCTCCACCATGTGACTCATGTTCTTCATGAGTCACAGATATCTTTGCTTCCCCTCAAATAGCATCAAGTGACTAAACCTGAGGCAGGGGCTCCATCCAATGTGATGATGGCTTTGGGTTTGGGCACCAGCTCTGAAGGGTGAGGGACAGATACAGGGTCTCTTAGCTCTGTTCTTTCTGCTAAGGGCTATTCTGCTGCCTGTCCAATGCTACCACCTTCTTTCTCCAAGTAGGATTCTCTCCTCTCTTGAATTGCTCTTGATAGAGTCTCATACACAGGCATTCTGATAGTCTCCTAAGGCTTTTGGCAGCCAGTTATTAAGAGTCACAAACAACCTTTGAGTACCAAATGTCCCTCTTCTGACCTGATCTTATTTTTTTCACATAGCTTCAAAAACAACGCTACCTAAAGATGCTTATACTCTCTTATGAAAAGCTGTTTTTGCCATTGATGCTGCCAGCATTTTTCACCACTTAGATCAGTCAACTCACCCATTGTGGTCATAGCTGTCAGAGCATATGGTAGACGCTGTTAATGAATCCAGAATTCTACCAAAGAGTAAAAAGCACATACAAAAAATAAAGTCAGATATTTTGGAAGGCAATCAGGATGTTAATCTCGACAGTATTTCAGGACACGAAAAATAAAATCAGAGGAATTTTGACAGGAACTAAACAAACAATTTCAGGGCACAACACTAGTACTTCTGAGACTGTCTGTGTGTGTGTGTGTGTGTGTGTGTGTGTGTGTGTGTGTGAAAAGACACAGAAAAAAGAAAGAAAGTGTAAGAATAATGAATGTTTCTCTATCAATGGCTAGTTCCTGGTCATCCTTGGTAGGAAATAAACAAGTAGGTAAGTCAAGGATAGCCTAAATTATGTTTAAAACCTTTTGTGAACTTAAAGTAGATTATACGTTTAGAATGATTTTGTTTTCTTTTTGTCTGGATTCTTGGTGTTTTTTTTTAATTATATGGCTATATTTTACAAAATCAAGACTTCCTAGCACCCAAACCACTGGCTTAGCTAATTTAATCTCTCTACAACTTCATTTCCTCATCTGTAAGTTAAGACACATGCAGAATACACTCCACATCTGTCAACTTCATAAAATCATGCTGAATATTCAGCATTTTGCAAATATTGGTTTTTAGACCACCTGTTCTCTATACCATATATTATGCCATAAAAATCAGTATGTGGCAATATAAGCTGATACATATTTTTAGTTTCAAATACACAAACATGCTCATCAAACTAATACACTCCCAAGACTCAAGAATTAATGCTCTTTGCCACAATTTGCTAATTTTTCAAATGTTTAAATAAGTTTAAGAAACTGATTGCACACATTTTTCTTTTTTTTTTTTTGCTGCTGATAAAAACTGGGATTCCCTAAAGTGTGCTGAGGTTTCTGGACTTATTTGACCACAGAACCTTGTTCTCACAGTGGAAATGTGTGAGAAATACATTTTAGAAGCAATATATTAAATGGTATCTTTTTATGTCTTTAAGTAAAAGTTCTCCTACACAAACTAATTTTGGACTGTGATCGATAGCTCAAACCTTTAAGCACAGATAGACATTAATATTGTGCTATTCTTTCAGCCTGTGAGGAAAGGAGTGCTGGAGTTCAAATGATCAAATCTCGTTAGCCTGGTCTGAGGGCCATGAAGGGAACCTTTCAAGTTCTAAGTGGGTGTTCTCATGCCCTTGAATGGCTCATGGAAATTCATCCAGGTCTCAGGAAAAACAATATCTTTTACAAAAAGAAAGGCATCTAGAGGTATCCGCTGCTTTTCCGCAGGAAGGACAACTGGGTTGTCTATACAGAATACACTAATAAGTCATAACAGGGGAAAATGTTCAAAACACCAAAAACATAAGAATTTGAGTTTCTGACATAAGCAGCCTTATTGAATGATTACTGGATTTTTCAGATATCTTCTACTGAGGAAGAGAACTGGAAGACACTCAAATTACTCTTCAGATCCAGGTGACAAGCCAGGATTGCTAAGCAAGTTCCTTGGGAAACTAATCTACAAAAAGGACACAAGACATCCATACATGTTACCTGAACTCCTTTCAGGGAGAGTATTGCATGAAGTCTGAAATCATACTTTGATAAGCTGCTTGGGAGCACAGAATGACTTCCCTCATGGGACATGAATAAGTAGCTAGCTAAATTGCCTTCTAAGGAGGGTGAGAATGGCAAACTATCCTAAAATAACGTGATCACACAGAATTCTTAAATGCTTTTTGGTAGATAGGAGAAACCACAGAAGTTTGAGTTAGGTGAAGGTTAGCTACACCTTTATAATCATGCTACCAGGTTATAATAAAAAGTAGGTCTCCAATCAAATCTGCCACACATACAGATATTCATTTAGCAAATGAATTCAGTAGCAAGCAGGCACAGTACATAAGCTTCTGCAAGCTTTCTGTACTTTAGGTGCTCCAAGCATGAAAGGTTCATTCTCAACAGAATCCTAATATTCCAGAGGCCAAAATCTTCCTAAACCTTCCTGGAGACAGGACCATATGAGGATCAAGCCTGGGGTGTCATCTCTAAGTATACACTACAGGCCACACTCATATCCCTTTATCCTGTTTATGCAAGGGTGGGCTGTCTCCAAAACACTTTAGCTGATTCACAGATCTTAAAATGTCATATAATTGTAACATCCTTCATGCTGCTTTGTAAGTCACCAATCTCACTAATAAAAGCCCATTTGTGACCTTCACTGTAATAATTAACAATGTTTCAGGTGTTGAGATGGCACCACTGAAGCCATTTCGGTGGCCATCTCTGTGGAGTGGCTTCCAGAGCTGAGCACTAGGTCACCATCCTGAACAGAGCATCACCATTATGGCAAGCAGCCGCCCCTATAGGAAAGATGAAAGCGACCAGTATATGCATGTTATCACACTGCCTAAAATGTCCTATTTTTAAGGACCTTAACAGGCATAGAATGAGGCTTGTTTTATTTTTAAAATGTTTTTTCTATTTCTATTATTTTTCTATCTAATTGCTTTTCTATTTCTATTTGCTGGGTCACAGACAGCAGCAAATTCCATACCTTTGGGGTTATACCAGCTCATGTGCAATAGAAGTAGAAATATCAAAGCTCTCAGTCTACCACTTTCTGCTCCAGAGATGTGGCCCAAGCACACCCTTGGACGTGAACCAGGGCAACCCAAGGCAGAGCTGGATACCTGGGAGTTTCTCCCTGTAAGCCCTGGACCCGCTTACCTGAAAGCCAGACTGCTTCTGGCGTCACTGCCGCTCAGAAGAAGTTGGGGTCGGTTCAGCCGCTAAAATGACACAAGTCTCAGTCTTGTGTCTTCAGTACAACTTTCTCTAAGAGGGAGAAATTTATTCAAGATCCTGTTAGCAGTTTTCTCTCCTGTTGCCTTTCAGGATTATAGCTTTTCCTTTTTTCATTTTTTAATTCCCAAAACCAAGCTTGTTAGATCAAATCTTTACCCCATTCCTGGAAAATAACAAGGTTACTACTATTTGGCCCTATACCCACTAGTTGTCCCCCAGTACCCTGAGGATAAGGGGACTCTGTAAGGTCCCTGGGAGGGGAAAGGAATATCAATTAGTGGTCCCCCCAACTGGGTATAAGCAAACTTTCCTGTCTTTGGGCCCCAGAGACCACCACCTAGTTCCGCCACCAAAACTTTACATGATTTTAATTCTCCTGATGAGGATGAGAGGACATTAGCCAACTGAGAGGGCAGAGGATGGGATGGGACTACCTTGGCTCAGAGACCCTCACCTCTAGGTCTTTACCTCGTATTGAGAATAAGCCAGTACTGGATTAAGAACTCTGTGTCCACGGCAACCCCAAACAGAATCCTGGTGCTCTTGAGATTCTCGTAGAGTAGGGAATAAAACGAGCTTGGTCCAAGACTGCAGAGACTTAAAAACGCGCTGTTCTGCCACACATACAGATACTCATTAAAGATGAGGGAAAAGGGCATGGGGTAGGGGAGAATGTACCAAAACCAAAGACCACAGGATAATAACCTTAGAGCAGAGACTATCTCTCTCCAGTTATTTTTTCTTTTGTATGTAATGGAGGGGATTCTTCTTATTTACGCTGATGAACTTTTTATCAAGTGTTCAGCTTCCTTTGTGGGTTAGAGAGAATAACCAGAGGGCTCAGTGTTTTCTAGACCATATTAAATTTCACTAAAGTAAGCAAGGTTGATAAGACTTGCAGGGGAAACGTCATTGACTCAAGCTATCATTTTCTAGGATTGTGAGGAAACAAATAGGTGTACATTTAAAATACACCCATATTCTAGCTACAAGAGAGGATTTTGAGTGTTCTTACAGCAAAGAAATGGTAAATGTTTAAGGCAATGGATATGCTAATTACCATGATTTGATCATTATACCATGTAAAATGTACTGAAACATCACATTGTACCTCATAAATATGTACAATTTATTATGTGTCCATTAAAATTTTGATTATAACAAAAAATACACTTCAAATGTAAGAAAACAACCCAACTTTTAAAAAATGGGCAAAATATGTGAACAGATACTTCACCAATAAAGATTTGCAACTGACAAGCAAATGAAAAGATGGCCATCATAACTAGCTATTAGAGAAATGCAGATTCAAACTACAATAAGAAACCACTAGATACCTATTAGAATATCTAAAATTAGAAAGATGGCGTGTTGACAAAGATAGAGAGAAACTGAAACTCTCATACAATGCCAGGAAGGTAAAGTGCTAGATCCACTTTGGAAAACAGTTTGGCAGTTTCTTAAGAAGTTAATTAGGTCTTCTGGTTCCCACTCCAACATGCAGAGAACTTGGAAGTCATCACTCCCATCTTCACAACAGGAAAAAAGATAATCAAACTGAAAATCAACAACTTTTCTTAGATCTGTCAGAGAATAGAGGTCACAGGGCAAACCACCTCCTCAAAAACTAGAGAGACAGGTGACTACAGAACATCACAGTTTACCTGAGAGCAGAAGCCACAGGAGCCAGTAATTGGTAGGAACACTTAAATGCTAATCAATAAATTACCGGTGGCTGAGTGTGGACTAGCTTGAGAGTTAAAAACTTGTTGAAGTCCCACCTTGGGAACCCTTTATACTTTCATGAATTTTACTTCCAGAAACCCTACCAGGTTCTCATCATGAAGGCTGAAGAAAATTTCCTCAGGCTCTTTAGGCAAGGAAAAGGGAAAAGCAACCATTTCAAAATATACCCTAGTTGGTGGACAGAGTGAGTGGGTACAGCAACCATTTTGAAATATGCCCAGAGCATTCTATTCTCTGTGTGAAAGCCCTGCCCTAAAGAAAAACTGCTTTATCAGGGCCTTGTCTGACATAGGGGAAAAGCAGTAAGACAACTCTAAACCCCTCTAGTTTTCCTGTCCCACATAAAAGGAGAGGAAAAAAAGAAATCATTACTAAGTCAATATCAGAAAAATTTACACCTATGTTTTCTTCTAAGAGTACAGTTTGGGATCTTACATTTAGATACTTCTTCCATTTGAGGTTGATTTTTTCTGTATGATGTGAGGAAGAGATCTAACTTCATTCATTTGTATGTGGATATCCAGTTGTTCCAGCACCACTTGCTGAAGAGACTGTTCTTTTCCACTGAATGGCCTTAATACCCTTGTGGAAAATCAACCGACCTTAAATGTATGAATTTACTTCTGGACTCTCAATTCTATTCCATTGATCTACATGGCTATCCTTATTCTAGTACCACACAATTTTAACCACTATGGCTTTATAGTAAGTTTTGAAATAATAAAGTGTGGACTCTGCAACTTCATTGTTCTTCTTCAAGATCATTTTGGTTCTTCAGAGTCCCTTGCATTTTCAAATGAACTTTAGGATCAGCAAGTCAATTTCTGCAAAACAGAAGCTAGGATTCTGATAGGAACTGAGTTGAATATGTAGATCAATTTGTGGAGTACTGTCATCTTAACAGTAATGTCTTCCATTCAATAAATCCAGAATGTGAATCCATTTATTTAGATCTTAATCACTTTCAATAAAGTTTTGTAGTCTTACATTTCTTTTGTTTTAGTCTTATTTTTTAATGCTATTGTAAATAAAATTACTTTCTTAATTTCATTTTCAGGCTACTCATTGCTAGTGTTTCTAAATATAACTGATTTTTTGCACATTGATCTTAAATCTTTTGTGAACTCAATTGTTGCTCCAGCAGGTTTGTTGTTGTTGTTGTTGTTGTGGGTTCCTTAGATTTTCTATATACAACATTATTTATCTGCAAAAAATACAGTTTCCCTTTTTCCATTCCAATCTAGATGCTTTTTATCTCTTTTTTGTTGTTGGTTTTGTTTTGGTTTTTTTGGCTAATTATCCTGGCTAGAACCTCCAGTACAATGTTGAATAGAAAAAGCAAGAGCAGGCATCCTTGGCTTGTTCCTCATCTTAGGAGAAAGGCTTTAAGACTTTCACCACTAAGTTTAATGGTAGCTGTTGGTTTTTCATCACCACTCAATCAGGTATATAAGAAATACGTAAGGGAGTCCTACAGCTGGAAGCAAAAGGATGATATCTACCATCACAGAAACACATGAAAGTATAAAACCCACTGGTAGAGCAAGCACACAAATAAGAAACACAATTTAAAGGTTATCACTAAAGAGAACCACCAATCTAAAACGATCAACAAGAAGAGAGAAAGAAAGGGACAAAGGACATATAAAGCAACCAGAAATCAATTAATAAAATGACAGGAATAACCCTCACATATCAAAAATAGTCTTCAATGTAAATAGATTAAATTTTCCACTGAAAAGACACAGACTGGCTGAATGGATTTAAAAAATAAATATAACCCAAATATATGCCGCCTACAAGAAACTCACCTCACCTGTGGAGACATACAGACTGAAAGGAAAGGACTGGAAAAAGATATTCTGTGCAAAGGGAAACCAAAAGTGATCAGGAGTAGCTATACTTATATCAGATAAAACAGACTTTAAGTCAAAAACCGTAAAAAGAGGCCAGGCACAGTGGCTCACGCCTGTAATCCCAACACTTTGGGAGGCTGAGGCAGGTAGATCACAAGGCCAGGAGTTCGAGACCAGCCTGGCCAACATGGTGAAACCCCATCTCTACCAAAAATACAAAAAATTAGCTGGGCGTGGTGGCAGGCACCTGTAATCCCAGCTACTCAGGAGGCTGAGGCAGGAAAATTGCTTGAACCCAGGAGGCGGAGGTTGCAGTGAGCCGAGACCACACCACTGCACTCCAGCGTGGGCAACACAGCAAGACTCTATCTCAAAAACAAACAAACAAAACAGTAAAAAGAGACAAAGACGGTCATTATAGAATGACATGGAGATACATTAGCAAGAGGATATAACAGTTCTAAACATATATGCACTCAATACTGGGATACCCAGATATATAAAGCAAATGTCATTAGAGCTAAAGGGAGACATAGACTGCAATACAATAATAGATGAGGGCTAGGGAGGAGCCAAGATGGCCGAATAGGAACAGCTCCGGTCTACAGCTCCCAGCGCGAGCGACGCAGAAGACGGGTGATTTCTGCATTTCCATCTGAGGTACCGTGTTCATCTCACTAGGGAGTGCCAGACAGTGGGCGCAGGTCAGTGGGTGAGCGCACCGTGCGCCAGCCGAAGCAGGGGCGAGGCATTGCCTCACTCGGGAAGCGCAAGGGGTCAGGGAGTTCCCCTTCCAGGGGTGACAGACGGCACCTGGAAAATCGGGCCACTCCCACCCGAATACTGTGCTTTTCCGACGGGCTTAGGAAACGGTGCCCCAGGAGAGTATAGCCCGCACCTGGCTCAGAGGGTCCTACGCCCACGGAGTCTCGCTGATTGCTAGCACAGCAGTCTGAGATCAAACAGCAAGTCGGCAGCGAGGCTGGGGGAGGGGCGCCCGCCATTGCCCAGGCTCGCTTAGGTAAACAAAGCAGCCTGGAAGCTTGAACTGGGTGGAGCCCACCACAGCTCAAGGAGGCCTGCCTGCCTCTGTAGGCTCCACCTCTGGGGGCAGGACACAGACAAACAAAAAGACAGCAGTAACCTCTGCAGACTTAAATGTCCCTGTCTGACAGCTGTGAGGAGAGCAGTGGTTCTCCCAGCACGCAGCTGGAGATCTGAGAACGGGCTGACTGCCTCCTCAAGTGGGTCCCTGACCCCTGACCCCCGAGCAGCCTAACTGGGAGGCACCCCCCAGCAGGGGCAGACTGACACCTCACACGGCCGGCCAGGTACTCCAACAGACCTGCAGCTGAGGGTTCTGTCTGTTAGAAGGAAAACTAACAGAAAGGACATCCACACCAAAAACCCATCTGTACATCACCATCATCAAAGACCAAAAGTAGATAAAACCACAAAGATGGGGAAAAAACAGAGCAGAAAAACTGGAAACTCTAAAAACCAGAGTACCTCTCCTCCTCCAAAGGAACGCAGTTCCTCACCAGCAACGGAACAAAGCTGGACAGAGAATGACTTTGACGAGCTGAGAGAAGAAGGCTTCAGACGATCAAATTACTCCGAGCTACGGGAGGATATTCAATCCAAAGGCAAAGAAGTTGAAAACTTTGAAAAAAATTTAGAAGAATGTATAACTAGAATAACCAATACAGAGAAGTGCTTAAAGGAGCTGATGGAGCTGAAAACCAAGGCTCGAGAACTACGTGAAGAATGCAGAAGCCTCAGGAGCCGATGCGATCAAATGGAAGAAAGGGTATCAGCCCTGGAAGATGAAATGAATGAAATGAAGCGAGAAGGGAAGTTTAGAGAAAAAAGAATAAAAAGAAACGAGCAAAGCCTCCAAGAAATGTGGGACTATGTGAAAAGACCAAATCTACGTCTGATTGGTGTACCTGAAAGTGACGGGGAGAATGGAACCAAGTTGGAAAACACTCTGCAGGATATTATCCAGGAGAACTTCCCCAATCTAGCAAGGCAGGCCAACATTCAGATTCAGGAAATACAGAGAACGCCACAAAGATACTCCTCGAGAAGAGCAACTCCAAGACACATAATTGTCAGATTCACCAAAGTTGAAATGAAGGAAAAAATGTTAAGGGCAGCCAGAGAGAAAGGTCGGGTTACCATCAAAGGGAAGCCCATCAGACTCACAGCGGATCTCTCGGCAGAAACCCTACAAGCCAGAAGAGAGTGGGGGCCAATATTCAACATTCTTAAAGAAAAGAATTTTCAACCCAGAATTTCATATCCTGCCAAACTAAGCTTCATAAGTGAAGGAGAAATAAAATACTTTACAGACAAGCAAATGCTGAGAGATTTTGTCACCACCAGGCCTGCCCTAAAAGAGCTCCTGAAGGAAGCGCTAAACATGGAAAGGCACAACCGGTACCAGCCACTGCAAAATCATACCGAAATGTAAAGAACATCGAGACTAGGAAGAGACTGCATCAACTAACGAGCAAAATATCCAGCTAACATCATAATGACAGGATCAAATTCACACATAACAATATTAACTTTAAATGTAAATGGACTAAATGCTCCAATTAAAAGACACAGACTGGCAAACTGGATTAAGACTCAAGACCCATCAGTGTGCTGTATTCAGGAAACCCATCTCACGTGCAGAGACACACATAGGCTCCAAATAAAAGGATGGAGGAAGATCTACCAAGCAAATGGAAAACACAAAAAGGCAGGGGTTGCAATCCTAGTCTCTGATAAAACAGACTTTAAACCAACAAAGATCAAAAGAGACAAAGAAGGCCATTACATAATGGTAAAGGGATTAATTCAACAAGAAGAGCTAACTATCCTAAATATATATGCACCCAATACAGGAGCACCCAGATTCATAAAGCAAGTCCTGAGTGACCTACAAAGAGACTTAGACTCCCACACATTAATAATGGGAGACTTTAACACCCCACTATCAACATTAGACAGATCAACGAGACAGAAAGTCAACAAGGATACCCAGGAATTGAACTTAGCTCTGCACCAAGCGGACCTAGTAGACATCTACAGAACTCTCCACCCCAAATCAACAGAATATACATTTTTTTCAGCACCACACCACACCTATTCCAAAATTGACCATATACTTGGAAGTAAAGCTCTCCTCAATAAATGTAAAAGAACAGAAATTGTAACAAACTGTCTCTCAGATCACAATGCAATCAAGCTAGAACTCAGGATTAAGAATCTCACTCAAAACCGCTCAACTACGTGGAAACTGAACAACCTGCTCCTGAACGACTACTGGGTACATAACGAAATGAAGGCAGAAATAAAGATGTTCTTTGAAACCAACGAGAACCAAGACACAACATACCAGAATCTCTGGGATGCATTCAAAGCAGTGTGTAGAGGGAAATTTATAGCACTAAATGCCCACAAGAGAAAGCAGGAAAGATCCAAAATTGACACCCTAACATCACAATTAAAAGAACTAGAAAAGCAAGAGCAAACACATTCAAAAGCTAGCAGAAGGCAAGAAATAACTAAAATCAGAGCAGAACTGAAGGAAATAGAGACAAAAAAAACCCTTCAAAAAATAAATGAATCCAGGAGCTGGTTTTTTGAAAGGATCAACAAAATTGATAGACCGCTAGCAAGATTAATAAAGAAAAAAAGAGAGAAGAATCAAATAGATGCAATAAAAAATGATAAAGGGGAAATCACCACCGATCCCACAGAAATACAAACTACCATCAGAGAATATTACAAACACCTCTATGCAAATAAACTAGAAAATCTAGAAGAAATGGATAAATTCCTCAACACATACACCCTCCCAAGACTAAACCAGGAAGAAGTTGAATCTCTGAATAGACCAATAACAGGAGCTGAAATTGTGGCAATAATCAATAGCTTACCAACCAAAAAAAGTCCAGGTCCAGAGGGATTCACAGCCGAATTCTACCAGAGGTACAAGGAGGAGCTGGTACCATTCCTTCTGAAACTATTCCAATCAATAGAAAAAGAGGGAATCCTCCCTAACTCATTTTATGAGGCCAGCATCATCCTGATACCAAAGCCTGGCAGAGACACAACAAAAAAAGAGAATTTTAGACCAATATCCTTGATGAACATTGATGCAAAAATCCTCAATAAAATACTGGCAAACAGAATCCAGCAACACATCAAAAAGCTTATCCACCATGATCAAGTGGGCTTCATCCCTGGGATGCAAGGCTGGTTCAATATACGCAAATCAATAAATGTAATCCAGCATATAAACAGAACCAAAGACAAAAACCACATGATTATCTCAATAGATGCAGAAAAGGCCTTTGACAAAATTCAACAACCCTTCATGCTAAAAACTCTCAATAAATTAGGAATTGATGGGACGTATCTCAAAATAATAAGAGCTATTTATGACAAACCCACAGCCAATATCATACTGAATGGGCAAAAACTGGAAGCATTCCCTTTGAAAACTGGCACAAGACAGGGATGCCCTCTCTCACCACTTCTATTCAACATAGTGTTGGAAGTTCTGGCCAGGGCAATTAGGCAGGAGAAGGAAATCAAGGGTATTCAATTAGGAAAAGAGGAAGTCAAATTGTCCCTGTTTGCAGATGACATGATAGTATATCTAGAAAACCCCATTGTCTCAGCCCAAAATCTCCTTAAGCTGATAAGCAACTTCAGCAAAGTCTCAGGATACAAAATCAATGTGCAAAAATCACAAGCATTCTTATACATCAATAACAGACAAACAGAGAGCCAAATCATGAGTGAACTCCCATTCACAATTGCTTCAAAGAGAATAAAATACCTAGGAATCCAACTTACAAGGGATGTGAAAGACCTCTTCAAGGAGAACTACAAACCACTGCTCAAGGAAATAAAAGAGGATACAAACAAATGGAAGAACATTCCATGCTCATGGGTAGGAAGAATCAACATCATGAAAATGGCCATCCTTCCCAAGGTAATTTACAGATTCAATGCCATCCCCATCAAGTTACCAATGACTTTCTTCACAGAATTGGAAAAAACTACTTTAAAGTTCATATGGAACCAAAAAAAAGCCCGCATCGCCAAGTCAATCCTCAGCCAAAAGAACAAAGCTGGAGGCATCACACTACCTGACTTCAAACTATACTACAAGGCTACAGTAACCAAAACAGCATGGTACTGGTACCAAAACAGAGATATAGATCAATGGAACAGAACAGAGCCGTCAGAAATAATGCCACATATCTACAAGTATCTGATCTTTGACAAACCTGACAAAAACAAGAAATGGGGAAAGGATTCCCTATTTAATAAATGGTGCTGGGAAAACTGGCTAGCCATATGTAGAAAGCTGAAACTGGATCCCTTCCTTACACCTTATACAAAAATCAATTCAAGATGGATTAAAGACTTAAATGTTAGACCTAAAACCATAAAAACCCTAGAAGAAAACCTAGGCATTACCATTCAGGACATAGGCATGGGCAAGGACTTCATGTCTAAAACACCAAAAGCAATGGCAACAAAAGCCAAAATTGACAAATGGGATCTAATTAAACTCAAGAGCTTCTGCACAGCAAAAGAAACTACCATCAGAGTGAACAGGCAACCTACAAAATGGGAGAAAATTTTCGCAACCTACTCATCTGACAAAGGGCTAATATCCAGAATCTACAATGAACTCCAACAAATTTACAAGAAAAAAACAAACAACCCCATCAAAAAGTGGGTGAAGGACATGAACAGACACTTCTCAAAAGAAGACATTTATGCAGCCAAAAAACACATGAAAAAATGCTCACCATCACTGGCCATCAGAGAAATGCAAATCAAAACCACAATGAGATACCATCTCACACCAGTTAGAATGGCAATCATTAAAAAGTCAGGAAACAACAGGTGCTGGAGAGGATGTGGAGAAATAGGAACACTTTTACACTGTTGGTGGGACTGTAAACTAGTTCAGCCCTTGTGGAAGTCAGTGTGGCGATTCCTCAGGGATCTAGAACTAGAAATTCCATTCGACCCAGCCATCCCATTACTGGGTATATACCCAAAGGACTATAAATCATGCTGCTATAAAGACACATGCACACGTATGTTTATTGCGGCATTATTCACAATAGCAAAGACTTGGAACCAACCCAAATGTCCAACAATGATAGACTGGATTAAGAAAATGTGGCACATATACACCATGGAATACTATGCAGCCATAAAAAATGATGAGTTCACGTCCTTTGTAGGGACATGGATGAAATTGGAAATCATCATTCTCAGTAAACTATCGCAAGAACAAAAAACCAAACACCGCATATTCTCACTCATAGGTGGGAATTGAACAATGAGAACACATGGACACAGGAAGGGGAACATCACACTCTGGGGACTGTTGTGGGGTGGGGGGAGGGGGGAGGGATAGCATTGGAAGATATACCTAATGCTAGATGACGAGTTGGTGGGTGCAGCGCACCAGCATGGCACATGTATACATATGTAACTTACCTGCACATTGCGCACATGTACCATAAAACCTAAAGTATAATAATAATAATAATAATAATAATAATAAAAAAATGAAAAAAAAAAAAAAAAAAAAAAAAATCCCCCTCCATCTTGCCTTCTCTTGGAAAGACACACAGAGGACACAAAATAAAGAGAAAAGATTAAAGTGTAAAAAAAAAAAAAAAAAAAAATAATAGATGAGGACTTCAACACTCTACTCAGCATTAGACAGATCATCTAAACAGGAAATTAACAAAGAAACACTGATTTTAAACTGTGCTTTAGACCAAATGGACCTAACAGACATTTATAGAACATTTCATTCAACAGTTACAGAATACACATACTTCTTCACCAGCACATGGAACATTCTCCAAGACAGACCATATGTTAGGACATAGAATAAGTCTCAACAAATTTTCAAAAATCAAAATCATACCAGTATCCCAGACCACAGTGAAATAGGATAGGAAATCAATAACAAAGAAACGTTGGAATCTGTACAAATACGTGGAAATTAAACAACATGCTCCTGAATGACCTTTAAGTCGAGGAAGATATTAAAGAGGAAATCAAAAAATGTCTTGAAACAGGCTGGGTGTGGTGGCTCATGCCTGTAATCCTAGTACTTTGGGAGGCCAAGGTGGGTGGATTGCTTGAGCCCAGGAGTTTGAGACTGGTCTGGGCAACATAGTGAGATTCTGTCTCTACAAAAGTTAGCCAGGTATGCTAGTGCGTGCCTGTAATCTCAGCTACTCAGAAGGCTCAGGCAGAAGGATCGCTTGAGCCTAGGAGGTGGAAGTTCCAGTGAGCCAAGATCGCACCATTGCATTCCAGCCTCAGCGATACAGAGACCCTGTCTCAAAAAATAAAATGTCTTGAAACAAATGAAAATTGAAAACAACGTAACAAAACCTATGGGATACAACAAAAGCAGTGCTAGGAGGGAAGTTTATAGCAATAAACACCTATATTTTCAAAGTAGAAAGATTTCAAATAAACAAACTAATGATACACCTCAAAGAACTAGAAAAGCAAGAACAAAGCAAACCTCAAATTAGTAGAAGGACAAACATAATAAAGATCAGAGCAGAACTAAATGAAATAGATTTCAAAAACAATATAAAGAATCAATGAAACAAAAATTCCTTTTTCAAAAAGGTAAGCAAAATCGATAAACTGTCAGTTAGACTAAACAAGATTATGAAAAAGACGATCCAAATAAACAAAATCCAAGATGAAAAATAAGACATTGACAGACACGGTGGCTCATGCCTGTAATCCCAGCATTTCTGAGAGGCTGAGGCAGGTGGACTGCTTGAGCTCAGGAGTATGAGACAAACCGGGGCAACATGGCGAAACTCTGTCTCTAAAAAAAAAATACAAAAATTAGCTGGGCATGGTGGCATATGCTTGTAGTCCCAGCTACTCAGAAGTCTGAGGTGGGAAGATCTCGTCAGCCCAGGAGCTTGAGGCTGCAGTGAATCATGATCACACCACTGCACTCCAGCCTGGGTGACAGAGTGAGACTGTGTCACCCAGGTGACCGTGTCACCAGGTCAATAAAGAAATAAATAAATGAATGAAAGTAGACATTACAACTGACACCACAGGAATACCAAAAGTCATCATACACTATTATGAACAACTATATATTAAAAAACTAGAAAACTTAGAGGAAATGCATAAATTCCTTGACACATATAACCTACCATGATTGAATCAGGAATAAATAGAAAACCTGAAGAGACCAATCATGTGTAATGAAATTGAATCCATAATAAAAAAGAATCCAAACAGTGAAAAGCCCAGGACCCAATGGCTTCACTGCTAATGACTTCACTACCAAATTCTACCAAACTTACAAAGACAAACTAACACCAATTCTCCTCAAACTAGTCCAAAAAATTGAAAAGGACGGAATTCTTCCTCATTCTACTAGGCTAGCAGTACCCTGATACCAAAACCAGATAAGAATGCAACAACAAAAAAAAGACAGTTAAACTCTAATATCCCTGATAAACATAGATGTAAAAATCCTCAACAAAATACTAACCAACTGAATCCAACAGCATATCAACAAGATAACATACCAGGATCAGGTGGGATTTGTCCCAGAAATGCAAAGGTAGTTCAACATACACTAATCAACAAAGATAACACATCACATCAACAGAATGAAGAACAAAACCATATGATCATTTCAAGAGATGTAGAAAAAGGGTTTCATAAAATTCAAAAGATCTTCATGATAAAAACTCTCAACAAACTAGGCATTGAAGGAGCCTATTAATACCTCGACATAATAGAGGCTACATATGACAAACCCACAGTTAACATCATCCTATCATAGCTTTCAGCTTTTCCTCTAGGAACTGGAACAAGACAAGGATGTCTATTTTTGCCACTCCTATTCAACACAGTACTGGAAGTCTTAGCCAGAGCAATCAGACAATAGAAACAAATAAAAGACATCCAAATTGGAAAAGAGGAAGTAAAATTGTCCCTCTTTGTAGATGACATGATCTTGTATCTAGAAAAACCTAAAGACTCCACCAAAAACTCTTAGATCTGATAAGTAAGTTCAGTAAAGTTGTAGGATACAGCCAGGTGCGGTGGCTCATGCCTGTAATCCCAGCACTTTCAGAGACCGAGGCAGGAGACTCCCCCGAGGTCAGGAGTTCAAGACCAGCCTGACCAATATGGTGAAACCCCATCTCTACTAAAAACACAAAAATTAGCCAGGCGTGGTCGCATGCGCCTGTAGCCCCAGCTACTCAGGAGGCTGAGACAGGAGAATGGCTTGAACCTGGGAGGCGGACATTGCAGTGGGCCAAGATGTAACCACTGCACTCCAGCCTGGACTACAGAGCTATGATTAAAAAGACAAAATAATAATGGATGTGGGCGAGGATGCAGAGAAAGGGGAACTCTTATACACTGTTGTGTGGGAATGTAAATCAGTACAGTCACTATGGAAAACAGTATGGAGATTTCTCAGGAAACTGAAAATAGAGCTACCATACAATCCAGCAATGCCACTACTGGCTGTTTATCCAAAGGAAAAAAAACAGTATATCAAAGGGATGATACCTGTACTTCCATGTTTACCACAGCACCATTCATAATAGCAAAAATATAGAATCCGCCTAAGTGTCCATCAATAGACAAACGGATAAAGAAAATGCGATATATATAATCAAGTACTATTCAGCCATAAAAAAAGAATGAAATCATGTCATTTGCAGCAACCTGGATGGAACTGGAAGTCACTGTTAAGTGAAGTAAGCCAGGCACAGAGAGACAAATATTGCATGTTATCACATACGTAGGAGCTAAAAAAGTTGATGGTGGATAGATAGATACCAGAGGCTAGGAAGGGTGTGTGGGTTGGCAGGGAAGAGTAGTTGGTTAATACAGTTACATAGAAGGAGTTAAGTTCTAATGTTCTATAGCAGAGTAGGGTGACTACAGTTAACAACAATGTATTGTGTATTTCAAAATAGCTATAAGAGAAGAAATGTTTCCAACATATGGAAATGACAAATACTCAAAGTGACAGATAACTTAAATACCCTGATTGATCATTACATATTCTATGCATGTAACATATCACATGTTCATATGTACCACATAAATATGTACAAATATTTGTTGTGTACCAATGAAAAATAAACAAAACTTTAAAAATACATTATATCTACACAATGAAATATTATTCAGCATTAAGACACTGCAAGTTGGATGAACCTTGAAAACATGCTACATGAAAGAGTGCATAAAAGATCACAACTTGGGCTGAGCGTGGTGGCTCACGCCTGTAATCCCAGCACTTTGGGAGACCAAGACAGGCGCATCGCTTGAGCTCAGGACTTCCAGAGCAGCTTGGGCAACATGACTAAACCCCTCTCTACAAAGAAATTAAGCAGGCATGGTGGTGCGCGCCTGTGGTCCCAACTACTGGCTACTCACCAGGGTGATACAGGAGGATCACTTGAGCCTTTCCTGCTTGCTTCGCTGAAGGCATCAGGCACTTTCATGGCTGGGATCAACTCTTCTGGAAGCAGGTCCTAGCAGGACTGTGGGTGTCCACATCCAGGATAAGGGTCCTGCATAGACCCTGGAATACTTACCCCTCAATCTGCGGGGAGGAGCAGGGGCTGGCGCCTTAAGGACTTACTGTCCTTCTGACCAATCCTGATGTTTCCAAGGCACTGGGGTTTTCAGGACTGGGTAAGACTGTTCTGAGGCCACAGTGTGGCAACTGCAGTCTGGCAACTGCAGCGAGTCTGAGGCCAAATCCTCAACTCTGGCACTGTCTAAAGTGCCTTTCTTGGCACTTTCTGGTGAGGTGGCTCACACCTATAATCCCAACACTTTGGGAGGCCGAGGCGGGTGGATTACTGGAGATCAGGAGTTCGAGACCAGCCTGGCCAACATGACGAAACCCCGTCTCTACCAAAAATGCAAAAATTAGCCAGGCATGGTGGCGCGCGCCTGTAATCCCAGCTACCCGGGAGGTTGATGCAGGAGAATCGCTTGAACCCGGGAGGCAGAGGTTGCAGTGAGCTGAGATCGCACCACTGCACTCCAGCCTGGGCGACAGAACAAGACTCTGTTTCAAAATAATAATAATAATAATAATAATAATAATGACTTTAAAAATCAATAAATAAATCAAGTGTCTTTCTTGCCCATTCCATGTCTCACCACAACTCTATTAAGCAGGTATTAATGGCTCTCCATGGCTATAATAGAGGAACTCTGGGCCTTAGATTCCACCCCTCGCCCAACCCCTGACAGCCAGTGACTAGTGGAGGTTCAAAAAACAGTAGTCGGTCTCATTACTATCTTATTACCACTCTCTCCGTGGAGTTCCAGCAAGGAGGGGTTCCACACCTCGTTGGGGACCAGCTCCCGAGCAGGGCTCCGAACACCCTCTTGAGGCAGTGACGCGAGGGCCCGCGGGGGCTCCGAGGCTCCTCCGGGGCCTCGTGGGCCCTCACAGAAATGGCAGGGCATTGGGACAAGCTGCTTCCGCTGCGCAGGCCGAAAGGTCCCCCGAGCATCCAGAAAGCTCCCTGGACCCTTATAGGCGAGGTTAGGCCCCCAAGTCATATCCCGGGGAAACCATGGAGGGGGAATTCGGTTTCCACAGCCGAAGTCAACAGAAACGACCCGCCATGTTGAAGCCTGAGCAGAGCTCCTGTCAGGCCCCGCCCCCGGCGCGGGGCTCCGTGGGCAGCGCCTCCTCCCGGAGGTCCCTCAGCTGGTTCCTTCATTCGGCTAAATGGTGAGTGAGCATCAAGCACAAGCTGAACTGCGGGCAGGCAGTGAGCAGATACACAGGGGCCCCGAACTCAAAATAAATAAATAAATAAATACTCAAACTTGGTCTTATAACCCAAGGCAACTGATAGGCTCATTTAGGCCCTGGCTTCCAGTGACAATGAGTTCTAGATGACAAGCCTCAAAAGGAAGAGCCCCTCTCCTTGTCTGTGCTCCTGCCCTAAGCCCGAAGACTCAGCTTTGGTCCTCACTGATAATCATTGCCATTCACCATTGGTGATTAACTCAGTCATCACTCTGGAGATTCCAAGGACTTCAGGAGCTGTGTGTCAGGAACTAAGGACAAGGACCAAATATTATTTTTTATTATAATATCAACAGCCAAAAATTTCAACACCTTTTATTGAATACTCTCATCTTTTACCACTGAGTTCTGATGCCATGTCTGTCATTTATATTTCCATATATTATTTGGGCTCTTTCTAGGCTCTCTTTCATTTCATTAGCTTATACATCTACCTGTGCACCAATACTACACTGTTTAACTTAACTTTTTAATAATTATTTAAATCTGGTAGAACAAGTGTCCCACTTTGGTGCTTTGTTTTTAAACATAGGCTCTTCCCCATGAATTGTAACATTAGCGTGTTCAGTATTGTAAAAAATCCTCTTGAATTTGTATTGGAATTGCATCAAGTTTATGCATTAATTTTGGGAGAATTGACATCTTCATGATTCCATAACGATTATGTTGTGTTGCTTTTAAAATTATGTTTTCTGAGTTGTTGTTGCTGGTATATAGGAATGCAATCTTTTTTTGTATATCAATTCTGCATTCGGAAAACTTGTTGCACTCTTTTATTAACTTTGTCTATAGATTGTCCAAGAGAGGCAGCAAAGTGTGATGATGGTAAACAGCCAGACAGCCCCTTCTACTTTCTTTATCTTTATTCTGTTGCCCTTTATCTAACATCTTAAACTAAATACTTAGCTCATTAAGTAGTCTTTATTCCTTTTCAAGGCCAGCATCTGAAAAAAATAAATGCTTCTCTAATTACTTTATCTAGTGTGTTGAGGGACCCAATGCCGCCACCGTATTCAATAAGGAGCTAGAAGGACTCACAGAACTTAGACAAGCTGTTCTATTCATGGTTATGGTTTATTACGATGAAAGGCTATAGAATACATTCGGAAGGAAAAAGGCACTTAGGGCAGAGTCCAGGCAGAACCAGGCACAGCTTCCAGTTGCCGTCTCCCTGTGGAGTTATATGAACAGAACTTAATTCTCCCAGCAATGATGTGTGACAATATGGACAAAGAATTGTCAACCAGGGATGCTCACACAAACTTTTGTGTCCAAGGTCACTACATAGGCATGAAGCCCCCACACTATTGACCCTAAATACTCAGTCTCCAACCCATTCCTCCCTATGAAGTCAAACTCATACAATATGACCCAGGGCTCCAGGCAAGCAAAAACAGGTGTTCACCATAAATTACATTATTAGCACAAACTCTGGCATTGCCCAAGGCCTGAGGTATACAAAGACACTCTTATCAGGCAGGATATTTCAAGAGCTAATTGTTGGTCAAGAGTCAGTCTTTTCTTTGAGGCATGCAATCCCATAGCTGCTGAGTCAACCCTTTACTATTCACTTATATTTATGAGTTCGATTTATACTTCTATTGTTAATTTTATTTATTTCTGTCTATAAAGAATATTTTCTACGTTTTAAAAAATATAAACGATAGATACTATATAATATTATACACCTCTTACACATTGCTTTTGTCACTTGAAGTTGTTCCATATTTGTAAAAAAATTGTTTTGTATTCTTTTGGATGGCTGCTTTTATTTACCAATTTTCTATTGACAGATATTAGGATTTTTTGGTCCAATTTTTTGCTACTCAAAATAAGATTAATAACGTCTGTGTGTGTGTGTGTGTGTGTGTGTGTAATTTTACTTATGTTCTAATATGTTTGTAAGATATATTCCCAAAGTAAAATTATTGAATTAAATGATATGTTCAGATGGTATATTCATCTGTAATATTAATAGATCTTGCCTTTCAGTAAACTGTTGCCCATAAAGATTTCACCAACTTTTATTCACTAGCAATGTAAGAAAGTACCTCCTTCCCCATACTCTTGCCAACTAAGTGTATTTTAAAATACTTTTATAATACCTGGTGTACTCCAGCACTACAGGAATAATATATTTGTAGCTTTCAGTTTTATTTTATTCATCATGAGTAAGGTTGAGCATCTTTTCACATGTTTGAGTCACCTTTTTTTTTTTTTTTTTTTGAGACAGAATCTCGCTCTGTCACCCAGGCTGGAGTGCAGTGAGGTGATCTTGGCTCACTGCAACCTCTGCCTCCCGGGTTCAAGCCATTCTCCTGCCTCAGCCTCCCAAGTAGCTGGGACTACAGACCTGTGCCACCGCGCCCAGCTAACTGTTGTATTTTTAGTAGAGACGGGGTTTTGCCATGTTGGTCAGGCTGCTCTCGAACTCCTCGGTCTCCCAAAGTGCTGGGATTACAGGCACGAGCCACCGCACCTGGCCTTGAGTCACTTTTATTTCTTTTCAATGAACTGTTAGTATATACTTTTTGTCCACGTTTCTGGTGGCTTATTCATCTTTTCCTTATTGATCTGAAAGAGCTCTTTTACACTGGTGATGTTAGCTGTCTATATGCATTATGAATTGGAAATATTTTTCCCAATTTGTTGTCTAACTTTTTATTTATTGTGCATTTTGCCACACATTTTTAAACAATTTAATTCATCAGTCTTCTAGTTTTAGGAGGTCTTTTGCTATATTGTGCTTTTTAAAAAAACTGTAAAGTTATAAAAATTATTCTCAATGTTTCTTTGACTCATTTTATTGTTTTATTTCAAAATTTAAATCTTTTGGGCCTGGCACAGTGGCTCACACCTGTAATCCTAATGCTTTGAGAGGCCAAGATTGGAGGATCACCTGATTCCAGGAGTTTGAGACCAGCCTAGGCAACATAGTGAGACCCAGTTTCTAGAAAAAAAAAAAAGCTAACAATTAGCCAGGTAGCCAGGTATGGTGATGCACACCTGTAGTCCCAGCTACTCAGCAGACTGAGGAGAGAGGATCACTTGAGTCCAGGAGTTCAAGGCTGTAGTGAGTCTCTGGACTCCAGCAGCCTGGATGACAGCGTAAGACCCTGTCTCTTAAAAAAAAATAAGAATCTTTTATTCATCTGAAGTACACCTTGGTGTAAGATATAAAGTAGAGCTAAACTAATTTTTGTTCCAAATGGCTACTCATTTATCCCAACACCATTTGTTGAATTTTCTATTTATCACTAATTTGAAAAGCCACCTTTATCATTGTGTAAAGTGCCACATGTATTAGGATCTATTTATAGACATTCAGTTCTGTTTCATTGATCAGTCTATTTAATCACACTTTTTTTTTTTTTTTTTGAGACAGAGTCTCGCTCTGTCACCCAGGCTGGAATGTAGTGGTGCGATCTCAGCTCACTGCAACTTCTGCCTCCCGAGTTCAAGCAATTCTTCTGCCTCAGCCTCCTGAGTAGCTGGGATTACAGGCACGCACCACCACACCCAGCTAATTTTTGTATTTTTAGTAGAGACGGGGTTTCACCGTGGTGGTCAGGCTGGCCTCGAACTCCTGACCTCGTGATCCGCCTGCCTCAGCCTCCCAAAGTGCTGGGATTACAGGCGTGAGCCACTGCACCCAGCCTTAATCACACTTTTTATGGTATGGAGAGGTAGGCGACAAAGGCCAGCATTGACTTCTTTGAGGTGTAAAATTTTGGTTGAGGTATAACAAACATAGAGAAAAGTGCACAAATCACAAGTATGAAGTTCAATGAGCATTCACAGTGTGAATACAGAGTACAGTATGTACTCAGTACTCATAACCAGTACTCAGACCAAAGAGCAAAACCTTACCTACCAGTACCTAGAAGCCTCCTTCTAGTTACCGCCCTCCTGAGGCTAACCACTGCCTGACTTACTTCTGATTTCTAATAGGATAATTCATCATGCCAGTTTTGAAATTTAGGAGTTGAATTATTCAGTATACTCTTCTCTACCTTCTTTCCCTCAATATTATGCTTATGAGATTCAACCACTTTGATGCATATAGTTGTAGTTCGTTCAAACTCATTGCTGTAGAGTTTCCCACTGTATAAATGTAGCACATTGTGTTTATTCATTCTACTGTTAATGAACATTTGGGAATTATTGATTTTTTGCTATTAAGAATAGTGCTTATATGAACATTTATACATATCGTTTTGTGAACTTGTGTTCATGTTTCTATTGGATGTGGAGTTAGGAGTGGAATTACTGGACCAGAGGGTATACGTATGTTTAGCCTAAATAACCAAACAGTTCTTCCAAAGTGATCGTGCCAGTGTCAGAGTTTCCAGTACTCCACATCCCGGCTCACACTTGGTATTTGTAGCAGAAGATGTCGGTGGCCATCCATTTCCACTCAAGCTTCCCTATTTCAGTTCACACCTGCACCTTAATCTCTGCCTGAGGGTTTCCCTGGCCATCAGAACCTTCTAGGTCCTCACTCAAAACAGGCCAGAAGGGAAGGGGATTAATAAGTCCTGAGCAGAGATCTCAACCAATGACTGATGCACCGTGGTTTATGCATACCCTAGCTCCCTTGACCTTGGGACAGGAAGACTCTGAAGCACATGCTCTACACTTGCTGTCAGAGCTCTGCAGTGGGAGAAAGCTCCAGCTGGCACTGGTGATGACATGCTTGATAATATAGCCTGTATCTGTTGCCTTCCCCTCCCTGTCTGTTTTCCACTTTCCTATGGATATTTTAAATCCTTGTCTCACGGAGTTCACTTCTGTGGGAATCCAAACTAAGGACAATCTATTTTTCTTCATTTTGGCTCTGGTGGAGCCAGGGGTGATTAGAGGGAGAATATGTCTTAAAACGCTCCTAATGGGGGGAAGGTGATAATGCAAGACCAGTTGAGAAAAACTGGCTTACATATATGATTCATATCAATTTTATTTTTGTGTATAGTATAAGGGAGGGGTCCCGTTTCTTTATTTCTTTTCTATTTTACATATGTTTATCCAATTGGAAAAGCACCATCTATTGGAAAGACTTTTTCTCACATTGAACTAATTGCCTTAACACCATTTCAATAATAATTGACTATGTATATATATGGGCATATATATATATATATATACATAATATATGTATAGTCTGTTCTCTGTTCTGTTGGCTTCCTTATCGATTATTATGCTAATACCATACCATATGGATTACTATACCTCTACAGTAAGACTTTTTTTTTTTTGAGGGTCTCACTCTATCACCCAACAAACTTGAGTCTTCCAACCCATAAACATGGCATATTTTTTCATTTATATGAGTTTATGATTTTTTAATAAATAGGTCTATGTATTTGATGTTATTGCAAATGGTACTTTTTATTTCATTTCTCAATTGCCTCTTGCTAGTATATAGAAATACAGTTGATATATATACATATATATGGGCATCATTCTGGTTTCTATTCTATTCTGTTGGCTTCTTTGTCTATTATTATGCTAATATCATACCTAGAGATTACTATACCTCTGTAGTAAGACTTTTTTTTTTGAGACAGGGTCTCAGTCTGTCACTCAGGCTGGAATGCAGTGGCACCATCTCGGGTCCCTGCAACCTCTGCCTCCTGGGCTCAAGCGATTCTCTCACCTAAGCCTCCCTGGTAGCTGGGATTACAGGCACACGCCACCACACTGTGCTAATTTTTGTATTTTTAGTAGAGATGAGGTTTCACTGTGTTGGTCAGGCTGGTCTCAAACTCCTGAGCTCAAGTGATCTCCCCGCGTCGGCCTCCAAAAGTGCTGGGATCACAGGCGTGAGCCACCGTGCCCAACCTTTAGTAAATCTTAAATAAGGCCGGGCATGATGGCTCATGCCTGTAATCCCAGCACTTTGGGAGGCCGAGGCGGGGGGATCAGCTGAGATCAAGAGATCAAGACCATCCTGGCCGATATGGTGAAACCCCATCTTGAACTCCTGGGCTCAAGCAATCTGCCTGCCTCAGCCTCCAACAGTGCTGGGATTATAGGCATGAGCCCCCATGCCCTGGAACTTTCTTAAATCCTCATATGAAAGCATTATAATTTACTTCTTTTTCATGCTACCAGACTTTCTCCACTCTTTCATATTCAATAGTCTTTTATCAGCATAATATACCTTATTATATTTATGCACATGTATTTATTTTTAACTGAATAATGTGCTTGTTATATTGCTTAAAGTTTTTTAAAAAACTAGTTTTAAAATATAAATTATTTTTATTGTTGTGTATTATATGATAATGCTCATAATATTTAATCATTAAACTTGGCCTTTATAAAAAAATAAGTATCACACTTAGATAAGCCTGTATAAGTAGAACAAACACGAAGCTTATATAGTAACTATATTTATTTTATTTTCCCTTTTTTTTTTTACACATTCTTAAATACAAGTGCTTTGTTTCTATAGGAGACATTCTCAACATGGGATATGCATCTAAGTTATGAAGCATAACAATTAAATAACATCCATAAACCCATGACCTCATGCAGAATGAAACATTTCTAGTCCTGTGGAAGCTACAGGACTGCTGGAATTTCTTCTCTGATCCAGTCCCCTTGCTTCGCAATGGAGGTGACCACTCTTCTGAAGGTTATGTTCATAATCCCTGTGCTTTTCTTTATAGTCTAGATATGTATCTATGTATAGAGAGGGGAGATGTAGATGTAAATATAGATATATCTGAAAATATATTACTTTGTGACAGTTATTTTTAAGCTTTATACAAATGGATATCGTGCTGAAGTGGTATTCACCTTGAAGCACACTGTGATCATGACATATTTTGATGTTCACTTCCCATGTTTAGGTTCCTGCTTCTCCACGCCAATGACATGGTGAGAGAATACAGGGGAAGCTGAAGATGAACAACATAAACTTATGTTTGAAAAGCACCTTTTACTCTATGAAATAAAGTGAGTGTAAGCAGTAAATGGAACAACAAGCTTTCAGAGTCACTGCAGGGCAAGAGCTGGGGAGGGAAGAGCTGGCTGGTCAGGGAGGATGCACTGGAGAGAAAAACCATCACTCAATTGGCCAGGATATTCCAGGACATCAGGGAGACCACACAACAGCCAGAGTGTCTCTTCTCCTCCAAATGACTGCAACACCTCTCCAGCAAGGGCTCAGAACTGGGCTGAGGCTGAGTATTGCTGAGGCAATACCATCTAGAACATAGGCACAGGTAAGGATTTCATGACAAAAACACCAAAAGCAATTGCAACCAAAGCAAAAATTGATAAATGGGATCTAATTGAACCTAAGAGCTTCTGCATAGCAAAAGAAACTATCATCAGAGTGAATAGACAGCCTACAGAATGGGAGAAAATTTTTGCAATCTGTCTATCTGACAAAGGCCTAATATCCAGAATCTGTAAGGAACTTATACAAATTTACAAGGAAAAAAACAAACAACCCCATTAAAAAGTAGGCAAAGAACATGAACAGATGCTTCTCAAAAGAGGGCATTCATGTGGCCAACAAACATATGAAAAAAAAGCTTAACATCACTGATCTTTAGAGAAAGGCAAATCAAAACCACAATGAGATATCATCTCCTGCCAGTCAGAATGGCAATTATTAAAAAGTCCAGAAACAACAGATACTGGCAAGGTTGCAGAGAAAAAGGAAAGCTTTTACACTGTCGATGGGAATGTAAATTAGTTCAACCCTTGTGGAAGACAGTATGGCAATTCCTCAAAGATCTAAAGGCAGGAATAGCATTTGACGCAGCAATCCCAGTACTGGATATACACCCAAAGGAATATAAATCATTCTGTTATAAATATACATGCACCTGTATGTTTATTGCAACACTATTCACAATAGCAAAGACATGGAATCAACCCAAATGCCTATCACTGATAAACTGGATAAAGACAATGTGGTACACATACACCACGGAATACTATGAAGCCATAAAAAGGAATGAGATCATGTCCTTTGTTGGGACACAGATGGAGCTGGAAGCTGTTATCTTCAGCAAACTAACAGAGGAACAGAAAACAAAATACCACATATCCTCACTTGTAAGTGGGCGCTGAATGATGAGATCACATGGACACATGGCAGGGAACAAAACACACTGAAGCCTGTTGCGGGGAGGGCCTGATGGTGGGGAGGGAGAGCATCAGGAAGAATAGATAGTGGATGCTGGGCTTAATACCAAGGTGATGGGTTGATCTGTGCAGCAAACCACCATGGCACACATTTACCTCTGTAACGAAACTGCACATCCTGCACATGTACTCCGGAACTTAAAATAAAAGTTGAAGGAAACAAAAACAAAAATGAGGCTGGACGCGAGAGCTCACCCCTGTAATCCCAGCACTTTAGGAGACCAAGGCGGATTGTTCACGAGGTCAGGAGTTCAAGACCAGCCTGACCAACATGGTGAAACCCCATCTCTACTAAAAATACAAAAATTAGCCAGGCGCGGTGGGGGGCACCTGTAATCCCAGCTACTCAGGAGGCTGAGGCAGGAGAATCACTTGAACCCAGGAGGCGGAGGTTGCAGTGAGCTGAGATTGCGCCATTGCACTCCAGCCTGGGCGACAGAGCGAGACTCCATCTCAAAACAAAACAAAACAAAAAACAAAAATAAAAAACCCTTTATAAATATTTGTTAAATTGGTAGGATTGTTAGCATAATTTACAAAAATTTTATTCACATTATTCTATAACATATCTAAATAACATTCATGTTAACAAATATCAACGGTTCTTTGATTTAAAACTGGTGAGAAACAAGCTAATCATAAGTTTTCTATACACCCATATATTTTCCAATAGCATGACACTGTCCAGATATTTAGAAATAGGCTATCTGGGAAAGAAAGGACTTACTGAACTCCAAAAAATATAAAGTAGATACAATTCAAGGTTTTTGAACCTTGGAAAAGGAAGGGTAATTTTCTATAAATAATTTTTTCACAACTGTGTTTCTTATATTCATACCCAGGTATCTTAATTGGTGTATTACCAATTTGCTTCGCTAGATGGAGATATCAGGCCCAAGAACTACAAATTTCTTCAAAAATGAAGCATAACTCTTGATATTTTGAAAAACATAATTTATTTATAGAAGAGAAACTACAGCCTGTAAGACCTCTTCTTAAGGGAGACGATCTTCCATGTAATAAATTGTTGGCCCCAGGGAGAAACGTTTGCTGGGATTGATGGTGAGTAGTTTACTAGTTAATATTTCATCAGCGTACTGAGTAGATTTTTTCATTTATTCACCCACTTATATGTTCTTTTTTTTTTTTTTTTTTTTTTTTTTGTGATACCGAGGCTTGCTCTGTCGCCCAGGCTGGAGTGCAGTGGCGTGATCTCGAATCACTGCAAGCTCCGCCTCCCTGGTTCAAGTGATTCTCCTGCCTCAGCCTCCAAGTAGCTGGAACTACAGGCGCCCCCCACCACGCCCGGCTAAGTTTTTGTATTTTTAGTAGAGACAGCGTTTCACCGTGTTAGCCAAGATGGTCTCGATCTCCTGACCTCGTGATCCGCCCACCTCGGCCTCCCAAAGTGCTGGGATTACAGGCGTGAGCCACAACCCTCCGCCTATATGTTCATTTTTTTATTCATTGACCAAACACTTAGTTTGCCCGACACTGTTAGGCATTGGGATACAAAAATAAGGACACAATCCCTACTCCTCAAGAAGCTCACAGCCTCCGTCAAGTAGGCGAGAAAAGTATGTAAACTATTAATTAGAATACATTCAGGGCAGAATTATAGAATAGGTTAACACAAGGTTTGCTGGCTGCACCAAGAGAGAAACGGGTGGCTCTTAATGAGTAAGAGAACATGCTTGGGATGGGTTTCAAGGGATGAATAATTCAGAGGCAGTCCAGAATGAGAATAAGACTATAGCAATAGTCCAGCCAACACTTGGTGAGGGAGTTCACTTGAAGGAAACAAAAACAAAAACAAAAATAAGGCCGGGCTCCGAGGCTCACGTCTGTAATCCTAACACTTTGGGAGGCCGAGGCGGGCGGTTCACGAGGTCAGGGGTTTGAGACCACCCTGACCAACATGGTGAAACCCCATCTCTACTAAAAATACAAAAATTAGCTGGGCGAGGTGGCACGCACCTGTAATCCCAGCTACTCAGGAGGCTGAGGCAGGAGAATCTCTTCAACCCGGGAGGCGGAGGTTGCAGTGAGCCGAGATCAGGTGAGTACCTGTGGGAATAGAAAGGAGGAGATGAGTGCACAAGATGTAGAGAAGGTAGAATACATTAGAGTTAATGGCTCAGTGATTGTTGGAATCAAACGGGAGGAGGAAATTCTGTAGATAGTTTGAAACAAGCACTGTGGAGGTCAGGATAAAAATTCAACATGACTAGGAGAAATTGAAAATAATCTTTTTTTTTTTTCAGACGGAGTCTCGCTCTGTTGCCCAAGTGGGAGTGCAGTGGCGCCATCTTGGCTCATTGCAAGCTCCACCTCCCAGGTTCATGCTGTTCTGCCTCAGCCTTCCAAGTAGCTGAGACTGCAGGCGCTCGCCACCACGCCCAGCTAATTTCTTTTGTATTTTTAGTACAGACGGGGTTTCACAGTGTTAGCCAGGATGGTCTCGATCTCCTGACCTTGTGATCCGCCCGTCTTGGCCTCCCAAAGTGCTGGGATTACAGGTGTGAGCCACCCACCTCTTCCCGGCCGAAAATAATTTGAATAAGGCACCTCTATTCATATCTTAAATTGTAAACTGCCTTCCCACTCCCTTTTCTTGAGATCTCACCCCATTCTCTGTTTACTCTGGCACGTAAACACATTCTTCCTGCCAAATGAATCAGTCTCAGTCTAGATTTGTGCTGACATGTCTTAAATTTCCTGTAAAAATAAGAAACTAGTACATTATCTCTCTCTCTTTCCCCCCTTTACTCTATCTCTGTCACAGACACACACCATGCACATACATGCACACACACTGACAAGGATATAGAAAAAGTATAGTGTCATCTTTATAGAAAATATATGGAATTACTATTCATAAAGCAGAAAAACAATCTTGTGCTCATAACATACCCCAGGAAACTGTGCAGTTGTTACTCTCGAGTGTTCTTAGATTCTGAAATGGAAGATAAGACTTACTGCAGACATTTCATACTCATCTATTTGGAATAGTTCTTCTAGGTTTTTTTTTTGTGTGTGAAGTCCTATTATTTATGGAAAGATTGGAAATCTAGAGTTTTTTTGTTTGTTTCCAGTCTTTCTCTTAATTTCCGTGAATTTAACTCGGTTCTCATCTAACATCCATGTGTTTAATTTTATTCATTCCTAACACAGGGCATATAATAATACACACCCAGTGAGTGTGTGAGATTCATGGAGAAGCAGGTTTGCTATGACCCCATAAATCAGCCCAGACAGCTGACGGAGGCAACTTGAGGTGGAGAGAGAGAGAGAAGAAAAGTTGAAGTCACAGAGAGCACTTTCCCTACAGGCAGAGTCAAAAGAGCCAGAAAAATGTAAACTACAAAAATTCTGGACTTGCTTTTAAAAGCTTTGTGTTTTTTATTTGCATAGTGATGAAGAAAAAAGAATTTAGCTGTGCATATTTGAGTTCCATCTAGAGATTCTCCCAGCCTCCCTACCCGTGTCGTCATCTGTATCCACATCACCTGTTTACATCTATACCCTTGTCTACAATTTAATCCGCTTCCATATCTTCTCATCTTCCTCATGTCTGAATCATGCTGGTGGTACAAATAGGGTGGACAGAGGAGCACTGGGAGTAACATAAACTATGTTTAACAACTAGAACAAACTCAACAAGTGCAGACTCCACCTGTCTTTGCAGTATATTTTTGAAAAACTTTGTAAAGGGTTCAAGTCTAAATTGTTTCAGACAAAACGTGAGCCAATGGAAGGAGCACAAGAGGTTTACATCAGAAGGTCTTGGTTCTTAGAGTTCCTTGGAAAAGTGGTTGATTCCAGGTCTGGGTCAGGGAAAATCTAACTGAGCATGAAAATCTTGTGATATCAGAAAATAAGGCAGGACTCAAAACAACAACAGCTACCCCGCAATGACAGAGTCAAAAGGATGAAGAGCCCACCATTGGAGTTTCCAGTGGCCAAAATTCGAACAATTTGACCAAGAAAATAATGACAGTATTTGATTCTAAACTAGTGGAATAAAATAAATATCCATCAGTCCATATATATAGATATAAATACATAAGTGAATGAATAGATACATAAATAAATGGGGGAGAAGTAATACTTCTGCCTTACAGGAGAATTGTAATTAATGAATGCAGGAGAAATGAGGAAAATACAAAGTCACTGTTGGGTAGACAACACAATAATAATTGTTGCAGGCAAGATCTACTGGTAGTCTAAAATCACTGGGTGAAAGTTTGAGGTAAAACAGGATATTGGCATAGTCTCAGTGTATCTCCTCCAAGATATCTATCAATCACAAAGGAAAACATAGTAGGTAGGTGTACAGTGGAGAAACCTGCCAGATGCCATCTTTTTTTTTTTTTTTTTTGAGACAGAGTCTCACTCCATTGCCCAGGCTGGAGTGCAGTGGCACCATTTTGGCTCACTACAATCTCTGCCTCCTGGTTCAAGCGATTCTTCTGCCTCAACCTCCCAAGTAGCTAGGATTACAGGTATGTGCCACCACGCCCGGCTAATTGTTTTGTATTTTTAATAGAGATGGGGTTTCACCATGTTGGTCAGGCTGGTCTTGAACTCCTGACCTCAGGTAATCCACCCACCTCGGCCTCCCAAAGTGCTGACCCTGACTCTTCAAAAGGGTCAGGGTCATGGAAGGCAGAGTGTGAGACAATCTCTCAGATTGGAGAAGACTGACAAGTGGTACCTAAATGCAATATAGGATTCTGAATCAGAACCTACAGAAAAAAAAAAAAAAAAGACAAAAGGGAGAAAACTCATAAAATTCAAATTAGGTCTGTAATTTAATGGTATTGTACCAGTGTGAATTAAGTTAATTTTCTGGTTTTGATCATTTAACTATGGCTGCATAATGATTAACGTTAGGGAAAGCTGGGTGAAGGTTATACATAAACTCTCTGCACTATTTTTGTAACTTTTCCATAAGTCTCACGTTATTTAAAATTTTAAGTTTTATTTTTTAAGACCTTGGTTCGAGTCTGAGCTCTAGCACTTATTAGCTCTGTAACCTTTCTGGAGCTCAATTTTCTTACTAAACTGTGAGTTAGGATGGATGACCCTTCGGCCCCTTCTGGAGAGCTATGGAGAGGTTCTCTTACCCACAATGTTTGCCTTCCTTTACTTCAGCAAGCTACACAGTCACTGATCAGCAGTTGTGGAAATGCAGAATCTTGAAAATAGTCATGAAATTTTATTTACAGGTATTAATAATTTATCTCTGAGGTTCAACTTTCCACCTAAATGCAGAGTGATGCAGGACTGTAGAATTATTCCCAGCTTGTTGGGTGTTAGAAGCTGCTTTAACAGATATTATGCCAACAGAAAATTCACTTAAAAGTCTTGTTAAAGAGAGTGTTTAGACTAGAAGAAAACACAAAAATACAATATCACCTACTAAAGAGTAGTGGAATTATGAGTGGTCATTTTGTTTCAAAGTTTCCTTAATCTTATCATTGTCTTTTTAGGATTAAAAATATGTTTACCAAAAAAATGCTTGTACTTGGAATAGATAGACGTATTGTTGAAACTTACCAGCTCTCTAATCCTAGCAACCAGGAAGAATATCCCGGGAATGCTTTGGCAGTTAAAAAACAAATCAGCTTGGCAGTGATCGCTTCCCTTGATACCCTCCCACACGCCCACATACACATTTCTCTTGACCACTACGGACATTCCAGGCTCTCTCCTTCCAACAGCATCTGCCTCCCTGTGAGAATTCTTCCATGGGGCCTTCATCCCTGCAGAAACACAGCATCTAATTAAAATAGAAATCTGAGTTCAGGGATGCAATACCTCAAACTAGGACGGTTCTCCTTTTCATTAGGCTATCTAATTTCAGCAAGATTTTCTTTAGTCTTTAAAATCAGAAGATCTCTTCCTCTTGGCCATTCCACCTTTTTCTCTTATTTCAAAAATCTACTTATGAGGCTTCTTCTTCAACACAACAAAGTGTCTTTAATACTTTACCTCTCCTTGTACAGTGTTTGTTATAGGAAGTTTAATTAGTTTTTTTTCTTTTATTTTTTCAAGTTTACTGGGAAATTTCTATGATCAAATCTTCAGAGAGCTGAGCTGAGTGTGGTGGCTTGGGCCTGTAGTCCTAGCTAACTGGGAGGCTGAGACAGGAGGATTGCTTAAACCCAGGAATTCGAGGCTGCAGGGAGCTATGATCTACCACTGCATTCCAGGCTGGGTGACAAAGTGAGACCTCATCTCTTAAAACAACCAAACAAAAAAATTGGCCCAGGATGGTGGCTTATTCCTGCAATCCTAGTGCTTTGGGAGGCTGAGCTGGGAGGATCACTTAAGGCCAGGAGTTCAGCCTGGCCAACATAGTGAGACCCTGTCTCTAAAAAATATAAAAAATGAAAACAAAAATAAATATAGAGTAGAAATAATCCAGAACACTCTCTGAGAGCCCCTTTAGAATGGTTTGCTTTCAGAAGAACTAGCAAGACCTTTTTATGGCCTCACCCTATGAAGTGCTCACACCCACGTGACTCAAGGAAAGCACATGCTCTCTGAATTACTCAGCATCATTACAGCAGTAAGAGAATGACATGTGGGCAGTAATGGTGCTAAGTCATTACCTGTTGGTACTGCATGACTCGTTTTAGTTGCCTAAAGCTCCACATAGTTGTTTAATGTCAGTCATTTTCTTGAAGGTTGCTGTTTTACCACCAGTGCCAGGCTCTACCATGGAGTGGCGTTCACTGTTGCCTGGATTAATCCAGATAGCTGATGTTTTAGCCCTTTGAGCACCAAAACAAAAATATTTTCTAAATTGTTCTCTATGGAATTTTCATGTATTTATCCTTCCTCACATTTAAAATAGAGTATATTACATTTAATTTAACATTTCTGGATGAGTCCTATTATAAAGTGTGATGCCCTTTGTCTAGAAAAATGTATAGCCACGTCTGATTCATGTGTCAATTATTCTAGGCCCACACTCTTTTTTAATTCCTAGGTCATACTTTTGGTGTTTTTTTTTTTATCCTTCGCTATCAAGGTATCACCCTACTCACTATTACCAGTGTGCTGCGTTGTACTTTTCAGCTACTTCTAATTTGATGTAGGCTTGAAAATGAAATATGTGAGATCATAAAATAACATGTAAAATAAGAGCCCTATGGAGAGGCATGTGTGATAACCTCTCTCATTAATAACATACATGAGCTTTGAGTATGATCCAGGAGAAGTGAAGGAAGCTAGAAAGAAAATAAAATGATTCATTGGACTTGATTCTTGAAACTTTTTTGAGCAGCCAAGTTACAAAAACATAAGATTATATTATTCTTTGAGATATATTTCATACACAATAAAAAGCACAGATCTTCAGTTTACAGTTTAATGAGTTTTGACAAATGTATACACCTTTGTAACCCAAAGCAGGATACAAAGCATTGGCATCACCCCTGGAAGTTCCCTTGCGCCCTTTCATGCCAATACCCACACCCTACACACACACACCCAGAGGCAATAGTTGTTCTGATTTCCATAGCTATAGATTGGTTTGCTTGCCTTTTAACTTTATGTAGATAGAATCATATCATGGCCAGGAGTGGTGGCTCACACCTGTAATCCCACCATTTTGGGATGCTGAGGTGGGCAGATCACGAGGTCAAGAGTTCGAGAGCAGCCTGGCCAACATGGTGAAACCCCATCTCTACTAAAAACACAAAAATTAGCCAGGCATGGTGGCAGGCACCTGTAATCTCAGCTACTTGGGAGGCTGAGGCAGGAGAATCGTTTGAACCCAGGAGGCAGAGGTTGCAGTGAGCCGAGATCGTGCCATTACACTCCAACCTGGACAACAGGGAAAGACTCCATCTCAAAAAAAAAAAAAAAAATCATACTATAAGCACTCTTCTATTAATATATTATCTGGCTTCTTTTATTCAATATAGTATGTTGGAGGCTCACATTGTTGCATGTATTCAAGGTTCTCTTGCTTTGTTGACTAATAGTACACTGTACAATAAAGTACACTTTGTTTATCCATTCTTCAGCTGACAGAATTTGGGTTGTTTACAACTTGGGGCTATTAGGAATAAAGCCCTATGAATATTTAAGTACAAGTCTTTTTGTGGACATACGCTTTTATTTCTCTTGGGTAAATACCTAACAGTGGAATTTTTTTTTTTTTTTTTTTTTTTAAGACGGAGTCTCAGCTCTGTCACCCAGGTTGGATGCAGTGGCATAATCACCGCTCACTGCAAACTCCGCCTCCCGGGTTCATGCCATTCTCCTGCCCAGTAGCTGGGACCACAGGCGCCCGCCACCATGCCCGGCTAATTTTTTTGTACTTTTAGGACAGACGGGTTTTCACCGTGTTAGCCAGGATGGTCTCAATCTCCTGACCTTGTGATCTGTCCGCCTCGGCCTCCCAAAGTGCTGGGATTACAGGCCTGAGCCACCGTGCCAGGCAGAGTGGAATTTTTATTTAACGGGTCCAATCTTACTACCTTTTTTGTTTTTTGTTTTTTGAGACGGAGTCTCGCTCTGTCGTCCAGGCTGGAGTGCAATGGCGCGATCTCGGCTCACTGCAAGAGCCGAGTTCACGCCATTCTCCTGCCTCAGCCTCCCGAGTAGCTGGGACTACAGGTGCCCGCCATCAGGCCCAGCTAACGTTTTGTATTTTTCGTAGAGATGGGGTTTCACCGTCAGGATGGTCTCGATCTCCTGACCTTGTGATCCACCCGCCTCGGCCTCCCAAAGTGCAGGGATTAGAGGTGTGCGCCTCCGCGCCCGACCACTACTTGTTTTTATAATGACTCATATGCACAAAATAATTTCTTAAACGCTATTTATTGGCTTTTAACTTTTCTAACCTATAGACGAAACAGGTGAAATGTAACTATAATTATAGAAGAGACTAAACAGTGGAGAAAAGAGCATGGAAGGTAAGAGGAACAGCATGTGCAAAGGCCCTGAGGAGGAAACGGCTTGGTGTATTGAAGAACCTGAGACCAGTGTTTGAAAAGAATAGTGGTAGGAGCGGAGGATGGCTAGAGTCCAATTAAGAACAGCCTAGTAGGCCACATTAAGCATGTGCGCCTGATGAATAGTTTTAAGAAGCAGAGTCATGTGATTCATTATTTTCTGTGGAGGGAATGCAAATATAAAAGGGGAAAGGGCTGGGCGCGGTAGCTAAGGCCTGTAATCCCGGCACTTTGGGAGGCCGAGGTGGACGGATCACGAGGTCAGGAGATGCAGACCATCCTGGCTAACCCGGTGAAACCCTGTCTCTACTAAAAATACAAAAAATTAGCTGGGTGTGGTGGCGGGCACCTGCAGTCCCAGCTCCTCGGGAGGCTGAGGCAGGAGCATGGCGTGAACCCGGGAGGCGGAGCTTGCAATGAGCCAAGATCGCGCCACTGCACTCCAGCCTGGACTACAGAGGAAGACTCCTTATCAAAAAAAAAGAAAAAAGACAGCCTAGTAGGCCACATTAAGCATGTGCGCCTGATGAATACTTTTAGGAAGTAGAGTCATATGGTTCATTATTTTCTGTGGAGGGAATGCAAATATAAAAGGGGAAGGGGCTGGGCGCGGTAGCTAATGCCTGCAATCCCAGTACTTTGGGAGGCCGAGGTGAGTGAATCACCTGAGGTCGGGAGTTTGAGACCAGCCTGGCCAACCTGGTGAAACCTCGTCTCTACTAAAAATACAAAAATTAGGCCGGGCACAGTGGTGCGCGGTGGCTCACGCCTGTAATCCCAGCACTTTGTGAGGCCAAGGCGGGCAGATCACATGGTCAGGAGATCAAGACCATCCTGGCCAACATGGTGAAACCCCGTCTCTACTAAAAATACAAAAATTAGCTGGGCGTGGTGGTGCGTTCCTGTAATCCCACCTACTCAGGAGGCTGAGGCAGGAGAATCACTTGCACCAGGGAGTTGGAGGTTGCAGTGAGCCGAGATTGCACCACTGCACTCTAGACAGGGGACAGAGTGAGACTCCATCTAAAAAAAAAATACAAAAATTAGCTGGAAATCGTAGCAGGTGCCTGTAATCCCAGCTAATCACTTGAACCCGGAAGGCAGAGGTTGCAGTGAGCCAAGATTGCGCCATTGCACGCCAGCCTATGTGACAGAGAGAGACTCTGACTCAAAAAAAAAAAAAAAGAAAGAAAGAAAGATAGAAAGAAAAGAAAATAAGAAAAAGGGGAACAGAAGAAGCTCCTGTAGTAAATCCTGAGAGACAGACATGCCATTAGGCTAGAGATGAAAAGACCTGGGCAAATTGAAACATATTTTGGAAGTAGAATTTGAGCTAATGGCATCTACAAAAACAAATGAATTTTCATCTTAAAAAACAAAAGAACAAAAAATTCGACTAAATTACCAAGTGATAATTCTGAAATCTTAATTTGTTATTTTTTGGGGGTGGGGGATGGGGCTGATGCTTTTCTGTGAGCTATTGAAAGGTCTTTCCAGGACAGCTAAAAGAAATTAGGCTAAGGAGAGTTGGTAAATTTAAAAGCAAATAATGAGGTAGAAGAAGAGATTAAATCATTTTATTTTAAGTATCAAAAATTCAGACCTGAAATAGAGACGTGAGATATCAATGAATGATGTCTTACTGTAGCCAGTCTTATTAAGCTTTATTAGAAGTATGGGCTCAGAGACCTACTTCTCATGGCTTCACATCTGCCTCTTTGACGAAATAGAGAAACACTCAAGGCCTTTACTACACAGTGGTGTAGAGATGCTACTGCCCTAAAATATATTGCATAACAAGCTTATGCATGTGAAATAACTTTAAAACATATTCATTTCACTGCACTCATCCAGTTTGGGATCTAGCCAGTGACAATACCAAGTGATAGTTTCGGGAGACTTAAATCATCCCTAAAATCTCCATCATCCTCTTATCAAAGCTTCCAACTAAATATACAGTCTAAAGAATTAGATATGCTCTGCAAATGAAGCGTTGAGGCTTGTTTGCTAACCCTGTTGTATTAGTTTGCAGGGTTGCCATAACACAAAGTACCACAGACTGGATTGTTTAAAACAACAGAAATTTGTTTCTTTCTCTTTCTCTCTCTGTCTCCCCTTTTCACAGGACACATTATCTGGTAACTTAATGAGAAACAGAATATAGAAAGTAAAATTGTGAGAACTTTCATATCTAAAAATGTTGTGATTAATAGTTTAATTGGTATTGAATACCTCATTGGAAAACATTTTCTCCTACAGTTTGAAAGAGTTGTTTCATTGTCTCATTTGACTTCAGTTTGCAGATAAGAATTCTGATTCTGAATCTAAATGTCCCTGTATTGAGCCTTTCCTCCTCGCTCCAACTCTGCATGATGTTTGGTGCTACCAAATCCTGAACTTTCCTGGTGCTCTCTGGAACAAATTGGTTCCCTCTCTTTGGCATCCCTCTCCTCAGGCAGTTAGGTTTAGCTTTCTTAGGTTTAGGTTTCAACTTGCTAAGTCAATTACCATTCCTCTGTTGAGGGGTGACCATGAAAATATTTAATTACAAGGGGGGCAGGAGCACAGAACAGACACTGCCTGTAAATAATCAGTGGCATCATGTCAGAGTGGAACAGTGGGTACTAATTCAGTATCTGCTCTGCTTCCATTCAATTTCTATTCTCTAACACTTTGGTGACATCTTTTTTTTTTTTTTTTTTTTTTTTTTACTGTTTTCCACTTTTCCCATTTTACTTGGGCTTGGGCATGCATGCCTTTTTGTATTTCTTTATTGTCATTTTGGCAGGGTTTCAGCAGGAGTAAAAATAAATAGTGTGTATTTAAAAGCTATGTTTAGCAAAAAGTCTACAAGATGCTCAATATCTACTATCACATTTAATTTTTTTTTTTTTTTGAGACGGCATCTCGCTCCGTCGCCCAGGCTGGAGTGCAGTGGCACAATCTTGGCTCACTGCAACTTCCGCCTCCCGGGTTCATGTGATTCTCCTGCCTCAGGCTCCCGGGATCTAGAAGACAAAGCCAAAAGACTGAGCAGGTGCAAGTCAGACTGGACCTCTATATAGTCAGGCTGAAGAGACATCTCAGTGGATTTGCCAGGGCACCCACCACATTAATGTTAGTTGTAAATCTGTAAGAAGCTGCACACCAGAAAGGCAACTATAATACTGTGGTTAAGACTGTAGGCTGTGGAGGAAATCGCCTGGGTTACAATTTAAACATTTTTAAATGTCCAATTCAGTGGCATTAAGTACATTCATATTGTCCTGCAACCATCCCCACCATCCATCTGCAAAACGTTCTCATCTTCCTGAATGAAACTCTTTACTCATTAAACATGAACTCCCAATTCTTCCCTTCCCAAATCCCTGACAACCACCTGTCTACTTCCTCTTTCTATAAATTTGGCTTTTCCAGGTACCTCATATGAGTGGAAGCATACAATATGTGTCCTTTTGTGTCTGGCTTATTTCACTGAGCATATGTTCTTACAGTTCATGCATGTTGTAGCATGTGTCAGAATTTCCTTCCTTTCTAAGGCTTAATAATATTCCATTATTTGTATATATCATATTTTGTTTATCCATTCACCTGTCAGTAGACATTAAGATTATTTCCGCCTTTTGCCTACAGTGAATAATGCTGCTAAAAACGTCGGTAAACAAATATCTATTTGAGTTCCTGCTTTCAGTGCTTTTATATATTTACACCCAGAAGTGGATCATATAGTAATTTTACGTTTACTTTTTTGAGGGACTGCCATACTATTTTCCCACAAGGCTGCACCATTTTACATTCCCAACAGCAATACGCAAGTGTTCCAACTTCTACATATCCTCACCAACACTTGTTTTCTGTTTTCTGATACCAGCCATCCTAATTGGTGTGAAGAGGTGGCTCATTGTAGTTTTGATTTGTATTTCCCTAATGATTAAGGATGTTGAGTACCTTTTCAGGTGTTTTTGTTGGCCATTTATCTATCTTCGTTGGAGAAACATATATTCAGTTTCTTGCTCATTTTTGAATTGGATTGTTTGGCTTTTTTTGTTGAATTCTCAGATTTCTTTATATATTCCGGATAATAATCCCTCATCAGATGTGTGATCTGCAAATATTTTCTCCCACTTTGTGAGTTGTCTTTTACTCTGTTGATAGTGTCCTGTGATGCACAAAAGTTTTTACTTTAGTCTAGGTTATAATCTTGACTCCACAATTTACTCAGTGTGACCTTGGACCAACTATTTAACCTCTCTGGGTGTCAGTGTCCTCATCTGAGGACATCTATCTCACAAAGTGGATGTAAAGATTAAATAATTCTTGTTAAGGGTGCCAAGACCATTCCATGGGGAAAGGACAATATCTTCAACAAGTGGTGTTGGGAAAACTGAATATCCACATGCAAAAGAATGAAGTTGGACCCTTACCTTGTATCATATACAAAAATTAACTGAAGACAAATCAGAGACCTAAACATAAGACCTAAACCTATAAAAACAATAAGAAGAAAACATAGGGGAAAAGCTGTATGACCCTGGATTTGACAATGATTTCCTGGATGTGATACCAAAAGTGCAGGCAAGAAAAGTAAAAATAGATAAATCAAACTATGTAAAATGAAAACTACTGTGCATTCAAGGACCTGATCAACAGACTTGTAAGGAGTTTACAGAATGGGAGAAAATATTTGCAAATCATATATTTAATAAGAGGTTATATCTAGAATACATAAAGAATTACAACTCAACAATATAAAACCAGATAATTCAAATTAAAAACAGGCAAAGGGCTTGAATAGACATTTCCCCAAAGAAGATATACATACATGCCCCACAAGCACATGAAAAACTCCTCAACATCAGTAATCATTAGGGAAATCCAAACCAAAACCACATTGAGATATCACCTTATACCCATCAGGATGGCTACTGTGGTATAATAAAAAATAAATATTTGGTCTTTGCCACTGGTTCCTGGCACAAAGTTCCTAAAATTCTTGGAATTTACTGTCTCGTATGCTAATGAGATGACTCAAAGCAGGGGCCCCTAGATACCTTCAGGTTGGGGGTTAGTCACTAGAAAAACCAACCAGGGGATTACATCATTAAAACTTCAGCCGCTCCCATTACCTCCACTCCTTTTCCCTCCCCAGTCTCTGGAGTAGGGAGAGGAACCTGAGATTAAATTTAATTACCAATGGCCAATGATTTAATCAATCATTCCTACATAATGAAACCAATCAAACCCCTAAAGGATGACGTTCAGAGAGCTTCTGGGTTGGTGAACAACACATCGAGGTGCTGGAAGAGTGGTGTGCCCAGAGGGGACATGAAAACTCCGTCCCACCACCCCCAACCCCCACCCAGTACCTTGCCTTATGCATCTCTTCCATTTAGCTGCTCCTGGGTTGTATGAATCCTTTATAATAAAAAGGTAAATGTTTAGTAAAGTGTTTTCCTAAGTTCTGTGAGCCATTCCAGTGAATTATCAAGCCTGAGGAGTTGTGGAAACTCCAAATTTATAGCTGGTCAGTCAGAAATATTGGTGACCTCTGGGACTTTCAACCAAAGTGGGGACAGTCTTATAGGAATGAGTCCTTAACCTATGAGGTCTGTGCTAACCTTAAAAGTTCGTATCAGAACTGAACTGAATTGCTGAGAATTGGTTGATTTGGTTGGTGTGGAAAAAACTCCCTGTACTTAGTTCAGGAAAAACCTCTCAGCTACTATTAAGAAATGAAAACAAAAACAGAAAATAACAAGTGTTGGTGAGGATGCAGAGAAATTGGAAGGCTTATACATTGCTGGTAGAAATGTACAATGGTGCAGACGTTATGGAAAACAGTATAGCAGGTCCTCAAAAAATTAAACATAGAATTACCATGTGATCCAGCAATTCTACTTCTGAGTAGATATCCAAAAGAACTGAAAGCAGGATCTTGAAGAGGTATTTGCACATGCATGTTCATAGCAGCATTATTCACAATAGCCAAGTGGTAAAAACAACCTATTGTCTATTGATGGATAAACAAAATGGTGCATGCGTACGTGCGTGTGTGTGTGTGTATTCATATATATATGAAATAAGCCAGTCACAAAAGGACAAATACTATGTGATTCCACTTATATGAGGTGTAATGAGTAGTCAAATTTATAGAGACAGAAAGTAGAATGGTGGTTGCTAGGGGCTAAGAACAGGAATGGAGGAATTAATTGATATGGAGTTTCAGTCTGGAAGGATGAAATATTCTGGAAACTGGCTGCACAACAATGTAACTGTACTTAAGGCCATTGAACTGCACTCTTAGAAATGGTTAAGATGGGCTGGGCATGGTGGCTCACACCTGTAATCCTAACACTTTGGGAGGCCAAGGCGGGTTGATCACCTGAGGTCAGGAGTTCGAGACCAGCCTGGCTGATATGGTGAAACCCCGTGTCTATTAAAAATACAAAAATTAGCAGGGCGTGGTAGTGGGCGCCTGTAATCCCAGCTACTTGGGAGGCTGAGGCAGAATTGCTGGAACCCGGCAGGTGGAGGTTGCAGTGAGCAGAGATCACGTCATTGCTCTCAAGCCTGGGTCAACAACAGCGAGACTCCGTCTCAAAACAAAAAAAAGAAATGGTTCAGATGTTAACTTTCAGCTGGGCGCCGTGGCTCACTCCTGTAATCCCAGCACTTTGGGAGGCCGAGGCGGGTGGATCACAAGGTCAGAAGATCGAGACCGTCCTAGCTAACATGGTGAAACCCCGTATCTACTAAAAATACAAAAAAAATTAGCCGAGCGTGGAGGCAGGTACCTGTATTCCCAGCTTCTCAGGAGGCTGAGGCAGGAGAATGGCGTGAACCCGGGAGGCGGAGTTTGCAGTGAGCTGAGATTGCGCCACTGCACTCCAGCCTGGGCAACAAAGCAAGACTCCGCCTCAAAAAAAAGAAGATAGTAACTTTCATGTTATGTATTTTTTACCACAATAAAAAAAGATTAAATTATTAAATTCACATCAAATATCTTCACCAGTGCCTCACACATGGTAATGCCTCAATGCTTGTTAGCTGGCATTATTTATACCAGTGGCCTAATGTAGATGCCTAGCAGACCAATGTCTTCGGAGTTAACCTTTCAATGCCCACAGGATACCCATTTAGATTTAATATTTAGAAATGAAAATAGTGGTCCTGAGTTCTTGTACAAACACTGGAAAGTTCTTTCTTTAACATCCTAGAATACCTTAAATGTAAGTAGTATATGGACTTGCAGCTGGATCTTGTCACCCTTCTTGTCCTCTGTTAGCATGTCCTATCATTTGCACACCACCACCAACCATAGCAAAACCATCTCAGGATGGCTCCTAGCCCATCCAAAATTTGCAATCATCCCCTAGCTTTGCCGTTGGTTTTACCAGCCTTGCTTTTTCAATACTGCCAGTCATAAGCTTTACCAAGTCTGTACAACTTCTACAAAAAAGAAGCAAACAGCTGTTGAGTTTAATAGTCACCATACCCTCTTGAACTCTAGAACATAGCCAAATTTTCCAAACGTAAATTGTACTAAAATTTGTTTTTAAATGGGGTCAAGGGGATGTCTCCTGCTTCACATGAGTTGTCTTACAAGGTGGGTCCTGAAACTTAAGCTAAGTAATAGAACTTGAGCACTATAAATATGTGTCCAGCCTTATATCCATTAATTATGCGCCAATGTCACAGGCTGGAAAGGAATACCAAAAATAAAAAGATGTTAGGAATCCGGAGCAACTTTTTTCTTTTTCAAAAGCTTCCCTTATTCTTCAATCACATTTTAAATATATGGAGACTAAGTTAAAATTGCTCACTAATGTCTATCCTCTTTTTATTCATATAACTTTCAACAATCATTACTTGTGAATATCACCTTATGAATCCTCATAATCAATTGGTTTTTAAAAAGCTAGATCAAAAAAAAAAAAACGCACTCCTGTCGTAATGTTATTTTTACAGCTGTGGGCAGGGAACCCATAGCAATTTCCCGATTCCTCTAATATTTTAGAAGGAATTTTTTCTATACTACCTGGGATTTAAAATTTAAATTGTTTTCCCTTGAGATACAAAAACTGAAGTTCAATATAATAAATGACGGGTCTGTGTTGCTGATTGAGACCACAGCATGAAAGCAACAGAATTGCCTTGCACTTTTTTCATAATGGATGGCTCAAAACAAGCCAAAGTCCAACTTACAGAAAACTTGGCTCTGCTTTGATTTGCTTGAACAAGAAGTTCCAATTGGAAAGCATTCACTAGGAGGGTGAGAACATCTGGATTCTGCGATGGTAGAGTAGAAACAGATGGTGGCTTTGTGGAAGAGGGGCTGTGACTTTTCTACTGAAAACTGCATATCCCATGGTTTTTCTCTTGTTTTTCTAATAAACAAAGCCTGTCTCCATCTAATTCGCTTCAAAAAATAATTTACAGTTCCAGAGCTCTCCAAAAGAATTGAACATTTGTATAATGGGATGCTATAGCAAAAAAATGATGAATGTCAAGGAGAATACTAATAAAGATTACAGCATTGACTTTTAAGCAGAAATATTTCATTGAATTTTAAATGCAGGGTAGAATTTAATTTACTGTCTCCAACCTCTCCTCCTCTCCACCCTCCATGAAATAAAAGGCAAATGGCTACAACATAGCTTATGTATATGTAAACTTTGGAGCTGGACTGCCTGGGCTCAAATCTTAGTTCAACCATTCCTTAACTTGGGCAAACAACTTATTTAACTTCTTTGTACTTCACTTTCTTCATCTGTAAATGAGAATAATACCTTATAGAGTGGATGTGAGAATTACGTGAGTTAATTTAATACATGTAAGCACTTAAGACAATGTCAGCCTATAGTAGGCACTCAGCAAATGTTACTTATTTTTATTTTATTATAATCTTGCAGCACACCTTTTTTAGGCTGCTCATTTAGAAATTATGAACTTGTGGCTGGCCGCAGTGGCTCATGCCTGTAATCTTAACATTTTGGGAGGCCGAGGTGAGTGGCTCACTTGAGGCCAGGAGTTCAAGACCAGCCTGGCCAACATGGTGAACCCATGTCTCTACTAAAAATACAAAAATTAGCCGGGCCTGGTGGCAGGCACTTGTGATCCCAGCTACTCAGGAGGCTGAGGCATGAGAATTGCTTGAAGGCAGGAGGTAGAGGTTACAGTGAGCCAAAATCATGCCACTGCACTCCAGCCTGGGCAACAGAGTGAAACTCTGTCTCAAAAAAAAAAAAAAAAGAAAGAAAGAAAGAAAAGAAAAATTATGCGCCGGGCGCGGTGGCTCACTTCTGTAATCTCAGCACTTTGGGAGGACGAGGCGGGCAGATCACGAGGTCAGAAGATCAAGACCATCCTGGCTAACACGGTGAAACCCCGTCTCTACTAAAAATACAAAAACTTAGCGGGGCGTGGTGGCGGGCGCCTGTAGTCCCAGCTACTCGGGAGGCTGAGGCAGGAGTATGGCATGAACCTGGGAGGTGGAGCTTGCAGTGAGCCGACATCTCGCCACTGCACTCCAGCCTGGGCAACAGAGTGAGAATCCGTCTGAAAAAAAAAAAGAAAGAAAGAAATTATGAACTTGCTCCCATCCCCTCCCCTCCCTTTCTTTCTCTCTCTCTCTCTTTTTTTTTTTTTTTTTTAATTGTGAGACAGGGTCTCATTCTGTCACCCAGGCTGGAGTGAGTGCAGGGCACTCACAGCTCACAGCAGCCTTACCCTCCCGGGCTCAGGCGATTCTCCCACCTCAGCCTCCTGAGTAGCTGGGACTACAGTCACACACCACCATGCAGCTAATTTTTGTGTTTTTTGTGGAGACAAGATCTCACCATGTTGCCTAGGCTGGCCTTAAGTGATATGCCTGCCTCGGCCTCCCAAAGTGCTAGGATTACAGGCGTGAGTCACTGTACCCGGGAGCCTTCTTTTCAGTGCCCAGTACAGTAGAAAATCATGTGTTACCTCGTGGAGAAATGAATAGAACATGGAGCTGAGATCAGCAGATGGAGGAGTCCCTGCTCTGCCTCAGTGACTCTTGGGTACTCTTGAGTAAGTTCTTACTCTCTGAGCCTCCCACGCACCTAGGCTGGTACATAGAATGTACAAAATCAACAATTCTTTTTTTATTATTTTTTTAGACGGAGTCTTGCTGTTATCAGCCTGGGCTGGAGTGCAATGGCGAGATCTCAGCTCACTGCAACCTCTGTCTCCCGGGTTCCAGCAATTCTCCTGCCTCAGCCTCCCGAGTAGCTGAGATTACAGGCGCCCACCACCATGCCTGGTTAATTTTCTTTTTTTTTCTTTTTTTTTTTTGAGACGGAGTATCGCTCTGCCTCCCAGGCTGGACAGGCTGGAGTGCAGTGGCCCGATCTCTGCTCACTGCAAACTCAGCCTCCCGGGTTCACGCCATTCTCCTGCCTCAGGCGCCCAAGTAGCTGGGACTACAGGCGCCCGCCACCACGCCCTGCTTTTTTTGTATTTTTTAGTAGAGACAGGGTTTCACCGTGTTAGCCAGGATAGTCTCAATCTTCTGACCTCGTGATCCGCCCGCCTCGGCCTCCCAAAGTGCTGGGATTACAGGCGTAAGCCACCGCGCCTGGCCAACAATTCTTAATTAATGAAAATACGCCTATCTGTAGGGGGCCCTGGACAATTACTCATCATGAGCCCTTCTTTTTTAAGTCTTTCACAGATCTTAGCAGTAAACAAAGCTTTAAGACAAATTAGATAAAGAAATATGCCCATCTGCTCTGAAAGCTTGGTTAAACCAATTTTGAAGACTAAATTGTAACTTTAGACCAGTTTGCCATCCAAAGGTTTCTCTTTCTAGTTTCAGTCTCCTCTAAGCCAGGAAGAAGTTTCAGGAGATTCACAGGTTATGTAAATGAGTAAAGCAAGATAATAGGGAGTGTTAGAAACTGTGGAAAACTGGATTGTATTAGCCCCGTCAAAAAAGAATTCAAATTAAAATGTTTTGTCCAAAATTCACCTGTGGGCCTGAGTCAGTGCTCAGGTAACCAGACATCAGCCTTTGTTTTTTAAAAAGTTAGTATACCTAACTGAATGAAGTTTACATTAACTGGCATCCAGAGCTGTTTTATACAGCTCTTTGCTCAACTTCTCTTACTAAATTCCTAGATGTTTATTCAGAATTGACCTCTCTCCTGCTTCATCATCTAGCAACCGTACTAACACCATACATAGCTTGCTGCTGTCAGCAGAAAGGTACTATTAAGGGATATGGCTAGCTGCTCTTAGGAACTCATTAAAGCTATAGAGGAACTGCAGTCATGCAACATTCATCCAACAGGTATTTATAGAGCACCTCCTCTGACCATAATGAAATATGACAAACGCATCTAGGGCAGGTTTTTCCATTTGTCCACCCCTATTGTACCAAAAGGATTTGGATTTAGCAAATCAAGGTGTCAGTTTCCTTTCTTAGTCCTTTGGATAAACTGGTGCCTTTCATTTACCAGGAGCAAAACATTTTTTCCTTGTTATTTATAATCTGCTTCTCATCTTGTATTTCTGAAATTGCTATAAAGTTATTCTGAACACTATACAAGTCAGTTCAGCCGATATATATGGAGTGCAGGTACTCTACTCAACCATATGTGGAGAGTCAAAAGGCCTTTGGCGCTTATGGGGCTTATGATCTAAAATGACCACTTACGGCCGGACGAGGTGGCTCATGCCTATAATCCCAGAACTTTGGGAGACTGAGGCAGGAGGATTGCTTGAGCCCAGGAGTTTGTCACCAGCCCGGACAACATAGTGAGATTTCATTGCTACTAAAAATTTAAAAATTACCCAGACATGGTGGCGCATGCCTGTAGTCAGGGGGCTGAGGCAGGAGGACTGTGTGAGCCCAGTAGTTCAAGGTTGCAGTGAGCTATGGTCAAGCCACTACATTCCAGGATGGATGACAGAGTGAGACCCTGTCTCTAAAAAATATAAAAATAAAAATAATAAAATGACTGCCTACAACTCCGGTACACATTAAATGAATATACAAAATTATAATTGCACAAAATACACAGAGCTTATTTTAGGATGGTAAAGCTTATAAATTGGTTGCCAAAACAGAGTATGGCTGATACTTTAGTTCCATTTTTCTGTTTAATCTCAGAACTCAGATTATTCCTCTCCTCATTTTAGTTAAGGAAACTGAAGCCTGAAGGATTAAATGCCTCACAAAGTCCATAGAGGCCAAGAGACAATAACTCGGGCTTCTTGGTGGGTGACAAGCCACACGCTGCCACCACCACACTTAGATGGTATCTCCCTTTCTGCACTGAATAGCAACTGCCCAATCCTGGGCCACTGAGAAAGTGTCTTAGGAACATGTTAAATGAGAATTTCATGTTAAATGTGAGGTGATGATGAAGAGTAGTATTTTTATTGTTCAACTTAATAAACCGGAATAAAAATTCTGTGCCAAGAAAAAAGTTCGAAAAGATGGTTAGAATGAAGTTTATTCCCTCCTGGGGCTCACAGATACTTGAGGAAGATAGACATGTGAAAAGCAATTCCTGCAAATGCAATCATTGCTGTAAATGAGGTACTTGTAGGAGAGGACGCAGAGGAAGCTTCTGTTTCTGCCTGGGGATATCAGGGAAAACCTGAGTAGGAGCTCACCAGATAGACAAAGCATGGAAGAGCATCTGTGCATTGGGAACAGCATGTACAAAGTACACTGGGAACAACATGTACAGAGGAGATAACGAGTGTGGCTTCTTTAAAGAATTATAAGTAGTCCATACCATATGCAGAACATTTGTGTCAGGATAAAAGATGTGACAAATCTTGAAGGGCCTTCCATACTGTGCCAAGAAGTTTGGATGATTTCTGCAGACAGCTGAGAATCACAAAAACGGGGACTCTTTAAGGGGAGAAGCATGAGCAGGTTGGCATTTTTAAATGAACGCTCTGGCTGCCACGTGTGGGATGAATTAGAGGAAGGCAAGACAGAGGCAAGGGAATTCTAGAAAATTAATGAAACAGGACAAGCAAGAAATGATAAGGCGGTGCAATGGGCATAGAGCGAGCCGGGATAACACGGACAGTTTGATGTCCTACTGCTTCAGAGTGCTGGTGAAAGGAAGGAGAAGTTCAAGGTGACTCTTAAGTTTCTGACTTGGGGAATCAGTTGTGTGTTGGTGCTTAATCCAAATACAGAACAGTTTGGGGAGAAAAAAATGTGTTGGGATTCAAGATGGGAGGGCCATTTCAATGATGGAAGGAGCACAGTCAAGAGCTGGAAATATATGCTTGAGAATTTTCATCTTGTGGATGGTATTTGAATCCCCAAGCGTAGATAAGCTTGTCTGGAAAAGCATAGAGTAGGAAGAGAAAGATAACAAGGACAACACCAGAATGGCCAATATTTAAGAGTAAGAAGAAAAGAAGCTGGCAAAGGGAAATAAGAAAGTGGTATGAAAACAGGAGGAAACCCAAGAGAGAGTGTGGTCATGGAAGTTCACAGAAGCAAGTGTCAAGTGTCTCTGAGAAGTCAGGGAGGACATGGAAAAGGACACAATGAATCTGAAGATAAGAAAATGCATTTATTTGTTCAAGTCCGTGAATATGCATGAAGCACCCATTAGGTGCATCTCCTATTCAAGGCACTGGGGATAAAGCAGTGAACAAAATAGAAAATAAAAATCCTGGCCGGGCGCAGTGGCTCATGCCTGTAATTCCAGCACTTTGGGAGGCTGAGGTGGGCAGATCACGAGGTCAGGAGATCGAGACCATCCTGGCTAACACAGTGAAACCACATCTCTACTAAAAATACCCAAAATTAGCCAGGCGTGGTGGCGGGCACCTGTAGTCCCAGCTACTCGGGAGGCTGAGGCAGGAGAATGGCGTGAACCCAGGAGGCGGAGCTTGCAGTGAGCCGAGATCGTGCCACTGCACTCCAGCCTGGGCCACGGAGCAAGACTCTGTCTCAAAAAAAAAAAGAATAATCCCTGCCCTCTAGGATTACATTCTAGTGGGGAACACAGACAATAAGCAAATAAATATGTGAATATTTAATGTATTGAATAAGTGCTCTGAAGAAAAATAAATCAGGTAAGGAGGATATGGAATTGGGGTTGGGAGAGGTATGAATCCAGTGTAATAGAGTGATGAAAGGTTTCAGTGAGCAAGTGCAAAGGTTTGAAATTAAACGGATTTTTCCGGAATGTGTTTCAATCTAGGGAAAGCAAAAGCTAGACTGCAATTAATTGAAGAGTGAATGGAAAAGAGGAAGAAAATTGCTAATAAAAGAGGACCAATGGAGTAAATAACTTCTCCAAGAAGCTCAACGCTAAAGGGAAAGCATGAGTTCCTAAGCACGGGTAGAAGAGGTAAAGAAAAAGTAGGCAAAAAAGGCTTAGAAACAGATAGGTGTGTAGGTTGGAGGACAGAAATCCAGGCTGTGAAGTTGCACAGTCTCTCAGGGGCCATCTTTCACTCTGGTCTGTGAGAATGTTGCTCCCTAGAGTTATGAAACAGGTGTTACCAACTCACCCCCTACAGTGACTCCATCTTTGCTATAAATTGGAAAGAAAGAACATCTATTCTCAATAGAGCAAGTACAGGCATATCATGGTGGTTTTGACTGGTTGGGATACAGACAATAAACAAACACATATGTAGAATTTATCAAAAGAGCTAATGTCACAATGCAAAGGGAAGTTGAATCTAGGAACAAACAAAATGTTGGCCACATAGCATTGGAAGCTCAGAGGATGGTGGGCCACTCATGGGGCCCTTTACTTACACTGTCTCATTTAGTGTTATCAAGAGTCCTGCAGTAGGATATTATTTTTTATAAATGAGGAAACTGAAGTCCAGAGTGGTGAAGTAACATGCACAAACTCATGCAGCTGGGAAGTGATAGAGCCAAGATTCCAAAGACAATGAACTTTCCCCTGTAGCATGCAGCTTGACATACAAAAAAGAATAGGATATATGATCCCTGCTCTCAGAGCTCACACACTATTAGGGGAAAAGATATATAAATAACTGTAAAACAATGAGATGAATGGGAAACTAGTTTATGAGCAAAGTACTATGGGAATATAGGCTTGTAAATCCATTCTCTCAGGCAGCTGTATATTTACCGTAGACAGGGAAGGAGAATAAGAACAACAAAGGCAAGATAGTAATGCATTTCCATGATACAATGAATATCCTTCATTGCCATCTTAAATAGGTATTAATAATTTACCATTTAGAATCAGCAATTTCTTAAGTTCATGAGGTTATTATGACCCTTATTTGCAGATTTTTTTAAGTAGAAAGAGTTTAAGATTCATGCATTTAAAGTAAAGTGCTTCAAGATATCAGTATTTTTATATCTTGTGTAAGGAATGGGGGGAAATAACGATATAAATATAAACATATAAATATATAGCTTATTTGTGCATAAATATATACTGAAGGTCAAATAAAAAACCTCTGGGGTAGAAGTTTGGGGAATGGGGTAAAAGAGATAGGAATGGAAGCAAGACTTTTCTGAATGTATCTTTGTATAGAGATTTTCTTTTTAATCCATGTAACTATTTTACATATTCAAGGAAAAACCAATGCTGGGCATGGTGGCTCACGCCTGTAATCCCAGCACTTTGAGAGGCCAAGGCAGGTGGATCACGAGGTCAGGAGTTCAAGACCAGCGTGGCCAACATAGTGAAACCAAATCTCTACTAAAAGTACAAAAAATCAGCCAGGTGTAGTGGCACATGCCTGTAATCCCAGCTACTTGGTAGGCTGAGGTAGGAGAATCACTTGAACCTGGGAGGCGAAGGTTGAAGTGAGCTGATATCACACCATTGCACTCCAGCCCGGGTGACAGTGAGAGACTCCATCTCAAAAAAAAAAAAAAAAAGAAAGAAAAGAAAAGAAAAAACAAGCAAACACTAAAATTAAAAACAGACTGAAACGAATTACCCAAACTCTGTGTTGAATTGATAATACAGTCACACAGAGACAAAAATTTGGAATGAATTTTGAACACTGTGTAAGATATACATCTTACCACTGTATATTCTAAGGACAAAAAGAATTTCAAAAACATATCAAACTTCATACTGTATCTTATTTTTAGTAGTAAATATAGCACTTTGATTTTGTGACTATTTTTTGTATGTTTTAGGACAAAGCAAATATTTTGATATTATTAGAAACTAAGGTGATCAGTGTGAGAAAAAGTGTTCAAATATCAAATTATAGAAGCTAATATGTATTGTTAAAATCTGAATTCATCTGTGCATGAAAAGACAGAGTCAACAGAGTTAAAAGGCAATGCACAGAATGAGAAAAAATATTTGTAAATCAAACATCTGACAAGGGGTTAATATACAAATATATAATGAACTCCTATGGCTCAATTAAAAACAACTCAATTTTTTTAATGAGCAAAAGATCTGAAAAGATATTGCCCCAAAGAAGACACATGCCCACAAGCACTTCACTAATGATTAGGGAAATACAAACCAAAAACACAATGAGGCTGGGCACGGTGGCTCACACCTGTAATCCCAGCACTTTGGGAGGTCGAGGCGGGCAGATCACTTGAGGCAGGAGTTCAAGACCAGCCTAGCCAACAAGGTAAAATCCTGTCTCTACTAAAAATACAAGTTAGGCTGGGTGTGGTGGCTCACGCCTGTAATCTCAGCATTTTGGGAGGCCGAGGAGGGTGGATCACGATGTCAGGAGATCAAGACCATCCTGGCTAACATGGTGAAAACTCGTCTGTATTAAAAATACAAAAAACTAGCCGAGAGTGGTGGCATGTACCTGTAGTCCCAGCTATTCGGGAGGTTGAGGCAGGAGAATCGCTTGAACCCAGGAGGCGGAGGTTGCAGTGAGCCAAGATCGTGCCATTGCACTCCAGCCTGGCCAACAGAGTACACTGTCTTGTACACTGTTGGTGTGAATGTATAATGGTATAGTGCTATGAAAAACAGCATGGCGGTGCCTCAAAAAACCAAAAATAGAAATAACCATATGATCCAGCAATTCCACTTCTGAGTATATAGCCAAAAGAATTGAAAATAGGATCTCAAAGAAATATTTGTACAGCCATGTTCATAGCAGCATTATTCACAATAGCCAAGAGATGGAAGCATTACCAATGTTTATTGATGAATGAATGCATAAGAAAAATGTGGCATATTTGCAACATACAATATGTATGTTGTAAATATACAATGGAATATTACTCAGCCTTAGAAAGGACATTCTGACACATGCTACAACATGAATGAACATTGAGGACATCATGCTACGTGAAATAAACCAGTCACAAAAAGACAAATACTGCGTGATTTCTCTCATGTGAGGTTCCCTAGAGTGCTCAAATTCATAGAAACAGAAAGCCAGAATAGTGGTTGCCAGGAGCTGGAAGGAGAGGGAAATGGGGAGGTGTTGTTTAATGGGTATAGAGTTTCAGTTTTGCAAGATGAAAACATTTCGTAGATTGGTTCCACAACAATGTGAATATACTTAACACTACTGAACTCTACAATTAACAATGGCAAATTTTATATGCTCTTTACAATAAAAACATTTTAAATTACTTTGCTGCAGAGGGAGATGCTATCTTCACCATCTAAGGCTGTTTTATCTAAACATCCTTGAAAAGATAGCCCAGAAAAAAATAAAGGGCAATCTACATTCTACAAGACAACTGGCCCCATCAATTTAAAAAGTCAATGTCATTTTTAACAAAAGGGTATTTTGGGGGATAATGTAGAATAAAAGAAGGCATAATCAAGTGCAATGCAAGAATCTTGATTCTGAATCAGAAAAAGAAGGGCTATAAAAGACATTTTGTGGGCACTTGGGGAAATCTGAACATAGACTGGATATCAGATTATTTTAGGGAATTGTTTTCTTAGGTGTAATAATAATATTATGTGTTTTGTAGAAGCACAACCTTATTATTATTATTATTATTTTTTGAGTCTCCCTGTCGTCCAGGCTGGAGTGCAGTGGCGCGATCTCGGCTCACTGCAATCTCTGCCTCCCGGGTTCACACTATTCTCCTGCCTCAGCCTCCGGAGTAGCTGGGACTACAGGCGCCCACCACCAGGCCCAGCTAATTTTTTTGTATTTTTAGTAGAGACGGAGTTTCACCATATTAGCCAGGATGCTCTCGATCTCTTGACCTCATGATCCGCCCGTCTCGGCCTCCCAAAGTGCTGGGATTACAGGCGTCAGCCACCGTGCCCGGCCGAAGCACAACCTTATTCTTAGAAGATACACTCTGAAGTGTCATGTGTATCTGAAAGAAATCTTCAAATTGTTCAACAACACATGTACAGTAAATTGAACAACATGAAATTGTTTCTATTCAATTTTTATTATAGTTTCTTTCTTTGTTGTTTTTTTTTTTTTTTTGAGACAGAGTCTCGCTGTGTCGCCCAGGCTGGAGTGCAGTGGCGTGATCTCGGCTCACTGCAAGCTCCGCCTCCCAGGTTCACGCCATTCTCCTGCCTCAGCCTCCCGAGGAGCTGGGACGACAGGCGCCCGCCACCACGCCCGGCTAATTTTTGGTGTTTTTTTAGTAGAGACGGGGTTTCACCGTGTTAGCCAGGATGGTCTCGATCTCCTGACCTAGTGATCCGCCCGCCTCAGCCTCCCAGAATGCTGGGATTACAGGCATGAGCCACCGCGCCCGGCCTTTTTATTATTATTTCATATACTTCAACCTGATAAATAAATATAGCAAATATTAATGGTTGTTTCAGCCTGGTGATAAATATATGAAGTTACTATCCTATTCTTTCAACTTTTTTGATTACTTGGAAATTTTATTAATAAAGTTTTGAAAAAAACAAAATAAGAAAAAAAGTTTGACATCAAACTCACAGAGGAAGTGAATGCTACTTTTACCACTTAGTAGCTAAATGATGGCAACAATGCCAAGAGAAGTTTCCGGGGTGGGAGCTGTTGGGGGCACCTGAGGCAGCTTTATTCCATCCACATCTTCCATTAAGAAGGGTTATTGCCACCCACAATAAGCATAACCCTACCTAAGAACAGTGTGCTTGGCTACTCTGGGCATACTGCCTATGGGGTAGTCCTGCTCTGCAAGGAGCAGTAAAAAAAAAATTAAATTAAATTAAATTAAAAAACAGTGTGCTTTAGCCCAAGCCTCCTAAGCACTAGATTTTGGCTCCTAAGGCGCACTAAGTGGATGCTTTGTGACCTGGGTGAGGTGCTTAATTCTCCAAGGACTTAGTATTAAGAAAATATGAAGAATAAGGAGGAAAGAGTTTAGGATGACTTCCACATTTCTGGCCAGAGTGACACCTCAGCAAGAGAAAGCGTAAGCATCCCTGCGGGGTTAGGAGTTATTTCAGGCCAAAGCATTGAAGGAAAGAGAGACCTTCTCTTTAACAGTGGTATATCCGACTCAGTGCCGTCTTTTTATTTATTTATTTATTTATTTATTTGTTTGTTTTTACTTTTTGAGACAGAGTCTCACTCTGTCACCCAGGCTGGAGTGCAGTGGCCTGATCTCGGCTCACTGCAACTTCCGCCTCCCGGGTTCAAGCAATTCTCCTGCCTCAGGAGAGTCCTCCGAAGTGGCTCAGACTGCAGGTGCGTGCCACCACACCCGGATAATTTTTTTTATTATTTTTTTTTTGAGACAGAGTCTTGCTCTGTCGCCCAGGCTGGAGCACAGTGGTGTGATCTCGGCTCACTGCAAGCTCCGCCTCCCCACAGCCGGCTAACTGTATTTTTAGTAGAGATGGAGTTTCACCA